>NC_086453.1:88059762-88771012 GCF_028390025.1 Pseudophryne corroboree | reverse complement strand
TATCAGAAACACGTAACACCTCCTTCATTGCCCTTAACGTGTGGCCCTAATGAGAAATACGTTTGTTTATTCACCGTCGACACTGTATTCAGTGTCCGTGTCTGTGTCTGTGTCGACCGACTGAGGTAAATGGGCGTTTTTAAAACCCCTGACGGTGTTTCTGAGACGCCTGGACCGGTCCTAATAGATTGTCGGCCGTCTCATGTCGTCAACCGACCTTGCAGCGTGTTGACATTCTCACGTAATTCTCTAAATAAGCCATCCATTCCGGTGTCGACTCCCTAGAGAGTGACATCACCATTACAGGCAATTTCTCCGCCTCCTCACCAACATCGTCCTCATACATGTCGACACACACGTACCGACACACAGCACACACACCGGGAATGCTCTGACAGAGGACAGGACCCACTAGCCCTTTGGGGAGACAGAGGGAGAGTCTGCCAGCACACACCAAAAACGCTATAATTATATAGGGACAACCTTATATAAGTGTTTCTCCCTTATAGCATCTTTTATATATATACAATATCGCCAAAATCAGTGCCCCCCCTCTCTGTTTTAACCCTGTTTCTGTAGTGCAGTGCAGGGGAGAGCCTGGGAGCCTTCTCTCCAGCTTTTCTGTGAGAGAAAATGGCGCTGTGTGCTGAGGAGATAGGCCCCGCCCCTTTTACGGCGGGCTCGTCTCCCGCTATTTTTGAAGTTAGGCAGGGGTTAAATATCTCCATATAGCCTCTGTGGGCTATATGTGAGGTATTTTTTGCCTCTAATAAGGTTTTTATTTGCCTCTCAGAGCGCCCCCCCCAGCGCTCTGCACCCTCAGTGACTGTTGTGTGAAGTGTGCTGAGAGGAAAATGGCGCACAGCTGCAGTGCTGTGCGCTACCTTTATGAAGACTCAGGAGTCTTCAGCCGCCGATTTTGGACCTCTTCTCTCTTCAGCGTCTGCAAGGGGGCCGGCGGCGCGGCTCCGGTGACCATCCAGGCTGTACCTGTGATCGTCCCTCTGGAGCTAGTGTCCAGTAGCCAAGCAGCAAATCCACTCTGCACGCAGGTGAGTTCACTACTTCTCCCCTAAGTCCCTCGTTGCAGTGATCCTGTTGCCAGCAGGACTCACTGTAAAGTAAAAAACCTAAGCTAAACTTTCTCTAAGCAGCTCTTTAGGAGAGCCACCTAGATTGCACCCTTCTCGGCCGGGCACAAAATCTAACTGGAGTCTGGAGGAGGGTCATAGGGGGAGGAGCCAGTGCACACCACCTGATCTGGTAAAAGCTTTACTTTTTTGTGCCCTGTCTCCTGCGGAGCCGCTATTCCCCATGGTCCTTTCAGGAACCCCAGCATCCACTTAGGACGATAGAGAAATTTGGGATTTTGAATTTTGGATAAGGGATACTCAACCCGCATTGGAAAATAGGAATCTATCCACATGCATGCATTTTCATTGACAAATCGTTAAAATGCGGGAATTGTGCCTGGAAATTTGGGACAGTTGGTAGATATGCTATTATACTGTACAGGATGTACTATGCAACGATGTATCTCTTATACTTTATGCCGTAGCGTAGGGAATAAACTATGCTCCCTGTGCTTTTAGACTAATTTGCCCAACATACAATGGGGCTGCACTACAAATAAGGAAGGGCTTCTGCAGATAATAAAATAAATGTAGGCAGTGGAAGGTGGTGGTCTGACCCCTGTGATTGCCACCTTACCCTAGACAGGAGCGTAAACTTCTCTCACCAGCCCTGGTGCACTTTAATAAATGTGCCAAATGGCATTTCTCCATTTCTAAAAAAGGGCTCATAGGGAGATATGTTCCAAGCCTTGGAGAGTGATAAAGTATAAGCCAATATTCTCCTAGCCGCCATGTTACAGGCTGTGTTTGAAAAATGGCAGTTAGGAGCTGATTGGTTGGTAGTTTATCTCTCTCCACTGAATCACTCTCCAAGGCTTACTACATCTGCCCCACTGATAGAAGAGAAGCGCTGACAGGGGAGCAGATACTATTTACCCAGGCCTGGGCTTGTTGGAGGCGTTTCGGTATGAGATCCCGCTGGCTGGGATGCCGAATGTCAGGATCCCAACATCGGCATTCCGAGTGGCAAAATGCTGGCGGGGGGGGAGGAGGGGGCGAGCGCAACAAAGCCCCTTGCGGGCTCAGTAGCAAGCTACACTCGCCACAGGTTCTATTCTTCCTCTGTGGGTGTCGTGGACACCCATAGAGGGGGAATCACTTACCTCACCTGTAAACCGGCGGCGGTATAGTGGCCCTGTCGGGAACCCAGAGTCAGTATTGTGACAGCCGGGATCCCAACTATCGGTATGCTGACTGCATACTGTTGGAGGAGCCCTGCAGAGACTCGAGTCAGCTGCTAAAGGGAAAAAATTATGGGGCATGGCCATGCTATGACTCCCCGGACTTCACCACACCCTCTCAGTACCCAGACCCATGGACGCTCTCAGCAGCCTTGCAAACACCTATAACCCTAAGTACTCTGATCAAGATTCAAGTGAAGGTGAGACTTTATTATTCTTTAGACATCTATTACCCATATCTCCCAACAGTGTCGGACTAGGGCATGTAGGGCCCACCGGGGGGATGCAGTGGTAGGGGCCCATGTTTAGGGGTGTGGCCAGTCTGAAGAGGGGGTGTGGCCTGCCACTACATTGGTTTGACTAACCATTAGAGAGTGCAACGTCTGGGCCCCTTCATTAAATTCAGTAAATTCAGCTGCTACATGCATGATAATGTACCAGATTAATAACAGATTAATAATAGGAATGCACTGTAGAAAATACACTATAGTCCAGTATAAGCTAACATATGTATAATGTATAATTCAAGTGCACAGTCTGGAACCTGATCCTTAGATAAGGAGGTGGGCCTCCAGGCATTGGGGCCCACCGGTGGTTTCCCCTGTACCCCTGTAGGCCAGTCCAAGCCTGTCTCCCAGCATGACCCTCTCCAGGAGGGAGACAATGCTCTGCTTCTGGACTTTTCTCTTAATTTAGGATTGCCAGCACCTGTGTTGAACAGGTTAATGGATAAGAAAGGTGTTTCAGCACAGGTGATGGCAATCATAAATTAAGAGAAAAGTCCAGAAGCAGAGCATTTTGTACCTCCTGGAAAGGGTCATGTTGGTAGGTATGCTATTACCTACTCAGGGACTCAAAGGTTCCACAAGCTACATCATCAAAAGGTAATAAAAAAATAATAATACTGCAATAAAAGATTAGTAAATAGACACTGCATAGTGTCCTTCAGTGCTTGGTTTAGCACATCTCCCTATAAAATGAGGTGGTAAAATGCAGGAATCTGGGATCAATATGATTCTGCAGTATACAAAATCGATGGTAGGTTTATGTGACTGGCTTGCTGAATCCTGGTCACAGCTGTAAACATTCAGTATTGTAAGTTATCTAAGTGGCCACAGCTGGGAGCCTTCCGCCCTAGCTGACAAGATGATGGCCCCATAATATGAACCTGTCACTGGCAATATCATATTTATCTTAACAGAAAGATCAATATGGTTTTAAATCTATGGTCCTAAAATCAGATTCTATAATGTGTCATGATTAAAGAAATAAAATGGTAAATGATAGTGTTTCCTCTATATACACATTACTCGAGAGTGTCTGCATCAATTGCATTCACCACGGGGGTCATTCCGAGTTGATCGCTAGCTGCCGTTGTTCGCTGCGTAGTGATCAGTGAAAAAACAGCTAATCTGCGCATGCATATGCAAAGCAATGCACACGCGCTTCGTACTGGTACGAAGTCCATTGTGGTTTGACGATTCCAATCGCACAGCCGAACGCAAGGCGATTGACAGAAAGAGGGCGTTTATGGGTGTCAACTGACCGTTTTCTGGGAGTGTTTGGAAAAACGCAGGCGTGGCTAGGCGTTTGCTGGGCGGGTATCTTACGTCATTACCGTGTCACTCGTCGCAGCAATCATCGCACAGGATAAGTAACTACGGGGCTGGTCTTGTTTTGCACAAAATGTGTTTGCAGGTGCTCTGCTACACAGGTGTTTGCACTCATGTAAAGCAAAAATACACTCCCCCGTAGGCGGCGACTATGCGTTTGCACGGCTGCTAAAAACTGCTAGCGAGCGATCAACTCGGAACGACCCCCCAATCTCTGTTCAGGTCAGTGTGTTTCCATGTTTGAACTGCACGTGTTGCGAGAAAGACTCAACTCCATTCAATTCAATTCAATGAATGGAATTCTGCATCTTTGATGTTTTTTTTGCAAGCACTCATCTGGTCTTCATTAATTCACTGGAGTACTGCTGAACTCTTCAATGCACATTAAAAATGTATGTGAGCGTTGAAAGAGGCACGGAGACTGTATCAGCTTCCAGTATTTGTAAAACAAAGATCAAGAAACACTAAGGGGGGATTCAATTAGCCACGGTAAATTACCGTGGCTAATTGATCCCCGGGAGGTAATTCAATTGTGCCCGACAGCCAGCACTATCGGTGATTTTATTTCACCTATCTGAGGGCAGGAGAAACAAAATCCGCAATAAGTGCCGCTTTTTCACGGATGCGATTGCGCAAACACAGGGATCTGGGATATGTTCCCGGATCCCTGTGTTTTCGCATAATAGCTGGAAAAAAACAGGCTTTAACAGGAAAAAAAGTATCTTTCAAAAAGAAACAAGAAAAAAATCCTTTTTTTTCAGCAGAAAACATTTTACAGCTATCAGTTGAATTTCCCCATAAGGGGCCTTTTTAAGAACAAGAGCAGACGACTGTGATTGTAAACACAATTTATTAGTAAAAACTTGCAGAGGCACAACACACAGCTGCCTTTAAGATGCTGTCCGAGAGTGTAGGGATCAACTTACCACTTCACTAGGTCAGTCTGATACGCACATACATAACGCAGAGAGATATATCATGCATGCACAGTAGAATAGAAAGTCTGGACTTTTTGAAGCACTAAGGTGCACCTACGCGTTTTACTCTGCTAATCTACTGCACTTTATAAATTAGGTCCTCTGAGTTTTAGGATGAGCCCCTGAATGTTCTTGATAAACCTTACAAAGGTATTAAACCAAAAGTGCAGCAATGTGTAATGTATATATTTTCCAGACTGATCAATTTATTCTCCATTGTTCCCTATAACAGCTGAGTGTTTAGTGTTTAGCCTTGGGCATTGCTAAGAAACAATAGGATACTTGTTAAGAAATGTCAGCTGACATTGCAGGTGAATCAGTTCAGGCTATATCTGCACTAAGCTTGTCTAGGTACTATGGTTCCTCTGCAGAAGAACAGTACCCAACCCCGACTGATCAGGACAGAAGAGCTACAGTATAGGATCAGGGGTTAACAGTGGAAACGGATTACAACAACTAAGTGCACTATATTTGAAGTAAAAATATTTTATGTCTAGTATAACAGCACAGGAAACCCAGGTGTAGAGGAAAATCAACACACACACACACACACACACACACACACACACACACACACACACACACACACACCCACACACAGTAGAAGGAGAACGAAATGACAGGCATAGGAATGGAGAGAGTTAAACCTCCTGTGATGGGTGTGGACCAAATTGTTATGAAAAGTACAGCCAATGGTAGATAGGGGAGGGATCAGCATATATAGGGATGTATAGGTCCTCTAGGGGTCTCTCTCTTTTAGTTTGCCTTGAATTGGTAGATGGTTTGGCGCGGAGTGTCTTAGCTTTGGGTTGTTAGTTGTGGTTTCTCATTGGCTATTTGTTGGCGGAAAAGAACGGTAGGTTCTAGTTTGACTTGTTAGTCACAGTTTTTACAGTATTGGTGTGGTTTAGGTGCACTCACCTCCATTGACTTTTAAGGCCGCTAGATCACCCAGCAGGGGGCAGCGTCATCACCCGTCAGCGTGGAGGTCTGAGTCGGGCACCTATTACCTATGTATGGTTTGTGGTAGATTAGGATTGTTTGGGTTTTTAATGTTTCTGAGGTTATCTTCAGTGGGTTGTAGCCGTTCTTTTTTCTGCCACCATATTTCGGTTGATTCGACATGTTAACTTAATAATTACTTTACAGGTTTTTTCTAATGGTTAGGGTACAATAAATAGCTAACAATTTTCTGCCAAATTCAAGTCTCCGTGTCATTATTTCTTGGTATTAAGGGTATAGAATGTTTCACTTTAAGAATGGAGGTCCACACATTATCATTAGGAGGTTTATGGAATTGCCTTTGTAAAATGTGATGATTCTAAAGCTACTGCTTCATTATATAGCAAATTACTGAACTGAGGGCCTCAATCTGAATCCGTTGCAAATGCGAATAATTGCGCACTGAGCGATCATCGACACAACCATACACGTCTTGTGTATGGCTTGGCACGCGCCGTCTGGTTTTCGTGATCATACATACAGTAGGTATCTGTGAACACAGGTCCCGATTCAGACCTGATCGCTGCTGTGCGTTTTTGCTCAGCAGACGATTATCGAACAACTGCACATGCGTGTGCACCACAATGCGCATGTGTGATGGACTGCAGTGAGGATTCTGGGGGAAAATGTAATTTGCAAGGCATATGAAAGGTGATTGACAGGAAGAGGACGTTTGTGGGTGGTGACTGTGCGTTTACTGGGTGCGTCTGGAAAAACACAGACGTTCCCAAGCGTCTCCTGGGAGGGTGTGTGACGTCAGCTCCAGCTCCGATCAACCTGATTTCTTCGCACTAGAATAGTAAGTATTGAGCTACGCACAGACCGCACACACTGCACAGAATGGAAAAACATTCGATGGTGAGTGTGATGCGAATGGATTTGCAGCTGTCTGCTGGAATTTTCGCACAGCGTACACATGCATTCGCACACCTGCACGGGGTGAATTTTCACTCCGCCCGGGCGGCGACTATCTGATCGCAGGACAGTGTAATTTGCAGCACAGCGATCAGGACTCAATTAGTCCCACAGTAGTGATAGCATTTAGCAACAATAGAAAGGAGTGGTAGACACGTGTCATTGGGCTGGGTACACAATTTCTGTAATGCAGGGAATGTAGTGGGTGTGTTGTGGGCATTGCAATTGCAATATATGCAAAACATACTGCAGGAATTGCAAACGCTTTGATAGCGTATGTTAACCTATTCAGGTCTGATTATGAACTCTCTTCAGTCATCAGTCAGAATGCTGTTCCCCTTAGCAACCGGTTGGAGGTCAATGAATGATAAGATGACACAAATTTATGCGTAATCGAAGCAAATCATAAGTGACCCGCTTGAGGGCCGTCATGGCTTTATTATTTATAGCTTGAACACAAAGGGTTTATGCTTGCCAATACATTTAGCCAATCAGAATACACCATGTATGTCTTGAATACATCGATTGTCATACAATGTTAGAAGTGGCAACTAGGACAGCCTTGAAAATGGTTATTATTTCGTTTATCAGTCTTTCGGACATAAACTCAAAAGATTTCTTTCTTTATTCTTCTCAATTAGCCTTGGATATATCTGGTGTTGCTTTGTCCGTCCTGGATACATTTCCAATACATTTAATGTTGCATTTGTCTTGTACAAGTCATGCCTTAAAACAAGATTATTCAGCAAATATAGTATTCTGACCAGCTCTGCACATTTTTCTTAAGGACATATCAACTCATTTTGTGATTAACAGTAAATATCTTAATAGATGCGAAAAACGTGAATCAATATATATATATACTATACTGCGGAAGCTCCTACACTATCATTTCCCCTCTTTTTGATTCTACTTTTTCTCCCTATTCTATGTATACTAGGCCTGAACTATTCCCTTTCAGTAAACCAGTTGCCTGGACTTATAGTCCAAACCTTGGGGATTACCCCTAACAACAATCAAAGGATAAGCAACTTCATTCTTCTGGCTGGAGAGTCACTGTCAACTTCTTCAAGTGGGATGCACGTAATCAAGTATCACGACCTTTCATCTTAATTTAAGGTAGACATGGTTAGCAGCACTTGATATGGACCATCATATCTTGGTTCAAAGGTCTTTCTCACATGTCTTTTTAAATAGACCCAATCTCCTGGATGTAGCTTATGCGTAGCTGATCCCTCTGGGTCTGGAATGGAAGACAACACTTGGCAATGGAGGTTAGTCAACGTTTTACAGACCTCCTGAACATAACCTGTTAAATCACCATGATTATGTTGTAACTGTTGTGGATAATAACAACCTGTTCTTGGAGCTGATCCAAACAATATCTCATATGGAGTCAGCTTACTAGGTCTCATAGGTGTGGTCCTAATATTGAACAAGACTATAGGTAGGCATTCTGGCCAAGTTCTTTTGGTTTCTGTCATTTTCTGTAGTTTTAGCTTAAGGTCAAAGTTCAGATGTCCCCCCTCCCACTCGCCTGGGGCTGGTAAGGCACATGGAAGGCCTGCTGTACCCCCAAATCTTTCATTATATGCTGCATGACTTCTCCCGTGAAATGTGTACCTCTATCTGATTCTATAACCTCAGGTATCCCAAATCTACATACTACTTCTGCTATCAGTTTCTTTGCAGTGGTTTTTGCTGTGGCTTTGCTTACTGGCCAGGCTTCGGCCCAGTGACTAAACATGTCCGTTGCTACTAGTACATATTCATATGGACTGCTTCGTCGCCACTGTATCTAGTCAATTTGTAGTCTTTCAAATGGGTAAGAGGCTTTGGGTATAGTTCCTAGAAGTGTCTTGGTTCTTTTTCCTGGATTGCTGATTCCACAGATCCAGCATCCTGCTACAAAGTTTGTTGCAGCTTTATTGAAGCCTGGAGCTATCCAATGCTCTTGTACTCTATTCACCATGGCTTCCTTTGAATGGTGTACTTGTCCATGAGCAACTTGTAACATGGGTGGAAATAGAGCTGCTGGTAGACAGTACTTCAATTCTCTTGACTTCCAAAGTCCATGTTCATTTTCTTCTGCCCCCAGTCGTCTCCATGTTTCTTTTTCTCCTTGTGATGCTTGTTGTTGAATTTTGATCAGCTCCTGTTCACTGGGCATTTGCTTCACATCTTGAGCTACGAAGACTTGCTCAGGTTCTTTTGATTGTAAGGCAATTCTCTTGGCTTCTGCATCTGCAAATGCATTTCCTTTAGCTTCCATGGTTTGGCTCTTAGTATGTGCTTGTACCTTGATTATTCCAATTCTTTTAGGTAGTTCCAATGCTCTGAAGAGTTCCATAATCAAACTGGCATGTTTGATGGGTTTTCCGTTTGCACTTTTGAAGTCCCTACTTTTCCATATAACAGCGTAATCCTGGGACTAGATGTTAGCTGTCATGTTTTCAGCATGTATGCAGGCTTTGGTCATTGCTATGAGTTCTGCTTCTTGTGCTGACATACTTGGTAGCAATGCTCCAGAGTCTATGACTTCAGTTTCAGTTGTTACTGCATATCCTGTCTTTGGGGATCCATTATCATAATATCTTGATCCATCGACGAACAGGTTCATGTCTGGATTGTCCAATGGTGTATCTTGGACATTAGGGAGAGGTAAAGTCTCTAATTCCATGAGGCTAGGCAATCACTTCATATGTGGTAAGTCTGGCTGCAGAAAGATGTTTGCTATTTTCTTGACTTAATATTTCTGTTACAGCGTGAGGTACTTGTATACACAGTGTAATCAAACACAATGATGTCTGTCACCTTTTCCTTCATTATTGCTGCTGCTGCCACTGCTCGGACACAGGATGGTGCTCCTCTGATAATCGGATCCAGCTGGGCTGAATAGTATGCCACTGGTCTTTGTTTTGGTCCGTATTTCTGGGTGAGCACCCCTAAAGAATGCCCTCTGTTTTCATGGCAGAATAGGTTAAAAGGCTTTTTGTAATCAGGCAATCCCAATGCTGGGGCTGTGATTATGGCTTGCTTTAGTTGTCTTACTGCTTCTTCAATGGTGTCCCTGTTTTCTGCTGACGCCTCCTTTTTTATTAATTCATATAGGGGTTGCATCAGTAATGAGGCCGAGGGAATCCATTCTCTGCAATAACCAATAAGGCCCAGAAAAGCTCTGATTTCATTTAATGTTCTTGGGGTTTTTGCTTGAGTTATTGCCTTTGTTCTTTCATCAGTAAGATGCCTTGTTCCTTGAGATATGCAGTGTCCTAAGAAGACAACTTTTTTCTGTACTAGCTGAAGCTTGTCTTTTGACACTCTGCAATCTTCTTCTGCCAAAAAGATGAGTAGTGATACTGTTTCCTTTTTTGCACTTCTCTTCTGTCTGTGCAGCAATAAGCAGATCATCGACATATTGAACTAACTGGGTGTCTGTAAAGTGTGGTCTCCATTTCTGTAAGATTAATGCCATTGCCTCTGAGAAATCTGATGGACTGGTGGCTCCCCCTTGGGGTAATCGTCCCTCCTTTTGAATCTTGAGATTCAACACCTTTATTGATTAATGTTGGAAAAGGGTTGCTGCGTTGAGGGTAATACATCTTCTGATGGTTACTTGTCGCATTTTGGCAGTGCTACTTCATACATGGTCAGCCTTGCCACTGACAGGTGTTTGGTTCTTGCTTGTTGAAGCTTCTCTGTACCTGCATGTGGACCCTGGATGATAAGTTCATGATTCAGCACTATGCCTGTGCTCTTGTCCTCTTCTAGGACTTCTGATTCATCACTGTGTCTGTGCTCTTATACTCTTCTAGGGCTGTTGCTGCTATCACTGCTCTGATGCCGGTAGGTGCTCTTTGATTACCGCTGTCAAGCTTGCTTAAGTTGTAGGCCACTGGTCTTCACCTCAGTCCATGATTTTGCATAAGGACTTCTATGTATGGCCTCCTTCTTTAATAGTCAGGTAGTTCTAGGGCTTGAGATGAGGCAACTGCTGTTTCCAACTGTTCAATAGCCTAATTCATCTGTTGCTGTATGTAGGATGCGGACCCTCCTCCCTTTCAGTGTTGTCATACAATGCTTGCATGTAGACTGGTGCTAGAGGTATCCGTGTTCTGTAGTGTCCTACTAGGCCCAGGAATGATCATCTGACTTGCTTGACACTAGTTGGCATCGTAGCTTGCAGTCTGAATCTTTTCCTTTTCACTTTTGTTAGATGTCTGGTACCTTGAGTGTCCTAGGAAGATTAACTCTTGCTTGACTAGCTGCAATTTCTCCTTCTGAGGCTCTGCAGTCTTGGTCTTCCAGAAACTTCACTAAGGACACTGCCCCTTCTTGGTGCTTTTTTTAGTAGTGGTGGCAATCAGCAGTTCATTCACATCCTGTATTTAGCTGTGTGTTTTGTGGATATATCACTTGGTGATATAGCCCCTCCACAGGGCTATTCCGGTCCAGTAGTATTGCTTCCTTTCTTCTACAACTGGTACTGCGGGAATGAGCCAATACTGAACTTCTGTTTTAACTTGCTTCTAAATGGCTTTTTGTTCTTTCCTTTGATAAGTTGCTGGAAAGTTAAACTTCTGCTGGTGTGTACTGTATTCTCCTTGGATAAGCTTTAGTACATTGTGCTTCAGCAAAGTCACTGGACATGTACTCCAAGGTCAAGAATTGGGCTGGTATTGGTGACTGCATTTCTCTCATCTCCTGTCCCTTTAAGAATTTCTGATATCACCAGTTCTTGTGGTATCTCCCTCTGCTGTCTTCTGCGTGTGCCGGCTCCAGCATTCATTAGGCACAAACGTATTTCTCCAGTGGGCAAGGTGACTGTAATCATACCTTCTGCTGTTTCTTCTGGAGACATTATGTTCACTGGGGAGTACCTGAAGAAGTTTGTACTTCATATTGGCAGAAGAAGCATCATTCATTTGTTTTCTGGAACTTTTTCTGTCTTGTTCCTTATTATTTGCTTTAAACCCCGGAGCTTCTGTTGCTTTAAATCATGGCATTATCTCTGTAATCTTGCCAGGTAGTACTGACCACTTGTCAGATGTCTTTCTTTGTCCTTCTTAAAGCAGACTTCCTTTTGTCTCTAAACTTTCATGCAACCTTCATATTGTTTCTCAACTTTTTTTTTTTTCTTCTTTTTTTCCAATCACCTCTCTTTATGATTCATTCATTATTCTTCATACTTTGTCCTTTCTTTACTTGCATATTCTTTCTCACTGCTGCTGGCATGTCATTTTCTTAGTCCAAGTCCACCCAGGCTGGTGTTTAACATAATGATGTTTATGCTGGGAGTTGTTGTTCCTCTTTGTCTTACTTTTCCTGTGAGAGATAGTCTTGTATAGCAGCTTGTATTTCAGGTTACATCTTTGCTTTCTTGCAGGGGTAGGGCTTAACCTCCCAATCCAGTCGTTGCAATGGCTTGATCTGTAAGTAAACGTAGAGGAATCTGGTTGTGCATAAAAACAGCTCTTGAAACCCTTGGGTCTCCTGTGGGTAAAGTCACTTTTATCGAACTGCCAGTGGTGACTGAGTACACTGTTGTCGACACAGGAGTTGCACACCTTCATATTCTATCATCTTGTGTGTCGTATAGTGACTTTATCATAGTAAGTTCTGATGGACTCAGTCTTTTCCTGTTTCAAGTCTGGGGCTGCTGGTGCCCTGAGTGTCTGTGCATGACACCATCTCTTAAGTCTTGTCATGTACATCTTTCCACTTTCAAACGTTGTTCTATTTTTCTCTGTCGGAACGTCCGTTATGGCTGGGCAATCATCTACTGCATCTGCTTTTAACATGGTGCTTACTGTTTGGGCAGTTGCTGGTCCTAGTATAGCCTCACACAACTGGTGGTAGTCGACCCATGCCGGTGTCCATATGATTTGAATTCTTTCCATATAGGCATAAACGGCTGTTGTTTTTTTTTTTTTTTTTAGGATCTGGGGACTTGGCAACTATACTTGCGAGCTCGTTGCCATACCATGGTTTGTGGTGTTGGCTCTGTATGATATATGGTCGATCCGCCCTGGTTGTATCATCTGGGTTGCGTATTCTCTGCACTTGTACTGGATACAGAGAAATAGGCAATGATGTCCGTCTTTTAGCGTTTCTGGTGGCATAAATATTTTGACACGGTGGCTCATGGGGTAAAACCCAGTTTCCACAATTTGGGCAGTGTTCATATCCTTCTGGAACACAAAACTGACATACCGGACACAATCTTTCTGGAAAATATGTCAGTTTATTCTGTACATTATGCACCTGGGCATAAAAAGCTGTAGAGGCTGTGTCTTGATCCCTTGCTTCTCCTCTTCACCTGATTTGCACCCTTTCGCCTATAGTTCCTGATTGTGGACAATTGTTTACTGGACTCAGCTTGATTGCAGGTGTCTACCACTCGTTTAAACATGAGGGAAGCATTAGGTAGAAAATTTATTTGCTTTAACCTTGTTGGGGTTTCTTGTGATGAAGTATCAGGACACTGGGGCATACTCTGTACACATAGCTCAGGTAAATCATTCGGATTTTCAACCACAGATCCTTCTAAGATAGGGCTGATTATTCGTCACTCTTTTCCTTGCTCGTATCTTTTTAATTTCACTGTTAGTGAGCTTGTAGGTAATTTCATTCTGTTCATACTATGGGTACCTTGGTGTGCATGCATGTCTGGGTATAGGGGTGGGGTATAGTGTGCAGGTGCTGTTGCTGCAATTACCGGCAGTAAGTTTAACGCTGGTTGTGGTGCTATTGAGTACTCTGGTACAATAGGGAAATCATTTTCCTCATCTCTTCTTCTATTCTCTGCTCCTAATTCTTTTGCTACAGTGATCCAGATGGATGCTTGATCTCTACTATTATGCTTAATTATCCAACTTTTGTTACAGGAGGCAAATTTTTCCCATTTCTCTAGGTCAAGTGTCCCTTCTGACGGGAAGCCTGCTCTTTTGAAATTCCTTTCAGAGATTTTCTGACCTCCTTGTCACTAACAATATCCACGGGTTTGTCGGGCCCTGACATCTTTACAGACCGCGCTCCCATGCCTGGGTGAACGTGCGCGGAACCCCTCCTGATGTGGTATTTTAGTAACTCCTTATGAGGGACTTAAAATCTCCTTTTAAAACTTTTTCTTCCCTCCTTGTTATTAACAATATCCACGGGTTTGAACCCATCCTGATGTGGTATTTTAGTAACTCCTTATGAGGGAATTAAAATCTCCTTTTAATACTTTTTCTTCCCTCCTTGTTATTAACAATATCCACGGGTTTGAACCCATCCTGATGTGGTATTTTAGTAACTCCTTATGAGGGAATTAAAATCTCCTTTTAAAGAATCTCTACCTAAAGAGCTTCTTCAATCCGTCTGTGGACAAATGACTGGGGTTGTAGTGTTGCCCCTTCCTCCCTGTGTTGGTGGAGAATTTGTTAGTACTGCTCCCCAAGTGAGACCTGCATAATAGATTATTTCTTCTGGATCACTGAGATGCGTCCCTAATATTATTGTTAAGTTACTCCAAGGGTCTATCCCCCTGCCTATATGGCTTGTAAAGTAACAGCTAACACCGGGGACTGCTTGGATGTGAGAAATACCTATCAGTGTGTGTGTAGGAGAATCTAGTTTCATTATTCAGCAGACAACCCGACTCCCCCCCACCTTTTCAAAAGCATTTTGACAGAGTACATATAACAGTGCAAGGATACAAAAACAAAGATGACAGTAAATCCTATATCTGTTATCTGCGTGCATGGCAGCTGTTTGAGGCTGCACGGCACATGGGTCTTAGACCTGGGATTATGTGGTTCCTAGGCCAATAGGTTATGATGTTAAATCAATCATTCTTAATGTAATGTTCCAACAATTCTCTTTTTAAAATGACAACCTTTTGTACAATAAAATTCATCATCATTTTCCTCATAACCAAATGAGACTTCAGTGCTTGTAATTGCCAGCAATCTTGGTGCTACAGACCCTTTGTATTTTCTTAACACAACAACACAGGTACAAGATTTGCATACACCTCTTTGGTTATTTATCAATTCAAACTGGTTATCAGCATTAGAACATATCTTGGCCATGCGCCACCTTTATAAAAACGGCTCTATTTTCTTAATAAACATGCATTAGTACTTGCACAATTTAAGGTTTTCTGCATACTTGATTAATTCCCCCTGTGCACTTGTGACAAATTATCTGAAATTATTTACCCACAATTCAACAATATAACATAATTCAACAATATAACATACATGTATGGTACCTTAAAAATTTCTTCTGACTGACACTGGGCTCATTAAGATAGTCGCTGACCTTCTCAACTGGACTTTCCCCTAGGTTTACACAAGAAGCGCTGATTTCAAGTGAGCAGGTAGAAATCTACACAATAAATCTCACTTACCGGTTTTTTTTTTTTTTTTTTTTGTTATCAGCGGTTCCTGAAAGATCAGAGGATTTATTGCCAGTGGAGGAGATGCTGGAATATCCCGGACGAGCCCCCAAAATGATAGCGTATGTTAACCTATTCAGGTCTGATTATGAACTCTCTTCAGTCATCAGTCAGAATGCTGTTCCCCTTAGCAACCGGTTGGAGGTCAATGAATGATAAGATGACACAAATTTATGCGTAATCGAAGCAAATCATAAGTGACCCGCTTGAGGGCCGTCATGGCTTTATTATTTATAGCTTGAACACAAAGGGTTTATGCTTGCCAATACATTTAGCCAATCAGAATACACCATGTATGTCTTGAATACATCGATTGTCATACAATGTTAGAAGTGGCAACTAGGACAGCCTTGAAAATGGTTATTATTTCGTTTATCAGTCTTTCGGACATAAACTCAAAAGATTTCTTTCTTTATTCTTCTCAATTAGCCTTGGATATATCTGGTGTTGCTTTGTCCGTCCTGGATACATTTCCAATACATTTAATGTTGCATTTGTCTTGTACAAGTCATGCCTTAAAACAAGATTATTCAGCAAATATAGTATTCTGACCAGCTCTGCACATTTTTCTTAAGGACATATCAACTCATTTTGTGATTAACAGTAAATATCTTAATAGATGCGAAAAACGTGAATCAATATATATATATACTATACTGCGGAAGCTCCTACACTATCAGCTTCCACAGCACAGGTTGAGTAGCAGACTGTGGAAGTACTGATGGCAGCAGCACAAGTTCCGATGGTCAGGCTAGTAATTGCAAAATCACAGACAGCTGATGGTGTTCACAGTGATGCAGGGAATGCTGATTAATGTGCTGTATACCTAATTAAATCATTTAGCTTTTTTCAGTTGACAAAATAAAGCTAGGTACACATTATACAATTATCTGGCAGATAATCTGTCAGATCTAGCTGGTTGGAATGAAAATCTTGTAATGAGAGCAAATGACAATCGACCATTTGATCCCAAACACTGGAAAATGGACAAAACCTGTCGTTCATACAAATTGGTTAAACACAAATGTAACCAACTTGAATGAACGACCATTTTTTTGTCCATTTTGCAGTTTTTGGGAGCAAATGGTAGATTGCCATTTGCTCTCATCCATTACCAGATTTTCATTCCAACCAGCTAAATCAGATAATTGTATAGTGTGTACCTATGCTAACACTTTTCTTTAGGTATGTATGTTGTCATGTGTGTTCTCATGTTAGCACAGTGTCGTGCGTAACTTATTACTATTGTAAGCAACTGTCACTTACATGTTACATGTATGTATTGTGTTTACACCATCATACCTCCCAACTGTCCCAATTTTGGTAGGACAATCCCGTTTTTTCTGGGACTGTCCCGCTGTCCCACCCGTGGTCAGTGTCCCGTGGTGGTGGGGGGGGGGGCAGTTGGGAGACTCTCACTCGCTGCTCTGCTTAGCAGACCAGCAGTGAATAGACGCAGTGTACATGCGCACAGAGTCTGTTCACTGGGAGAGAAGGCCAGGGGGCATGCCAGCTGCTCACAGAGCCCTGGGCATGCCCCCACAGCAGCAAAAATGGGGCGTGGCCACTCTCTGCAAGGCCATGCCCCCATGAAGCCACACCCCCTAATTTTGGACACGCACCGGAGGCACGCATCTATGTCTCCCCTCCCAACCTTTTAAAGTTGGGCGGTATGCACCATGACCCTTAATGCCTGCCTAATACCCTTTTCAGACAGATTCTGGGTAGTTTCCCTGACCTGCCTTTCACACAGAGCAGTAAATTACCGGGTCAAGCAGTTCGACCCAGTAATTTGCAGATCAACAAGGGTAATTCTGCTGTGTGAAAGGGTCAACCCAGGTCGCAATTCCCGGGTCTCCAATGCTGGTAAATTCCTGGGTCGAAGTTCTGAGAATTTCAACCTGAGTTGACCCTTTCACACAGAAAATGTACCCATGTTTATCGGCAGTCTACTGGGTAGAACTTCTTCACCCGGTAATTTGACTTTCTGTGTGAACGGGGTGTAACAGTATTCTGACAAGAAGCTAACCATCCCGGGACATTATTGCAATATGATTTTTGTACGCCGTATTTTAACACAGCTACATTATTAATTTATGAAGCATTTATAAACTAATAAACGTAGGGCCTAATTCAGAGTTGATTGCAGCAGCAAATTTGTTAGCAGTTGGGCAAAACCATGTGCACTGCAAGGGGGGGGGGGGGGGAGATATAACGTGCAGAGAGAGTTCGATTTGGGTGGTGTGTTCAAACTGAATTCTAAATTGCAGTGTAAATAATAAAGCAGCCAGTATTTACCCTGCACAAAAACAATATAACCCGCCCAAATCTAACTCTCTCTGCACATGTTATATCTGCCCCCCCCCCCCCACCCCCCCACTGCAGTGCACATGGTTTTGCCCAACTGCTAACAAATTTGCTGCTGAGATCAACTCTGAATTACCCCCTTTGTCATGAGCGGTCATGAATTCATGTGATTATAGAGTGTGTTGACATCATTGTATAAGAGATACGTTTATTTTCCTCATTTTGAGTGAATGTACGCAATGTTGTGTTTGTAGTGCGCAATGGGGGTTGGCTATATTTGCGATGGGGTTGTAGTATACCCAGATGCGATTGTGGATTTGGCTAGCGTTCTTCGTAGAATCAGTGTGCGTTCATTCGCAGTTGCAATCCGTGCTGAATGAGGCCGCTGCTTGCGTCCATTTACTTCAGTAATAATCTCAATCAGAGGCAGTCAGCTGTTCATTACAAAACTCAGAAAGAAGAAGAGCCTAATTTACTTGATGTTCTTTAATTCTACCAGCTGCTCCCTGTTATTTTACATGTTCCAATAAAATCTGTTTTAGCCCTGTTAGTGATCAATACTATTAAAACTCCCCCAATGTTTTTCCATTCACTGCTGTGCTTGTTATCTCACCCTCCCTTCCTCTGTACTCTGCCGTGTCATGGGAAACTCTGTGACTTGTTCCATCCCCACTCTGTCCTCATTACGGTGTCAGCCTCAGGATAACAACTCCTTTGTGACCAAATGCAAGCAATGTCATGACAGGCAAACATGACCCTATGCTATTGATCAGGTGTACAGATCTTTTTTTCTATTTTCCAGGGATCGCAACAATATTGTGCAGCATAATTCAGCATTAACACCTCGTCTACCTCAAAAACGATCTCATTTTTAATTTATCGGTAAATTCCAAGTGAGTGAAGATATGCATGAGCTCCTGTAAATTATATATGTATTAGCGGTGTCTTCTAATGCCATTGCTTATACACAGTGAGTGAGTTCTGATGTCATCACTTTAAGTCACCTCAGACAGGGGCATAATCAGGACTTTGTGGGCCCCATAGCAACATATTGAAGGGACCCCTGTCCCAATGCTTATTGAGAGACACCTATCTGTAGTAGTTATTAATTTTATGCCCCATAGTAGTTCCCTAGTTCATTTTTCAAACCACAGTAGTGCCCTAGTTAATATTATGCTGCAAAGTCGTTCCCTAGTTTATTTGATAAACCATGGTAGTTCCCTAGTTTACATGATGTCACATTGTATGGCTGCCAGTACACATCAGACCACACAATATCCCAAATTCATATTATGACATACAGTGCCCCCTATTCATACTGTGCCACATTAGCGGGCTCTCCAGTTCAAATTATGCCAAATGACAGTACCCTAGTTCATATTATGCCACACTATTATGTCTCCATTTCATATTGTGCCACATTAAAGTGTCCTAGTTCTTATTATAGTGCTCTCCACATTAAAATGAGCAAATCAGATTACGACACATTACCTTTCAGAACCCTCCAGTTCATATTGTGCAACATATCAGCACAGGGGCCCCCCAAGTATGTGTACTCTCCCACCTGCTCTTCTCTCTATACATCAATGACTGTACCTCGCAATCGGTAAAAATCATAAAATTCGCGGACGACACCACCATCATAGGTCTAATCAAGGACGGGGATGAGTCTGCATACAGACGCGAGGTAGAGCGGCTAACACAGTGGTGCAGCAGGAATAACCTGGACCTAAACCCCCTCAAAACGGTCGAGATGGTAGTGGACTTCAGAATGATACCTACCGTGATTGCCGACCACGTGGTGTCGTGGGTCGACTCCTTTAAATTCCTAGGGTCAAAAATATGCCATGACCTTAAATGGGGACCAAACACAAGCGCAGGGGTGTATCTACCCATTGGCCAGGATGGCACTCACCAGGGGCGCCAGCTGAGCAGGGGGCGCCGCCTGATGGTGCCACCCTTGGCCAATGGGTAGAATCCCTTAAGCCGTAGTGTCTGGCAATACCTGCTGTGCCAAGCTGCCTGTGCATTGCCTGGGATGGAGGGTGGAGGATCGCTCAGCAGGCAGGAGCTGGTGCCGGTTCTGGCACTGCAATGCACTACAGGAAAGAAACTGAAAATAAACTACAACGCATAGCAACCCTTGCTTTCGGGAGCTCCCGGCAGCAAGGGCTGCTGGGAGCTGTACTTTTTTTTCAGTTTCTTCGCGTAGTTTGGTGCGGTGCCCGACACCGGCGCCAGCTCCTGACTGCAGAGCGATCTTCCACCCTCCATCCCAGGCAGCTCGGCACAGCAGGTATTGCCAGACACTACGGCTATCTGCTGGGATGTTGTGGGGTGGGGACTAGGGCTATGTGCTGTGTGGGGAGTCTATATATGTGCTGGGAGTGGGGGAGACTACTACTATGTGCTTAGGGCGGAATTCAGCTATGTGCTGGGAGGGGGATGGGGACTATGGTTATGTGCTTGGGGAGGTGAGGGGCTATGTGTTTGGAGAAGGGGACTATGGCTATCTATGTTGGCAGGGAATTATTGTTATGTGATGGGAGGGGGGTGGGGACTACTATATAACTGTGTTGGGAGAGGTGGAGACTACGGCTATATGCTGGGGGGACGACAGTTATTGCTTGGGGAGGTGGGTGCTATGGCTATTTACTGGGAGGGGACTATGGCTATGTGCTGGGAGGGGGATGGGGACTATGACCAGGGCCGTAACTACGTGTGTGCCAAGGGGGCTTGGCACACAGCGCAGTTGCCCTGAGGGCGCAACGGCCAGCGGCATGTAATGAGTCAAATTGACTCATTACATGCCGCCTCTGCTGTGTGCGCAGCCGCCGCGCTGTGGAGGGGAAGACAGAAGCGCCGAGCAGCGGAGAGAAGGAGGAGGAGGGAGGGGGAGCAGGGAGCCTCAGCAGCGCTATTTGATTGGTAGTAAGCGCCGCTGCAGCATCCCCCTCTCCTTCTGTATTGGCTGCCCGGCGCTGCTATGGATGCTGGGATGCGGTTCCTTCATCCCAGCATCCACAGCAGCGCCAGGCAGCCAATACAGAAGAAGAGGGGGATGCTGCAGCGGCGCTTACTACCAATCAAATAGCGCTGCTGCGGCTCCCTGCTCCCCCTCCCTCCTCTTCCTTCTCATCTCACTGCCTGCACCGAGGGAGCTGCCAGCACGAGGAGCCTGTCAGGTAAGTATCTTTCTCTCTCTCTCTCTCTCTCTCTCTCTCTCTCTCTCTCTCTCTCTTTTAGGGGGACACCGTCTGCCATAATGTGTAAAAAGGGGTCCTGGCTGCCGCATTGTGTAAAAAGGGGTCCTGACTGCCGCATTGTGTAAAAAGGGGGACTGGCTGCCGCAATGTGTAAAAAGGGGTCCTGGCTGCCGCATTGTGTAAAAAGGGGTCCTGGCTGCCGCATTGTGTAAAAAGGGGGACTGGCTGCCGCAATGTGTAAAAAGGGGGACTGGCTGCCGCATTGTGTAAAAAGGGGGACTGTCTGCCGCAATGTGTAAAAAGGGGGACTGGCTGCTGCAATGTGTAAAAAGGGGGACTGGCTGCCGCAATGTCTAAAAAGGGGGACTGTCTGCCGTAATGTGTAAAAAGGGGGCCTGGCTGCCGCAATGTGTAAAAAGGGGGACTGGCTCCCGTAATGTGTAAAAAGGGGGCCTGGCTGCCGCAATGTGTATAAAGGGGTGCCGTAATGTGTATAAACGGGGACGCTGTCTGCTGTAATGTGTAAAAAGGGGGACTGTCTGCTGTAATGTATAAAAGGGGCTCTACCTGGTGTAGTGGCGCTACTGTGCAGTGTAATTTGAATAATGTAGACTACTGTGCACCGTAGTATGAATTGCTATTATTTTGTGGCCACGCCCCTTCCCCATGAAGCCACGCCCCTCTAAAAAATTTCGCACGCCTACGGCGCGCACTGCCCCTGTCTTACATGGGGGGGGGGGGGCGCGCCACTGTCGTTTCTTGCACACAGCGCTAAAATGCCTAGTTACGGCACTGACTATGACTATATGACTTTGGGGCATTTCTGGCACTGTGGGGTCTTTTCTAGCACTGTGGAGCACATCTGGCACTGTGGAGCACATCTGGCACCGTGGGGGCATGTGTGTATCTGGCACTGTGAGGGCATATCTGGCAACGTGGGGGAATATGTGTATGTGGCACTGTGGGGGCATATCTAGCACTGTGGGGCATATCTGGCACCGTGAGGGCATATCTGGCACTGTGGGGGCATGTGTGTATCTGGCACTGTGGGGGCATGTGTGTATCTGGCACTGTGGGGGCATATGTGTATCTGGCACTATTGGGGCATATGTGTATCTGGCACTACAGTATTCGGGTCATATGTGTATCATGCCCCCATTTTCATTGGGGGAATATGTGTATCTGGCACTGTGGGGGCATATCTAGCACTGTGGGGCATATCTGGCACTGTGGGGGCATGTGTGTATCTGGCACTGTGGGGGCATGTGTGTATCTGGCACTGTGGGGGCATATGTGTATCTGGCACTATTGGGGCATCTGTGTATCTGGCACTACAGTATTTCGGGTTATATGTGTATCATGACCCCATTTTCATTGGCCATGTCCATTTTTTTCTACTTGCACCACTGGGTAGTGCTCTGCACCGCACTTCTTTCCACTACTATTTGATTATACTACCTGGCCTTGGGTGGCATTGCATCCTCAGCCAGGCCAGGCACTGCTGATATATCCTCAGTGTTATAAGAATTACTGTGTGGGCATAATGTGTAAAGGGATTTGCTGCTGTGTGGGCATGATGTGTATAAGGAACTGCTACTGTGTGGGCATGTGTGTAGCATAATTTGAATTGGGGGAACTATTGTATGGTCATGCCTCTTTCCCACAAGATCATGTCCCTTTTTTGCACATGCACCTTTCCTATTTCAAATATGGAGTGCGCCAGTCCCTTACTTTGCCAGGGGCGCTCGGACACCTAGATACACCCCTGCACAAGCGCCATCGTCAGGAAGGCGCAACAGTGAATGTTCTTCCTAAGGCAACTCAAAAAATTCAATATCCCGCAGAATCTGCTGCACATTTTCTACACAGCCATTGTAGAGTCTGTCCTATGCTCATCAATCACAGTCTGGTATGAAGCTTAGCTGCCAAAGACTGTGAAAGACGAAGGCTACAGAGGGTGGTGAGGACAGCAGAAAAGATTGTCGAGACCGATCTCCCCACTGTTCAAGATCTATACCTGTCCAGAGTCAAGAAGCGTGTAGGGAAAATTCTGGCAGACAAGCAACTCCCCGGCCACAACCTATTTGAAATGCTCTCATCAGGCCAGGCGTTACAGGTCCATTCTCGCCAGGACGACCAGAACCACTAAAAGCTTCTTCCCACTAGCTGTCCGTCTACTAAACGATGTCTAAATGTCTGGTGCTACGTACTGAATGCAATTTTACACAGTGTTCCCTTCCCACAGTAAAGCATATATGTATACATGTATGTATATATATATATATATATATATGTATGTATGTATATATGTATGTATACATGTATGTTACGTATCACGTTTGTATCTCCCCTTCATGTTGTTATTTGGCGATGCATTGTTCCGCAAACAATTCCTAGTATACGCGAGTATTCCTGGCCAATAAAGCTGAGTCTGATTCTGATTACAGTGTCCCCTTACCATTATAACATCCACTACACACTCATCTCACTGAAAAAGTAATGTCACACAATTCAGGCTGGATCAGACCCAACTGCTTAGCGGGCACATTTGGAAAATTGGTATGCAACTTTATAACATGGGTCCAGGCCCCCTAGGCCTCTGGGCTCCAACACAATGGCACCCCTTGCACCCACTATAGTTACACCCATGTCCTCAGATCTCTGTTACCAAGACAAGGCATGAGGCTGTTTATTCTTATAATTGACATTACAGTGTGTAAAACCAGGCCACGGAGTCAGATCTATGGAGAGTCTGTGTGCTAAGGAGGATGCTGATAGGCTGGGCATGAAAGAGGGGTTAAGCACAAACTTTGTTGTCAATTGTCCATGATTTCCAGGAACAATGAGCTTGATTCATGTTTGTATTTAAAGCATAAAAGCAAACAGCTGGGCAAAACCATGCTGCATGTAATATGTGCAGAGAGATTTAGATTTGGGATATGTTCAAACTGAAATCTAAATTGCAGTGTAAAAATAAAGCTGTCTAACATTTATGGGCTACATGCAACAGCAGCCAGTATTTACCCTGCACAGAAAAAATCTAACCCACCAAAACTGCTGTTGCCACACCCCCTGGATTTGACCACACCTCCCCATCACACGAGTCCACCATTGCTTTGCACTAGTCCCCTATCTACCATCACAGCTTTCTGTTGCTCCAAATCCCCACTGCAACCCATCTGTGTAAAATGCACACATTGCAATTCATTGAGCCAATGGTTAAATGTTTAGAAAGTATAAAATAATAAATTGCTCATCTACAGACTTGAACACATGGAGAATAAAAACAGATTGAGCAGAATGCCTCAGATGAATTTCCGCTGTGATACCTACTGTATGTGAGTTATGCTGGGATTACAAAGTGAAAGAAGTGCCAACCTACAACCGTGCCCACATCAAGTAGAGCAGTCAGACATGGCCAGGCTTGGAAGACTACTGGCAAGCATTACTGGTATTAATAACTGAAAGAGGAAATATCAGAGAACAGGGACAGTACCCAAATCCACAACAGTCACTTTAGTGGAAAAGGTTGTGGCATGTTGTTGATGGGACAGGCCGTCAGCATTTGTTATATACATTTTTTAATATTTGTCACTATGTAGTACTGTATGTGTCTTTTGAAATATAAACATTTTGTCACGCCCCACTACTGATAACCTGTCCCATATGAAAATGATACATGTATAAAAAAAAAAACAATAATACAATATAATTAGAAGTTCAAAATATAAAACAAGTAAATTAAGTAAATGTATTAAGATGAAATCAAAGTCCCTTATCACAGTGTTTCAGTGTAGTAATGAACATAGTAATGATACTAATGAGGACAGTAAGTCAAAACATGATCTACCAGCTACAGTATGTCATTATTCTGCATGAACCAAGGTGGGCAGAGCTGGCCCCGAACATAGGCCATGTAGGCAAATGCCTATGGAGCTATTGCTTCAGGCAGGTGCCCATCAGGAAACACTATGCATGGTGGTGGGAATCGGGATTGGCTGCAATTTAAGAAGCACCAGGAAAATATTATCAGCAGGGCCGGTTCTAGACTACGTGGCGCCCAGGGCAAAAGTTACCTTTGGCGCCCCCCCCCCCCCTTATCATGGCTTCATGGGAAAGGGGCACGGCCACAGTTATGCCCCCTGTAGCTGTCCCCCCTATAGCTGAAACCCCCTATAGCTGAAACCCCCTATAGCTGTGCCCCCAGTACTGTGCCCCAGTAGCTGTTCCCCCAGTACTGTGCCCCCTGTAGCTGTGCCCCCTGTAGCTGTGCCCTCTGTTACTGTGTCCTCAGTAGTTGCACCCCCTGTAGCTGTGCCCCCAGTAGCGCAGATTACCCCCCCCCCCAAAAAAAAAAATACCATCCCCGCACCTGTTTCCCTACCGCTGCTGTCCTCCATCTCCCTCTGCCGGCGCCACTTGGTCATGACGTCTCTCCCATAGCACCGCACAGACACTAGAGGTCAATTATGACTTCTAGTGTCTACGTCCGCTCCCACAATGCCGTGCGGTGCGTGATGACATCATCATCGCGCACCGCACGGCACCAGTAGAGGATCTTGCCCGTTGCAAGACCTGCTACTGATTATCAGGTTATCCCCCATGGTGTTGCAACCTATGAATTCATACTGTACTGTACTTGGACTGTATTGTGATGCTGACCCTCTCATTTAACGCCCAGTGACACTTTTTTATGGTTATAAACACAGCATTGGAATTTTTACACCACAAACTACTGACAGACATCACAAGGTGGTGATGATATTTTTACTGCGGTTCTACAATATATTGTGGGGGGGTTTGCTGAGGTGAGTGCTGATTCCTCATATCCTGGGATGTATAGGTGCGTGTGTTCAATATACTGCACATACATATATATACTTGCACTTGTATTAATAATGTTTTTTTAATCCAGCTGATTCATCAAACTCATGCTGTCCGAAGATAATTATGGGGGTTATTCCGAGTTGTTCGCTCGCTAGCTAGCATTGCACATGCTAAGCTGCCGCCTACTGGGAGTGTATCTTAGCATAGCAGAATTGCTAACAAAAGCTTCGCTAATTTTCTCGTAACGATTACCCCGCAGTTTCTGAGTAGCTCCAGACTTACTCAGCCATTGCGACCAGCTCAGTGTTTTTCGTTCCTGGTTTGACGTCACAAACACACCCAGCATTCGCCCAGCCACTCCCCCGTTTCTCCAGCCACTCCTGCGTTTTGCAACTCAAACGCCTGCGTTTTTCCGCACACTCCCATAAAACGGACAGTTTCCGCCCAGAAACACCCACTTCCTGTCAATCACACTACGATCAGCACAGCGATGAAAAAGCTTTGTTATGCCGTGAGTAAAATACCTAACTTTTGTGTAAAATAACTAAGCGCATGCGCTCTGCGAACCTTACGCATGCGCAGTAAGCGACTAATCGCAGTATAGCGAAAATCGGCAAAGAGCGAACAACTCGGAATGACCCCCAATGTGCGGAATCATGCAAATTATTTAACCTGCTCTTGTCTGGGGAAGTGACAGCGGGAAGCATAAGCAATGGAAGGAAAATAACGGCATCTACAGGGATTATGGTCAGGCTTAAGAAGAAAAAAAACATTTTGGAGGGCCCTGTGTGCCCACATCATGCTCATTGCTTGTTTTATGCACGTAAGCTTTGAAAATGTTTTTAAAAACCTGGCATGTTGTATTTTCTACTGTAATTGTACAATATTAGTTTTTACATTTAAATTACATCCCCCAATAATAAATCATAAGATATTAGAATCCACCATAGAGTTTTATGCATACTTGCCTACTTTTGAAAAAGCATTTCAGGGAGATTGTGAAAGTAACACCTATAAGCATATAATTAAAGTGGGCGTGTGCTGCACTGCCTGAGTGTCGTGTCGGCGGTGATGTCACCAACCTGGCAATAAGCCAGCTCTGGTCGCATCCGGGAAGTATCCGTGTACAAAATCCTGTGTGCGACTCAGCATCAGAGGCGTAGCTAGGGATTCCGGAGCCCAGGGCAAGATGGAAAATGACGCCCCCCCCCCCCCCCCCCCCCCCCAAAAAAAAAACACAAAAAGAAGCATGTGCACGCGCCTTCGGCGCACGCGGCAAAAATGGGTGTGGTGACACACCAGAAGGGTGTGGCCACGCTCCAGAAGGGGTGTGGCCACTGAAAATGTCCCACAGTGCCAGTTACATTGCCCCACAGTGCCAGATCAATGCCCCACAGTGCCAGATACATGCCCCACAGTGCCAGATACATTGCCCCACAGTGCCTGATACATTGCCCCACAGTGCCAGATACATTGCCCCACAGTGCCAGTTACATTGCCCCACAGTGCCAGATACATTGCCCCACAGTGCCAGATACATTGCCCCACAGTGCCAGATACATTGCCCCACTCACTGCCAGATGCATGCCCCACAGTGCCAGTTACATGCCCCACAGTGCCAGATACATGCCCCACAGTGCCAGTTATATGCCCCACAGTGCCAGGCCCCACTCAGTGCCAGTTACATGCCCCACTGTGCCAGTTACATTGCCCCACAGTGCCAGTTACATTGTCCCACAGTGCCGGATACATGCCCCACAGTGCCAGATACATTGCCCCACAGTGCCAGATACATTGCCCCACAGTGCCAGTTACATTGCCCCACAGTGCCAGTTACATGCCCCACAGTGCCAGTTACATGCCCCACAGTGCCAGATACATTGCCCCACAGTGCCAGTTACATTGCCCCACAGTGCCAGATACATTGCCCCACAGTGCCAGTTACATTGCCCCACAGTGCCAGTTACATTGCCCCACAGTGCCAGTTACATGCCCCACAGTGCCAGATACATGCCCCACAGTGCCAGTTATATGCCCCACAGTGCCAGTTATATGCCCCACAGTGCCAGGCCCCACTCAGTGCCAGTTACATGCCCCACTGTGCCAGTTATATGCCCCACAGTGCCAGTTATATGCCCCACAGTACCAGGCCCCACTGTGCCAGTTATATGCCCCACAGTGCCAGTTATATGCCCCACAGTGCCAGGCCCCACTGTGCCAGTTATATGCCCCACAGTGCCAGTTATATGCCCCACAGTGCCAGGCCCCACTGTGCCCCCCCCCCCCCGGTCACTCACCGGCACCTGTTGTGTATGTGAGGGGAGGAGAGCGCAGCGCAGCGCCTCTCCTTCACCTCACCGCTCCCGGTCTCTGGCGGCTGTCTGGCGCCGGTTCGCTAGCCAATCAGAGCTCGCGGACCGGCAGCCAATCAGGAGCCGGTCCGCAAGCTCTGATTGGCTAACGCCGGAGACCGGGCGGACACAGCAGCGCTGCTGGCTGCGCTGCTAGGGCTTCCAGCGGTGGTGAGGGGAGGGAGAGACGGTGCGCTCTCCTCCCCTCACATCTCGGGTTGACAGGGGCGAGTGGGGCATGATGCCCTGGCCGCCGGCGGCGCCCCCCTCTCCTGGGCCTGCCAAAGCGCCCAGGGCACGTGCCCCACTCGCCCTACCCTAGATACGCCTCTGCTCAGCATAGCGGTCTGAAGGGGTATTACTGTACATACAAATGTAATCGAGCCTCAGAGTTGTTACATTAGGGCCTAATTCAACATGGAATGCTGCTCCGACAGCGTTCGCATGCTGAAGTCCTGATTGACAGGCAGAGGTGTTGGCGGGGTGGGAGGGGGCATTGTGGCAGCATTTTAGGGGAGCAATCTGGACAATGCATGCGTGTCAGGCCAGTTTCTGGGGCTAGCCACAACGCCTGTGTGATGTCACACGCAGCCGCTGCGACCAAAAACATGGTGGTCCGCCGTCTCTCTTAGCAGCTAGGCTGCGTAGGCAGAGGGCAACCCTAAACATGAAAGTATCGCCGTCTTGCTTTGCGCTCGCATGTTTACGGACGGGCAGAACCCGGCATGCAAGGTGGGCTTGCCCTGTGCTGGGCGGCCCCCCGCATGTCAAAGTAAAGGGTTGTAGGTGTGTGATTTTTCGCACATCTACAACACATGCTGAATTAGGCCCATAGTTGGGCACATATATTGGCCATGAGAAAACTTTTTTCAAATGCATGTAGCCATAGGGATCATTGAGCCTTATAATCGATGTACGGAAATGGCACTGATGAGCCCATTTGAATGTATACATCTTTGATTTCTTTTTTTCAAGTATGTAACAGCTACTTAATGAGGGAAAGGTGTAATCAGGGAGATTTCAAGACTCTTCAGGGAGTCAGGGAGATTGCTACTATTTCAGGGAGTCTCCCTCATATTCAGGGACAGTCTGCAAGTACTGTATGATTGCATAAAAGTAGAAATAAGTACAGAAAAGTGAGTTTTACATTAAATACAGGGTTACAAAACTCAGAGGTATCATTTTAAAGGCTTGTTTGACTAGCATCAGAACGTCATCTTGGACTCAATCTCATGATTGTCCATGATGTATCTGGTTTACTACCCAAACATAGCAGAACATTCACAGTATAACCATACCTCCCAACTGTCCTGATTTTCGCGGGACAGTCCCGTTTATCTGGGACTCTGTGTCCCGCGGTGGGTGGGTGGGGGGAAATTGGGAGACTCACTGTTACTGCTGTAGAGGGACTGGGACTGGGGGCGGGCGGGCGGGGCTTTGCCGTGCAGGAGTCCCGCTTCATGAAAGTTGGGAGGTATGTATAACCAATCAAATTATTGCAATCACCACAGCAGCATTTATTATTTCAGGGGAGACACCTGTTCATCCAGTCCAGTCCTGCAAATGTGTTAGTGAACACAGGTAAGAGGATGCATGTACTGTAAAAGGGACAATGGAGGCAAGTGGACAGTCACAGACTGATAGATAAAGGAAGAAGTAGGATCGGGATCCGGTCTGCAGATCGACAGTGTCTAGGTCGACAATGTTTAGGTCGACCACTATAGGTCGACAGTCACTAGGTCGACATGGATGGAAGATCGACAGGGTTTCTAGGTCGACATGTGCTAGGTCGACAGGTCTAAAGGTCGACATGAGTTTTTCACATTTTTTTTCTTTTTTTGAATTTTTTCATACTTAACGATCCACGTGGACTACGATTGGAACAGTAAAGTGTGCCGAGCGAAGCGGTAGCGGAGCGAAGGCACCATGCCCGAAGCATGGCGAGCGAAGCGATCCATGCGAGGGGACGCGGTGCACTAATTTGGGATCCCGATCACTCTACGAAGAAAACGACACACAAAAAAAAAATCCTCATGTCGACCTTTAGACCTGTCGACCTAGCACATGTCGACCTAGAAACCCTGTCGACCTTCCATCCATGTCGACCTAGTGACTGTCGACCTATAGTGGTCGACCTAAACATTGTCGACCTAGACACTGTCGATTTGATGAACCACACCCGTAGGATCGCCTTATAGCACAATGTAATCCAGGAAATAATGATGCCAAATTCATGCACCCAATTTATTATTTTACAGTAGGGGGAGTACACTACTCTTTATAATACACAGGTTTCCATTTGAAACAGAACAATTTGCTTATCGGTCCTAAAGAGAATGAATATTGGCTCCGCCCACAAATGCTGGACTAGATGCTGAGCATTTTAAGGGATTATAAAAATTGGATTTTGATTATCATGTTATAGAATGTACTAGATAAATTATAGTTAGAATCTGATTGGTTGCTATGGACAACACTTCCACTTGTCTGATTTAAAAGGTTTGATAAATCTCCCTATTGATCTTGAAACCTCTGCAATACTTGCAGCTAGAAGATTTCTGTTCCCTATCGGATTATTAGTTTATTGAATCATTTAAGGGCACAAAACTATTGGATCTATTGGAGCGGTGGCCAACCGCAGGGGCAAGTTCAGTTCGCCCCCATCTTCTCCAAGATCTTCAACACCTCACTGGAGACGTGCAAGGTTCCCTCCTGCTGTAAATGTTCAACAATTGTCCCCCGTTTCCAAAGAGCGCAGCTACAAAAGACCTAAACGACTAGAGGCCGATCGCACTAACATCTGTGTGTCACGATCTAGGTAATTCCTTATCAGTATTTACCTTCCAAATGCCTCCTGAGACTGTCCCAGTGTTCCAAGCCTGGATTCAATCTGCACTGTCTGTGTGTAGCACGCTGCATCTCATTGTCTCAAATCTCTTTACTGTGATTCTGGCAGCTTCATGGTTAAAGCTCACATTCAAGTTACAAACAATCTTTCCCTCCAAAAGCTACCATGGGCGCAGCCATGTTTTCCTAATCACATGTTACCTTTCAGCCTATCAGCTGCACTCTGCTCTCAGCCTGATTACACAGCAGCTGCACTCTGGTCTCTGGTTAATCAGCCAGCCAATCCCTGCTTCCCAGCAGGTATAAATATCCTGTTCCTGGGGTGGAAAGATGTCAGTGCTTCAATTGTCTTCAGTGATTCCAGTGTGCAGTTCTCCCATGGACTTTCTCTGCAGTACAGCCTGACTCCCTGGTGATTACACTCTGCAGTGTAACCCGACACTCCAGTGATTAACCCTCTACAGTCTACCCTGATTCACCTGTGCAGAGCCTGCCCTAACCAATATGATGCCCTAGGCAAGATTTTGGCTGGTGCCCCCTAGCACCACCGCTAGTTCCACCTCTGACCCTGCACCCCTTTCCCAGCACCATCACCCCCCACCCATAGCAGTCCTTTATTGTTTTCCTACCCCCTGTAATTTAAATAAGAACAGTGTGCACATTCGGTGCACAGCCCAAAAAGGTATGTGTTTTTGCTGGCAAGGGGCATGGCCACACAATAGTACCCCCAATTCAAATTATGCCTCACAGTAGTGCAACTTTATTCACAATTTATCATACGATAGTGTCCCTTATTCACATTACATCACACAGTAGTACCAATTTACCTTATATACGTTACTTCTCACAGTAGTGCCCCTCATTCACATAACATCATACTGAATTGCTCCTTATTCACATTATACCACACCATATTTCTCTTTATTCTCATTACACCACGCCATATTGCTCCTTATTCACATTACACCACACCATATTGCTCTTTATTGTCATTACACCACACCATATTGCTACTTATTCACATTACACCACACCATATTGCTCTTTATTCACATTAGACCACACAGTAGAGCACCTTATACACATAATGCCACACACATTGGTAATGCATTTATACACATAATACCACACAGTAATGCCCCTGACACATATGACACACATTATTAATGCCCTTAGAAACATAGTATGCCTTACACATTATGCCAACCCTTATTAATGCCCTTATACACATAATTTCCCTTACATATATGCCACACTTTGTTAATGCCCTTGTACACATAATGACACACATAATGTCCCTTGCACATATGACACACATTATTAGTGCCCTTATATACATAATGACACACATAGTGCCCCTTACACATTATTAATGCCCTTATACAAATAATGACACATATAGTCCAGGGGCGTGAGTCAACTGGCAGCTCTGCTAATGTCGGGTGCCTATTTTTTATGAAAATGCATCTTATTTGCATTGCTATGTGGTTAGGATGCACAAGCAGCTTCTGCTGATTAAAATGATATGCAACATGCCTATATATTGTGTGCGACTGTGGCTGTATCTGCATACGAAATGCTGCACACAGACTATAGGCATGCCGCATATCATTTTAATCAGCAGAAGCTGCTTGTGCCCCTAGGCATACCAGATGCCCTAGGCAATTGCCTAGTTTGCCTATGCCTAAGGCCGGCTCTGCACCTGTGTCTGAACTCCGGCTTTCCAGCAGCCATTCTCCAGCGATCCCCAGCATCACTTCATGCTTCACCTGTGCTTCTAAGTACAATAGTGCATTTCTATCTGCGAACCCCAGCTTCACTCAAAGCTTACCAACGATGCCAAAGTAACCATCGGTGTTTTCCGTCATCGATTCCAAGTCACCATCGGTGTTCCGTCATTGATCCCAAGTATTTCTCTGAACTGTGTTTCCTATTACCAGTACCAAGTCATCAGTATTCCTCTGAACTGTGTTTAATAAAACCTTTGAACTTTCCCTTGTTGTCGTGGTCACGCCTTCGGGCATTTGTTCTAAAGGTTCCCTGCATGTCCAAGAACCCTGTACTGCCTCCCAGGTACACATATATACCTCAGCCCCTACAAGTGAGGCTTCCCCCTGGTCAGCACCAGCCCTCAGTTGTGACAGTAAGCACTGACCTAATGGATCCGGCCGGAGACCAGGTCCAAGCGACCAGGCCGATGCAAGAACTTGCAGCCTGCCTTGAACGTCAGGAGACTGCACAGGGCCATGTGATCCGCTGTTTCCAGGACCTCTCCTCTCGGCTGGATGGAATACAAGTAACCCTCCGTGGTTCAGGGGCGTCCAGTGTGCCGACTGCAGTACCTTTGGTGGTATCCCCACCCACCATTCCCGTTTCTGCTCCTTGTCTCCATTTACCGACACCTGCCAAGTTTGATGGTTCCCCAAAAGCCTGTCGGGGTTTCCTAAATCAGTGTGAGATATATTTTGAGTTACAGCCTGGCAGTTTCCCAACTGACCGCACCAAGGTTGCTTACATCATCTCCCTCCTCAGTGGCTCCGCCCTCGATTGGGTATCACCTCTATGGGAGAAGTCTGATGCCCTGCTCTCTTCATATGCAGATTTCGTGGCAACCTTCAGGCGCATCTTTGATGAACCAGGTCGTGTGACCTCTGCCTCCTCTGATATCCTCCGGCTACGTCAGGGGACACGAACAGTCGGTAAATATCTGGTACAGTACCAGATCCTAGCGTCCGAACTTTCCTGGAATGATGATGCTCTTTACTCAGCCCAAGGAGGGGCGTCTGTGTCTACAGCCCTAGGAGGGGTATCCAATGTTCAAGCTCTAGTAGGGGCATATGAGTCTTCTCAAAAAGGAGTTTCTGATCTGTCAACCCCAGGAGGGGTGCTGGAGAAAACAACCCTAAGAGAGGTGTCTGATTCATCAACCCCAGGAGGGGTCACCAAAGTTTCAGTCCCAAGGGTAGTATCCAGAGCCAAGTTCCCAGATGGAAATTTTTGTGCTACAGATGCAGTTATGAACTCCTGTTTGCCGTCTTCAGAGAGCACCACCCTGTTGGCATCCACCATGGACCAGGTCCAGGATGGTCTAACTGAACACTCGGATATCACTCATTCCGGTTCTAACCGGATTCTGACTCCTTCAGTTCCAGCTGATTCAACTGTCTTTAGACTCAATCCGGTTCCATCCGTCTGTCTGAAGATTCCTTCGGTTCCAGCCGATTCCAATATCTCTGGACCCAATCCGGTTCCATCCGTAGGTCCAAAGACTCCTTCAGTTCCAGCTGATTCAACCGTCAATCCGAAGACTCCTCCGGTCCCAGCCGGTTCAAGCTTTTCTGGACCCAATCCGGTCCCATCCGTCTGTCCGGATCAGCCTCCTTCGGTTGCAGCCAATTCCAATACCTTCGGATCTAATTCGGTCCTATCCGTCGGTCTAAAGTCTCCGCCGGTCTCAACCGGTTCAAGGTTGTCTGGACTTAATTTGGTCTCGTCCATAGATCCGGTACAGTCTCCTCTGGCCCCAGCCAGTTCAAGTTCATCAGGATTCAATCTAGATCCTTCCATTTGTTCAGGTAAAGAACTTATAAGAAGTGTCCTGGGGCCACTCCTAAAGGAGGGGGTGCTGTCACGTGCTTATCAGTATTTACCTTCCAAATGCCTCCTGAGACTGTCCCAGTGTTCCAAGCCTGGATTCCATCTGCACTGTCTGTGTGCAGCACGCTGCATCTCATTGTCTCAAATCTCTTTACTGTGATTCTGGCAGCTTCATGGTTAAAGCTCACATTCAAGTTACAAACAATCTTTCCCTCCAAAAGCTACCATGGGCGCAGCCATGTTTTCCTAATCACATGTTACCTTTCAGCCTATCAGCTGCACTCTGCTCTCAGCCTGATTACACAGCAGCTGCACTCTGGTCTCTGGTTAATCAGCCAGCCAATCCCTGCTTCCCAGCAGGTATAAATATCCTGTTCCTGGGGTGGAAAGATGTCAGTGCTTCAATTGTCTTCAGTGATTCCAGTGTGCAGTTCTCCCATGGACTTTCTCTGCAGTACAGCCTGACTCCCTGGTGATTACACTCTGCAGTGTAACCCGACACTCCAGTGATTAACCCTCTACAGCAGGGGTGGGCAATTATTTCAGCTGGGGGGCCGCTTAACACTTCCAGCGAATATTCGAGGGCCACACACAAAATACTCAAAAAGAGTCCCCTTTTTACACATTACGGCAGACAGCGTGCCCTTTTTTACACAATACGGCAGACAGCGTCCCTCTTTTTACACATTACGGTAGACAGCGTCCCTCTTTTTACACATTACGGCAGACAGCGTGCCCTTTTTTACACATTACGGCACACAGCGTCCCTCTTTTTACACATTACGGCAGACAGCGTCCCTCTTTTTACACATTACGGCAGACAGCGTCCCTCTTTTTACACATTACGGCAGACAGCGTCCCCTTTTTACACATTACGGCAGACAGTGTGCTCTTTTTACACATTACGGCAGACATCGTCCCCCTTTTTTACACATTACGGCAGACATCGTCCCCCTTTTTTACACATTACGGCAGACATCGTCCCCCTTTTTACACATTACGGCAGACAGCATCCCCCATTTTTACACATTACGGCAGACAGCATCCCCCATTTTTACACATTAAGGCAGACAGTCCCTACCCCCCTTTCCTCCCCTCCCCTAAACCCATATTGCAGTTTTTAATCCCCCTCCCTCCCCACCCCTAAACCTATATGGCAGCTTAAGCACTGATCCAGGGGTTGGCTGGACAGGGGGTTTACCTGTTTGTCACCGTGACAAACGATCCCCGCTGTCCGAAGATCCGCGCTGCTGCTGGCCGGAGTCACCACTGATGTGGCCTCTCCTGCTCCGGCTCGCTGCCCGCCGCTTCTCCTCACTGGCCACCGCTTAATCTCCTCCTCACAGGCCGCCGCTCCTGGTCACTGCAGTGCCCGCTCCCCGTGCCGCCCAGCTAACAGAGGAAATCCCGGTCAGCTGACTCTGTGACGTGACCGGGATTTCCTCAGCGGCGCCGCGTCTGAGAGCAGTGCAATGACAAGCGGCCTGTCGGGCCGCTTGTCATTGCACTCTGGTGGGGCACAGCGGGCCAGGCAGGATCGGTCCGCGGGCCACATCCGGCCCGCGGGCCGCCTGTTGCCCACCCCTACTCTACAGTCTACCCTGATTCACCTGTGTCTGAACTCCAGCTTTCCAGCAGCCATTCTCCAGCGATCCCCAGCATCACTTCATGCTTCACCTGTGCTTCTAAGTACAATAGTGCATTTCTATCTGCGAACCCCAGCTTCACTCAAAGCTTACCAACGATCCCAAAGTAACCATCGGTGTTCCGTCATCGATTCCAAGTCACCATCGGTGTTCCGTCATCGATCCCAAGTATTTCTCTGAACTGTGTTTCCTATTACCAGTACCAAGTCATCAGTATTCCTCTGAACTGTGTTTAATAAAACCTTTGAACTTTCCCTTGTTGTCGTGGTCACGCCTTCGGGCATTTGTTCTAAAGGTTCCCTGCATGTCCAAGAACCCTGTACTGCCTCCCAGGTACACATATATACCTCAGCCCCTACAACTGAGGCTTCCCCCTGGTCAGCACCAGCCCTCAGTTGTGACACTGTGGCAATGAAAGTGTTTGAATGGCTGGTGTTGAACCACCTGAGAGAAGCAACTAACACCCACCTAGGCCCCTTGCAGTTCGCATACCGAGCGAACAGGAGTGTCGAGGACGCAGTTAACTTGGGACTGCACTACATCCTACAGCATCTAGACCGACCGGGCTCTTATGTGAGGGTCCCATTTGTCAACTTCAGTTCGGCATTCAACACAATCATCCCCAGTATCCTGCAAGCCAAACTCCTCTCCATAGGGGTCCCAGAATCAACATGCTTCTGGATCGTCGACCTCCTGACAGCAAGGAAACAGGTGGTGAAAGATGAGTCATTCACGTCTAGTGGGCGCACGATCAGCACGGGGGCCCCTCAAGGATGTGTCCTCTCTCCCCTGCTCTTCTCTCTATATACCATCGACTGCAACTCGGCTGAGCAATCAGTAAAAATTATAAAATTCGCAGACAACACCACCGTCATCGGTTCAATCAAGGACTAAGACAAATCTGCATACAAACACAAAGTGGAACGGCTAATGCAGTGGTGTGGCAGGAACAACCTTGACCTAAATCCCCTCAAAACAGTTAAGATGGTGGTGGACTTCAGAAGGAAACCCAATGCCATGCAACCACTCGTAATAGCCGACAGTGTGGTTTCATGGGTCGACTCCTTCAAATTCCGAGGGCCAAAAATTTCCCAAGACCTCAAATGGGGACCGAACATAAGCACTGTCGTAAAGAAGACCCAGCAGCGGATTTTCTTTCTGAGGCAACTCAGGATATTCAGCATCCCACAGAAGCTTCTACTCATCTTCTGCTTCTGCGATCGTAGAATCGGTCCTATGTTCCTCGATCACAGCCTGGTATGGAGCTGCCAATGAGAGTGACAGACGGAGGCTGCAAAGGGTGGTGAGGACAGCTAAATAGATTGTTTGAGCTCACCTCCCTCCCGTCCAGGAATTATACCAGTCAAGGGTCAGGAAGCGAGCGGAGAAAGTCGTGGCAGATATGCAGCACCCAGGTCACAAACTGTTTGAACCGCTTCCATCAGGCAGACGCTACAGGTCCATTCCCGCGAAGTCGACGAGATCCATTAAAAGCTTCTTCCCACTAGCTGTCCACCAGCTGAACAATATATAAAAAGTCTAACATGTATAAGGGGGGTCATTCCGACCCATTCGCACGCAGCGGTTTGTCGCTGCGATGCGAACGGGTCCAGAATGCTCCTGCGCGGCGGCCGCACTGCGCATGCGCGACATTGCCTGGCGACAGGGGTCACCGGTTTACGTCCAGGACAACGAAGAAAGCGGTCGCAGAGCCGACCGCAAGAAGATTGACAGAAAGCAGGCGAACCTGGGCGTCACCGAAGCGTTGCCAGCCGTTTTCGGGGAGTGGATAAGAAAACGCAGGTGTGTCCAGGAAAACGGAAGGCGGATGTCTGACGTCAAAGCCGGCTCCAGCATCGCTGAGATCGTCGCACAGGGTAAGTATGTCAAGGGCTGGTCTTGTTTTACTTGAAATTTTTATAGCTTAGCAGGGCTGCACAAGCGATCACAGCCCTGCAAAGCTAAAATACACTTCCCCATAGGCATAGACTAGTTGATCGTAGCAGCAGCAAAATGTTGCTGGCTGTGATCATCTCGGAATGACCACCAATATGTCTAATACGTCGAGTCTATCGTACAGTTGCAATGTGCAGTATGAACTCGTATGTGTAATGTTTGTAATGTATGCTACGTTTTCCCCCCTTCTTATGCTATGTATTCCCCCTTCATGTTGCTGCTTGGCGATGCATTGTACCGCAGAAAATTCCTTGTGTACTTGAGTACACCTGGCCAATAAAGCTGATTCTGATTCTGAAGTCTGACTTCATCCAAGCATTTTACAGGATCAGAATTGTATTTGCATAGCATTTGTTTTTCTATGATCATTTCCTGCAGAAAGGATCCACAATTGAAGAACAAATATAATTGTGATTTTTATATGACTAAACTGGGAATCAAGTAACGCTTTACCAGCACATTCGGCTCCCTATGGCTTTTAGATGTTTACTTTCCTGGAAAGTGCTAGTGAAATTCCTTATCAATTGAGAACAGTTATAAAGCTACAGTACATTACTTTAACAGCAAATGCAAATGTACTTTAAATATATATAGATATAGATACATATATATTATCATCAAAGAGATTACAGATTCTATTACAAAACTGCTATTTCTTCATACTGATTATAGACAGTTATTAAAGTTGAATACCACAGTTCCATGCTGACAGGAAATGCCATTGTTGGTATACAGTGCAGTGTATACAAGTAAGGCAGCAACCCGCGGGTCTCCAGCAATTGGTGCAGGACTATGTAGTTACACAACAGCTAGAGACCCACAGCTGCCTACCCTGGACAGGAGGTACTAAAAGGCAAATGCGGCGGCACTTCCCATATGTACCAATGCAATACATTCTGAAGCTTCCACCTGATGGGTAAGGTTATCTTTAGATGGCATTGCCCATAAAAAGCCTATAGTTTTCCTTCTGCAATCCTAACTGAGAGAGATTCAGTACATGAAAGCCAGGGGTTTGTGCATGCGCAGGTCCCGGCACCTACCAGATCCATTGTGCAGGTGGCGGGACTCAGGACTAGCTGTCTCCTCCGCGGGCACGGGGGTAGCGGCAGTCCTGGGGTGGTTCTGGAGTGGTAGGGGAAATTCTAATTTGCAGGGCAATCTGCCGAGAATTGAGCGTATGTGTGCCGTTGCAATGTGAGACCAAAGTATTTTGCATTACGGTTATAATGAAAAAAATTCAAATCTAATCATTATTACATAATTGGTTACAGCCTATTCTATTCAGCATTAAAAAATAAAAATGTTTAGCTATGGTTTACTAAAGCAAATCTAAATTCTTCCATTAAATCTGATAAAGGTGACTTATTTTCAGACACAGCAAGAGCAGAACGTTATATGATCCTAGTCAGCAGCTGGTAAATTCCCTTAGGGACTCTACGAGAGTGAACCTTCCTAATGTGTGCCTCTATTCCTGTGACACATAAAAAAAAATGAGGCCGTTGTATCTTATACTAATTATTGAACTAGTCAAACATATATGAACAAAGAAGAGAAACTAACAATTTAAATTGGTGCAGTAGTGAGAAGGTAGACATATCACTGTGAATAAGGAGAGTTATGGTAGGCTTACCATTGTTAACTCTCTTTCTGCGAGGTACATTGGGTTCCACAGCGAAACATTGGGTGTAGAGTGGATCTTGATCCAGAGGCACCAACAGGCTAAAGTTTTAGGCTGTCCCAGAATGCATTGGGGCCTCCTCTATAACCCCGCCTCCAGGCACTGAGAGCTCAGTTTTGTTAACCAGTCCAATGTAGGAGCAGGTAAAAGAGAAGGCAGATGTTAGTCACATAAAACCACATTCTCACGACAGAAGAAGGGACCAGCGGCTAATGCCATACAAACCCATAGAAGCTAGGTGCGTCAGGGTGGGCACCCTGTGGAACCCAATGTACTTCACAGAAAAAGAGTTAACAATGGTAAGTTTACCATAACTCTCCTTTTCTGCAGAAGGGTACATTGGTTGCCAAAGTGAAACATCGGGTGATGTCCTAAAGCAGTTCCTCAAGGGAGGGGACAAGCCTTAGCGGGTATGAGAACATGGCAGCCAAAGGAAGCATCCTGGGAGGTGGGAGTATCAAAGGCATAGAACCTAATGAATGTGTTCACTGAGGACCATGTAGCCACCTTGCACAATTGTTCTACGGACGCGCCACAGCGGGCCGCCCAAGAAGGTCCAACAGACCGAGTAGAATGGTCTTTAATAGCAGCAGGAGCTGGGAGACCAGCCTGCGCATAGGTTTGTGCAAACACCATTCTTACCCATCTGGCCAAGGTTTGCTTATTCGCAGGTCAGCCACGTTTGTGAAACCAAACAGTATAAAAAGGGTATTTGACCTCCTGATAGAGGCAGTCCTCTCCACATATATACGGTGAGCCCTCACCCCATCCAAATACCGCTCTTTAGGGGACAAGACAGAAGAGATAAAGGCTGGGACCACAATATCTTGGTTAAGGTGAAAAGATGACACCACCTTAGGTAAATAACCAGGGCAAGTTCTAAGAACTGCCCGGTCACACTGAAAAATCAGAAAGGGTGGACGACAGGACAGTGTGCCTAAGTCCGACACCCTTCAAGCAGAGGCAATAGCCAGTAGAAACAGGACCTCAGCTGTGACCCATTAAAGGTCCAACGACTCAACAGGTTCAAATGAAGACTCTTGGAGGGCATACAGGACAACAGACATATCCCATAGAGCCACAGGAGGGACATAGGGAGGCTGAATCTGTAACACACCCTGAGTGAATGTATGAATGTCAGGTACAGACACAAACTTTCCGACAAGGCAGATATGTGAACCCTGAGGGAGGCCAGGCTAAGGCCTAAGTCCAGGCCTTGCTGCAGAAATGCCAGAATTCTGGAAGTTCCGAATCTGTATGCATCATAATTCTTATCAGCACATCAGGTGAACTAAGAATTCCAGACCCGGGCAGATGCCGGCTTACAGGCTTTCAACATAGTTTGTATAACCACCTCGGAAAATCCTTCGGCCCTCAGGAGTAATGCTTCAAGAGACACGCCGTCAAAGCCAGTCTGGCCAGGTCTGGATAGAGACAAGAGCCCTGTACGAGGAGCTCTGGGCATTGAGGAAGTAGAAGAGTACGCTCTGTCGATAGACCCTGCCGGTCTGAGAACCAATGCCGTCTGGGCCACACCGGAGCGACTAGAAGTAGTATTCCTCCTTCTTGTTTGAACTTACGCAGGACCCTGGGCAGGAGTGACACTGGAGGGAACACGTAAGGCAACCTAAAAATTCCATGGAATGGCTAGTGTGTGCACAAACGCTGCTTGAGGATCCCTGGTCCTTTATCCGAAGACCGGAACTTTGTGATTGTATTGAGACGCCATCAGGTCTACATCTGATAGGCGCCACATGTCCACTAGGAGTTGAAAGACTTCCTGATGAAGACTCCACTCTCTGGTGTGCACATCCTGGTGACTGAGGAAGTCCGCTTCCCAGTTTAGGACACCCGGAATGAACACTGCCGATATTGCTGGCAGATGGCGTTACGCCCAACAAAGGATTTTTGACACTACCAACATTGCCATGCGGCTTCGAATGCCGCCTTGATGGTTTATGTATGCCACCATGGTGGTGTTGTCTAACCATACTTGAATAGGCCTATTCTGTGCTAGAGGCAGGGTGAGAGTTAATGCATTGAACACAGCCCGCAGCTCCAGAATGTTTATCGGGAGAAGTGACTCCTCCTTGGTCCAACTACCCTGGAAAGAGTATTGCTCCAACACTGCACCCCATCCCTGCAAACTGGCATCCGTTTTCAGCAGGACCCAGTCGGGGATCCAGAAGGGAACGGCCCCTGCTCAATTGCTGGTCCTGTAGCTACCAGGTCAGCGACAGAGGAACATCCGGAGTCAAAGTAATCATGTGAGATCTGATCCGATAAGGTAGGCCATCCCACTTGGGAAGGATTAACCTCTGTAAAGGGCGGGAATGAAACTGAGCGTACTCTAACATGTCGATTGCCGACACCGTTAAGCCAAGTACTTGCATCGCCGAGTGTATCGACACTTTGGGGCAAAAAAGGAAGCATCTTATCCTGTCCTGAAGCTTGAGGACTTTCTCCAGAGACAGGAACAGGCGTTAACTCTGTGTGTCCAGGAGTGACCCCAGGTGAAGCTTAGCTTCAGTTGTAGATGACTGAGGAGGACATCATGGGAGTTTGCCAGGATCAGCAAGTCATCCAGATGCGGCAGGATCCTGACTCCCTGGTGCCGGAGATTTGCCGTCATTATGGTCATGACCTTGGTGAAGAACCGAGGAGCCACAGCCAGTCCAAATGGCAGAGCCTAGAACTGATAGTGTATGTTACCAATAGCAAACCGCAGATACTGCTTAAGTGGCTTGGCAATAGGCATATGCAGGTACGCATCCTGTATATCCAGGGATACCATATACAGTAGTCTCCGGGTTCCATTGCCAGTACAATTGAGCGCAGCATTTCCATACGGAACTTGGACACTCTCACAAACTTGTTTAGTGATTTAAGATTGAGAATAGGCCGGAAAGACCGATTGGGTTTCGGAACTAGAAACAGGGTCGAGTAGTAACCACTGCCTCTCTGGGACAGAGTTAATGGCACTACCACTCCTGTATCCAGGAGAGAACTCACAACCTGCTACAGAGTTTGCGCCTTTAACGGATCCGAAGGGATGACCGTGGTACAAAACTGGCGAGGAGGACGTCTCTTGAAAGAGACTGCATACCCGTGAGAGACAACTTCTCGCACCCATGCGTCTGAAGTGGTCTTTAACCAGACCTGGGTGAACTGCAGAAGTCGGCCTCCCACCCCAGGGTCCCCAAGGGGGAGGCCCGCCCCATCATGCGGCAGGCTTGACTTGTTTAGAAGCAGGCTGACGGGCCACCCAAGACTGCTTTGCCTTGGGCTTAGTGGTTTTGGAAGCACGAGATTGTCTCGGGAATGCCTGACCTTTTGTTTTCCCTTGAGGCCGAAAGGAATGAAAAGTGGTACCTTTAGCCTTCTGTACAGAAGGATTAGTATTTGGGAGAAAGGCAGTCTTAGCAGCCGCCAGTTCAGACACAATTTTATTAAGGTCTTCCCCAAACAAACTGTCCCCTTTAAACGGGAGAACCTCCTAGGTCTTTTTGGAGTTTAGGTCCACCTTCCATGACCTCAACCACAGAATACGGCGAGCCAGGACAGATGTATTCAACACCTTGGCAGCCAACACACATGCCTCAGAGGACACCTCCTGAATGTAGTAGGTGGTGGTGGTGGTAATGTGAGACAGGTAATGTCTGGCATTGTGAGATATATCCTCGGGCGGCTCATCCTCTAACACCTGAACCCATGCTTCAATACCTTTATCAGCCCAAGAGGCTGCAATAGTGGGTCTATGTACAGCACCTGTAAGGGAGTAAATAGATTTCAAGCATCCCTCTACACGCTTATCTGTCGGTTCGTTCAGTGAAGTGATAGTGGTTACAGGCAGAGTAGACAACACCACTAGGCGGGTAACATGAGAATCCACCGGCGGTGAATTTTCTCACATGCTACATAACACTGCCGGGAGAAGATAGCTAAGGCCCGTTTAGACAGGGGGAATTTCTTCCCTGGATTAGACCAGGGTTCCTGCCGGATGTCCACCAGATGGTCAGAATGGGGTATAGGTTTTTAACCACCTTCTGCCGTTTAAACATATCAGTTTTCTTAGCTACAATAGTGGGGTCCTCATCATCAGTGATATGTAGGATCTGCTTAATAGCAACCATTAGAGCAGAGACATCAATTTGCACTGGAGAATACTTGTCAGAAACACCTGATTCAGTGTCTGACAGGACAGTATGCTCCCCCTCCTCTTCAGATGAAACATCTGAGAGATTTGTGGATTGTGAGAAGGAAGCAGCCCGCTTAGATGTCCCAGAGACACAGGAGTGACCTGGAATAGATTTTTGTCTGACTGCAACTGGTTAGACAATTTTTTCGGCCAAGGCGGATTGACCATAGGGACTAGTTGTGGCTGTAATGGCACCAGTGGTCCCATAGGGGGGTGATAGGTGTTCTACCAGCGTACCCAGTAGGTTTCAGAACGCGACCCAGGGTGGCTCCTGATTGGTTACAGGAGCTGCCGACTGACTAGGAGATGTATGACACATAGGGGCTAATTCAGACCTGTTCGCTCGCTAGGAGTTTTTTGCAGTCCTGCGTTCGCATACTCGTCGCCCTTAGGGGAGTGTATTTTCGCTTTGCAAGTGTGCGAATGCATGTGTAGCAGTGCTGTACAAACAGATTTTGTGCAGTCTCTGAATAGCCCAGGACTTACTCAGCCACTGCGAACACTTCAGCCTGTCCAGGACCGGAATTGACGTCAGGAACCCTCCCTGAAAACGCTTGGACACGCCTGCGTTTTTCCAAACACTCCCAGAAAACGGTCAATTGCCACCCACAAAATGCCTTCTTCAATTCAATCTCCTTGCGATCGCCCATGCGAATGGATCCTTCGCACAAACCCATCGCTGAGCAGTGATCCGCTTTGTACCCATGCGATGCACCTGCGCATTGCGGTGCATACACATGCGCAGTTTAGACCTGATCGCCCGCTGTCCGAAAATGCAGCCTAGCAATCAGGTCTGAATTAGCCCCATAGTACACACGACATCATCATCCAGCTTCCCCCTCTGGTAAATCCTTGGCGCATAATGATGCGGGAGCGTCCACAGACTTACTGCCCTTCTTGTTAGACATTGTAAACAAATGCAACAATAGTACGATGAAGCCAGACAGAGTATAATACCTGCGAATAAATCAGATAGTATGTGACTGTTTACACAGTACACAACACAAGCGATTAAATCCAGTATTATGTGACTGAGTACACAGTAGAATACACCTAATGGGTAAATACTGTGACGCACTATATAAATGACCCTAACGCACCTTGTCCCTTAGGGTACAGAATATAGTGATAGATCTCTGGGAAACACTGAAAAGTGAAACCACACAGCAGATACAGGCACACACAGTCACATTGGCAATGCAGATATTTATTATTATGACAATAAAACTGCACTGAGCTAATATATGTACATATATATATATATATATACATACATACATATATATAAACACAGCGCGGTCCTAGACCAGGGGTATATATCAGAATACTCGTACAATATATTTTGTAATTGGTACACTTTTTCTTAACTATCGCTGTCTGTATAAAGACATGTATAATATTCAAGTAATTGTAAAGTCACAGCGCTGTATACAGGCGGCTTTACAAGGGAGACCTTACTCTGCAGTCCCAGAGACCAGCCGCAACTATACATATAAGATGGCGCCCAGCGTCTCAGTCAGGGAGTGAGGAAGAGTGTGAGGCAGCTCCAGGGCGGGAAAATCTGCAATAGATGTCGCCCTGGGCCGGGGAGGGGGTTTAGGTCAAGCGCCAACTCCCCTATGTTGGTCTTCTACCCCAGGCACTAGCGAGCCTTATTAAATGGGGCGTTAGTACATACGACCTGTGCTCTTGTCCTGGTGGTCTAGTGGGGTCCCTGCTCGGTGATAGTGTCCACGCCAGCGCTGCGACTCGTCTCCCTAGGTTGCGGATGGAACGCTATTTAATGGCGGGTCCCACCTGGGGGACCCTCTTACCTCCTCCCCGTAGCAGCCACGTGAACCAAGAGAGCAAGTGCGACCGTGTGCATAAAGCTGGAGCATTTCCGCCGCAAATAACCGGGAACAGGCCGCGGGAGCGTGCAACGCTGCTTGGGAGATGATGGAGCTGCAGCGCTGAAGTGTCACCATGACATACAGCGCTGACAGCCCAGTTTTGAAGATATTTTCTGTCAGAATAAGCTTTTTCAGGGAGGGCTGCCCAGTGAAAAACTGAGCTCTCAGTGCCTGGAGGTGGGGTTATAGAGGAGGCCCCAATGCATCCTGGGACAGCCTAAATCTTTAACCTGTTGGTGCCTCTGGAACAAGATCCACTCTAAACCCGATGTTTCCCTGTGGAAACTGATGTAACCTGCTGCAGAAAAATAGTTATGGACGTACTATAGCGGCGTCTTTATATTGATACAAATACACTAGTGCTTGTGTCTTGCCATGCTTGCCTACTTTGCTGCTCCCTCCTCCTGGAGGTGGCAACGTGTTAGGCACATGGGGGCCTGTCCAGCGGCAATGTGGGCTGTCTGAGGGCATGGCCGGCGGCAAGATGGTTTGTACTGGGGTATGGCCAACAGGGAGGTGGGCAGTCCGGAGGTGTGGCATCAGGATTGCATCATAATGGCTCCGCCCCCGCTCTACAGTGCCGGGAAAAAAGGCACTGTAGAGCGGGAACGGACCTACGATGATGCAATTCAGCACGTATCGCATCATTGGATCCCCTCGGACCGCCCACTTGTTCTCTGCCATGGGCGGCCGAGGGGGGGGTTGGGATGGGGTGCTGGCAGGGAAAGCGGGATACTTGCCCACCTTTTTTGGAAGCATCCCATCCATTCCGGGAGGGTAGGCAAGTATGTGTCATGCCTTAGATCTCAAGTTACTTTTAATATAATAATGCTTTGGGGGGAATTCAGTTGCCGGCGACACCCATTGCACATTACGGAGGCAGAATATCGCTCAAAAGTGTTTTTTTATCCCATAGGTTAGCGAGCAATTTTGAGCTAAAGGGGTGCGAATCAACCGGGCAAAGGGTGTGGGTCAGGCTGCCATTGCCATTGTATAAATGCTGCGGCAACAGCAATTTGCCCACAGTTGAATTCCCCCCTTTGAGTACAATGTAGTTATTAGCCATCAATGTTGTTGTCTTATGCTTCTTGAGGAGACATGTTGGCTCCATACAGAAATTAGTTATGTGAGATACTTTTCGTCTATGTACTGTATGCAGAGAAGGACAGTGACGTTCTGGTTATTACTAAAAAAAAGAAAGAAAAGAAAACAGTAGGACATAATTTGAGAAGGAGGACATTGTAGACAACTAAAAGGTGCTGTAAGAGAGGAATCTCCAGGCCTCTCTTACAAACTAGGCTCGCCAGAAGCATATCTCCATAAAAATAAGATTCTGTCAGCCAATTATTTTGTTTCAGACATAACCTTACAGAGGATCCAAATCTAATCATTTTCAGATGACAGACTGTAGGAAGACTCTATCAACTAGCGGACAATATTTCTAACTGGACTGAGCCCTATAGCATCTGGCAATGTGACCTCAGTACTGAAAAGACAGATCTTTAAGATTTGCCTATTAGTGTCCTGACTGAATAGAAATCATTTTACTAATTACTTTTTAAACATTGCAATATGGGATATGACACTGAGGAGGGGCATATATCTGGCCATATAGGGATGCAAAAGAGAAACCAAATTATTGCTATAAGAATGAGGTTTATTAAACCTCTAGGATGGGGGCTGGCATGAAGGAAAATCACATTACTTAAAGCTGCCTATGGTGTGGCATGGGCACTGGCGTATTTATAATGGGTGCAGTGTGCACACAGGCCCCCAAGGGCCAAGGGGGACCACACTGCACACCCTGCACCCATTAATTTAAATACTTCTTGTCGAAGTCAAATATAATACATAAAAAGAACATACAAACTACACACATTATGAGTCGCTATACTTGCAAATACGCGCAGCGAGCACAGCAATATATGGTAACACACGCATTTACATGGACATGCCACAGAGATGGATTCAACACTTATTTCATGCAGTGCATAATTATAATAATATCAAGCGCCAGACATCATAATGATTTAAAATTATATAATGAAGTAATGTCATGTATGTGTATTATTTGAACGAAACCAGATACACCTGTCATATTTGGTATTAAAGCAAGCAGATTAATGTGTAGATTCATTTGATACTTGTTATTAAGTTGTAGGACATTGCAACAAATAGTTATGATTAAATGTATGAATGGTAAAATCACTTTTATTAGAACAATAGATATTCCAAACAGGTAGTGAACAGGAAGCTCAGGCCAGCCCCTTTGGACGTCCTCAAGGCTGAACCTGTTCAGCACACTAATAGACTAGTGACTCATCATGAATGAGAAAGTCTCCTCCCCCAAAAACTAGATAACACATTGCTGATCACACAGGAGTCAGTTGCTTCTACACCAGTTCCTGCATGATTTTACAGAGAGAGAGAGTGATATGGAGAGACGAATTTATATAACTTAAGGATAATGGTATTGTATGCTGGCCTGTAACTGTAACTGTATGTTTTAACTGCTTACTGTGTGAGTTGTAACCATGTAACTATAGGTATACTGTATATTGTAATATATTGAATCCATATCCTTTTAATAACAAATATATACATCAATGAGCTTTGGAACTCAGATAATGTGTGGGTGTATTGTTTTCTCTTATGGGATGCAGTGTTTTGCGATGTACAGCGCACATTCATGGCAAATGGTAATAAGATGTGCAGGCGTCTACAATATATATTAGAGCGGGCATTTTAAATATTTTTAAGGAAACAATTTGGCATTCACAGATGGGAGCTGGTCCGCGATATCATGGTCTTAATGATGCACTGTACATTATAAACGCGATGCTGTGGTTGATCAGCTTGTGGTGGATGCATCGTAAAGCTGAGAAAATCATATCCGTGTGTATTGTTGTGATATCAGTAAGCCAATGATATGAAATTTCAAGGGACAATGCGTTTCTCATAATATTTAAGATGCTAAAATGTATTTTTATTGTTGCAAAACAAAGTTCAAATAAGTCATATTGTGTTTGATTCAGATTGGATTGTTAATCTGTTAAGTAGATTTAAAAGTACATTTAAAAGTTGCTGCATAGCCTTGATATAGTTTTTTTTTTACTCAGGCCTAAAATAACTTCTGGTGCTTGTATAATGTGTGATTTCTTTGTGACAAAGGAAGCCGCATGGTCTGTCCTCCATTTTGGACTAACCACATGGCCTGTCCACCATTTTGTGTAAACCTCATGGATGTGGAAGGGGGAGGAGCAGTGGCCATTTTAGGAAGTTTCCTTGGTCACATCAAGCACCATGTATGAGTTACCAATGCATTTATTTAACCCATGCCATAGTCAATTACAAATAGTTTCAATTGGGCCTAGTGAGAGTAAATGATGAGATAAATGCTTGGCTTGGTGTAAGAAATTGCACACAAAAAAGAAAAGAAAAAAATACTTTTTTTTTTCTTTCTTCTTCTTTCCCAGGATTTAGTTAACTCTCTGTTTGCTATAAGATAGGCATTGAAATGCTAATTAACTGGTTCAACCACTTTTACAGGCAGGCAAAAGCACATAGCTTTGATATGCAAATAAGAGGTAAGGTGTCTCATAGGAGACCAGTGAATGGTACATATATATAATATTACTAGGTGATTCATCGCGCCCTACGGGCGCTCTTCACACCGTCGCAAGGGGCTACACCCCTTTAACCATTACACGCCCTTGGGGCGTGCAATATTTTTATTATATGGAGTATTACCTCCAATGATAATTTTGTGTGTGGTTAAATATTGCAGGGACAAAGGGTGTTGGATGGTTAAGGGGCCGTAGGCCCTTGCGACGGCATGAACATTTCATGCAAGGCCTGATAAATGCACCTAGTAGGTGCTGTGGTGGGTGCGTGGGAGATGCGGAGGGGCGATTGCGAGGTTGCCGCGGGTGGGGGAGGGTGTTGTTAGTCACCGAAGGTGGGGGAGGGGCGGGGGTGCTGTGGGTGGGGGAGGGGTGCTTGCAGAGGGGGCGCGGATGGGGGATGGGGTCAAGAGGTGCTGCAGGTGGGGGAGGGGCGGGTGCAGAGGGGGAGCGAATGGGGGAGGGGTTGCAGAGGTGTTGCGGGTGGGGGAGGGGATATGTAGATGCTTTTGGTGGGGGAAGGGCAGGGTCGGCAGATGAAGGAGGGGGTCTGGAGGAGCTGTCTGTGGGGGAGGGGCATGTGCAGGGGGGTGCATTTTGGGGAGGGGTTGCAGAGGTGCTGCGGGTGGGGGAGGAGTGGTTGTGGGGTGCCATGGAAGGGGTCTGTAGATGATGTGGGTGGTGGAGGGGTGGCTGCGGGTGGGTGGCGAATGAGGGAGGGGGGCAGGAGGTGCTGTGGGTTGGGGAGGGGTGGGTGGTGGAGGGGTGGGGGCAGACGGGGTGCTGGGGATGGGGGAGGTGGTCGGGACGTGTTGCGGATGGGGGAGGGCCGAAAAAGTGGGGGCCATAGATGGGGGATGGGTTCCAGAGGTGCTGCGTGTGATGCAGGGATGGGGGTGGCACAGGTGGGGGAGAGGCAGATGCGGGGCTGTTGCAGATGGGGGAGGGGTTATGGAGGCAGTGCAGGGGGTAGGGGTGGGTGTGCTGCGAGTTATGTAGGGGGTCGCGAGGCGCAGTGGGTGGGGGAGAAGCGAGGGTGAAGCGGCAGGGGGAGTGGCAGGTGCGGGGGTGCAGCGGATGGGGTTAAGAGGTGCTGTGGGTAGTGGAGTGGTAGGTGCGAAGGTTTTGTGGTTTGTGTAGGGGGGCAGGGGTGCCGTGGATGGGGGTCCGGTGGTGCTGGGGTGGGGTGGATGCTGGGGTGTGGTGTGTGTGTGGGAGGGTGCTGCGGGTGGGGAAGGTGCGGGTGCTGCGAGTGTGATAGCGGGTCGGGAGGCACGGAATTGATGCAGGCGGGGGAGTGGCAGGTGCAGGGGTGCCGCAGATGGGGTCCATAGTTTCTGTGGGTGTTGGAGTGCCGGGTGCGGGGTGCCGCGGTTTGGGTAGGGGTCTGGAGGCGGCACGGGTGGGGGAGGGGCGGGTGCGGTGATGCCGTGGATGGGGTCTGGTGGTGCTGGTTCTCCGGGGGTGGGGGAGGAGCGGGGCTGCCGGGGGTGGGGGAGGGGCGGGTTCGGGGGTGCTGCGGGTGGGGTAGGTTGTCAGGAGGCGTAGCGGGTGGGAGAGGAGCAGGGTTAACATGGGTGGGGGAGTGGCAGGTGCGTGGGTTCTGGGGATGGGGCGTGGTGTCCATAGGTGCAGTGGATGGTGCAGTGGCGGGTGCGAGGGTGCCACGGTTTGGGTAGGGGGTGTGGAGGAGCCACGGGTGGGGGAGGGGGAGGTGTGTGGATGTGACGGATGGTGGTGGTGTCTGGTGGCGATGCGGGTGGTAGAGGGCTGTGGGTGGAGGAGGGGTGGGTGTGGGAGAGGGGTGAGGGTGCTGTGTGTGGGGGAGGGCCAGGTGCATGGGTGCTGCGGGTGGGAAAGGGGCAGGTGTGGTGGAGGGGGGACCCAGGGTGCTGCGAGTGGGGAAGGGGGGCAGGAGGTGCAGGGGGTGGGGGCAGAGTGGAGTTGACGCAGGTGGGGGAGTGGCAGGTGCCCCCCGCACCTGTCGCGGTTGGGAGATGGGGTCCATAGGTGGTGCGGGTGGTGGAGCGGCCGGTGCGGGGTGCTGTGGTTTGGATAGGGGGTCTGGACGCGCCACGGGTGGGGGAGGGGCGGGTGCGGTGGTGCCATGGATGGGAGTCTGGTGGCGTTGCGGGTGGGGATAGTGCGGATGTGGGGGGAGGGGGGACTCGGGGTGGGATGTACTAACCTCTGCCACTGCGGTATCTGGCTTATTGCGTGTCTTCTCCTCGCTAATAGGATCGCTGTCCGCTGGGTGGGAGGTATGGGCCTAGTTCGGTTATGGGATGGGCTTGTGGGTGCGGTGGGTGTTGCACGTGGGGCGAGAGGTTTGTTTGGAGGAGTTGTAGGTGTGCGTGGGTTGTGTTTGTTGTAGTGGTGTGAGGGTTAGGGGTGCATGAGGTGTTGGGGAGGGTTGTAAGATGTGCAGGGATGGGGAAGGGTGTGTGTGTGGGGGGGGGGGGGAGTGTTAGTGTGTGTGTGTGTGTGGGGGGGGGGTTGTTAGTGTGTGTGAAGGAGAAGAGTGTGGGTTGGTGTGATAACAAGAAGATGTGTCTCTGGGGTGTATGGCTGCAGCAGATGCGGGTAGTGGGGACTCCCTGTCTATGCAGTGACCTAGTGGTTTGGCTGCTGCAGGAGGGAGGGAGATCCCGCTCAGCAGCACAGTGGCTGGAGCAGTGTCCCGTCTAGGCTCCGGGCCGGTGCACCTGATCTGGCCTCCTCAGTGTGTGCCTGGCGCCGGGGACGGGAATGGGGCTGGCGCCGCGCGTGTTCCCGGAGTTGCGGGCTGGCTGTGAGACGGGCGGCATAGTGGTGTGGCCGGAGCGGAGCGAGGCGGCAGTAGGAGGTAGCTGTGTACGTGCGGCGCTGGGGATTGGTGAGTGCGGTGCTCCGTCCCGCTGTACCTGCTCGTCCGTGCTGCCGTCCTGCGCGAACCCCCCACTGGCTGGATGCGGCAGGGAACGTGTTGGGGGATGCATAAGGGAGGGATTACTTGGTGTGGGTGTAAGGGGGCCAGGAAGTTGCGTCCAGCGGTGCTAGGAAGTCCCCTCCGCATAGCCTGTATTAGCCTCCCTGCTGCTGGCTGGAGCTGTGTGTGGTGATACTGGTGGCCATGGCCACCCCTCTGTACTGTGCCAGGGGGCATTTTTTACGTTACCTCTGGTGCTGGCACAGGCCATGGTGTCTCTCCTCCCCCCTCCACCCTCCTCCCTCCCCGGATGCTGCTGACTCCGCCCAGCTCTGTGACTCCGCCCAGCGTTATGGGCACAGAGTCACAGATTAAGGCAAATATATAGGAGATTATAATTATGTGTATATTTATATCAGTGCATGTTCTGCAAGATAGTTATCCAATCTGAATCATATCATTTAAATTATAGATTATTGCAGTCATTATAGATCTGTGTGAAATAGGATACATTTGTTGCTATATAGGTACATTCGAAATAACAGTATTTTAAGGAAGTAAAGACACAAACGCAGGTCTGCATAAAAGTTTATACAGGACAAGTTGTGTCTAGTGGGCAATAGTAATTAGTATTGTTCACATTTATAGAGCTGTGTGATTTGTTTTATTGCGGACGCAGGGTTTTGTACACGTGTCTCGGACAAAGTACAGGACTGCGCACGCAGCGTAAGAGACACGCACGTTCACGAGTGCGGGCGCTAAGTACAAAGTACACAATAGTGTCGTTTAGTTCAAAGGTGGGACAGTAGCCAGGCTACAATAGCACAAAACTACCCAGTTTCTAAAGCAGATTAGTATAAAAATTTAGTTTAAAAACTGTATTGCCTCTGGGGGTAAAGCTGTCAATCTGAATGAATTAAAATTTTCTGTACAGAAAAACAAAGTGTATTTGAGTGAGCGAAAGTAGGAGTGAGTGGATTTGAACCCCGGAATTCGGGATCCCGTCGTGCGGTACACCAAGTAAGTGGAGGCTTGTTGGCGTGAGGCGGCTGACTCACGTTAGTATAGGATTTGGAATAAGTAAGTCGTGAGGAGACTTACACAGGAGCATGGTAGGGAATTGTGAATTATGAACTGTGTGACCCATGTAGTTTTTTGATACGCTTCGGCTGAGGTTTCGCAGCTTGTGATTCGATTCCAGTGGTCGTACGGCGGATAGGTAACAAGTACCTATACGCTGTGCGATTGGACCGCGCGTTTGTGGGTGCGTTATATAGCGCAACTTGATACCCCTTTTACGAGCTTTTGCGTAAAATCGTGGTATCATTAGCGCTGTATACAGCATACGCAAGCGTGATTTGTGTATAAAAAGTGCATAGGGAGTTTTCGCTGGTCTCTCTCAGGAAAATCTCCAACGACAGATACTTTACTGGAAAGGGTAAGTTATTCCTAAAAACTTCCAGTAAATATAGGTCAATAGGGGCCCTAAGTTGGGTACATTGCCTTCGCTATCGACAGTGTATGGTAGTACTGGCAAACGTGGGCGAGAGTGGGTGAAAGCGCTCGGAGAACTTTCACCGTCACCTTATATTGAGTATTTTGGTGTTTGTGGGAAAAGGCCCACAATTATGGGAGCCAGTTGCTCAACTAAGGGACGTTTAGCCAGGGTTCAGGCTGGAGAGCCGCGGCCAAAGGGGTCAGAGAGGTTTAAAAAAAAAAAAAAAGGAAAAAGTATTATGTGTGGGAAATATGGTCCACATGCTGAAGACTTTTTGTCTGAATGGGTACGTATGACTGACAACGATAGGGTACCATTCCCTAAGGTGGGCAGCTTTGAACCAGGGGTACTGCAGAACTTAAGGATAAGGATATGTCTGATAAAATCCAGAAAACAAAGGGTCAGACATACAAATTGTTTAAATCTGTTGCAGCAAGAGGGGTTGGTGAGTTTGATCCTAAGGTATTGCAGGTGGTATGTCTAACCAAAGTCATATAAGACAAGAATGGAAATATAAGAACTGTTTGAACTTGTAGCAACAATAAACAAGTAGGAAAAAAAAAAGAATGCAAGTACACCGCCATATGTAGATGTGGAAGCAATTACGGCCAGCATACAAACTATAGAAAATAATAAAAATATGAAAAATATGACTGTAACCTATATATGTACTAATGAATGTTGAAGTTTTATTTAGGAGGAGAAGGTGACCTGATTGTTTTCAGCCATTTCTCATGCACCCTGAGGAGTATCCAACCGGTAAAAGAAGAGCAGTAGCCTGTGGGGGAAGTGGCTGAGACCAGTGGAACAGGTAAGTATGGTATAATTTGTGTACATATATAGTAAAACTCAAAAATAAAAATAAAATAAAAAAAATCAAGAAAGTAACATCAGAAATGGAGAAAAATCTGTCCGCACATTAGTAAAGCGGACAGAGACAAGGGAACACCCGGGTATTTCTTTCAGTTACCATATAAGAAGTATTCATTCCTAGTAATGCCCCTAGTCAAGATGAGCTCGGAAATGTTTGTTGGACCATGTACAGACCCTTAATACGGGATGAGAAGGATTGAATGAATACTTCGCATGACCTAGAAGTTTGTTAAAAAAATTTGTCTTTTGCAGTAATAGAAAACTCTCCATCTGGATAAGACCACTGGTAAACACTAATTCGGCAAATGGGAGGTGGCTGTCTCTGTGCAAATGGACGGGCTCAATAAGGCATTGAGTGTCAGGGTGCAGACTTCTTTGCAAAATTGGAAAGGGGTCACAGTAGCTCTAATCTTAGATAGTGTGCTATTGAACATCACAAGAATAGTGCTAGGCGCAGAGAACAACAGGTGGAGAGGTTGAGGACGGTAAGTATACTGGCACATACAGGAAAGACCCATCAGTCCAAACCCCAGATCCCTAATGGTCAATAATATGTTACACTTGTAGGAAGGAAGGGCATTTTGCCAGAGATTGTAGGAGTAGTAGGACACATAGTCAATATAGACCCCCTAGACATAAAACACAAGCCACATTATTAAACACATAGACGGGACCAAGGGACATATAGTAAGGAATCATGAGCCATATAGAAAACACAGATTCGTCTAATGGGAAGAGCAAAATAAATGCAACATTACCCTTTGACAAAACTTGCTGGGGTTAAGATGAGGCCTCTAAACTTTTGCTTCTTTTTCCTAGCAGAAATGGCCTCTGATTAACTTAATTTTGTTAGATATAATATACATATACTGTGCTCCCGCTCAGGAAGTACAAAGTATGTTAGACACCCACGAAGACTAATGTCGTATTCTACTGTTCTAGATGCATGTCCATCACAGGTAGAGGAAATTATCTCACAGATACCGGGTTCCCTATGAACTTAGGATGGACAGGACACTGGATTGATGGCTGGGATAGTCCCAATAGCGATACGACAAACACAGAAATTTTTTTAAGGGGAGTAGACCAAGTAGAGAATCACTTCCCTGTAGTGCCCAATCCAGTTGTCAAATTTTTATAAAATCTTCACCCCTACAAACTCATCTATCACCAACCTCTATTCTGTTTCTCTACAGTTTCCTCTTCATCTTTTGCATTCACACAGGGTGGTACAATACATGGAGTTCTGCCCAAACCCAGCATATCTCAACAGCATGATAACACCAGTATTACTGCAGTGTGCCTTGTCGTGCACAAAGGGTGGAGAATGGGAATACTGGTGAAGGGAAATTTTGTATAGACACTGATATGCCTGTTGTTGAATGGCAAACCTGACATTTCCTTTTTCATTTTCTTCTTCCCCTCCTCTAGAGATGTTTTTTTTTTTTTTAGTTATGCTCATGGTACTCTACATTGCAAACACACGATAGTAAATTAAAATGAAAAAATTTGTGTTCCCTACAGGAAAAGGCAGTCTGGAGGACAAAGGGGTATGTCCAGGAGTCCTCAGGACTGTGGATAGGTGGACATGGTAAGCCAGTAGCCCTCAGAGCATACCTTCCAAGTCTAGCTGAGGTGGCACACGGTCTGACTCATCTAGATAAATAGGGTATGTGCAGGCTGACGAGAGCCCACTGGTGTGCGCCAGGATTCTATTCTCATGCAGGTAAGAGAGCAATGACCTGTCTTGCTTGCTTGAGGAAAAATATTGGTAAAGCAATACCAACAGAGCCATCCCATATCCCTCCTGCAGACGGATCTTTTCAGGAAATACAAATCGACTTCGTACAGTTAACACCCTTTAGGAATTATTGTTATGTATTGGTGTGCACTGATGTTTTCTCAAACTGGGTAGAGGCATTTCCTGCCGCCATGGATGCTGCTGTGTTTACCGCAAAGAAAAATTGCGCAGAAATTTGTGTGTAGATAATGGTACCCATAGAAGTAGGAGCAAAGCTTGAAATTGTACTATTGTGATCATCACTAGTATTATGTAGCATCGGAACCACTCCCAGATCTTCACTCAACGAATCACCCTCTTCGAAATTTGTTTTTTTTTTGGTATTTGTGTCTTTTTTTGGGTTGTTTTTGGAAGACAACCTCATGTCATGATTGAACCGCACAATGATCAGAAATACACCAATGAGGTGACAGTACAGTACCTTATTGAGATAAGCCAGCATTTGAGAACTTGACAAAAGAACTTGAAACTGTTGATTGCTGGTATGCCAAATACTAACTGTCTTGATTGTGAACCAAGAGACTGTGTGATTATTCTTACGCTCAGGTTGCCGAATAGACAGGTGGGAAGGACCATACCAAGTTTTGTTGACAGCACTATCCCAGTGAAAGTAGCCGAGAGAGAGACTTGGGTCCACGATTCCCATTGCAGGAAAGTCGGTAGTCCGGAAGGAACTCGTAAATGGAGTGAGATTGCAAAAGTATCAACAGAGACTCTGTTCCGTGAAGACTGAGAGGCGGCACTGTTGAACACTACCTGAGTATACTAAAGGATTGCAGAAAGACCAGTCATTGTAATTGATTTGTTATGAACAAGAGTTGTTTTGTTCTATTTCTCTTTTCTCTCTTTCCCGCTGACATTTTTTTTCAGGATATTCTATTTTTGCGAGGTTTTTTTTATGAGGAGTCGATCGTGGCACTGGAACTGGTTCTGGAGGAAGGAGTGATTTCCTTATAGGATCCCAGGATTAGCCGATCAGTTTGTTAAAATCAGAGAAAAATCAAAGGTCTAGTAGTTATGGAGTTCAGAGGTAATCAGGAACAATCAGACAATGGCTATTCACACATTGCAGATAAAGAGCTCATTAATATATGTGGAAGAAAGGTTTATGAGTGGCTCTCCCCGAACTCCGAAGGTTTATGTTATTTAGGAAGGACACTACTTATAACCCTTGTTCAATTATTAAACAGACCTAGCATACGTTCCAGAAATGGAAACAATGTTCAGAAAATGATAGGAATATGTAGATCATGAAAATTTTATATGTCACTGTCACGATTTGTTTGTGTCTTCTTTATCTACCCAGCAGAACCTCAATCGAATCCAAACATCAGTGTACAAAGGTACATGTATGTGTGAAATGTTCGTTGCAAATCAGACATTATAGGCCAAAGCACTGTCCCAGCATACTCTATAGGTTGAATGTTGTCCCACACCCAACCAGTGGTCCCGTGACCGCCGAGTGCATATAGAGGATGTCTCGTACTCCTCCCTGTCTTCCTTAAATATAGTCAAGTGTCTGATTTGCGAAATGAATACATACTTGTGTCTAGGTCACCGATTATTGTATGAAATATCTTTTTTTCTTATGTTAATAATTGATGGCAGTTATTGTTTACTGCCAAAGGGTGGACTGTCGAAGTCAAAAATATTACATAAAAAGAACATACAAACTACACACATTATGAGTCACTTTACTTGCAAATACGCGCAGCGAGCACAGCAATATATGGTAACACACGCATTTACACGGACATGCCACAGAGATGGATTCGACACTTATTTCATGCAGTACATAATTATAATAAAATCAAGCGCCAGACATCATGATGATTTAAAATTATATAATGAAGTAATGTCATGTATGTGTATTATTTGAACGAAACCAGATACACCTGTCATATTTGGTATTAAAGCAAGCAGATTAATGTGTAGATTCATTTGATACTTGTTATTAAGTTGTAGGACATTGCAACAAATAGTTATGATTAAATGTATGAAAGGTAAAATCACTTTTATTAGAACAATAGATATTCCAAACAGGTAGTGGACAGGAAGCTCAGGCCAGCCCCTTTGGACGTCCCCAAGGCTGAACCTGTTCAGCACACGAATAGACTAGTGACTCATCATGAATGAGAAAGTCCCCTCCCCCAAAAACTAGATAACACATTGCTGATCACACAAGAGTCAGTTGCTGTTTTGTCTCAGAGGATGATGGAGTTGCTTCTACACCAGTTCCTGCATGATTTCACAGAGAGAGAGAGAGTGATATGGAGAGACGAATTTATATAACTTAAGGATAATGGTATTGTATGCTGGCCTGTAACTGTATGTTTTAACTGCTTACTGTGTGAGTTGTATTCATGTAACTATAGGTATACTGTACATTGTAATATATTGGATCCATATCCTTTTAATAACAAATATATACATCAATGAGCTTTGGAACTCAGATAATGTGTGGGTGTATTGCTTTCTCTTATGGGATGCAGTGTTTTGCGATGTACAGCACATATTCATGGCAAATGGTAATAAGATGTGCAGGCGTCTACAATATATATTAGAGCGGGCATTTTAAATATTTTTAAGGAAACAATTTGGCATTCACATTACCCTCTGGCGTCCCGTGGCGCAGCAGCAGCACTGCAAAAATCACTGGTAAAATGGCCACCTCGCTATATCCCCGGTGATTTGCACATGCGCTCTAGGCTCTGAGACAGCGCTAGTGTCCCTAGTGCCCAGAGTCACAACGCTGCTGTTGGCTAAAGAGTAGGGGGCCCTGATGGAGCTGCACACGGGCCTCCTACTCTCTAGAAACGCCCCTGGGCAGTGGGTGTGTCTGTACTGAACTTTATGGAAAGGTTTGGGCTGTGGGCCTAAGCCTCTTTGTTCCAGTCTGTTGCAGGTTTGTGGCTTATTGATATTAATGGTACTCCTCTTACTCAGGGATCTATTCATGTAAAAAACGAAGAATGAATTGTTACCTATCAGTATACATCGCGTCGGTTCAAAGCAATATGTAGCTGTAATAAGTAGCAATTCATGTATACTCACCCTTCCGGCAATGCGTTCCTGTATCCTGGGGTCCAGTGGTAAGGTCTTCTTCAGGCAGTCCCCTTTGTGATGTGCGGATTCAGCCGGTGGGTCAATCGGCATATGCGCCACCAGCTGACCTCCTCAGGCTGCTGGGTGGTCAGGAAGGCGGAGCCTGCGCGGATGCCGGGCAGAGAGAAGGGAAGCATTGAGCTTCCCTGCTGTCTCCGCACCGATGTTCAAGCTGAGCCATCCTGAGATGGCGGACCTAAACTCCATGGAGAAGCGGCGGAAAGCTGAGCTTTCAGTTCCTTCATGAATCGCACACACCATACTAAAGTATGGTGATGCGATTCAGCCACGGAGCTTGGGGTACCGCTGGGGGAGTCAGGGACTTCTCTACAGTAACCTGCACCATGAATAACACAAAGCAGAGAAAAGCCCTGTTTTCCGCCAAATAGGGATTTTCTCTGCTTTATGAAGAGATCTCTCAGTACCAATTTGGTTGTGTTTTGCAGCATTCCGTTTCTGGTGTCGGGTTCTCGCTGCCAACCATGTTTGGTCAGCTGCAGCCGCTGGATTCTTGATGGTGGAAATTAAGGCCATAGGCCAGTGGTTCTCAAACTGTGTGCCGTGGCACCCTGGGGTGCCTCAGGACACTTGCAGGGGTGCCTTGGATTGGTGGTCTAGGAACAATTCAAATTATTTATGGTCACTGTAATAGGCAAAACCAGTGCTGGTGGCTGTCAGTCATAAACTATGTGGACAAACAGAAGTGAATCTTTTCCCTCACCATATAATTGAACCTCTGGATGACATAAAGACAATTTACTTAATTTAATATTTATTTCTGCATTTCTGAATAAGAATCTTTTAGCTTAGGGGTGCCATGAAAAAATTACGATACTCTAGGGCGACGTGATTCAAAAAAGTTTGGGAGCCACTGCCATAGGCCAAAGGGAGCTGGCCAGTTATATTAGGCCATGGGTCTTAACCTGTGTCCCTCCAGCTGCTGTGAAACTACACATCCCAGCATGCCCTGCTGCAGTTTTGCTATTAAGACATGCTAAAACTGAGGCAGGGAATGATTAGATATGTAGTTTCACAACAGCTAGAGGGCCACAGGTTGAAGACCCATTATTAGGCCTTTCAGTTGAGTTTTGTTTATATTTCCGGTGGAATTATCCTACTCTAAGATTAGCTACTCACCACTGTTGGCAGTGGGAGTTTTGAGGGAATAAAATGTTTTCTGTCTGAACTGACCTACAGTAATTCGGCTAATTGACATTACATTATGAGAGTTCAGTCCCTCAGCAAGTTTTCTCATTTTTACGTTGTGCCAAGTACACTTTTTTTTCCCTTGTCTTAACCCTACACCCCTTCCTCCCTCCCATTCAGATTGCCTTTATGTATCTTTTTGGCAGATCCACTATAACATATTTTATATTTGTCACTCATAGTTATTTGAATAACATTTGCTCCTTGCCTTTCATCCTGTAAAGGTGTACATTGGTTTGTTGACAACTCCTGCAATTTTGGGCTTTCATGTTTCTGGCTGCTCATGGAGGATCTCACAGGGTGTGCTGGATTGACTTTTGATCACTACTGTTGGAGTTTGCTAGGCGTTTTGGTGTTCCACAGGTTTTACTTATTCATTTGGTTGGCAATGAGCTGGGATTGAGGCCCTGCATTGACAGTGCTCTATGATTGCTGATCTTGCAGGTGTATTATTAGCCTGGCCCACTATCGTATTTATAATGGGTGCAGTGTGTGCAGTGCACACGGGCCCCCAGGATCCAGGGATGCCCACACTGCACACCCTACACCCATTATTTTTAATACTTACTCTCCAGAGTCCCGCGGTGCAGCAGCAGCACTGCAGAAATCCCTGGGCAAAAGGCACCGCGCCATTTTCCCGGTGTTTTGTGCATGCGCTGTAGGAAAATCACTGGAAAAATGTCCTCTGCGCCATTTTCCCAGAGATTTGCGCATGCACTCTAGACTCTGGAACAGAGCTAGGGTTCCCTAGGCACTAGGGACACTAGTGCCCAGAGCTCTACAGTGCTGCTGGCTTGAGAGGAGGAGGCCCAGATGGAGCCTGCACATGGGCCTCCTCCTCTCTAGATACGCCCCTGGCCTGGCCATCTTATAATGTCTTATTATCCATTATGACACACCTCATCCGATAAAAGAATTAAAGGAGTGATCAATAGCTTGTATTTATCACTTCTCATTACTGTAAATGCAAAGTGGTTGTACGTGCGGGCAGCCGCAGTAGCCTGATATACTACCTTATGCTAATGCGAGATTCTGTAGGGCTGTGCGGGGGTTTTTTATCATTTGCAAGTGGAAAGCTGTGTCACCCATTGATTTTACATCTGTCGCTGTAACTCTCATGATTAGTATTGGTGGTTGCACCAGCCCTATATTAAGAGATCCAGCAGAAACTGGCGTCCCTTCCCTGCACGCAGGACTCTGAATCACACGGAGGCTTAGACAAATGCCTACCACAATCCGTTGACACTTTCACAAGACAGGTTCCGTGCACTTGCATTGCTGCCGCCCAGTTGTGGCCCTGAAAGGCCCATATGGTATGCTAAAACCTGCCATTTAGCCTGGCCACAGAGACCCATCGAAGTCTGGCCCAATATGTTATAGTAAAGCCTATGAAAATAGAGGTTTTTGAGACACCAAAATAAGGAAAGACTGAAATGTGTGGGAGAGACCAGAGCTTTAGGTAGGTACGGTCATTCCCAGGTTGGGCATCATGCCCTGAGAAGTCACAGTAATCAGTATCTACGGCTGCTGAGTCAGAGCTACAACTCTTACAGAGAGAGCGGTCAACCTTACAGAAAAGGCTGCCAGCTTAGTAACAAAAGCTGGCAAGCATCAGGAAAAGCTGCAATATTGCTTGAGCTAGCCGCCAGAGGGAATTGCCAGTCCTATAAATAAATCTGTCACAGCCAAAAAGTAAAGCTGCCAGAGGAGCAGAGGGAGCCTAGGTTAATATCAGAGGAACAGGTAGAATTTGTACCAAGACCAGAGCAACAGAGGGAGGACAGACCTAGACCTGATATCCAAGGAGAGTCCAGAGGTGTTCTCTTTCCATTCTGCTTGCCCTGTCTCTCTCTTTTTGCCTCTGCCCCAGGTTCCTGCTGTTTCTTTTCGTGCTACCTCATGTGTATTATGTTTTCGTGAGGGAAGCCACTGAGGATCATTACTAGTCTTTGGTTCAGGTTTCCAGAGCTTGTCATTGTGTTATGATTCCCGTACTCCAGACCAGATGAGATCTTATGGCAGAGGTCTGAGTACTGGAAAGATATGCTGGTTACGGGAGCAGGAAAGCCTAGTAACCCCTGGCGCCCTAACTCCGTTGTCTCGCCCGTGTTATCAGAAATCCCCTGCGAGACTATGGTTGCTTGAGCCCATGGCAGCCGCGTTCGAAGGGCGGATTATGTCTGCCCAACCCCGATGCCCCCTCAGGTCTTAATGGGAGACAAAGGGAAATCCGAGACAGGGTGATAACAAGGGGCCCTCTGACTAAGCAACCAGACCAGGGGTTACAAGCTATCTAACTTAACCAAAAGTATGTGCGGACAAACCGCCAGGGAAAAGGACAACCAAAGATCCACTGATCCGTTACTCCTATCCAGCACCGCTGGATACCAGAGTGGACTAGTGGGAGCGGAATCCTCCGCAAAAGCTCCGGAACACAATAAAACTAAATAATAAATAGTAAGCGGTCAAGCCGCAACACACGGCTACGCCGCGACTCACGAACACCACTGGATGTTAAAGGTGCTCGGTAGGACTCCAGGAAAGATGACAAATTCCGAGTACTGGATCACTGAGGACAGGAACAACCGGATGGAGCAGGACTGGAAACTCTCTGTAACAGACACAGCAACAGGAAGCTAACACCGGCGTCTGTGAGAAGTCCTGAGAGTGCTTTTATTTAGAACCCCTCCAATCCGGATCCAGACAGGGTAATGTTAATTATGCCGTGCAGCTGCATGCTGCACGGCCAGGATGCAATTTGACCTGATTCATTAGACCTAGCAACGGGGAACGCGGTCCGACAGTGGCGTCCCCGTTGCTATGGTCAGAGCGGCTCCGTGCGCCCGGCGTCTAGCGTTGCTAGGGAGCCGGCGGCTGTCTGCCTGCGGCGTCCCTAGTTGCTAGGCGCCGGGCCGCACTGACGGGCGGACCCTCGGCGCCTAACAGTACCCCCCCCCTTGAGGAGGGGTCAAGGAACCCCTAAGGCCAGGCTTCTGAGGAAATTCTCGAAAAAACGCCCTTTTGAGCCTCGGGGCATGGAGATCCTCATCCAGGACCCAAGACCTTTCCTCTGGACCATAACCTCTCCAATGCACCAAAAAATAAAGCCGACCCCGGGACAACTTGGAATCGAGAACCTTCTCCACTAAGAACTCCTGCTGACCCTGTACGTCTATTGGTGATTTCCCCTGAGAGATCTTGCGAGGAAATTTACTGGACGAAACATAAGGTTTTAACAAGGAGCAATGGAAGGTATTTCCGATCCGTAAAGTTTTTGGTAACCGTAACCGGAAAGCCACTGGATTGACTTTTTTGATAATTTGAAATGGTCCAATAAATTTAGGACCCAATCTGGCTGAGGTTTGTCGAAGTTTAATGTTGCGAGTCGACAACCATACCCTATCTCCAACTTTGAAAGTGCACGGCCGCCGGAGCCTGTCAGAAATTTTTTTCTCCCGAAATGCCGCTTTTCTGAGAGCCAGGTGCACTTTTCTCCAAATGAGTTTGAGATGAGAGGTCAAGGTCAGTGAGGAGACAGAGGAATGTTGAAAAAAGGAATTAGCTCTAGGGTGAAAACCAAAAACTGTAAAAAATGGAGATACATTGGTGGAGGAATGACAGGCATTGTTGTAAGCAAACTCTGCTAACGGAAGAAACTCAGACCAGTCATTTTGGAGTTTGGCCGAGTACAAACGCAAATATTGTTTTAATGATTGATTGACTCGCTCAGTCTGCCCGTTGGATTGGGGATGGTAGCCAGACGTTAAAGATAATTTCATCTTCAATGAGGCACAAAAAGACTTCCAAAATTGTGCAATGAATTGTGGACCCCGATCAGAAACAATATCAGTGGGTAACCCATGGAGTCTGAAAACATGGCGGAGGAACAAGACTGCCAATCCCTGGGCAGATGGCAATCGGGGAAGAGCAATAAAATGGGCCATTTTGCTAAAACGGTCCACTACCACCCATATGACTCGGCATCCGGCTGACAGAGGGAGGTCCACCACAAAATCCATGGAAATATGAGACCATGGCCTAAGAGGAACATTCAAGGGCATAAGTTGACCGATAGGCAAGGAACGGGGAACCTTATGCTGTGCACAGACCTGACAAGAAAAAACAAACTCCTTAATGTCTTTGGAAAGACCAGGCCACCATACCGAGCGGGAAACTAATTCAAAAGTCTTAGCGATCCCCGGATGCCCGGCAACTTTGCTATCGTGAAACTCTGTCAAAACCGTTGCTCTCAAAAACTCGGGGACATAAAGACGACCAGCAGGAGTATTACCAGGAGCTTGATGTTGAAGCTGCTTCAACTGGGTAAATAAATCTTGTGTGAGGCCTGCCCGAATGACTGAAGACGGAAGTATGGGAGTAACAGGACTGTTGTCTTGAACTGGAAGAAAACTGCGTGATAGGGCATCTGCCTTGGTATTCTTGGAACCTGGCCTGAAGGTGATAATGAACTTGAAACGAGTAAAAAATAAAGCCCAACGAGCTTGCCGGGCATTAAGCCGTTTGGCTGATTCAATGTATTGAAGATTTTTGTGATCAGTCAAAACTGAAATGGTATGAGTGGCTCCTTCAAGCCAATGCCTCCACTCCTCAAAAGCCCATTTAATAGCCAGTAATTCCGGGTTACCAACATCGTAGTTGGATTCAGCAGATGAGAATTTCCTGGACATGAAGGCACAAGGATGTAATTCTAGGGAATCCGGATCCTTCTGAGACAGGATAGCCCCTACTCCAACCTCCGAGGCATCGACCTCAACAATGAAAGGCAATTCTGGGTTGGGATGTCTGAGGACAGGGGCTGAGACAAAGGCTTGTTTCAAGGCCTGAAAAGATAACTCCGCATCACGTGACCAGTTGGTAGGATCTGCTCCCTTCTTAGTCAGTGCCACAATGGGAGCAACTAGGTCAGAGAAAGAGTGAATAAATCTTCTATAGTAATTTGCAAACCCTAAAAAGCGCTGAATTGCTTTTAAATTGGTGGGTTGCGCCCAACTAAGGATGGCTTGGAGCTTCTTTGGTTCCATACAGAATCCCCGAGGGGAAATAATGTACCCTAAAAAGGATACCTCCGTGACATGAAATTCACACTTCTCCAGCTTGGCATATAGGTGATTTTCACGTAATTTTTTTAGAACCTGACGCACCTGGGTAACATGTTGTTCTATAGAGTCAGAATATATCAAAATATCGTCTAAGTAGACTACAACGAATTTTCCAAGAAATTCACGGAGCACATCGTTAATGAGATCCTGGAAAACTGCCGGAGCGTTGGACAGGCCGAAAGGCATAACCAGATACTCATAGTGGCCTGACTGAGTACTGAATGCCGTTTTCCACTCATCCCCTGACTTGATTCTGATGAGGTTATATGCTCCTCTCAGGTCAATCTTAGAAAAAATCACCGCCGAACGTAGCTGATCAAAGAGGACAGAAATCAGCGGCAAAGGGTAAGTATTCTTTACAGAGATTTTATTCAAGGCTCTAAAGTCGATGCAAGGTCTGAGTGATCCATCCTTTTCTCCACGAAGAAGAAGCCTGCACTTAAAGGGGATTTAGATGGCCTGATAAATCCTTTCCCTAGGCTTTCTTTAACATACTCATTCATGGCCACAGTTTCAGGTCCGGACAATGCATATAACCTTCCCTTAGGCAAAGTGGCACCAGGAATTAACTCAATAGAACAATCATAAGGCCTATGGGGAGGCAGAATATCCGCATTGCCCTTGGAAAATACATCAACAAAATCCTGGTATACCACAGGAATGGGTGCGGGAATGACAGCAGCAATTCTGATGGGAAGCGTAATACATTCCTTATTACAGATGGTACCCCATTGTAAGATCTCCCCCAACTGCCAATCAATGATGGGATTATGAAAGGCCAGCCAAGGGTGACCCAGAACCACAGGAACTGCTGGGCAATGGGTAAGGAAAAACTCAATCTTTTCAGAATGCAGAGCTCCTACCGAAAGTAGAACAGAAGGTGTACAGAGAGAAATAACCCCATTGGACAAGGGACTCCCATCTAAACCATGCATGGTGATACACCTACCCAAGGCTAACTGAGGAATACCTAAGGCCTTGGCCCATGTTAAATCCATAAAGTTCCCTGCAGCTCCACTGTCCACAAAAGCCGAGACCGAAGAACAGAGGCTGCCAAAGGAAACTTTAGCTGGAACCAACAGTGAATTATTTGAGGAGATAAGCTGTAGACCAAAGTGAACCCCCTCGCAACTCACTTGGTCGAGGCGTTTCCCGACTTGTTCGGACAACTACGGGCAAAATGTCCCTTACCCCCACAGTATAAACAAAGACCAGAATTTTGCCTTCTGGTTCTTTCTTCTGGAGACAGTTTGGAGAGGCCTATCTGCATGGGCTCCTCTATGTCCACAGGAATGGAAAAAACACAAGGAGTAGACCCGACAGATGCTCCTTTTTCAGCCCTCCGCTCTCTGAGACGACGATCAATCTTAATAGAGAGCTCCATGAGTTTATCGAGAGTCTCAGGAGCGGGATACTGAAGGAGACTGTCTTTTATAGACTCGGATAAGCCGAGGCGAAACTGACTGCGCAAGGCAGGGTCATTCCATCCACAGTCGTTCGACCAACGGCGAAACTCTGTACAATAAATCTCTGCGGGATTCCTACCCTGTCTGAGAGCACGCAACTGACTCTCGGCGGATGCCTCTCTATCAGGGTCGTCATACAAAAGCCCTAAGGACCCCAGAAAGGCGTCTACAGACAGTAAAGCTGGATCGTCTGTCTTTAAACCAAAAGCCCAGGTCTGAGGATCCCCCTGTAGCAGAGAAATAATAATTCCTACCCGCTGAGATTCCGTACCTGAGGATACTGGTCTTAAACGAAAATACAGTTTACAAGACTCTTTAAAATTAAAAAACTGCTTTCTATCCCCAGAAAAACGGTCAGGCAGATGCATTTTTGGTTCAGGAATGACCCTCGGGGAAGTCCGTAACAGATCTTCCTGTGACCTCACCCGAAGGGACAGATCCTGAACCATCTGAGTAAGCTCTTGGATCTGGCTAACTAAAAGCTGGCCAGGATTTGGCCCAACACCGGTGGGATTCATGAAGCTGACAAAATCTCCCAACTGAATAAGGGAAAAAATTAACTCCTGTTAATTTTAAATTTTAGTCAGGCCGGTGTTAATGTTATGATTCCCGTACTCCAGACCAGATGAGATCTTATGGCAGAGGTCTGAGTACTGGAAAGATATGCTGGTTACGGGAGCAGGAAAGCCTAGTAACCCCTGGCGCCCTAACTCCGTTGTCTCGCCCGTGTTATCAGAAATCCCCTGCGAGACTATGGTTGCTTGAGCCCATGGCAGCCGCGTTCGAAGGGCGGATTATGTCTGCCCAACCCCGATGCCCCCTCAGGTCTTAATGGGAGACAAAGGGAAATCCGAGACAGGGTGATAACAAGGGGCCCTCTGACTAAGCAACCAGACCAGGGGTTACAAGCTATCTAACTTAACCAAAAGTATGTGCGGACAAACCGCCAGGGAAAAGGACAACCAAAGATCCACTGATCCGTTACTCCTATCCAGCACCGCTGGATACCAGAGTGGACTAGTGGGAGCGGAATCCTCTGCAAAAGCTCCGGAACACAATAAAACTAAATAATAAATAGTAAGCGGTCAAGCCGCAACACACGGCTACGCCGCGACTCACGAACACCACTGGATGTTAAAGGTGCTCGGTAGGACTCCAGGAAAGATGACAAATTCCGAGTACTGGATCACTGAGGACAGGAACAACCGGATGGAGCAGGACTGGAAACTCTCTGTAACAGACACAGCAACAGGAAGCTAACACCGGCGTCTGTGAGAAGTCCTGAGAGTGCTTTTATTTAGAACCCCTCCAATCCGGATCCAGACAGGGTAATGTTAATTATGCCGTGCAGCTGCATGCTGCACGGCCAGGATGCAATTTGACCTGATTCATTAGACCTAGCAACGGGGAACGCGGTCCGACAGTGGCGTCCCCGTTGCTATGGTCAGAGCGGCTCCTTGCGCCCGGCGTCTAGCGTTGCTAGGGAGCCGGCGGCTGTCTGCCTGCGGCGTCCCTAGTTGCTAGGCGCCGGGCCGCACTGACGGGCGGACCCTCGGCGCCTAACACATTGTGCCTAACATTTGTGAGTAATCTGTCTAATTCTTCCAGTGAGTCAGTGAGTAATCTGTCTAAATTAGAATTAGACAGATTACAGGTTGGGTTGCAGGTTGAGTTCCGTGAACCCAACCTGCAACCATTTGCCCATATTACACCCAGTTTGGAGCAGATATACAGTGTTGCATTACACTACATGGCTAGGACCATGCTCCCCCTTTCCTTTACATTTAATAGTACCTAACCCAAGGGACTATCCCACCACATTTCCATTGCACTTATCTAGACCTGCTCAAGGGACATTGCTACTTGGTATGAGACATATTTTGAAATATATAGTACAAACCTTAGAGAAAAGGAATAAAGGACTCTTTCTGGGGGCACACTTATGGGAGAAACTTTTATACAATCCAAACTACAGTAATATATATATATATATATATATATATATATATATATACATACATACATAGATATATATATATATCTTCCAACCCCTTGATACATACATACACACACAATCCCATAGTTCAGATACACCAGACCATTCCTGTTTAAGGTGAGAAGTACAGACTACAAGAGATAGGACTCTTGGATATGGTCCATAATCCATCGCTTTTGGTTACCCTCTTTTGAGGGTTTTAAAGGTATACCTAAAAAGTTCAAGTTTTACATCTATATATATTATTTTGGATTATCCTAAATTGTCTCCCCATAAGTGTGCTCCCAAAAAGACTATGGGGTATATGCAACTGCGGTCGAATTGCCGCAAATGTCAAAAAACGGGGCATTTTCGACACAAAAAAAAAATTTGACAATGCAATACAGTACTTTTCGACAAAAAAACGGATGTTTCAGATTCGACTTTTTGAAATTCGACAGTTGTCAAATTCGACATGTCTGCAATGGTAAAAATGCGGCTTTTCGACAAAAGTATATTAAATTGAAGAATGTCGATTCGACAACAGTGCTTTTCGACAGTAATTTCGTCAATTTCATTCCGCCTCACTTTGCTGGCGGAATCTAATAAAAAAATGTAAAAACATGTTTTTTTGTGTGTTTTTTTTTATTGCTAATAGCATATCTATTTATATTAGAAGGGATTATGTACTTGGTTTGTCTATTAGGAGACACAAGTATTATTTATATATTTTTTTAAAACAATATTTTTTTTTTACTGACTAAAATAGAGAGAGCATAGTTTTCAGTGGGAAGGGGTGGGAATGGGTTAAAATCAAGAAAAAAAATGCGTGGGGTCCCCCCTCCTAAGCATAACCAGCCTCGGGCTCTTTGAGCCGGTACTGGTTGTAAAAATACGGGGGGGAAATTGACGGGGATCCCCCGTATTTTTAGAACCAGCACTGGGCTCTGCGTCCGGTCCTGGTGCAAAAAATACGGGGGACAAAAAGTGTAGGGGTCCCCCGTATTTTTAACACCAGCACCGGGCTCCACTAGCTGGAGAGATAATGCCACAGCCGGGGGACACTTTTATACTGGTCCCTGCAGCCGTGGCATTGAATCCCCAACTAGTCACCCCTGGCCGGGGTACCCTGGAGGAGTGGGGACCCCTTAAATCAAGGGGTCCCCCCCTCCAGCCACTCAAGGGCCAGGGGTGAAGCAAAAAACAAAAAAATACCCAAATAAAAACAGTACACGAACACCGTGATAGTAAAACTTTATTACATACATGCCGACACACACATACTTACCTATGTTCACACGCTGACCTCTGTCCACTTCTCCAAGTAGAATCCACGGTGTACCTGAAAATAAAATTATACTCACCAAAATCCAGTGTAGCTGTGTCCTGTTCTTTTTTGTAATCCACGTGCTTGGCAAAAAAAGATAACGCATTACCCGGACCACGCACTGAAAGGGGTCCCATGTTTACACATGGGACTCCTTTCCCCGAATGCTGAGACCCCCGTGACTCCTGTCACAGAGGGTCCCTTCAGCCAATCAGGGAGCGCCACATCGTGGCACTTTCCTGATTGGCTGTGTGCGTCTGAGCTGTCAGACGGCACATCTCACAGCCGCTCCATTATCTTCAATGGTGGGAACTTTGCGGTCAGCGGTGAGGTCACTCGCGGTCAGCGGCTGACCGCGAGTAACCTCACCACTGACCGCAAAGTTCCCACCATTGAAGATAATGGAGCGGTATGTGCTATGCGCGTCTGACTGCTCAGACGCGCACAGCCAATCAGGAGAGTGCCACGACGTGGCGCTCCCTGATTGGCTGAAGGGACCCTCTGTGACATGAGTCACGGGGGTTCTCAGCAGTCGGGGAAAGGGGTCCCATGTGTAAACATGGGACCCCTTTCAGTGCGTGGTCCGGGTAATGCGTTTTCTTTTTTTGCCAAGTACGTGGATTACAAAAAAGAACAGGACACAGCTACACTGGATTTTGGTGAGTATAATTTTATTTTCAGGTACACCGTGGATTCTACTTGGAGAAGTGGACCGAACCTCGTGTCAACATAGGTAAGTATGTGTGTGCCGGCATGTATGTAATAAAGTTATACAATCGTGGTGTGCGTGTACTGTTTTTATTTGGGTATTTTTTTTTGCAGTAGAACTACAGGTACTAGCGGGCCCGTTTCCCCCCCGCATGCTGGTACTTGTGGTTCTCCAAGTACCAGCTTGCGGGGAGGCTTGTTGGGACTTGTAGTTCTGCTACAAAAAACAATACTCTTTTATTTGACACAAGGCTATCAGCCCCCCATCCACAGCCCTTGGATGGGGGGGACAGCCTCGGGCTTCACCCCTGGCCCTTGGGTGGCTGGAGGGGAGGACCCCTTGATTTAAGGGGTCCCCACTCCTCCAGGGTACCCCGGCCAGGGGTGACTAGTTGGGGATTTAATGCCACGGCCGCAGGGACCAGTATAAAAGTGTCCCCCGGCTGTGGCATTATCTCTCCAGCTAGTGGAGCCCGGTGCTGGTGTTAAAAATACGGGGGACCCCTACGCTTTTTGTGCCCCGTATTATTTGCACCAGGACCGGACGCAGAGCCCGGTGCTGGTTCTAAAAATACGGGGGATCCCCTGTCAATTTTCCCCCCGTATTTTTACAACCAGGACTGGCTCAAAGAGCCCGAGGCTGGTTATGCTTAGGAGGGGGGACCCCACGCATTTTTTTTCGGGGTTTTTTAAGCACTTTTGTGCCGTCCAAAAAGTCGAATCCAGGACGCACATATCCGTCAATTGGTCCGTTTTTCGACAGCGGGACTGTCAAATCCGTTTTTTATTGAATATGTTGAATTCCGGCCCCGGCGGCCGGGATTCGACTGTCGAATTGTGTCGAATTTAAAAACGGTCGAATTCCAGCCGGAATTCGACCGCAATTGCATATACCCCTATTTATTCCTTTTCTCTTAGGTTTGTACTACGTGCCTATGGGGAGCATCAATGGTAGGCCAAGTTTACTACCATCCAAGCTTGGTGTAGTCACCTACATACTGTATGGTATATTTAATCTACCAGTCACATGGGAAGTAATGCATCTTTCGTCTTTTGAATTAGTGTTATCATTCCCTCACTAGTTCCTGTGCGGTCATTCTCCCCCTTTTTTGCTATATTATAAATTTGGAACGACCCTAGTATTTAGGGGCTTGTTATTTAAGTGTCAGGGTGTAAAGACGGCGCTTCTATGTCCAATGTTAAAAGAACAATGCAAGACACATCTAGTAAAAGCATTGCCCTTTGAAATATCAGGCGTAAAAGCAATAAGAAGCGATGGTTTAACAACCCGACGCTTCGTAATATGTCACTAACAGTGTCGTACCCACCACAAGTAATTATCAATTATATTAACACTCCTTGAATATCCAACTATGAATATTATTATTATCAAGGCTGTAATACGATTTACCTTATCTTTTCAGATGTAAGCCTATCTCTGGTCCAGAATGTGTTCATGTCATTACTATTAGCTTCATGACATCCGTGACTCCTGTACTAGAACGCTGTATCAGGCGTGTGACAGAAGATGATTTAATAGTGTAACCTTACAGTAGCCCATGAATTAAACAAAGATATTTATTGATTTGATTTTGATATAGTACCAGCTCATTCTTCTTATCCGGAAATGATAATATTATGCTGCTTTATAGTCATTTAAAAGGTCTTAAAATGTCTTAACAATTACTATTATTTATATTTTAATGCATTGAGATGCTGGGCCTGTTTCAGGGAGGGATGCTGCGGCATGCGCTCTAGCCCCCATTGTCGGAGACGCAGGTGCAATAATATGCAAATGCTAGTATCAGTCTTCCCCTTGTGCGATAGTGCTTAAATGTGCAAGACCTGAGACGCCCTTGTCTGCGCTCCTGTGCGCAGTAGCACTGCCGGTGCTTCTGGACCGTCCACCATCGGCGCACCACTGTAACGACCATCAAATCTACCACTAGGGCAGATGTTTTTGCATTCTCTTCAGGTCACCTCCCAGACACCACCCAGGTATGCGCGTAGCTTTGCCTCTCTGGTTGGAATACCAGCTCTCCCGTACACAATAGCACATTTGTGCGTGCACTCAGGGTTATGCATGTGCCGCAGGTGTTTCCAAGATATCTTGCACATGCGTAAATAGTCGCTCAACTGCCCAAACATGAGCACTGCGTGTACTTCTGAATCAGACCATTTCTGTTTCTCTTATTGTTATCACGATGTGATATTGCTCAGTTAATCTCTCTCTTCAAATGTATTGCTCCTTTTGATAATGTATTTATCATGTTGTGATTACATTACTCTGTACCAGTGCAGGTGCAGAGCTGTGTGTCCTTTGCCCGCCCCGCCTTGCATGATGTCACACTAAAGGTGTGGAGCCACGGGCAGCAGGAAGTAGAGCACTGCCCCTGAGAGACTTGGGCTGGCTCTGCAGGCTGTACAGTGCGTGCCTGAAGCATCATAGATTCGCAGCCTCTCAGCAGCAATACTGGCTACCGTTTCAGGGACCCGGCAAGCCAAATGCAAGTGCCGTGGAGCAGCAACAAATTGGCCCCAGGACCCTGGGCATACTTGCCTACTTCTGAAAAAGCATTTCAGGGAGAATGTGAAAGTAACACCTATCAGCGCGGGTGCGCACTGCTACATCTGAGAGGCGTGTCATGAAAATTACTTACATCCAAATGTAAATGAGCCCCAAAGTTAGTAAGATCTACTTGTTGAAGAAAAAACAATTGATATTTTTCAGGATTTGTTTGTGTATTGTGTTTTACAAGAGGTTCCGTATATGGTAAGTGGCCATGAAAAACATTATATGACAATGCAAGTAGCCATAGGGATCATTATGCCTTACAACCAATACAGGGAAATGGCACTGATGCAATCAGGGAGATCGCTGGACTATTCAGGGAGTCAGGGAGATTGCTGCTATTTCAGGGAGTCTCCTGCAGATTGCAGGAGTGTAAGCAACTGTGGCCCTGGGCCAGAGCCGGCCATAAGCATAGGCAAACTAGGCAATTGCCTAGGGCATTTGATATGCCTAGGGGCATCAGCAGCTTCTGCTGATTAAAATGATATGCAACACGCCTATATTCTGTGTGTAGCATTTCATATGCAGATACAGCCACAGTCTCACACAGTATGTAGGCATGCTGCATATCATATGAAATCAGTAGAAGCCGCTTGTGCATCCTAGCCACATAGCAATGCAAATAAGATGCATTTTCATTAGAAAAAGGTGCCAGATGTTAGCATTAAGGCAAGATTTATGAGGACACATCTGTATCCAAGCAGAGGTAGAGGTCACAGTGTTAGTGGCAGTGTGATTGCTCTGTGCATGTGAGTGGGTTGGTTGTGCAGTAGTGTTCGGAATATGTGTAAAGAGCATTATGTGTGTCATGTAAAAATGCATTAATTGCAACATATGTGTAAGGGACACTATGCGTGTCATTATGTGTATAAGGGCATTAATAATGTGCGGCATATGTGTAAAAGGGTACTACTGTATGTGTGTCATTATGTGTATAGGGGTACTAATAATGTGCAGCAAATGTGTAGGGGGCACTATGTGTAAAGGGGCATTAATAAAGGTTGTCATAATGTGTAAGGTGCATTATGTTTATAAGGACATTAATAATGTGTCTCATATGTGTAAGGGGCATTACTGTGTGGAATTATGTGTATAAATGCATTACTAATGTGTGGCATTATGTGTATAAGGTGCTCTACTATGTGGCGTTGCGTATAGAAAGGGCACTACTGTGTCATCCAATGTGAATAAAGAGCAATAGGGTGTGGTGTAATGTGAATAAGGAGCAATTCAGTGTGATGTAATGTGAATAAGGGGCTCTACTGTGAAGAGTAACGTTTATAAGGTAAAGTGATACTACTGTGGGATGTAATATGAATTATGGACACTATCACATGACCAAATGTGAATGAAGTTGCAGTACTGTGTGGCGTAATTGGAATTGGGGTTACTATTGTGTGGCCATGCCTCTTGCCAGCAAAAACACACCCCTTTTTGGGCTGTGCGTCAAATGTGCAAACTGTTCATATTTAAAATATAGGTGGTACAAACACCAAAATAAGGACTGCTATGGGTGAGGGGTGATGGTGCTGGGAAAGAGGTGCAAAGTCAGAGGCGGAACCAGCGGTGGTGCTAGGGGGCACCAGCCAAAATCTTGCCTAGGGCATCATATTGGTTAGGGCCGGCTCTGCCCTGGGCAGTGGCACCGCTTAGACACTCTTTGTTATGCCTTGCTCTGCACCTTTTCCATCACATCACACATTAAATTTGTTGTTCAATGCTCACTACTTGGGGTTTGGGCCATGAGGTTACAAGTAGCGTGGCCAATCCCGGGATTAGGATCTGCGGGATCACCGTCAGGTTTGCCACACCTCCCTATACCATGTGTGTTGTGGTGCCCGGTCAGGTGTCACAGGGGCTGCAAATGCAAATTCTAACTCGTTGACAATAAATAACCAGAAGATACAAGATTCTAGACTTTCTGTACAGAATATGATATATGGTTAATAGGCGTTGCAAATTTTACTGTTGTGCTAATTCTGTCATATACTGTAATTCTGAAATAGCAACATTCCAAATACTACTGTCTGACTCACAGGGATAAAATATAGCCTTGATGTTATTTATACCATTTGGAGCTTGTATAGCTAAGATGGCGAAACACGGCCTTCTCATTGATAAATATGAATTCATTCAGTTATTGTGTGTGTGTGCATGTGTGTGTGTGTGTGTGTGTGTGTGTGTGTGTGTGTGTGTGTGTGTGTGTGTGTGTGTGTGTGTTCATTTTTGCTTTTTTTTTTACAGTATCATTCCTCAGGTACTTTGTCCAATTTCCAAATCAATCCAAAATAAATGAGAATAAAAGCTCAGGGATCATTGGTCTCTTTCTGACTTCACTCATTCCATGGATCTTCAGCATGTGGCCCTCCAGCTGCTGTGGAACTACACATCCCAGCATGCCCTGCCTCAGTTTTAGCATACCTTAATAGCTAAATTATGGCAGGGCATGCAGGGATGTGTAGTTCCACAGCAGTTGGAGGGCCGCAGGTTGAAGACCTATGCTAGACTTTCAATATTGGCTAATTTGAGAAATTATGCAATAATATAAATGTTCGGGGCTTCATTTGGAGTTGGACCTATGTAACGTTTTGTGATGAAAGTAGGACCCCATGAGAAGCGTGAATTATCAGAAATTGGGCATGGGTTCACCAGAATGTGATCAGGTATGGCCAGATCGAGGGATGGGGGGAGGCTGTGCGGATAAGTTTTGGGGCCAGATGTAATGACACCGAGTTCGGCAGCCATGCGGGATGCCGGCGGAACTTAGATATTTTTTTTAAAGGGGCAATCACTTACAAGGCATGGTTTTGCCTTATAAGTGATTGCTCCTTTAAAAAAGCGTCCGAGTTCCACCGGCATCCAGCATGGCCGGCAAACTCGGAATCATTACAACTGGCCCTTGGGCTTATTTTGTGCCTATTTTATTTTTTAAAATGCTGTGAATAAAGTTATGTTAACTACCGTATGTGAAGTCAGTTATTCTGTATACCACAAAAGGCAAATTGCCTTTTCCCTTTTTTTTACTTCACGCTGGGAGTGTTTTTACACTTTAACCATACCCTCCAACTGTACCTTTTTAATAGGTACAGTACCTTTTTTTATGGTCTGTACTGATTTTTGGCTCTCCAAACTTCCATTGAAAGTATAGGAAAAGGGACGTGGCCCCGCCCCTTTTACCTGTGGCCACACACCCTTTTCTGATTTGTACCGATTTTTATGTGTAAAATGTTGGAGGGTATGTTTTACCTCATTTCAGACTTTGCTGATTGTTTCTGTGTAAAAATAAATAGAAATCGAGAAAATGAATCCCGCATTTTTAGACCATTATAGGCTGTAATGTACACTGCTCAAAAAAATAAAGGGAACACTAAAATAACACATCCTAGATCTGAATGAATGAAATATTCTTATTAAATACTTTGTTCTTTACATAGTTGAATGTGCTGACAACAAAATCACACAAAAATTATCAATGGAAAGCAAATTTATTAACCCATTGAGGTCTGGATTTGGAGTCACACTCAAAATTAAAGTGGAAAAACACACTACAGGCTGATTCAACTTTGATGTAATGTCCTTAAAACAAGTCAAAATGAGGCTCAGTAGTGTGTGTGGCCTCCACGTGCCTGTATGACCTCCCTACAACTTCTGGGCATGCTCCTGATGAGGTGGCGGATGGTCTCCTGAGGGATCTCCTCCCAGATCTGGACTAAAGCATCCGCCAACTCCTGGACAGTCTGTGGGGCAGTGGATGGAGCGAGACATGATGTCCCAGATGTGCTCAATTGGATTCAGGTCTTGGGAACAGGCGGGCCAGTCCATAGCATCAATGCCTTCGTCTTGCAGGAACTGCTGGCACACTCCAGCCACATGAGGTCTAGCATTGTCTTGCATTAGGAAGAACCCAGGGCCAACCGCACCAGCATATGGTCTCACAAGGGGTCTGAGGATTTCATCTCGGTACCTAATGGCAGTCAGGCTACCTCTGACGAGCACATGGAGGGCTGTGCAGCCCCCCAAAGAAATGCCACCCCACACCATTACTGACCCACTGCCAAACCGGTCATGCTGGAGGATGTTGCAGGCAGCAGAACGTTCTGTCACGTCTGTCACATGTGCTCAGTGAGAACCTGCTATCATCTGTGAAGAGCACAGGGCGCCAGTGGCGAATTTGCCAATCTTGGTGTTCTCTGGCAAATGCCAAACGTCCTGCACGGTGTTGGGCTGTAAGCACAACCCCCACCTGTGGACGTCAGGCCCTCATACCATCCTGATGGAGTCTGTTTCTGATCGTTTGAGTAGACACATGGTCATTTTGCAGGGCTCTGGCAGTGCTCCTGTTCCTCCTTGCACAAAGGCGGAGGTAGCGGTCCTGCTGCTGGGTTGTTGCCCTCCTACGGCTTCCTCCACGTCTCCTGATGTACTGGCCTGTCTCCTGGTAGCGCCTCTATGCTCTGGACACTACGCTGACAGACACAGCAAACCTTCTTGCCACAGCTCGCATTGATGTGCCATCCTGGATGAGCTGCACTTCCTGAGCCACTTGTGTGGGTTGTAGACTCCGTCTCATGCTACCACTAGAGTGAAAGCACCGCCAGCTTTCAAAAGTGACCAAAACATCAGCCAGAAAGCATAGGAGCTGAGAAGTGGTCTGTGGTCACCACCTACAAAACAACTCCTTTATTTGGGGTGTATTGCTAATTGCTTATAATTTCCACCTGTTGTCTATTCGATTTGCACAACAGCATGAGAAATTGATTGTCAATCAGTGTTGCTTCCTAAGTGGACAGTTTGATTTCACAGAAGTGTGATTGACTTGGAGTTACATTGTGATGTTTAAGTGTTCCCTTTATTTTTTTGAGCAGTGTATATAAAGGGCCCTGTGCATTTATACTTTTTAGAAATGAAATATAGTGTTCCCACGACCTGCATATTTCTGTGTCCAGAAAGCGTAGCTGTTACGGTCACGCGATACAGCCTCACTTGTTAGTAATGGTGGCAGCTGCTGCTTCACAATCACAGTCAGATCAGCACAGGTGAATTCTTTTCTTTTCAGTCAAGTTTTTGGGTGAATAAAGTTAATCTTTTTAATAATAATAATAATAATAATAATAATAATAATAATATTCTGGCATAGATAACAGACATGACACTGCAGGCTGACACAATTCAATATAATGACTGGCTGAGTAGCAGTACAAATAATAAGCACATTTTTGTCCATTATTATAATTGTTCATAACTTAATTTTTTTTATAGGTTTTAATATTAGACCACTTGTAATCAAAATATATTGCTAATCAGTAATTACGTATTTTCAGTAAAATATTTGACATTATCAAACCTGGTGTAAAAGCAAATTTCCACATACTCAAAGAAATCGGATCAATCAATTTATTTATTACATTTCAATTAAAGCAAAGCCGGGAATACACTATACAATTATTGGGGCGATCAGCTAGTAATGGTAAGATGGCCCGATAATTGTAGAGTGTATATGCAGGAGCGTTAGCCGTTAAACGTCTTCACGCGTTTCTGCAAAGCCAGATAGGGCGGCAGGTATCTAGGGGGTCATTCTCACCCGATCGCAGCGTGCTTTTGTTCACACAGCTGCGACCGGGTCACTACTGCGCACGCGTGGGGGCCGTAATGTGCACGCGCGTCATTTCCCGGTGACGCCCATCGCCGGGCAACGACGCTGACTACGAAGAAAGCGGTCGCATCGGCGACTGCAAGAAGATTGACTGCAGGAAGGCGTTCCGGGGCAACAACTCACCGTGTGGAGCCGTTTTCGGGGAGTGGTAAGGAAAACGCAGGCGTGTCCAGGCGAACGGAGGGCGGATGTCTGACGTCAAAGCCGTGCCCATCATCGCTGGATCCGTTGCATAGGGTAAGTATGTCCAGGGCTGGTCTTGTTTTGCAGGAAACTTTTTTAGCATAGCAGGGCTGCACAAGCGTTCGCTGCCCTGCTATGCTAAAATACACTCCCTCATAGGCGGAGATTAGTTGATCGCACCAGCAGCAAAAAGTTGCTTGGTGCGATCAACTCGGAATGAGGGCCCTGGTGTGCTGCACACACTATCTCGTTCCCGACCTGCTGATCCCATAGAAGATATCACACACACTATACAGTATCTTCTCCCGTGTGTAGAAGATATCACACATGGGCGCACACCAATCCGATCATCGCTGATGGGTCACAGCGTTTATCGGTTCTGCAGAATTTATCTGCTAGTGTATACTATTTTTTTGGCGCAGATTTACTTGCAAAAAGAAAACATGAGGTCAGTACATACACTTGCTTAGACTCTTGGCCTTAATAGTTTCTCATAGACATGTGTTGTCCTTTTTACATACAACTGAGAAAAAAACAAAACAGGATCATGTACCATTTGGCCTCCATTTAGTGCCAGCCAAGATAAAATTATGATTACTCTTTGATCAGATCGCAGTGCCTGCATGCCATGTCTCCTGGGATAGTTATCATTTGCTGACTGTGCCATTCTCTTGATAAATGGTTTTTCATGTAACTGTGAATTTAGCAGTTTTATCAGCGCTCTATAATCACATGAATTCATGTCCGCTCACGACAAAGCTCTACTTACTTTACATGTCATGATAACACTGATGTATATTTTATTACTATGTCCAATAACTGGTATCATGTGAAAGTCTTTACATGGGAACACTGAGAGGTACTTTATATGATTAACCATACTTGCCTACTCTCCCAGAATGGCCAGGAGGCTCCCCCGAATATCGAGTGGCACTCCCAGCCTCTCAGAAAAGAGGTCAAGTCTCCGGGAGCGGCCTCCACTTGCCTGCACCCCCTTCATTGCCTCACAATCCCCAGCCATTCGCTTACCCAGTCAGTGGGCGGGGCAATGATACATTACAGGGCAGCAGTGTCTCCTACCTGAATGGAGGAGGGGTCTGCTACTGCCCCTGCTGCCTTGTCCAAGCAGCCGGCCGGGTCCCACAATGTGACTGACAGTGATGGGACCAGCGCATGCTCACTGGTAGCACATGCACAAACCCCTGTCTTCTGCCCTTCTGCTCCACAGGAGGTTTCTGTCCTCCCAGAGCTTACCTTAGGACACCTGCGTTGTGGTTTGACAGGTGTACCACCCCAGTCAAACGCTCCGCCTGCCACCTGCAGCCTATAGAAGCTAGCTAGAGCTGAAAGGCAGGAAATGGCTTCCTACAGCCCGGTCTGACAGTCCCAGAGGAAGGAAACACTTCCCAATGGGAATGCCTGTCCTGCGGGTGACTGGCAGGTAGAACTTCCCATCTTACTGCGATGCGGCATGCTAGTAAGTTGAGCATGGCTACATCTGTAGTCTGTAAAATGTAAGGCAGAAGCTGATTGGCTGGTACTTTATCTTTCACAATTTTATCTCTCTCCGAGTTATGATAAATACCCCATAAATGTTAAATTTGCTTGTTTGTCAGACCAATTAAGCAGTCAATTCAAAGTTCTCAGAAACAAGCTTACCCTTAACAGAATCATTCAACCGGTCACTAGCTACAGGAGTAATTCCAGAGGACTGAAAAAGAGCGAATGTAGTCCCACTGCACAAAAGTGGAAGCAAGGAAGAGACGAGCAACTATCGACCAGTGAGCCTTACATCAGAAGTAGGGAAATTGATTGAAGCACTCTTAAAAGAAAGAGTTGTAGACTATCTCAAATCCAGCAATTTGCATTATCCCAAACAGCATGCATTCAATGGGAGGAGATCATGTCAAACAAACCTTACTGACTTTTTTTGACTGTGTGACTAAAGTAATAAAGGTGGGAGACTTTAGTAAGGCTTTTGACACTGTCCCACATCACAGCCTGCTAAATAAACTCTAAAGCTTGGGAGTGGTTCCTAAGGGGTGTATTCAATGCTTGTCAGATCCTTTCCGACGGAAAGGATCCGACAATGCAGTATTCAATTTGTGGTCAAATCTGACAGGATTTGTCCGTTCCCGACAAAGTCAATCCGACTTTTTTTAAAGTCTGAGTGACATTGTTGGAAACGGGGCTAAAACCTGTTGGGCTTTTTCCGACATTGTTGGAAACGGGGCTAAAACACGTTTCCGACAAGTCGGATTTTTTGACTTGTCGGATAAACAAGTATGATTGAATAGGTCGAATCTGGATATGACCTTAAACTCCCATTAATCCGACAAGTCGGGAAATCCGACTTGAATTGAATACACCCCTAAGATGGTTGAATGGATAAGATCTTGGTTGCAGGATAGACAACAAAGAGTTATAGTAAATGGAGTGTATTCACAGGAGGGAAATGTTACCAGTGGAGTACCCCAGGGATCTGTACTTGGACCAGTGCTTTTTAATATCTTTATTGGTGACATTGCAAATGGCATTAAAGGGAAAGTATACTTTTTTGCAGATGACACAAAGGTATGAACAGAGTAGGCACACCAGGAGGGGTAAAACAAATTATTGAGGATCTTGGTAAACTAGAGGAATGGTCAAGAGTGTGGCAATTACAGTTTAATGCCCCAAAATGCAAAATCATGCACTTAGGTCTCAAAAATCCAAAGGCTAAATATAGTATTAATGGCACTATACTGGAAACTACTGAGAAGGAAAGGGATCTAGGAGTCACTATTTCAGGTGACTTAAAGGCAGGTAAGCAAATTAACAAAGCAATGAGGAAGGCTAGTCAGATGCTTGGTTGCATAGGGAGAGGAATCAGCAGCAGAAAGAAAGAAGTAATACAGGTTAAGTATCCCTTATCCAAAATGCTTGGGACCAGAGGTATTTTGGATATGGGATTTTTCCGTATTTTGGAATAATTGCATAGCATAATGAGATATCATGGTGATGGGACCTAAATCTAAGCACAGAATGCATTTATGTTTCATATACACCTTATACACACAGACTGAAGGTAATTTTAGCCAATATTTTTTATAACTTTGTGCATTAAACAAAGTGTGTGTACATTCACACAATTCATTTATGTTTCATATACACCTTACACACACAGCCTGAAGGTCATTTAATACAATATTTTTAATAAATTTGTGTATTAAACAAAGTTTGTGTACATTGAGCCATCAAAAAATAAAGGTTTCACTATCTCACTCTCAATCAAAAAAGTCCGTATTTCGGAATATTCCGTATTTCGGAATATTTGGATATGGGATACTCAACCTGTAATGCCACTGTATAGGTCATTGGTATGGCCTCATCTAGAATACTGTGTTCAATTCTGGAGGCCTTATATTCAGAAGGATGTTAATACATTAGAGACTGTACAAAAAAAGGACAACTAAAATGATGCATGGCCTATATACATACCCAGGAAGACTAAAAAACCTAATAATATGTATAGTTTGGAGCAGAGAAGGGAAAGGGGGGACATGATAGAAACTTTCAAATATATCAAGGGTTTTAACAAAGTCCAGGAGGGAAACATTCTTCAAATGAAGTGAAGTATTAGAACATGAGGACATGCATTGAAACTGGAGGAAGGTACAGTAGGTTCAGGGGAAATTTGAGGAAAAATTACTTTGTATAATGGGTGCAGTGTGTGTGTGGGGGGGTTTTGCTAATATTTTAATGTTGCACTGATCTTTCCATTTTGCTACATTTCATATATCAGTAGTTTTCCATTATCATTAATTATTTATTTTTGCTTTATGTTTTAGTGGAATATTCCTTTCATTTCATTGGTAAATTCTTAAGATAGCCCCAGGTGTACAATTGTAGCAGTCGGGTACAGTACATTTCTCAACGCCTTTAGACACAGTTTCTGCATTCTGATGTGTATTGGTTAAATCAGCCATCTGTCTAAAACACCCAAGGTGAAGTGTACAGATAATAAAGACTTCACCCATCAAGGGTTTACAAGCTTTATATAATAATACTGGTTTAACACACCTCTGTATTGGAAATCCAATTAAATCAATCTAAAGATGGATGTTTTTTTTTACAATAGGTAATCTAGTGGTAATGCATCTGTAAATCCAGAGCTAGCCTAAATGAGACAGGAACAAATAATTTTCCTATATAATACACAGTGACATTGATAATCATATGCACCTCTGTAAATCATATACTTCTAAAAATCCAAAAATTGTTTTCAAATGGTGCTGGCTTTATAAACACAAACCTTTCAGTGCTATACAGTGCAATACTCAATAACATTTGATCAACATTTTGATAATGTAGTCAGTGTACAATGTAGCCCAACGTCTGGGCAGAGTACAACACAGCCATGTGATCTTAGTAATGTACAATATGCAGGCTCCGTCGCGGGCCCTCTCCTCTCCGGCAGCAAGTAGACTCTAGCATAATGCCAGAGTCTACTGCGCATGTGCAGGTCTCCGAGAACATGGCGCCCGTGCCTTGTTCCCGGGGACATCTCCAGTGCGCATACGCAAATCACTCTGAAATGGCTGCAGCGGCCATTTTCTGAGTGATTTACTGTATGCCCGTACTGGAGGGCCACCACTGCGGGACTCCGTAGTGGTTAGTATAATATATGGGTGCAGTGTGAGCGATGTGGGCCCCCCGGACCCAGATGTACCACACACACACACACACACACACACACACACACACACACACACACACACACTGCACCCATTATACAAACGCCTATGTGTACAACACAGTGTCATGATCTTACTATTGTACAATGCATCTACCAGATCAAACAGTATACAGTGTAGCCCTACTAGGTGAGCAGTAGTGTACAACACAGCCTCATGATCTTACCAATGTACAGTACAATGCAAACACTTGATCAGGCGGGCGCCGGTATTACATACTGAATCTGATCAGGCAGTATACAGTGCAGCCCCATTATCTGAGCTGTAGTGTACAGCACAGCCTCATGATCTTACCAATGTACAATGCAAACACCAGATCAGACAGTATACAGTGCAGCCCCATTATCTGAGCTGGTGTACAGCACAGCCTCATGATCTTACCAATGTACAATGCAAACACCAGATCAGACAGTATACAATGCAGCCCCATTATCTGAGCTGTAGTGTACAGCACAGCCTCATGATCTTACCAATGTACAATGCAAACACCAGATCAGACAGTATACAGTGCAGACCCATTATCTGAGCTGTAGTGTACAGCACAGCCTCATGATCTTAAAAATTTACAGTGTCTACACCTGCCCAGACAGTATACAGTGGAGCCCCACTACGTGGACAGTACTGTGCAACACAACCTCATGATCTTCCCAATATACAATGCATACATCTGATCAGACAGTATACAGTGCAGCCCTATGTTTTCAGAGGGTCCTGCGTGCACAGACCCTCTGGATGCAGCCTCTGTGTACAGACGCGCAGCTGCATCCAGTTCTGAATAGACCCCTTAGTCCACTCTACAATGAATAAACCAGAAATAAAGGAATATCAGTAGGGATCATTCATCCCTATAAGACATGGGGGTATATTTACAAAGATTCGTGTTTTTGCCGTTTTTAAGGGTGTTTGAACTCGAATGGTATCGGGTGCATTTTACTGCAATTTTTTAAATTCTGATACGATCATTCACTAAGCTGCCGATTTTTCCAAATTCGTATTTTCCGATGTCGATGTGATTCGTAATGTCAGGCAGTGTTTTACGGGAGTGATGAGTAAAACACTGCCTGACAAAACACAAGGAATCCTGGCCGGATCTCTGAGATCCGTGCAGGGCTTCATTGTGTACCTTAAGAAGGTGTTTAAAATGTTAAAAAAATCAGAAAAAAATTGCGTGGGGTTCCCCCTCCTAAGCACAACCAGCCTCGGGCTCTTTGAGCCGGTCCTGGTTGAAAAAATATGGGGGGAAAAATGACAGGGGTTCCCCCATATTTCATCAACCAGCACCGGGCTCTGCGCCTGGTCCTGGTTCAAAAAATAATGGGGACAAAAAGCGTAGGGGTCCCCCGTATTTCTTAAACCAGCACCGGGCTCCACTAGCCAGGTACATAATGCCACAGCCGGGGGACACTTTTATTGTGGTCCCGGCGGCCCTGACATTACATACCCAACTAATCACCCCTGGCCGGGGTACCCTGGAGGAGTGGGAACCCCTTAAATCAAGGGGTCCCCCCCTCCAGCCGCCCAAGGGCCAGGGGTGAAGCCCGAGGCTGTCCCCCCCATCCAAGGGCGTCGGATGGGGGGCTGATAGCCTTGTGTAAAAAATAAGAATATTGTTTTTTGTAGCAGTACTATAAGTCCCAGCAAGCCTCCCCCGCAAGCTGGTACTTGGAGAACCACAAGTACCAGCATGCGGTGGAAAACCGGGCCCGCTGGTACCTGTAGTACTACTACTAAAAAAATACCCAACAAAAAACAGGACACACACACCGTGACAGTATAAGTTTATTACATACATGCACACCTCCAAACATACATACTTACCTATGTTCACACGAGGCTCGGTCCTCTTCTCCATGTAGAATCCTCGGGGCACCTGTGAAAAACATTATACTCACATAATCCAGTGTTGCTTGTCTTCTTTGTATATTACTTTGCGGTCAGCGGTTGACTGAAAGTAACCTCACCGCTGACCGCAAAGTTCCCACCATTGGATACAATGGAGCGCATAGGCGCTACATAGTATCTCTGCCGTGTGCAGCCTCACAGACACTACAGGAGCACACAGCCAATCAGGAGAGTGCCACAACGTGGCGCTCCCTGATTGGCTGAAGGGACCCTCTTTGACAGGAGTCAGGGGGGGTCCTGGCAGTCGGGGAAAGGGGTCCCATGTGTAAACATGGGACCCCTTTCAGTGCGTGGTCGGGTTTCCATTTTTTTTGTTTTGCCAAGTACGTGGATTATACAAAGAAGACAAGCAACACTGGATTATGTGAGTATAATGTTTTTCACAGGTACCCCGAGGATTCTACATGGAGAAGAGGACCGAGCCTCGTGTGAACATAGGTAAGTATGTATGTTTGGAGGTGTGCATGTATGTAATAAACTTATACTGTCACGGTGTGTGTGTCCTGTTTTTTGTTGGGTATTTTTCTAGTAGTAGTACTACAGGTACCAGCGGGCCTGGTTTTCCACCGCATGCTGGTACTTGTGGTTCTCCAAGTACCAGCTTGCGGGGGAGGCTTGCTGGGACTTGTAGTACTGCTACTAAAAACAATATTCTCATTTTTTACACAAGGCTATCAGCCCCCCATACGCCGCCCTCGGATGGGGGGGACAGCCTCGGACTTCACCCCTGGCCCTTGGGTGGCTGGAGGGGGGGACCCCTTGATTTAAGGGGTTCCCACTCCTCCAGGGTACCCCGGCCAGGGGTGACTAGTTGGGTATGTAATGCCAGGGCCGCCGGGACCACAATAAAAGTGTCCCCCGGCTGTGGCATTATGTACCTGGCTAGTGGAGCCCGGTGCTGGTTTAAGAAATACGGGGGACCCCTACGCTTTTTGTCCCCCGTATTAATTGAACCAGGACCAGGCGCAGAGCCCGGTGCTGGTTGATGAAATATGGGGGAACCCCTGTCATTTTTTTTTTCCATATTTTGTCAACCAGGACCGGCTCAAAGAGCCCGAGGCTGGTTATGCTTAGGAGGTGGGACCCCACGCATTTCTTTTTCTGTTTTTACACTAAACACACCCTTTCCCATAGATAACCATGCACAGATCTCACTGATCCGTGCATGGTTATCCAAACTCGACTGGAAAAAGCAGGTCTATTTTTTTGCTGCTTTTTTTAACGATTCGCAAAAAAATAGACCCGCACTTGAGCACTCAGAGATTAACACCCAATACGAATGAATAGTGAATACCCGTATTGTATGAAATAACAGCCGCGTTTGACCGATGGTCTATTCATTAGTATTTCAGAACTTTGCCGTTAAATCCATTACGAATAGACCAGACACTGCCGAGATTTGTGCTTAGTGAATTCCCGGATTGGGACTAAAGGGGGGTACTCACGGGAGAGATGTGTGCTGAGCGATCTTAACACAGACCGCTCAGCACACATCTCTCACCCCGCTCAGCACAGCGCAATGTGCTGAGCGAGGGGGAAAGCCGACGGGGGGCCGCTCACTTCACACAACGGTGAAGTGAGCGACCCGCTAGATTGAGCCTGCATGCAGCTCAATCTAGCATCGGCGATAGCGATGCGCGGGGCCGCGCATCGCTATCGCTGGAGGGCATACACACGGCAGATCCGTGCTTAAAATCTAAGCAATCTAGCAAGATTGCTTAGATTTTAAGCACGGATCTCTCCGTGTGTACCCCCCTTTAGAAAAAAAAAAAACAAATCGGACAAACTCGATTTTTTAGTAAATATTGGCCATGGAGTGTCAACACACATAGGCATTTACAGTATTGAAAGTTCAGGATAAGGAACGTCCATGATTATACTGAGATTTGTCTAAAGTTTGTGTGAAGAGATCCTAAGGGTTTATTACCAAATTAACGAAAAAGTCATTACTTGGCACTTGCCATACTGCACATGCTGATCTTTATAGTGCCATATGTGGCTTCCCTATTTGAATTTTGGACTGCGCTGCAGCCCCACCTCTGGAGCAACTGGCCATATGAGAGGATCATGGGGTGCCTCTTGGCTCTCATTTTAGAAACACATGAATATATTATTATGTAGTGTAGGACCACCTGTGCAGAGACGCCCTGATATTACTAGTGGCTTATTATACACTTGCAAATGTGTGTGACAGAGTCCTCTGAATTGTATTATTAAGTAAGACGCAAGTCTCTTTCTGGCCCATTACAGAGTGCTGGGGGAATTGTCTTTTTTTCTTTACTGTACATAGACCAATGAAACCAATACAATAGCAACATAATACCTTCTAGAAACACAAGTGTATACAATAAACCTGATGCGAATTGAACCTATTTTTGGTGTCCCATGGTTGTCAAACACATATGCACAAAGATATAACTGTAAATGTACAAGATCTTATATCTGTAGTTATGGAAGATGTACAATTATTATAGCTGTACAATCCCCTGGCATATTTTACTTGCATCTTCCAGTCATTGATATTCCCACATCCTTCAGGCAAAATTACCAGGTTAATCTTCTGTGTATCGGTTGTTTTACTTGGTATAGTTGCTGTGGCAACATATGTCACAGGTTACCGAATGAGTTTGAATTGCTAGGTAGGAAGGATGTCTTCTTTATTCCCATGTAAACATTTAACAAGACACTGAACAGAGGAGATAGAAGTATACAGTAAACAGGTATTATTACAGTTTCACATCTTGCAAAAATGTACTTCGAAGTTCGTTGGCGGCTTTGTTCTACTTCTTAGGGCCCCAAAAAAACTGATCCAGTGATCAAACATATGAAACAACCGTTCCGTAACCTGTGACATCATGACATCACACCTAGGGGGCGTGCTCGCCGGCTCTAGGAAATAGAGTAATGCCTGAAGTGTCCTAAGGATTCTCCGGGCTTTACACACACACCCCTAGTTGTGGTCCTGGCTGCAAGCCTTCCATCGCTTCTGTTTGGAATCATGATTTCTTCAAAGGACAAAGTAACATCGCTAACATCATCGCACATCAGGTTGCCACGCAGAGCCTGAGTGCATCTGTAGACACGCAGGCTGAGCTGCTCTCCCGGGACGCACAGGCCTCTCCAGTAGCAAGTGTGATTGCAGCTGCTAATACATGTATAATAATACAATGTATATGCAAGCCCAGAAAACTCCATCCGAACGGCCATGACACACGTGTTCACATGACCACTTCTCGTTACCACCCCCAAACTCTGACTTCCTGTCACTCACTTTGTGACTTCATTCTTGCTGTGACCGCACTCACGAATCACTCGCTGCGCACGTGCACTGTGGCTCATACGCATGCACAGTGTGAAAACATAGGGCCTAATTCAGACCTGATTGCTAGCAGGCAATTTTTGCACTGCTGTGATCAGATAGTCGCCGCCTACAGGGGGAGTGTATTTTAGCTGCGCAAGTGTGCGAACGCCTGTGTAACTGAACTGTACAAACAGATTTTGGGGGTCATTCTGAGTTGATCGCTCGCTAGCTAGTTTTAGCAGCCGTGCAAACGCTATGCCGCTGCCCACTGGGAGTGTATTTTAGCTTAGCAGAAGTGCGAACGCCTGTGCAGCCGAGCTCTGCAAACAGTTTGTGCAGTTTCAGAGTAGCTCTGAACTTACTCAGCGCTTGCGATCACTTCAGCCTATTCGTGTCCAGATTTGACATCATACACCTGCCCAGCGAACGCCCAGCCACGCCTGCATTTTTTAAGACATGCCTGCGTTTTTGCAAACACTCCCTCTAAACGGGCAGATGATGCCCAGAAACACCCCCTTCCTGTCAATCTTCTTGCGGCCGACAGTGCGACTGAAAACTTCGCAAGAACCTGTACAAAACAACAACGGCCTTTGTACCCGTACAACGCGCGTGCGCATTGCGGTGCATACGCATTGCGGTGCATACACATGTGCAGAAATGCCGATTTTTAGCCTGATCGCTGCGCTGCGTACAACGGCAGCTAGCGATCAACTCGGAATGACCCCCTTTGTGCAGTGTCTGCACAGCCCAGGACTTATTCAGCCGCTGCGATCGCTTCAGCCTGTTCAGGGCTGGAATTGACGTCAGATATCCGCCCGCAAACGCTTGGACATGCCTGCGTTTTTCCACACACTCCCAGAAAATGGTCAGTTGACACCATCAAACGCCTTCTCCCTGTCAATCTCCTTGCGAACGCCCGTGCGAATGGATCCTTTGCACAAACCCATCGCTGAATAGCGATCCACTTTGTACCCGTGCGACACCCCTGCACATTGCGGTGCATACACATGCACCGTTTAGACCTGATCGCCCGCTGTACGAAAACGCAGCCTAGCGATCAGGTCTGAATTAGCCCCATTGATCGATATGCTACAACCGCTGCTTTGCTTCCGCACCTGAATGACCCCTGCTATTTTCAAGGATAAAATAAATACACAAGTTTATTGGAATGGATCCCATGAAAATTCAAAGACAATTTAAATTGGGTCAACACGCTTCTCCTCATAATTGTAGGTCATGATCACTGTGCTATTTGCTGTATAACTGTCAGAAATAAAAACTCCCTTTTCCAGACACGATGCCATGTAACTTGCCCATGAATAGATAATGCTAGGCACTGAAATGCCAAATGACGTAACATCACAGTCTTAGACAAAACCCATTGTGAATAAGTCAAACTATCTCACTGTAATAAATGTGCATCAAACAAATAGAAAATATTCTCCATCCAGGACAATTAATTGACCAGAAATAAGCCATAGTGTAATCCTGTTTTCTACAATTTGCTTGCCATTGTTATACCACTTTCAGACTAGCAAAAATATCCTGGGTTATTGCTAGTGATGAGCGTGTTCGGTTCCTCGGGATACGAACCCCCCCGAACTTCACCCATTTTACACGGTTCCGAGGCAGCCTTGGATCTTCCCGCCTTGCTCGGTTAACCCGAGCGCGCCCGAACGTCATCATCCCGCTGTCGGATTCTCGCGAGATTCATATTCTATATAAGGAGCCGCGCGTCGCCGCCATTTTCACTCGTGCATTGGAGATGATAGCGAGAGGACGTGCAGCGTTCTCTCAGTTTCTGTGTTCAGTGTGCTGCAAATATCTGTGCTCAGTGTTCTGCAAATATCTGTGCTCAGTGTGCTGAAAATATCTACGTTCTCTGCCTGAAAAACGCTCCATATCTGTGCTGCATTGTAGTATATAGTAGGACACTGCAGAATTTTGCTGACCACCAGTATATATATAGCAGTACGGTACAGTAGTCCACTGCTCTACCCAGAGCCGGCGGAACCCGCTCAGCGAAGGGATGCAGTGCAGGTAGGCGCCAGGCAGGAGAGGCGCCTTCACTGCTCTGCATCCCTTCACTGTGCGCTGTTGTTGCCGGCTGCCGCTGCGCCTATCACTGTACAAGCAGCGGCAGCCTGGATCGCGGATCTTCTGTCCTCCTACTCCAGCCCCGCCGCTGATGTCACCTCCTCCCGTCCCGTGTCAGCGCTATGACGCTTGTAAGGGGAGGTGTGTGGGCGGGACCAGCAAAGGACGGCTGCGGGAGCAGAGAGCTGCAGTCACTGCTGACTGCAGTACCGCCAGGAGCCACTAGATGCCCCCATCCCTATGGACGGAGCCATCTCATCACCTGTCAGGACTCAGGAACAAAAGAGTGACTGCCGGGGACCAGTACAGAGGAACTAAAGTAAGTTTTCTTTTTATGTGTGATTGTCTGTCTGTCTGTCTGTCTGTCTGTCTATCTATCTCATATCTATCTATGTGTCTGTCTATTATCTATCTATCTAATGTTTAAAAGGGGGGCGCTGTCTGCCGTAATGTGTAAAAAGGGGACGCTGTCTGCTGTAATGTGTAAAAAGGGGACGCTGTCTGCCGTAATGTGTAAAAAGGGGCCGCGGTCTACCTAATGTGTAAAAAGGGGACGCGGTCTGCCGTAATGTGTAAAAAGGGGACACTGACTGCCGTAATGTGTAAAAAGGGGACGCTGTCTGCTGTAATGTGTAAAAAGGGGACGCTGTCTGCCGTAATGTGTAAAAAGGGGACGTTGTCTGCCGTAATGTGTAAAAAGGGGACGCGGTCTACCTAATGTGTAAAAAGGGGACGCTGTCTGCCATAATATGTAGAAAGGGGGACGCTGTCTGCCGTAATGTGTAAAAAGGGGGACTGGCTGCCGTAATGGGTAAAAGGGGCTCTACCTGGTGTAGTGAGCGCTACTGTGTGGCGTAATTTGAATAATGGAGACTACCGTAATATGAATTGGTATTATTTTGTGGCCACACTCCTTCCCCATGAAGCCACACCCCTATATTTTTTATTTTTAGGTGTGATTGTCTGTCTGTCTGTCTATCTATCTATCATCTATCTATGTGTCTGTCTATTATCTATCTATGTGTCTGCCTATTATCTATCTCATATCTGTGGGGGAGTGTATTTTAGCATAGCAGGGCTGCGATCGCTTGTGCAGCCCTGCTATGCTAAAAAAGTTTAAAGCAAAACAAGACCAGCCCTGCAGCTACTCACCAGTGCGACGGATCCAGCAATGATGTTCCCGGCTGTGACGTCAGACATCCGCCCTCCATGCGTTGGACCCACCACGCCTGCAAAACGGTGAGTAACTGCCACGGATCGCCTCTTGCCTGTCCGTCTTCTTGCGATCGCCGATGCGATCACATTTCTCGCTGGCGGCGTTGCTTACTGGCGATGGCATGCGCAATGCGTCTGGCGCGCAAGCGCAGTTCCGACCCGCTCACACCACAGCGAAGAACCGCTGTGTGCGAACGGGTCGGAATGACCCCCAATGTGCGGTGTAATGTGAACAAGATTGTGCTACTTTCTAGAGTAATTTGAATTGGTACTATTGCGTGGCCACACCCCACCCGCTTCTTGCAGCGTGCGACTTTGGTGCGCACTGTCCCTTTATTAAGTATGGGAGGGCGCAAATTTATAGTTTGCAGGGAGGCGCCGAACACCCTTGCACCGGCCCTGGCTCTACCTCTGTGTCGTCAAGTATACTATCCATCCATACCTGTGCTGCATTTTAGTTGTGCGCAGTATATATAGTAGGAGGACAGTGCAGAATTTTGCTGACCACCAGTATATATATAGTAGTCCACTGCTCTACCTCTGTTTCGTCAGGTATACTATGCATCCATACCTGTGCTGCATTTTAGTTGTGCGCAGTATATAGTTGGAGGGGACAGTGCAGAATGTTGCTGTGACCACTAGTATATATATAGCAGCACGGTACAGTAGTCCACTGCTCTACCTCTGTGTCGTCAAGTATACTATGCATCCATACCTGTGCTGCATTGCAGTTGTGCACAGTATATAGTAGGAGACAGTGCAGAATGTTGCTGTGACCACCAGTATATATATAGCAGTACAGTAGTCCACTGCTCTACCTCTGTGTCGTCAAGTATACTATGCATCCATACCTGTGCTGCATTTTAGTTGTGCGCAGTATATAGTAGGAGGGGACAGTGCAGAAAGTTGCTGTGACCACCAGTATATATATAGCAGTACGGTACAGTAGTCCACTGCTCTACCTCTGTGTCGTCAAGTATACTATGCATCCATACCTGTGCTGCATTTTAGTTGTGCGCAGTATATAGTAGAAGGGGACAGTGCAGAATGTTGCTGTGACCACCAGTATATATATAGCAGTACGGTACAGTAGTCCACTGCTCTACCTCTGTGTCGTCAAGTATACTATGCATCCATACCTGTGCTGCATTTTAGTTGTGCGCAGTGTATAGTAGGAGGGGACAGTGCAGAATGTTGCTGTGACCACCAGTATATATATAGCAGTACGGTACAGTAGTCCACTGCTCTACCACTGTGTCGTCAAGTATACTATGCATCCATACCTGTGCTGCATTTTAGTTGTGCGCAGTATATAGTAGGAGAAGACAGTGCAGAATGTTGCTGTGACCACCAGTATATATATAGCAGTACGGTACAGTAGTCCACTGCTCTACCTCTGTGTCGTCAAGTATACTACAAAAGTTCAGTAAAATTACCCAAAAATTAAAATTAAAAGCGTCTGATGAGAAGCGTAAACTTGCCAATATGCCATTTACAACACGGAGTGGCAAGGAACGGCTGAGGCCCTGGCCTATGTTCATGGCTAGTGGTTCAGATTCACATGAGGATGGAAGCACTCATCCTCTCGCTAGAAAACTGCAGAGCCTCTCCTAGATGGGCCAGGTGTTTGTGTCGGCCACTTGTGTTGCTCAGCTTAGTCACACAGCTACCTCATTGCACCTCTTTTTTTTTTTTTGCATCATGTGCTGTTTGGGGACTATTTTTTAAATCTGCCATCCTGTCTGACACTGCAGTGCCACTCCTAGATGGGCCAGGTGTTTGTGTCGGCCACTTGGGTCGCTTAGCTTAGTCACACAGCTACCTCATTGCACCTCTTTTTTTCTTTGCATCATGTGCTGTTTGGGGACTATTTTTTAAATCTGCCATCCTGTCTGACACTGCAGTGCCACTCCTAGATGGGCCAGGTGTTCATGTCGGCCACTTGGGTCGCTTAGCTTAGTCACACAGCTAACTCATTGCACCTCTTTCTTTCTTTGCATCATGTGCTGTTTGGGGACTATTTTTTAAATCTGCCATCTTGTCTGACACTGCAGTGCCACTCCTAGATGGGCCAGGTGTTTGTGTCGGCCACTTGGGTCACTTAGCTTAGTCACACAGCTACCTAATTGCACCTCTTTTTTTCTTTGCATCATTCATATGCTGTTTGGGGACTATTTTTTAAATCTGCCATCCTGTCTGACACTTCAGTGCCACTCCTAGATGGGACAGGTGTTTGTGTCGGCCACTTGGGTCGCTTAGCTTAGTCACACAGCTACCTCATTACACCTCTTTTTTTCTTTGCATCATGTGCTTTTTGGGGACTATTTTTTAAATCTGCCATCCTGTCTGACACTGCAGTGCCACTCCTAGATGGGCCAGGTGTTTGTGTCGGCCACTTGGGTCGCTTAGCTTAGTCACACAGCTACCTCATTGCACCTCTTTTTTTCTTTGCATCATGTGCTGTTTGGGGACTATTTTTTAAATCTGCCATCCTGTCTGACACTGCAGTGCCACTCCTAGATGGGCCAGGTGTTTGTGTCGGCCACTTGGGTCGCTTAGCTTAGTCACACTGCTACCTCATTGCACCTCTTTTTCCTTTGCATCATGTGCTGTTTGGGGACTATTTTTTAAATCTGCCATCCTGTCTGACACTGCAGTGCCACTCCTAGATGGGCCTGGTGTTTGTGTCGGCCACTTGGGTCGCTTAGCTTAGCCATCCAGCGACCTCGGTGCAAATTTAAGGACTAAAAATAATATTGTGAGGTGTGAGGTGTTCAGAATAGACTGGAAATGAGTGGAAATTATGGTTATTGAGGTTATTAATACTATGGGATCAAAATGACCCCCAAATTCTATGATTTAAGCTGTTTTGAGGGTTTTTTGTAAAAAAAACACCCGAATCCAAAACACACCCGAATCCGACAAAAAAAATTTCAGGGAGGTTTTGCCAAAACGCGTCCGAATCCAAAACACGGCCGCGGAACCGAATCCAAAACCAAAACACAAAACCCGAAAACTTTCCGGTGCACATCACTAGTTATTGCACGTGAACGCACAGCAACCTGGGATTATGCTTAATCTGAAAGGGTTTCTTTAAAAAAAACCTGGGTCAAGTGACCCGGCATTTCTACCTGGGTAGCGACCAGGGTTGATCACAGGTTTAACTCGGGTCGCTGTGTAGTGTGAACAGGTAACTCGGGACGCTGTGTAGTGTGAACAGGTAACTCGGGTCGCTGTGTAGTGTGAACAGGTAACTCGGGCCGCAGTATAGTGTGAACAGGTAACTCGGGTCGCTGTGTAGTGTGAACAGGTAACTCGAGTCGCTGTGTAGTATGAACAGGTCACTCGGGTCGCTGTGTAGTGTGAACAGGTCACTCAGGTCGCTGTATAGTGTGAACAGGTCACTCGGGTCGCTGTGTAGTGTGAACAGGTCACTCGGGTCGCTGTGTAGTGTGAACAGGTAACTCGGGTCGCTGTGTAGTGTGAACAGGTCACTCGGGTCGCTGTGTAGTGTGAACAGGTCACTCGGGTCGCTGTGTAGTGTGAACAGGTCACTCGGGTCGCTGTGTAGTGTGAACAGGTAACTCGGGTCACTGTGTAGAGTGAACAGGTGACTCGGGTCGCTGTGTAGTGTGAACAGGTAACTCGGGTCGCTGTGTAGTGTGAACAGGTAACTCAGGTCGCTGTGTAGTGTGAACAGGTAACTCGGGTCGCTGTGTAGTGTGAACAGGTAACTCGGGTCGCTGTGTAGTGTGAACAGGTAACTCAGGTCGATGAAACCTTGGACCCTTTCACAACATACTGTAGTAAGAGTCGGCACTTGTAGATGACCTCATCTCCAAGCACTGGCAGTGCATCTATGTGCAGTGACATTATTGCTGGGGCCCCGCCACATGTCTGAAAATGGTCTCTGTCGGGTTGCACCCAAATCCCGAGTTTGACCCGGCTTTTGTAATCTGAAAGGGGTATTAGTTCCATATTCCTTATCTACTCCAAATCCTGTCAATCTTACATGTGTGCAGAAATCATTTTTAGACACATATCTTGGAGTTGCTAAGAAACCTCCAGGGATGGTTGTGTCAAGGTTTGGGGCCGGATTCACAACATGTGTAGAGGAGACCAGGAACGGCTGCCAAAGAGGTAAGAGACCCCTTACTGCTGCCAGGCATTATTGCCGGGGAGCGGAGTATCATTCAGTTGCCTTAGAGATATTTTATTCTATAGTAAATTGAGCTGGAAAAGATTTTCAGTCACATGATACACAATCGTTCTTATAGTTCAGTACTGATAAATAAGTCCATTAGTATCATAAAAATATAAGATCATACAAAGAGTATACAGTAACACTACCCTACATATTTTTTTTATAGCCTGCACAAATGATCAGCATTCATCCTGCTGTACATAATGAAATATATTATTTTTAAGGTAGAAGTGACTATAAATAGGCATTGTGCAGCATCCACACTCTATGGTGCACCCATATTGTACCGCACATACATTATTGTCCTCAAAGCTAGCATGAACAACTCCGAACCACAACGTGGCTGACAGGGCTGCCATCAGAAATTGCGGGGCCCGGGACTAAGAAAACAGACAGGCACACCCCTCCCCGCCCCCCAAAAAATAATAATAATTCTGCCGCACCACTCCACCCCTATGTGATGTCACACATTGTGATGTTACATACAGGTGTAGCGTTGCGGACCTCACAGAGATATCGCTCCGTCACTGTCCTGAACTTACTCTCTATGTCTTTTTTTAATCTCTTTTCCTGTATCATATTGTCTTCTCAGAGATAACAGCATTAATCTGATTCTTTTTGTCAAACCTGTGCTTTGCCTCCTCTTTCTGCAGACAGTAACTTGCACCATCTCCCTGCTCATATGGGGCAGGATGTACTAAGCATTGCATCTGCGATGTAGTACATCCTGCCGCTTACCGCGTACATACTTATATGTATAATGTACTAATATGTACTTACAGATGCGTTCAGGGGTGATCATTCCGAGTTGATCGCAGCTAGCAACTTTTAGCTGCTGCTGCGATCAATAGTCCACGCCTATGGGGGAGTGTATTTTAGCTTAGCAGGGCTGCGATCGCTTGTGCAGCCCTGCTAAGCTAAAAAAATTTCAAGCAAAACAAGACTAGGGCTGGACATACTCACCCTGTGCGATGGATCCAGCGATGATGGGCCCGTCTTTGACGTCACACCTCCGCCTCTGTTGTCCTGGACACGCCTGCGTTTTACTCACCACTCCCCGAAAACGGCTCCAAACGGTCCGGATCTGCCACCCACGCCTCCTTCCTGTCAATCTTCGGTAGCTGCGATGTAACCCGGCGACCCCTGTCGCCGGGCAACGTCGCGCACTGCACCCGCCGCGCATGTGCATTCCGCACCCGTTCGCACCGCAGCGAAAAAACGCTGCGTGCGAACGGGTCGAAATTACCCCTAGTATCGCAAAGGACAGCTCTCCCGATAAGAGCTGTCCTTCTTAGCGGCGTGTGTACTTCTGGGTTTAGGACCTGCTAGTCCTTCTGCATAAGTGCAGAGTGACGCAGCGACTGCAGGGGGTGCTGGGGCACTGTATATAAGCAGCACAGGTAGCCATAAGTTTCTACATTTATATAGTTATGAAGACATTAGGGATGATAGTATACAGGGTGTACACGCCCACATGGCTCTGGCTGCACCCACACAGCATTGGCCACACCTCCTCTGCTCCTCACAATAGGCTGTTTTCAGCACCTGGACCATGTGGCCCTTAATCCGACCCCTGCCTTCAACAATATAACAATTTGATTAAGCCACTTCTACCTAACTCCTCTGCATACCTCACAACTTTCTAAAGCTGGGAGGTGGGACACAGACGCGCACGAAGGTGCGGGTCCAAAATTAGGAGCATGGTCTCTCAGGTAGGAGGCGTGGCCTTGCAGGAAGTGCAACTATCACGGGCCACGCACCTTTTTGCAGATGTGGGGGCATTACTAGCGCTCTGTGAGCTGCTGTCTATGCCCCCAGACCCTCTCTCCCAACTGCCCTACCACCACCGTGGGACTCTGCGAACAGTAGGCAGGACAGCGGAACAGTCCCAGAAAAATGGGACTGTCCTGCCAAAATCGAGACAGTTGGGAGGTATGCCTCTGGACTTGCCATTGGTGCATGTGTTATTTCTAGCAAAGGCAAACACGGTGAGCTAGCCTCGTGCTTCTAAAGCTCCAGTTATGCCCCAAATACAGCATAACCACACCCTAACATACTGCAGTTCAACCATGCACCCTACTGGAAGCATAACTCCTCTTTCCCAATAGGACAAACATAAACGTTGGTATTTATGCTAACTTTGTGCATTATAATGGCAACCTTGGTGACAGTGGAGACAACGTGTGATGTAATCACCAGTATTCTCCTGCGTGAAAAAGATGAATTGGGCCTAACAGGATACAGATTATTTTGCCACAGTGCCCCTAGAGTCAAAGTAAGTGTAAAACATATGCTAAAGTCCCAATAAAATATACACATTTGGTATTTGAGTGAATGTTAGACGTTCTAGAATAAAGTAGGGATATGTTTCATGGACGGAATTCACTTTGTAAAATCAGCGAAGGAAATAAAAGCCTGACATTTTTTTTATTTTTTTTTACCTTTTCCTATATTTCAATAAATAATAATAATAATAATAATAATAATAATCTGTGGCACTAACAAAAAGACAGCAGAAATAAAAATAAAATAAAAAAAAGAAGTGATGGGGCATCCGTGCACTTTTGGAATGAATCCCTGATAAAGATTTGTGCTATTTTATAAGATTTTCCATATATCACCTTCTTTGAATCAAAGTGTTATTAATCTGTCCTCTGGCACAGCCGCTGCCACCAAAAACTGCTGAATACGGCAACACCATACAGGACATTACTCAAGCGATAATGCGGCATGTGAGTCAATCCAGATATTTAGAATAATTCATAGTTTTTTGAAACAGCCACTTATAATAATACAGCCTACCATGAATTGCTGTTTTTCAAGCCCTGATAAGGTCACTTAGACATAGTGGGTTCAGAACACACACAATTTCCATATTTAACTCGACAAGCCACCATTCTACTGACTGGAAGAGACGCTGTAAGTGGGCGTCTCAGTGCTTGCTCATGCAGGGGTACATTTGTGTTCCAGGGGGGGGGGGGGAGGGTGAATCTATTATTTGTATATTATCGCCCTCGCAAGTCCACCAATAGCCACAAGAGCAGAACCGTCCACTGTCCACTTCTGAATCAAGCCCACTGTTTCTGCTTCATGTAATAACGTAATAACGACAGCCACAGAATGCTAGCTGACAGTAACCCAACAATCCACAGGTCAAAGGTACAGGCAAATACATAAGAAGAGTATAACTGCACCACAAGGTGGCGCCAAACAATGATAACACCTGTAATATCTCCCTTTTCTTTAGTGTACAAAATACATGCCTACTCTCCCAGAATGGCTGGTAGGCTCCCGAACATCAGGTGGCGTTCCCGGACAGCCGTCACCTGCCCGTACCTCCCGCAGTGAACACACAACCTCTGGCAGCCTGGGGGGCTGATGGCGTGATTCGCGGGGAATCGCATCATCGTGGACCAGCCTCACAATGCCTGTAATCTCGGCATTGTGTAGCGGAAGCAGGTCCGCGATTAAGCTATTTTGCGGGCACACCCCTGCTCCGTCCCTACCCAGCATTTTTAACTAAATGTGCACTAGTTCCTCACTGTGAGCGGCGTCACCTCTTTTTATCGATCATCCAGTCTGTATGGAACAGGCAGATCCTCTGCTCAATTAATCTATGCAATGTCTGCACCTGGCGCACAGTGCAAACTGCGTGGAGCCCAAGGTCTGCTCTGGATTTCCAATCCATAGCTGTGGGTCTGTTGAGAGTGTATATGATGTAAAATCTCAGTGCTTGACTTGTAGTCAACATGGAGGTTGTAATGCTACCATCATGTAATTGTCACCATCTTGCTCTGATGTCATTTGGGTGCAAATAGAAGAGACTTCTTGAAAATTGTAATCAATGGCTTGCAGGGCCGTAGAAAGCCGCACCGGGCCAGGTACTGTAGGGGGCGGGTCTTCATTGGGCAGATGTGGTAAGGACTACTACAAAAAAATATGTGAAAAAATAGTATGTGCGGCTTCAGAGCAGATCAGGAGGGGGGGTTGTTGCGATCAGTGCAATCGCCAATTCCCCTCCGCCAGCATATTATACAGGTGCAGGCAGAGGAGAATGCTGCTGTGCTCAGTGGCAGCAGCTGCACTGGATCTCCTGCCAGCCCCCTCTAACATGCCCAGGCCTGGGTAACTATCACCCTCCACCCCCCTACCTCTTGGCACCCCTGACAGCTTGTGATCTGTCTCCACCATGGTCATTATCATACAGACAGTGATGAAAACAGTGGCAAGTAAACACTATTCTCAGCATAGTTATGCTCAGTTGGGGTCAGTGCCGTTAATAGAAACAAATGCAACCAGCCATCCTTCTTGCAATGCTTCAAGGGAGGGTTAGGGTTTGGTGGGTATTGGGGAGGGTAAACAGGCCCGCCATCAAGGGGGGACAGCGGGTACTCCAGTCCCGGGGAGAGATGGGGCCCGGGTGGTTGTAGTGTGGATCAGGGGGCCAGGTCAGCTGCTTGCCTGCCTGCGCATCGGCAGGCAGCCATAGAAGAACAGAGGCATAGGCTAAGCCGCGGCCAGCGGTCATATTCTTACTATAGAGCTGCCTGTGAGCCAATCGGAGCTCAAGGACCGGCAGCCAATCAGGAGCTGCCGAATAGCAGCTCCTGATTGGCTGCCGGTCCATGAGCTCCGATTGGCTCATGGCCGGCACTGTATTAAGAATATGACTGCGGCTCTGTATCTCCGTGATGTGCAGGCAGGCAGCTGACCTGGTCTCCTGATCCTCACTAGAACCACCCAGACCCCCTCAAAAGGTAGTTTTGGGGAATGCAGGGAAGGGGGGGGGGGTCGGACGGTAGGGGGGAGGGGGGGCTGCCTTGTGAGGGTCAGTCCCGGGCCCCATCATTTCTGATGGCAGCCCTGAGGGTAAATATACTTACCTACCCCCTGTCGGGATACCCTCCATCGAGATGACGCGGTCGGTATTCTGACCTCTGGCATCCCGAATGCCGGTCAAGCATAGCACACCCCCATTTTATCACCCTGCCTGGAAATGCAGCTTCCTAGTAATAAAACCTAAGGGAAAAATAAAACCAAGAATAGAATCCACAGATAAACTTGTAATAGAATGTCAGCAAAGTACTTAGCTCAGTTTATATTCACTGAGCCACTTAATTGCAATGAATTAATAGATACATTTAGAGAAATCTATTTAATATACAGTAACAAGCATAATGTCTGTCCCCTATCCTCATGCTTTATTCTAGCTCACACTCCCAGCGCCACTTTTCCCTCCATTCCTGCATACTAACTGGACTCACAGACTGAAGCTTTCCTGACAGATAGGGCACCCCCCACCCTCTGCTTCATTAAGCGGAGCCCAAGCTGCCTCACAGATAATTGGCCGGAGAAGACATTGATTTTATTTAGCTATTTTTGCCTCTAGATTTGCACATGTGGAAGAATGCGTGTGGGAAGGGGAGGAGAGGGGGGGGGGGGGGTGAGTGGATTTATCAGCACCGAGAGCTAAACCTCATAGAGGGAATGTACGTTTATGTGAGAGAAGCAAGTGTTCATTTCTGAGAGTGTTCTGAACCATGTTCTTGTTATTTCACATAAGTGTGTTGTAATGACAGTCATTGAAATGTAAAATTTTGTAATTGCCAAGTTACAACCACAGTGAATGGTTATTGGGTCCAATCCAGGGTGAAAAAATTCACAAACAAAGCAGATTTTTCTTTCTAAATGCTTCAGTCTGGCAGAAAATGGAATGAGGTTCAGCACATTACTCCAATAAACTGAAATCTTCTGTTATCCAAAAATCTGTCAGAAAGAATAGTATACACCTGAGTTTAAAAACCTATTTCTACCCTGCAAACTAATATGTGGTTATGACAGGGCTGATTTATCCATTAGCCACCCTAGGCTCCTGCTTGGATCATCCATTATCCACCCTAGGCTCCTACTTGGATCATCTATTAGCCACCCTAGGCTCCTGCTTGGATCATCCATTATCCACCCTAGGCTCCTACTTGGATCATCTATTAGCCACCCTAGGCTCCTGCTTGGATCATCCATTATCCACCCTAGGCTCCTGTTTGGATCATCCATTATCCACCCTAGGCTCCTGTTTGGAACATCCATTAGCCACCCTAGGCTCCTACTTGGATCATCCATTAGCCACTCTAGGCTCCTACTTGGATCATCCATTATCCACCCTAGGCTCCTACTTGGATCATCCATTATCCACCCTAGGCTCCTGTTTGGATCATCCATTATCCACCCTAGGCTCCTGTTTGGATCATCCATTATCCACCCTAGGCTCCTACTTGGATCATCCATTAGCCACCCTAGGCTCCTGCTTGGATCATCCATTAGCCACCCTAGGCTCCTGCTTGGATCATCCATTAGCCACCCTAGGCTCCTGCTTGGATCATCCATTAGCCACCCTAGGCTCCTGCTTGGATCATCCATTAGCCACTCCAGGCTCCTACTTGGATCATCCATTAGCCACCCTAGGCTCCTGCTTGGATCATCCATTAGCCACCCTAGGCTCCTGCTTGGATCATCCATTAGCCACCCTAGGCTCCTGCTTGGATCATCCATTAGCCACTCCAGGCTCCTACTTGGAGCATCCATTATCCACCCTAGGCTCCTACTTGGATCATCCATTATCCACCCTAGGCTCCTGTTTGGATCATCCATTAGCCACCCTAGGCTCCTGTTTGGATCATCCATTATCCACCCTAGGCTCCTGTTTGGATCATCCATTAGCCACCCTAGGCTCCTGTTTGGATCATCCATTAGCCACCCTAGGCTCCTGAGGGGCCTGGATTACACTAACCTGTTTTTACGGGGGACATTTATCAAAGCTTGGAGAGAGATAAAGTGGAAAGAGATAAATAATTAACCAATCAGCTCCTAACTGCTATGTTACAGGTTGTGACAGCTAGGAGTTGATTGGTTAGTACTTTCTCACTTCACTTTATCTCTCTCCAAACGTTGATAAATCTTCACCTATGTGAGGTATTTTGGTAAATCAAGGGGACCCAAAATAGTATCTTGTCTATTGCCCCATGTGGTACGAAGACGGTTCAGGCTCTGAGCCATGTGATGTACAGTAGTAAGCAGGAAGGGGATGCGGTCAATTTACCTACAATCAAAATCCCGACGGTCAAATTCCCGACAACCATTGACCGTTGGTCAAAATCCCGACAAGGTCGAAATCCTGACATGGTCAAAATACCGACATTTACAATAACGACATTTAAAATTTCGACAGGTCAAAAAGTCAACATGAGTTTTTCATGAGTTTTTCATTGCAACCGACTTGTTCATACTTTACCATCCCAGTGAACCTGAAAGGGGAATATAATAGTGTGCCAACCTATGTAACATACACACCAAAAAACAATGAAAACCTTGTGTCGAGTTTTTGACCTGTCGACATTGTAAATGCCGGTATTTTGACCTTGTTGGTATTTTAAATGTCGGTATTTTGACATTGTCGGTATTTTGACCATGTCGGTATTTTGACCTTCGGTCAATTGTTGTCGGGATTTTGACAGTTGGGAATTTGATTGTAGGTATTTCATACTGATCCCGCAGGAAGACCTTAGAAAACCCCTGCTTATTCTCAGAGCAATCCCACTTCCCTCCACTTTCTATAATGGGTGCAGTGTGTGCGGTGCACACGGGCCCCTGAGTCCAGAGGGGGCCCACACTGCACACACTGCACCCATTTTTTTAATACTCACCCCTCCGGAGTTCTGCGCCAACATCACCGGCGCTGTTAAAAACCCCCGTGAAAATGGCACAGTGGCCATTTTCATGGAGTTCTGCGCATGCACAGTAGAGAAATCTCTGGAAAAACGGCCGCTGCACCATTTTCCCGGAGATCTGCGCATGTGCAGTAGAATCTGAGACCTCTTGCGCTCAGACTCTACAGTGCTCCTGCAGAGAGGAGGGGGCCCGTACGGAGGAGGCAGCACATGGGCCTCCTCCTCTCTTAAAGCGCCCTTGCTTCCCTCCCCTGTTTTCTTCATCATCATTTCCAATGAGGGATAGCTATGACTCAAGGATCAGGTGACGCACTAGTTAGGAATAAGCTTGAGTGTTACAGCTGAGTAACTCTGCTTTGTACTGACAGCCATACATATCTTCTATGGACTTTGTTAAGCGAAGGCTTAAAAAAAAAAATAAGAAGAAAAACCATACAGATGTGTCCAGCCTCATCTAACCCACGATTATACGCAATTGCGGGTCGTTTGTCACGACTAGTGTGCCCGCAAATATCTATAGGATTGCATGGCGCTTATGCGCCCCCAAACGAGTCATACGCAGGTACGGCTAGTCTCAATCGCAGTGCGACTTGTTCGCGGGTAAGATGAGGCTGGACACATCTGTATGTGGGATTGCAGTTGTAAAAGGTAAAGTAATCACGTAAATTGAATAGTTTATTTTGCCTTGATTTTTCCATAGCTATTCAGCACAAGAGAGGGGCATAGATTATTCTGCAAAAATAACTTTTACTCTGCATATTTACAATGATAAAGAGGGCGGGAAGTTGACACACTGATTTCAAATCCATCCCTTTCGACCTTTTGATTGTTGACCTTTTGACCCTGTCGACCTCTCTAGGTTTTCCTGACGGCTCCTTGTTGGATGAGTTGAGCAATTTTTATGCTAGATTTGAAAAGAGTAATACCTCTATTGTAAGTACACTTCCTCATTTGGGTGAAGAACCCATGTTAGTTCTCTCCGAGACTGCAGTTAGAAATATGTTCAGTGCCGTAACTAGGTGTGTGCCGATGGTGCCTTGCCCACAGCGCAAATGCACTGGGGGCGCACCATCTTGCAGCACACCTGCATGGCCACAGACTCCATAGTGCATACTGCCGGCGGTGGCGCCGCGTGTCTCTCCCTGGCAGACACTAATCTCAGTGCTGCCGCTAGCTCCCCGGTCTTTTAAAGCAGCAGCAGCGGCGATGGGTGACGGGACACAGGCGGCGCCGCCAATGAGAGAAAGCAGCAGCGGCGGCGGGTGACGGGACACAGGCGGCTCCGTCAGCTTGACACAGGTGGCGCCGCCAGCGAGAGACAGCAGCAGTGGCGGTGGGTGACGGGACACAGGCAGCGCCGTCAGCTTGACACAGGTGGTGCTGCCAGCTAGAGACAGCAGCAGCGGTAGTAGGAAACGGGCCACAGGCGGATTTCTGTAAGTGCCCTGTCAGGGTTGTGTGTGTGTGTGTGTGTAATAAGGGGGCGCTGTCTGCCGTAATGTGTAAAAAAAGGGGACTGTCTGCCGTAATGTGTAAAAAAGGGGACGCTGTCTGACGAAATGTGTAAAAAAAGGGGACTGTCTGCCGTAATGTGTAAAAAAGGGGGACTGGCTGCCGTAAAAGTGTAAAAAGGGGACGCTGTCTGCCGTAATGTGTAAAAAGAGGACACTGTCTGCCGTAATGTGTAAAATAGGGGACGCTGCCTGCCGTAAAAGTGTAAAAAGGGAACGCTGTCTGCCTTAATGATTAAAAAGGGGACGCTGCCTGCCGTAATGTGTAAAAAAAGTGGACGCTGTCTGCCTTAATGTTTAAAAAGGAGACGCTGTCTGACGTAATGTGTAAAAAAGGGGGACGCTGTCTGCTGTAAAAGTGTAAAAAGGGGACGCTGTCTGCCTTAATGTTTAAAAAGGAGACACTGTCTGCCGTAATGTGTAAAAAAGGGGACGCTGTCTGCCGTAAAAGTGTAAAAAGGGGGACTGTCTGCCGTAATGTGTAAAAAAGTGGACGCTGTCTGCCTTAATGTGTATAAAGGGGACACTGTCTGCCGTAATGTGTAAAAAAGTGGACGCTGTTTGCCGTAAAAGTGTAAAAAGGGGACACTGTCTGCCTTAATGTTTAAAAAGGGGACGCTGCCTGCCGTAATGTGTAAAACAGTGGACGCTGTCTGCCGTAATGTGTAAAAATGGCTCTACCTGGTGTAGTGTCGCTACTGTGCGGCGTAATTTGAATAATGGAGACTACTGTACACCGTAATATGAATTGGTATTATTTTGTGGCCACACCCCTTCCCCGTGAAGCCACTGCCCCAATTTTACATAAAGGGGGGGGGGGGGGGCGCTGATTAAATTTCTGGCACACAGCGCTAAAATGTCTAGTTACGGCACTGCCTATGTTAGAGTGCTCTTTGTTGATTTTAGCTCAGCTTTTAATACTATCCTGCCAGTAACTTTGATACCCAAATTGAAAGGTCTGGGATTGTCTGTGATGTTATGTAATTGGATTTTAGACTTTTTAATCAATGGGCCCCAACAAGTAAAAATGGGTAATTTAATGTCCTATGTAATCATAATCAGTACGGGTACCCCTCAGGGGTGGTTTTAAGACCCCTTTTGTTTTCTTTGTTTACCCATGAATGCATTCCCCAGGGTAGTACAAATTCTATCATCAAGTTTACTGATGACACCACTGTGGTGGGGCGCATCTCGGACGGTGACGAGAGGGCGTACCGTGACGAGGTTAAGGCCTTGGTCAAGTGGAGCAACAGCAATATTTTGGTTTTGAATTTGAAAAAAAAAACAAAGAGATAATTATGGATTTCAGACGCCAGGGGAGAACTGAGCTTATTCCTTTAACTATCCAGAACTTAACGGTTGAGCGAGTTAGAGATTTTAAACTCTTGAGCACTGTTATTTCAGATGATTTTTTTGGCTACTAATATTGCATGTATTGCAAAGAAAGCCCAGCAGCGCCTATTCTTTCATGGGAAATTGTGTGCTGCAAATCTATCCAGGGCACATTTAGTTAGGTTTTATCGCTGCGTAATTGAAAGCGTGTTGACGTACTGTATTATAGTGTGGTATGGTAACAGCACCAAGGGTGAGCGGAAGATACTGGAGCATGTTGTACATACAGCTAGGAGTATCGTTGGCTGTGAGCTTCCGTCAATTGATGCCTCCGCAAAGGAAAAAGCATTGTACAAGATTGTTATCATCCTAACCATTGCATCTTCTCCCTTCTTCCTTCCGGTAGACGCTTCAGGTGTATTAGAATGAGAACATCTCATTTTAAGTACAGTTTCTCTCCATCTGTTATTGTTCGTCTTAATTTGACCGGTGATTTGTAATGGTTTATGTGAATGTTGCAGATCTTAATTTCATTGTTTCTCTTTACAATGACAATATCAATCTATCTATCTATCTATCTATTAATCTCTCTATCTATCTTTTTAATGTCGACCTTATGGTGTCGACCTCCCATATGGAATACTAAGCCATAGACACTGACAACGGCTGGCATCATAGAACAAATTAGACTTGTATATCTTTGCCATTGGAACAGAACCTGAGTTGAAGACGATGACTTGTCGCTTTAATGTCTTGTACTTTTTCTTTAGAAAAATGTGCAGAAAAATTCACAGCCGAATAATATATTAGCCAATATTAGGCAGACTCTCGGAAAAAGACGTGTTCAGCTGAGTATACCTTAGTGACCTGCTCTTTACATTTTTAGAGCACTAAATTGAATTTAGAACTAATAAACAGGAAATGCAGCCATGATGGAAAAAGAGAACAAGAATCGCTTGTGCCCAGGGGCTGGCTGGACAGGGTGCCAGGCAGGCAGAGGACGCTCCTGTACCCCTTGGCCGTAGAGTAGCAAGAGGTGCAAGATTTTTTTGTAAACTCGCACCTAATTGAATGTATATACAGTATATAGGTACTGCCCACTATTTCATTAGCTACCACATCCATATTATACAAACCACACACCCAACATTATTGTCATGCCCAATTTTTCATTGCATTCCCTCTGAAAAGCTGACCACTTGCTTGCGTCTGTCCCCCCCCCCCCCCCCCAAAGGGTGAAAGTTGCCAGCCAGCCCCTGCTTGTGCCTGATATTTTAAATAGTTTAGCCAAACATGATGACTTTTGGGAGTCCAAGTGACAACTGCAGAGCGCATGGCGGCACGATATACACCATTATGGCTGCATGTGACAGACTACTGCAAACAGCAGTATCATGCAGTAGGATGGAGGGATTGTGATGAAGCAATGTGCAAGGAATATGCACCAACAAGCCCAGAAGGGTTCCTTGTTCCCATGGGTTAAACAGTTGCCCTGGTCAGATTAATGCAGAAAATCAGCCATTACTTTCTTTTTTTCTACAAAGACAGGAAAGAATTGAGAGTGGGAAAAAATAAGAATTTACTTACCGATAATTCTATTTCTCATAGTCCGTAGTGGATGCTGGGAACTCCGTAAGGACCATGGGGAATAGCGGCTCCGCAGCAGACTGGGCACAAAAAGTAAAAGCTTTAGACTAGCTGGTGTGCACTGGCTCCTCCCCCTATGACCCTCCTCCAAGCCTCAGTTAAGATACTGTGCCCGGACGAGCGTACATAATAAGGAAGGATCTTGGATCCCGGGTAAGACTCATACCAGCCACACCAATCACACCGTACAACTCGTGATCTGAACCCAGTTAACAGTATGATAACCGTAGGAGCCTCTGAAAAGATGGCTTCCAACAATAAACAACCCGATTTGTTTGTAACAATAACTATATACAAGTATTGTAGACAATCCGCACTTGGGATGGGCGCCCAGCATCCACTACGGACTATGAGAAATAGAATTATCGGTAAGTAAATTCTTATTTTCCCTGACGTCCTAGTGGATGCTGGGAACTCCGTAAGGACCATGGGGATTATACCAAAGCTCCCAAATGGGCGGGAGAGTGCGGATGACTCTGCAGCACCGAATGAGAGAACTCCAGGTCCTCCTCAGCCAGGGTATCAAATTTGTAGACTTTAGCAAACGTGTTTGCCCCTGACCAAGTAGCTGCTCGGCAAAGTTGTAAAGCCGAGACCCCTCGGGCAGCCGCCCAAGATGAGCCCACCTTCCTTGTGGAATGGGCTTTTACAGATTTTGGCTGTGGCAGGCCTGCCACAGAATGTGCAAGTTGAATTGTACTACAAATCCAACGAGCAATCGTCTGCTTAGAAGCAGGAGCACCCAGCTTGTTGGGTGCATACAGTATAAACAGCGAGTCAGATTTTCTGACTCCAGCCGTCCTGGAAACATATATTTTCAGGGCCCTGACTACGTCCAGCAACTTGGAGTCCTCCAAGTCCCTAGTAGCCACAGGTACCACAATAGGTTGATTCATGTGAAACGCTGAAACCACCTTAGGGAGAGATTGAGGACGAGTCCTCAATTCCGCCCTATCCGAATGAAATATCAGGTAAGGGCTTTTATAGGATAAAGCCGCCAATTCTGATACGCGCCTGGCTGAAGCCAGGGCCAACAGCATTACCACTTTCCATGTGAGATATTTCAAATCCACTGTGGCAAGTGGTTCAAACCAATGTGATTTTAGGAACCCTAAAACTACATTGAGATCCCAAGGTGCCACTGGAGGCACAAAAGGAGGCTGTATATGCAGTACCCCTTTGACAAACGTCTGAACTTCAGGCACTGAAGCCAGTTCTTTCTGGAAGAAGATCGACAGGGCCGAAATTTGAACCTTAATGGATCCTAATTTTAGGCCCATAGACAATCCTGCTTGCAGGAAATGTAGGAAACGACCCAGTTGAAATTCCTCCGTAGGGGCCTTCTTGGCCTCACACCACGCAACATATTTTCGCCAAATGCGATGATAATGTTTTGCAGTTACATCCTTCCTGGCCTTGATCAGGGTAGGGATGACTTCATCTGGAATGCCTTTTTCCTTCAGGATCCGGCGTTCAACCGCCATGCCGTCAAACGCAGCCGCGGTAAGTCTTGGAACAGACAAGGTCCCTGCTGGAGCAGGTCCTTCCTTAGAGGTAGAGGCCACGGGTCCTCCGTGAGCATCTCTTGCAGCTCCGGGTACCAAGTTCTTCTTGGCCAATCCGGAGCCACGAGTATCGTTCTTACTCCTCTCCTTCTTATGATTCTCAGTACTTTTGGTATGAGAGGAAGAGGAGGGAACACATATACCGACTGGAACACCCACGGAGTTACCAGAGCGTCCACCGCTATTGCCTGAAGGTCCCTTGACCTGGCGCAATATCTGTCCAGTTTCTTGTTGAGACGGGACGCCATCATGTCCACCTTTGGTTTTTCCCAACGGTTTACAATCACTTGGAAGACTTCTGGATGAAGTCCCCACTCCCCCGGGTGGAGGTCGTGTCTGCTGAGGAAGTCTGCTTCCCAGTTGTCCACTCCCGGAATGAACACTGCTGACAGTGCTATCACATGATTTTCCGCCCAGCGGAGAATCCTTGCAGCTTCTGCCATTGCCCTCCTGCTTCTTGTGCCGCCCTGTCTGTTTACGTGGGCGACAGCCGTGATGTTGTCCGACTGGATCAATACCGGTTGACCCTGAAGCAGAGGCCTTGCTTGACTTAGGGCATTGTAAATGGCCCTTAGCTCTAGGATATTTATGTGAAGAGACGTTTCCATGCTTGACCACAAGCCCTGGAAATTTCTTCCCTGTGTGACTGCTCCCCAGCCTCTCCGGCTGGCATCCGTGGTTACCAGCATCCAATCCTGAATGCCGAATCTGCGGCCCTCTAGAAGATGAGCCTTCTGTAACCACCACAGGAGAGATACCCTTGTCCTTGGAGATAGGGTTATCCGCTGATGCATCTGAAGATGCGATCCGGACCATTTGTCCAGCAGATCCCACTGAAAAGTTCTTGCATGGAATCTTCCGAATGGAATCGCTTCGTAAGAAGCCACCATTTTTCCCAGGACTCTCGTGCACTGATGCACTGACACTTGTCCTGGTTTTAGGAGGTTCCTGACTAGCTCGGATAACTCCCTGGCCTTCTCCTCCGGGAGAAACACCTTTTTCTGGACTGTGTCCAGAATCATCCCTAGGAACAGTAGACGTGTTGTTGGAATCAGCTGTGATTTTGGGATATTTAGAATCCACCCGTGCTGACGTAGCACTACCTGAGATAGTGCTACTCCGACCTCTAACTGTTCCCTGGACCTTGCCCTTATCAGGAGATCGTCCAAGTAAGGGATAATTAATACGCCTTTTCTTCGAAGAAGAATCATCATTTCGGCCATTACCTTGGTAAAGACCCGTGGTGCCGTGGACAATCCAAACGGCAGCGTCTGAAACTGATAATGACAGTTTTGTATCACAAACCTGAGGTACCCTTGGTGAGAAGGGTAGATTGGGACATGGAGATAAGCATCCTTGATGTCTAGAGATACCATATAGTCCCCTTCTTCCAGGTTCGCTATCACTGCTCTGAGTGACTCCATCTTGAATTTGAACCTTTTTATGTAAGTGTTCAAAGATTTTGGATTTAAAATTGGTCTCACCGAGCCGTCCGGCTTCGGTACCACAAACAGCGTGGAATAATACCCCTTTCCCTGTTGTAGGAGGGGTACCTGGATTATCACCTGCTGGGAATACAGCTTGTGAATAGCTTCCAATACTGCCTCCCTGTCGGAGGGAGACGTTGGTAGAGCAGACTTCAGGAACCGGCGAGGGGGAGACGTCTCGAATTCCAATTTGTACCCCTGTGATACTACCTGCAGGATCCAGGGGTCCACTTGCGAGTGAGCCCACTGCGCGCTGAAATTCTTGAGACGGCCCCCCACCATGCCCGAGTCTGCTTGCAGAGCCCCAGCGTCATGCTGAGGACTTGGCAGAAGCGAGGGAGGGCTTCTGCTCCTGGGAAGAGGCTGCATGGTGCAGTCTTTTTCCCCTTCCTCTGCCCCGGGGCAGGAACGAGCGGCCTTTTTCCCTCTTGCCCTTATAGGGACGAAAGGACTGGGTTTGAAAAGACGGTGTCTTTTTCTGCTGAGAGGTGACCTGGGGTAAAAAGGTGGATTTTCCAGCCGTTGCTGTGGCCACCAGGTCCGATAGACCGACCCCAAATAACTCCTCCCCTTTATACGGCAATACTTCCATATGTCGTTTGGAATCCGCATCACCTGACTACTGTCGCGTCCATAACGTTCTTCTGGCAGAAATGGACATCGCACTTACTCTAGATGCCAGGGTGCAAATATCCCTCTGTGCATCTCGCATATATAGTAATGCATCCTTTAAATGCTCTATAGTTAATAATATACTGTCCCTATCCAGGGTATCAATATTTTCAGTCAGGGAATCCGACCAAGCCACTCCAGCGCTGCACATCCAGGCTGAGGCGATCGCTGGTCGCAGTATAACACCGGTATGTGTGTATATACCTTTTAAGATATTTTCCAGCCTTCTATCAGCTGGTTCCTTGAGAGCGGCCGTATCAGGAGACGGTAATTTAATTCATCTGACTCAGGAAAAACCACTGGTAGTTTTTTCACACCCCACATAATACCCTTTTTTGTGGTACTTGTAGTGTCAGAAATGTTCAATGCCTCCTTCATTGCCGTGATCATGTAACGTGTGGCCCTACTGGACATTACGTTTGTCTCGTCACCGTCGACACTGGATTCAGTATCCGTGTCAGGGTCTGTGTCGACCATCTGAGGTAACGGGCGTTTTAGAGCCCCTGACGGTGTCTGAGACGCCTGAACAGGCACTAATTGATTTGTCGGCTGTCTCATGTCGTCAACAGTTTTTTGCAAAGTGCTGACATTGTCACGTAATTCTTTAATTACTACCATCCAGTCAGGTGTCGACTCCCTAGGGGGTGACATCACTAACACAGGCAATTGCTCTGCTTCCACATCATTTTCCTCCTCATACATGTCGACATAATCGTACCGACACCCAGCACACACACAGGGAATGCTCTGATAGAGGACAGGACCCCACTAGCCCTTTGGGGAGACAGAGGGAGAGTTTGCCAGCACACACCAGAGCGCTATATATATATACAGGGATAACCTTATATAAGTGTTACTCCCTGTTATAGCTGCTGTATTTATATATTAGCTGCCAATAGTGCCCCCCTCTCTGTTTTATCCTGTTTCTGTAGTGCAGGACTGCAGGGGAGAGTCAGGGAGCCGTCCTTCCAGCGGAGCTGTGAAAGAAAATGGCGCTTGTGTGCTGAGGAGAAAGGCTCCGCCCCCTTCACGGCGGCCTTTTCTCCCGCTTTTTTCAGGAAACTGGCAGGGGATAAATGCATCCATATAGCCCAGGAGCTATATGTGATGCATTTTTTTTAGCCATATAAGGTTTTTATATAGTTTTTATTGCGTCTCAGGGCGCTCCCCCCCAGCGCCCTGCACCCTCAGTGACCGGAGTGTGAAGTGTGCTGAGAGCAATGGCGCACAGCTGCAGTGCTGTGCGCTACCTTATTTGAAGACAGGAACGTCTTCTGCCGCCGCTTTCTCCGGACCTCTTCGCTCTTCTGGCTCTGTAAGGGGGCCGGCGGCGCGGCTCCGGGACCCATCCAGGCTGAACCTGTGATCGTCCCTCTGGAGCTAATGTCCAGTAGCCAAGAAGCCCAATCCACTCTGCAGTCAGGTGAGTTCGCTTCTTCTCCCCTTAGTCCCACGATGCAGTGAGCCTGTTGCCAGCAGGACTCACTGAAAATAAAAAACCTATTTAAACTTTTACTTCTAAGCAGCTCAGGAGAGCCACCTAGCTTGCACCCTTCTCGTTCGGGCACAAAAATCTAACTAAGGCTTGGAGGAGGGTCATAGGGGGAGGAGCCAGTGCACACCAGCTAGTCTAAAGCTTTTACTTTTTGTGCCCAGTCTCCTGCGGAGCCGCTATTCCCCATGGTCCTTACGGAGTTCCCAGCATCCACTAGGACGTCAGAGAAAAAGAGATAATAAAGTATTTTCTATGGCCATTGCTGTAATGAAGCTGAATATCGATCTAGAGAACCAGCACTTTAACAATTAACGGTAAGTAGGGCTTCAAAAATCTTGAGATGAAATGAGCGAGTCACGCAAGTAACCTGTAGTGTATTCGTCCCACACTTCTTCTAAGGTTCCAAAGAAGGTAAAATAGTTATAGAAACCTATTTCCAGCTTGTACTGCTCGTATAGCATCATCAAGAGTTTAAATGAGTGGAAAATAAAAGTAACCTGTAGTGTATTCGTCCCACACTTCCTGCGCTAGCCACAGATTCTGTTCCCACTCTATGGGTGTCATGGGAATAGTCCCTGTTGGTCAGCATGACAACCAGCAAGATTTTGAGTGGGCGGGATGCAGTGGTCAGTATTGTGACCGGTGGTCTCTTAACCGCTGGTCACATAACTACATCCCGTTCCCCCTTACCCCCTGCTAAGTATGGCTGCTGCCGATAGCATAGACTCCCTATTCTCCCGAGGCTGCAGCTGCACAAAATATATAAATATATATATTATTACATTTTAAAAAATAATTTTGAAAGAAGCTTTAATGTAAGGCAATTTTTTTTTTAATGACTGTATTATGTTATTGCTAGGTAACAGTAAAGTAAATATTGTGGCCGTACGTCCACTGTACTTATTTAATACTGAATGTTCCACCAAGCAAATGCCAGCAGCATTATCATTTTGCTGGTCTTAAGGCTCCTTGCCCATTGTTAAATATGCCCCTTAGCCAAAAATATGATGAACTGCTACACCCATGAAAGGTTTATTGAGTCACAGCCTCTGCCAGATCTCCAGTGACTGCTCCTTCCAACACCGACTATAAAATGAATATAAATATAGATGAATGAGCTCCTTGTGATTTAAATTGCAGATTGTTCTCACCTTGTTGTTTGGATTTTTGTGAATTACTACATGGGCATGGTTAGGGGAGTAAGACAGATCCCTAAACAACAAATGGACAGCATTTGTCCTGATTTTGTTTTTGTTGGAAGGTATGCATGTACTAATTGTTTCATGTCAGTAGCAGCCTGACCGCCACTACTGAATTAATGAGAGTACATTCTATCAATCCAATGTACAGTAGTGCAGTGGCGGTAAGGCTGCTACTGGCATGAAACAATTAGAACCTCCCAACAAAAAAATCAGGACAAATGCTGTCCATTTGTTGATTAGGGATCTGCTTACTCCGCTAACCATGCCCATGATCTATATGCCATGCCCACAATTTTGCACAAGCCACACCCACAATCTGTTAACCCTACCGTTACTTATGTACTAACATAAATTGGGACTGTGATATGAACAGCACAACTACGGGAGGATACAGAATTCGCTGTTCCTATATTCTTTAAGTGGTAGTTCAACTGGGTGTGATATAAAAGAGCTACAGTAATTAAATAGACAGTCACTAGGTAGACCCCATATGGTCGACATGCCTTAAGAGACAGGGTCAAAAGGTAGACAGGGTCAAAAGGTCAGAAGAGTCAAACATTTGACAAATAGAAAAGGTGCACAGGTACAAATGGTTGACAAAGTCAAAAGGGAAGAAATGGAAATGGGTGACACAAAACAGTTGCCGCAAGTTTTTATTTTTTAGCTCTTTGGGTGTCATTGGGTGTCGCCACGCTTTGGGCAAGGTGGGTCGCTGAGCTCGGCACAGGTTACCATTCCCAATCGTAGTCCACGTGAATGGTAAATCAAGCAAAATATGTAAAATATGTGAAAAAAACACAAACTTATGTCGACCTTTTGTGCTGATTAGCAGAATTAGCAATCCTTACTGAATTAGGCCCAAAGTCCTGTAATTTTGAGTGGAAGCAAGTAATGCATGTGTATGAGAGACGCAGATCTTGTGCAGAGCGGAGAGGTCGGGTAGGGAGATATTTTGAGATGAGTGAAGAGATGTATGTTGGTGTAGTTTGGTTAATAGCCTTGTATGTGAGTAAAAGTATTTTATATTTAATACGGTAGAATACCGGTAACCAATGGAGGGACTGACAAAGTGAAACTGCAGATGATGAACATCTAGCGAGGCCTTGCAGCTGCATTCAGAATGGATTGTAGTGGTGAGAGCCTATGTTTGGGAAGACCGGACATGGAGACTATTACAATAATCAATGCGGGAGATAATGAGAGCATGGATTAGAGTTTTTGCTGTGTCTTGTGTAAGGTATGGTTGTATTTTGGATATGTTTCTTACATGTATGTAACATGATTTTGAGACAGATTGAATGTGGGGAGCAAAGGACAGTTCTGAGTCAAGAATGACACCTAGGGATGTTTTCGCATTATTTAGGGTACTTTTTGACATTTATAATGTGGACACTACAATGTAGACAATTATGTCAACGTTGTTAAAATGTCGACAGGCAACGGGGACATTAGAGTTAGGCTAAGGAACAAGAGGGTTACAGTTAGGCACTAGGGGAAGGTTAGAGTCAAGCTAGGTACACACTATACAATTATCTGGCAGATTATCTGCCAGATCTAGCTGGTTGGAATTAAAATCTGGTAATGGATGAGAGCAAATTATAATCTACCATTTGCTCCAAACGGACAAACCTGTTGTTCATACAAATTGGTTAAACACAATATTAAACAACTTGGATGACCGACTGTTTTTCTCCGTTTTCTAATGTTTGGGAGCTGATGGTCGATTGTCATTTGCTGTCATCCATTACCAGATTTTAATTCCAACCAGCTAGATCTGCCAGATAGTTGTATAGTGTGTACCTAGCTTTCGGCTACTGGGTAAGGATATGGTAAGGAACTAGAGGAGTATTAGGGATAGGATGTAGAGTGGGAGGGTGAAGCTGAGGAATTGGGGGGTTAGGCTGCGGGATGGGAAGGTTAGGGTTAGGCACTAGGGGGAGTTTAGATTTATACAATAGTAGATAAATCCCGCACCTGTATTTGAAAGCTCGTACTGTATATATACCGCCACTGATATTTAATGATTCCTTCTGCTTTTATAAATTTAATGTATAATGTCTAATTACATCAATATATAATCTTTTTATTTGCAGGTGCCATCCTAATGCTTCAGGGTCTAAGACCAACCTGTTACAGGAAAAAAGAAAAAGAGGCAAAGGAAGCATCTTTTCTGGATGCATTGGAACCACAATACATGCTAGATATACATTAAAATTATTAAGGACTGGTGAATTATTAAAATATAGTGTGATATGAAAACAAAGTGTGAAATGAACACTACAAGACTCCGGTCAATGTGAATCTATTATTTCTAATAAAGGCTAATTGGTTTAGGCGTTCCCTAGTATCAACTAATAGGGAACGCCTAAACAATCTAAAGGGCCCTACACACTCGGCAATGCGCCGCCGAGGTGCCCGACGGCCGATACGGCCGACGAGCAAGCCGGCGGCGGGGGGGCAGTGACGGGGGGAGTGAAGTTTCTTCACTCCCCCCGTCACCCGGCTGCATTGAAGTGCAGACAAATATGGATGAGATCGTCCATATTGGCCTGCATGCACAGCCGACGGGAAATCAGCGATGAACGAGCGCGGGGCCGCGCATCGTTCATCGCTGGAGTCTCCACACTGAAAGATATGAATGAGTTCTCGTTCATTTATGAACGAGATCGTTCATATCTTTCAGAATATCGGCATGTGTGTAGGGCCTATAAGGGTGAATTGAAGATAGGGTATACATTGTATACATCTTTTGGTGTGTAGCAACATAATTAAAGCTACACTGAGAACATAGGCCCTCATTCCGAGTTGTTCGCTCGGTAAAAATGTTCACATCGCAGCGATTTTCCGCTTAATGCGCATACGCAATATCCGCACTGCGACTGCGCCAAGTAAATTTGCTATGCAGTTAGGATTTTTACTCACGGCTTTTTCATCGTTCTGGCGATCGTAATGTGATTGACAGGAAATGGGTGTTACTGGGCGGAAACAGGCCGTTTTATGGGAGTGTGGGAAAAAACGCTACCGTTTCCGGAAAAAACGCAGGAGTGGCCGGAGAAACGGAGGAGTGTCTGGGCGAACGCTGGGTGTGTTTGTGACGTCAAACCAGGAACGACAAGCAGTGAAATGATCGCAGATGCCGAGTAAGTCTGGAGCTACTCAGAAACTGCTACGAGGTGTGTAATCGCAATATTGCGATTACTTCGTTCGCAATTTTAAGATGCTAAGATTCACTCCCAGTAGGCGGCGGCTTAGCGTGAGCAAATCTGCTAAAATTCACTTGCGAGCGAACAACTCGGAATGAGGGCCATAGTATCAATAGAGAAAACACCAGCGTTGTAACATGGGCCCTCATTCCGAGTTGTTCGCTCGCAAGGCGATTTTAGCAGTATTGCACACGCTAAGCCGCCGCCTACTGGGAGTGAATCTTAGCTTCTTAAAATTGCGAACGATGTATTCGCAATATTGCGATTACACACCTCGTAGCAGTTTCAGAGTAGCTTCAGACTTACTCGGCATCTGCGATCAGTTCAGTGCTTGTCGTTCCTGGTTTGACGTCACAAGCACACCCAGCGTTCGCCCAGACACTCCTCCGTTTCTCCAGCCACTCCCGCGTTTTTTCCGGAAACGGTAGCGTTTTTATCCACACGCCCATAAAACGCCGTGTTTCCGCCCAGTAACACCCATTTCCTGTCAATCACACTACGATCGCCGGAGCGAAGAAAAAGCCGTGAGTAAAAATCCTATCTTCATAGCAAATTTACTTGGCACAGTCGCAGTGCGGACATTGCGCATGCGCACTAAGCGGAAAATCGCTGCGATGCGATGAAATTTACCGAGCGAACAACTCGGAATGAGGGCCATGGTATGATATCTGTGGGGAACATTACAAGTATGATATATGTCTGTTGTATGGAGGGGAAATAATGGCCCTCATTCCGAGTTGTTCGCTCACTAGCTACTTTTAGCAGCATTGCACATGCTAGGCCGCCGCCCTCTGGAAGTGTATCTTAGCATAGCAGAATAGCGAACGAAAGATTAGCAATTCTGCTATTAATAGCAGAATTGCTAACGAAAGATTAGCAATTCTGCTATTAAGTATTTCCTTGCAGTTTCTGAGTAGCTCCAGACCTACTCCTAGATTGCGATCACCTCAGTCCGTTTAGTTCCTGGTTTGACGTCACAAACACGCCCTGCGTTTGGCCAGCCACTCCCCGTTTCTCCAGCCACTCCTGCGTTTTTACCTGGCAGGCCTGCGTTTTTTAGCACACTTCCTTAAAACGGCAAGTTTCCGCCCAGAAACACCCACTTCCTGTCAGTCACACTACGATCAGCAGAGCGATTGAAAAGCTCCATTCGCCCGTGAGTAAAATAGCATGGTTTTGTGTAAAATTGCTTAGCGCGTGCGCCCTGCTGTGCATACGCATGCGCAGAACTGCCGGATTTTAGCCTATTAGCAATTCTGCTAAAATTAGCAGCGAGCGAACAACTCAGAATGACCACCAATATACTGAAAATCTGTAATTTAACAAAGAGATAATCAAACATTGGTGGACATTCCGAGTTGTTAGCTCGCTGACGATTTTCGCAGTGCAGCGATCAAGTGAAAAAAAGGCAAAAATGCGCATGCGCATGGTACTTTCACACAAAACTGTAGATTTACACAAGCTCGAGCGACGTTTTTTCATCGCTCGAGTGATCGTAGTATGATTGACAGGAAGTGGGTGTTTCTGGGCGGAAACTGTCCGTTTTCAGGGAGTGTGCTAAAAAACGCAGGTGTGCCAGGCAAAAACACAGGAGTGGCTGGAGAAACGGGGGAGTGGCTGGCCGAACGCAGGGCGTGTTTGTGACGTCAAACCAGGAACTAAACGGACTGAGGTGATCGCAGTCTAGGAGTAGGTCTGGAGCTACTCAGAAACTGCAAAGAATTATTTAGTAGAAGTTCTGCTAATCTTTCGTTCGCTATTCTGCTAAGCTAAGATACACTCCCAGAGGGCGGCGGCCTAGCGTGTGCAATGCTGCTAAAAGCAGCTAGTGAGCGAACAACTCGGAATGACCACCATTACCCGAAAGGGTGAGAGTGGAGAGCATTATAATATTAATACCGAGTTCTGATAGGCAAATTAGCCTTTATTAGAAATAATAGATTCACAAAGAGACACATTGGGGGTCATTCCGAGTTAATCGCACGCTGCCTTTTTTGCAGCGCAGCGAACAGGTTACTACTGTGCATGCACCGCAATGCGCAGGTGCGTCGTACGGGTACAAAGCGAATCGTTGCTGGGCGATGGGTTTTATGAAGAATCCATTTGCACAGCCGATCGCAAGGAGATTGAGAGGAAGAGGGAGTTTGTGGGTGGCAACTGACCGTTTTCAGGGAGTGTTTGGAAAAACGCAGGCGTGTCCAAGCGTTTGCAGGGCGGGTGTCTGACGTCAATTCTGGCACCAAAAAGACTGAAGTGATCGCAAGGGCTGAGTAAGTCGAAAAGTGCGAAAAGTAGCTAGCGAGCGATTAACTCGGAATGACCCCCATTGACCGGAGTCTTGTAGTTTTAATTTCACACTTTATTTTCATACAACACTACATTTTAATATTTCACCAGTCCTTAATAATTTTAATGTATAGCTAATAAAGATCTGTTATTTTAACATTTATTGTGGTTCCAGTGCATCCAGAAAAGATACTTCCTTTGCCTCTTTTTCTTTTGTCCTGTAGGAGTTTAGATTTAGGCTACAGTGTAAAGATACAGTTAGGCACTAGAGGAGCATTAGGGATAGGCTGGGGGAAGGGAGGGTTAGGATACAGGACGGAAGGGTGAGGGTTAGGCTGCAGGATGGGATTTTTAGGGTTAGGCACTAGGGCGAGGTTAGGGTTAGGCTACATGGTGAGGGTGCGGTTAAGCACTAGAAGAGCATTATGGGTAGGAATTAAGGTAAAGTACCCGGAAGATGACACTGTAGCTGCAGCAAACGTCGCAAGCAGTTGGGCCAACAGGGACAATGTGCCGACATTCTAACATAGGGGGAGATGTACTAAGCAGTGATAAAAGTGGAGAAGTGAGCCAGTGGACAAGTTGCCCATGGCAACCAATCAGCAGTGATGTAACATTTATAATTTGCATACTATTAAAGCATACAGAGCAGCTGATTGGTTGCCATGGGTAACTTCTCCACTGGCTCACTTCTCCACTTTTATCACTGCTTAGTACATGTCCCCCATAATATTTCATCAGTGTTTACATGATTAACTGTAACATAAATGTTGACATTATGACCACGTCGACATTATAAAAGCCGACATATAATCACACCCATTTGATACACAGACCCAATAGTGAGTGTTGGGTTGGTTTTGTGTAGGTCATCCATGGTGACTTAGGGTCAGACACTGCCGGCAATTTTACTGCCGACGCATCACTGCTGCAGACATAACTTTCATGATTCTTGTACTGTAAGCAGCGAATGCATACATTTATCCTTGGGTTAAGCATTTATGCTGAATCCACTGCAGGGCTTACAACATGAAGGGGTAGTTAAATGGAAAACGGTGAGACAAGACATATTCACAAAGAGGAACTGTTTAATATTGAGAGACAGGTGAACAAAACCAAATGAATACATCAGAGTGGAAGTCAGCAAAATCGCAGACAGCCTGTCCAATGCAAAACTCCTGATAAAGGATCATTTTATGTCCGTGGGGAAATACAAGTACAAGTCGCTGAATGGTGTTTCATTATGCATGCTGCAGCATTAATGAGGGTATTCTGTATTCTTACACAATGTAGACAGGAATGGCAGGAAGAGCAGGTTAATTGTAAATCACATTACAAGTAATAATTAAAGTCACAATAAAATATTTGATATGAAGAGCTTAGGCTGGGAACACACTTTGAAGACAAAGCAGCCAACTTGCCGTCGCGTCGATCAGGCCGCTCGATACATTGAGCCAGATGTCAGAGCCGGGTGGGCATTTAAATTTGCCTGCCCAGTTGTGATGTCAGTGTTGGCTGACCCTGCAGCCAGTGTACAGGCAGTCGACAGGTCGCCCATACACATGTGTATGATCTGATATGTCTGTGAACACACCCGCTGATCCACCAATATATTATTTGATGCTCGAACGAACAATATATCGTTATCGTTCAAGTGTGTACCCAGCATTAGAGTATATGGCAAAAACTGTGTACCATGGTCCATGATCATCGATATAACCCCAAAAGTCCCAGCTTGCCTAGAGATTATTACTGGCATCTGAGGCCATCTTGTTTCTTGTGGGGCAAGAGAAGACCAGGGCAGGGGCATACAGAGCAGGTGACAAGGCTACTACTGTATGTTCTATGCTACAGATTCTACTAACAGCTGTCATTAACAATAGGCAAACAGTTCCTGATTGGGTGCTCAGTTAACAGTGGCAGTTCAATGCTTATATAGAGGACCCCTAGAAACTCACTGGAGAACAATATGGAATCCACATCTTGTCTGCCACTAGCTCTTGGATGGCTCCCACTATCCCTAATATGGAGAGATAGGCCAGGGAACCACACAGCTCAACTTTGTAACTTTTTACTATTCCCTTAAAATATATATATTCATATTTAAAAACTATTTTTGTAATGGTCTGTACACAGCCTATAACTTCTCCCTTCAAATCCTATACCTACCATTTTTTACAGTGATTGTTCACCCTATGGATCTGGTTTATTGCGCTACCTAACATGCTCTTCCGAGTCTTCTCCATGCATTTGTTAATATACAGTACCTCACCCATAATTCCATGAAATAGCAAGCATTGCACTCCTCAGTTTCACATGTTGTAAAACTACAGTACGTAATTCACCACTAATGGCTAAAGTAAGAACAACGTAATGCTGAATATATAGAATAATCTCAGTGTGCATGAAACATCAATCTTCAGGAAAACACCAGCTAGTCTGTGATATGCTGATGGCTATGGTTCAGATTGTTCCGAATAGCAAATATTGTCACAGATTGTACAACATATGCAGATGATTATTATGCATTTATTTAGCAAGCAATCAAACCTCTACAAACTGCATACACTTCATATTTCCAGCCAGAATATTAGCTACCTAACAGTTGTGGTTGCAATAACTGTGGTCTATACATAAGAACGATATAAAATGTGATACATGAGCTGTTTTCTCAGATTAGTTATGTAATGTCGCAGAACGCGCTTATTATAGCTTGATAACGCTTGACAACATCTCATGTTCAAAAGCTGTAACTTTATTCAGCTCTTGTGCAAAAACAGAACACACAGCTTTTTCATGCAATCATACTGTATATCCCATCATGCACACTGTTATTTTCAATGACGTTTCCCTGGCCAGTGGTGACATTACTCCAACAGCAAGTGTGCTCCCACGGACACCAAGGTGCTGAGGGGTGTGGTATAATATATCTACAATGTCTAGGTGGACAGTCAATATGTCGGTAACATATGGTCGTCATGCATTAGGTCACCACATACAAAAGGTCAACAGATACAAGGTCAACAGTCATTAAGGTCGACAGATACAAAAGGTAGAGATGAGCGCCTGAAATTTTTCGGGTTTTGTGTTTTGGTTTTGGGTTCGGTTCCGCGGCCGTGTTTTGGGTTCGAACGCGTTTTGGCAAAACCTCACCGAATTTTTTTTGTCGGATTCGGGTGTGTTTTGGATTTGGGTGTTTTTTTCAAAAAACACTAAAAAACAGCTTAAATCATAGAATTTGGGGGTCATTTTGATCCCAAAGTATTATTAACCTCAAAAACCATAATTTACACTCATTTTCAGTCTATTCTGAATACCTCACACCTCACAATATTATTTTTAGTCCTAAAATTTGCACCGAGGTCGCTGTGTGAGTAAGATAAGCGACCCTAGTGGCCGACACAAACACCGGGCCCATCTAGGAGTGGCACTGCAGTGTCACGCAGGATGTCCCTTCCAAAAAACCCTCCCCAAACAGCACATGACGCAAAGAAAAAAAGAGGCGCAATGAGGTAGCTGTGTGAGTAAGATTAGCGACCCTAGTGGCCGACACAAACACCGGGCCCATCTAGGAGTAGCACTGCAGTGTCACGCAGGATGTCCCTTCCAAAAAACCCTCCCCAAACAGCACATGACGCAAAGAAAAAAAGAGGCGCAATGAGGTAGCTGACTGTGTGAGTAAGATTAGCGACCCTAGTGGCCGACACAAACACCGGGCCCATCTAGGAGTGGCACTGCAGTGTCACGCAGGATGTCCCTTCCAAAAAACCCTCCCCAATCAGCACATGATGCAAAGAAAAAGAAAAGAAAAAAGAGGTGCAAGATGGAATTGTCCTTGGGCCCTCCCACCCACCCTTATGTTGTATAAACAAAACAGGACATGCACACTTTAACCAACCCATCATTTCAGTGACAGGGTCTGCCACACGACTGTGACTGATATGACGGGTTGGTTTGGACCCCCCCCAAAAAAGAAGCAATTAATCTCTCCTTGCACAAACTGGCTCTACAGAGGCAAGATGTCCACCTCATCTTCACCCTCCGATATATCACCGTGTACATCCCCCTCCTCACAGATTATCAATTCGTCCCCACTGGAATCCACCATCTCAGCTCCCTGTGTACTTTGTGGAGGCAATTGCTGCTGGTCAATGTCTCCGCGGAGGAATTGATTATAATTCATTTTAATGAACATCATCTTCTCCACATTTTCTGGATGTAACCTCGTACGCCGATTGCTGACAAGGTGAGCGGCGGCACTAAACAATCTTTCGGAGTACACACTTGTGGGAGGGCAACTTAGGTAGAATAAAGCCAGTTTGTGCAAGGGCCTCCAAATTGCCTCTTTTTCCTGCCAGTATAAGTACGGACTGTGTGACGTGCCTACTTGGATGCGGTCACTCATATAATCCTCCACCATTCTATCAATGTTGAGAGAATCATATGCAGTGACAGTAGACGACATGTCCGTAATCGTTGTCAGGTCCTTCAGTCCGGACCAGATGTCAGCATCAGCAGTCGCTCCAGACTGCCCTGCATCACCGCCAGCGGGTGGGCTCGGAATTCTGAGCCTTTTCCTCGCACCCCCAGTTGCGGGAGAATGTGAAGGAGGAGATGTTGACAGGTCGCGTTCCGCTTGACTTGACAATTTTGTCACCAGCAGGTCTTTCAACCCCAGCAGACCTGTGTCTGCCGGAAAGAGAGATCCAAGGTAGGCTTTAAATCTAGGATCGAGCACGGTGGCCAAAATGTAGTGCTCTGATTTCCACAGATTGACCACCCGTGAATCCTTGTTAAGCGAATTAAGGGCTGCATCCACAAGTCCCACATGCCTAGCGGAATCGCTCCCTTTTAGCTCCTTCTTCAATGCCTCCAGCTTCTTCTGCAAAAGCCTGATGAGGGGAATGACCTGACTCAGGCTGGCAGTGTCTGAACTGACTTCACGTGTGGCAAGTTCAAAGGGCATCAGAACCTTGCACAACGTTGAAATCATTCTCCACTGCACTTGAGACAGGTGCATTCCACCTACTATATCGTGCTCAATTGTATAGGCTTGAATGGCCTTTTGCTGCTCCTCCAACCTCTGAAGCATATAGAGGGTTGAATTCCACCTCGTTACCACTTCTTGCTTCAGATGATGGCAGGGCAGGTTCAGTAGTTTTTGGTGGTGCTCCAGTCTTCTGTACGTGGTGCCTGTACGCCGAAAGTGTCCCGCAATTCTTCTGGCCACCGACAGCATCTCTTGCACGCCCCTGTCGTTTTTTTAAAAATTCTGCACCACCAAATTCAAGGTATGTGCAAAACATGGGACGTGCTGGAATTTGCCCATATTTAATGCACACACAATATTGCTGGCGTTGTCCGATGCCACAAATCCACAGGAGAGTCCAATTGGGGTAAGCCATTCCGCGATGATCTTCCTCAGTTGCCGTAAGAGGTTTTCAGCTGTGTGCGTATTCTGGAAAGCGGTGATACAAAGCGTAGCCTGCCTAGGAAAGAGTTGGCGTTTGCGAGATGCTGCTACTGGTGCCGCCGCTGCTGTTCTTGCGGCGGGAGTCCATACATCTACCCAGTGGGCTGTCACAGTCATATAGTCCTGACCCTGCCCTGCTCCACTTGTCCACATGTCCGTGGTTAAGTGGACATTGGGTACAACTGCATTTTTTAGGACACTGGTGAGTCTTTTTCTGACGTCCGTGTACATTCTCGGTATCGCCTGCCTAGAGAAGTGGAACCTAGATGGTATTTGGTAACGGGGGCACACTGCCTCAATAAATTGTCTAGTTCCCTGTGAACTAACGGCGGATACCGGACGCACGTCTAACACCAACATAGTTGTCAAGGACTCAGTTATCCGCTTTGCAGTAGGATGACTGCTGTGATATTTCATCTTCCTCGCAAAGGACTGTTGAACAGTCAATTGCTTACTGGAAGTAGTACAAGTGGGCTTACGACTTCCCCTCTGGGATGACCATCGACCACAGCGGCAACAACAGCAGCGCCAGCAGCAGTAGGCGTTACACGCAAGGATGCATCGGAGGAATCCCAGGCAGGAGAGGACTCGTCAGAATTGCCAGTGACATGGCCTGCAGGACTATTGGCATTCCTGGGGAAGGAGGAAATTGACACTGAGGGAGTTGGTGGGGTGGTTTGCGTGAGCTTGGTTACAAGAGGAAGGGATTTACTGGTCAGTGGACTGCTTCCGCTGTCACCCAAAGTTTTTGAACTTGTCACTGACTTATTATGAATGCGCTGCAGGTGACGTATAAGGGAGGATGTTCCGAGGTGGTTAACGTCCTTACCCCTACTTATTACAGCTTGACAAAGGGAACACACGGCTTGACACCTGTTGTCCGCATTTCTGGTGAAATACCTCCACACCGAAGAGCTGATTTTTTTGGTATTTTCACCTGGCATGTCAACGGCCATATTCCTCCCACGGACAACAGGTGTCTCCCCGGGTGCCTGACTTAAACAAACCACCTCACCATCAGAATCCTCCTGGTCAATTTCCTCCCCAGCGCCAGCAACACCCATATCCTCCTCATCCTGGTGTACTTCAACACTGACATCTTCAATCTGACTATCAGGAACTGGACTGCGGGTGCTCCTTCCAGCACTTGCAGGGGGCGTGCAAATGGTGGAAGGCGCATGCTCTTCACGTCCAGTGTTGGGAAGGTCAGGCATCGCAACCGACACAATTGGACTCTCCTTGTGGATTTGGGATTTCAAAGAACGCACAGTTCTTTGCGGTGCTTTTGCCAGCTTGAGTCTTTTCAGTTTTCTAGCGAGAGGCTGAGTGCTTCCATCCTCATGTGAAGCTGAACCACTAGCCATGAACATAGGCCAGGGCCTCAGCCGTTCCTTGCCACTCCGTGTGGTAAATGGCATATTGGCAAGTTTACGCTTCTCCTCCGACAATTTTATTTTAGGTTTTGGAGTCCTTTTTTTACTGATATTTGGTGTTTTGGTTTTGACATGCTCTGTACTATGCCATTGGGCATCGGCCTTGGCAGACGACGTTGCTGGCATTTCATCGTCTCGGCCATGACTAGTGGCAGCAGCTTCAGCACGAGGTGGAAGTGGATCTTGATCTTTCCCTAATTTTGGAACCTCAACATTTTTGTTCTCCATATTTTAATAGGCACAACTAAAAGGCACCTCAGGTAAACAATGGAGATGGATGGATTGGATACTAGTATACAATTATGGACGGGCTGCCGAGTGCCGACACAGAGGTAGCCACAGCCGTGAACTACCGCACTGTACTGTGTCTGCTGCTAATATATAGACTGGTTGATAAAGAGATAGTATACTCGTAACTAGTATGTATGTATAAAGAAAAAAAAAAAAACCACGGTTAGGTGGTATATACAATTATGGACGGGCTGCCGAGTGCCGACACAGAGGTAGCCACAGCCGTGAACTACCGCACTGTACTGTGTCTGCTGCTAATATATAGACTGGTTGATAAAGAGATAGTATACTCGTAACTAGTATGTATGTATAAAGAAAGAAAAAAAAACCACGGTTAGGTGGTATATACAATTATGGACGGGCTGCCGAGTGCCGACACAGAGGTAGCCACAGCCGTGAACTACCGCACTGTACTGTGTCTGCTGCTAATATATAGACTGGTTGATAAAGAGATAGTATACTCGTAACTAGTATGTATGTATAAAGAAAGAAAAAAAAACCACGGTTAGGTGGTATATACAATTATGGACGGGCTGCCGAGTGCCGACACAGAGGTAGCCACAGCCGTGAACTACCGCACTGTACTGTGTCTGCTGCTAATATATAGACTGGTTGATAAAGAGATAGTATACTCGTAACTAGTATGTATGTATAAAGAAAGAAAAAAAAACCACGGTTAGGTGGTATATACAATTATGGACGGGCTGCCGAGTGCCGACACAGAGGTAGCCACAGCCGTGAACTACCGCACTGTACTGTGTCTGCTGCTAATATATAGACTGGTTGATAAAGAGATAGTATACTCGTAACTAGTATGTATGTATAAAGAAAGAAAAAAAAACCACGGTTAGGTGGTATATACAATTATGGACGGGCTGCCGAGTGCCGACACAGAGGTAGCCACAGCCGTGAACTACCGCACTGTACTGTGTCTGCTGCTAATATATAGACTGGTTGATAAAGAGATAGTATACTCGTAACTAGTATGTATGTATAAAGAAAGAAAAAAAAACCACGGTTAGGTGGTATATACAATTATGGACGGGCTGCCGAGTGCCGACACAGAGGTAGCCACAGCCGTGAACTACCGCACTGTACTGTGTCTGCTGCTAATATATAGACTGGTTGATAAAGAGATAGTATACTCGTAACTAGTATGTATGTATAAAGAAAGAAAAAAAAACCACGGTTAGGTGGTATATACAATTATGGACGGGCTGCCGAGTGCCGACACAGAGGTAGCCACAGCCGTGAACTACCGCACTGTACTGTGTCTGCTGCTAATATATAGACTGGTTGATAAAGAGATAGTATACTCGTAACTAGTATGTATGTATAAAGAAAGAAAAAAAAACCACGGTTAGGTGGTATATACAATTATGGACGGGCTGCCGAGTGCCGACACAGAGGTAGCCACAGCCGTGAACTACCGCACTGTACTGTGTCTGCTGCTAATATATAGACTGGTTGATAAAGAGATAGTATACTCGTAACTAGTATGTATGTATAAAGAAAGAAAAAAAAACCACGGTTAGGTGGTATATACAATTATGGACGGGCTGCCGAGTGCCGACACAGAGGTAGCCACAGCCGTGAACTACCGCACTGTACTGTGTCTGCTGCTAATATAGACTGGTTGATAAAGAGATAGTATACTCGTAACTAGTATGTATGTATAAAGAAAGAAAAAAAAACCACGGTTAGGTGGTATATACAATTATGGACGGGCTGCCGAGTGCCGACACAGAGGTAGCCACAGCCGTGAACTACCGCACTGTACTGTGTCTGCTGCTAATATAGACTGGTTGATAAAGAGATAGTATACTACTACTAATATTATATATACTGGTGGTCAGGTCACTGGTCACTAGTCACACTGGCAGTGGCACTCCTGCAGCAAAAGTGTGCACTGTTTTAATATAATATTATGTACTCCTGGCTCCTGCTATAACCTATAACTGGCACTGCAGTAGTGCTCCCCAGTCTCCCCCACAATTATAAGCTGTGTGAGCTGAGCAGTCAGACAGATATATAATATATATAGATGATGCAGCACACTGGCCTGAGCCTGAGCAGTGCACACAGATATGGTATGTGACTGACTGAGTCACTGTGTGTATCGCTTTTTTCAGGCAGAGAACGGATATATTAAATAAACTGCACTGTGTGTCTGGTGGTCACTCACTATATAATATATTATGTACTCCTGGCTCCTGCTATAACCTATAACTGGCACTGCAGTAGTGCTCCCCAGTCTCCCCCACAATTATAAGCTGTGTGAGCTGAGCAGTCAGACAGATATATATAATATTATATATAGATAATAGATGATGCAGCACACTGGCCTGAGCCTGAGCAGTGCACACAGATATGGTATGTGACTGAGTCACTGTGTGCTGTGTATCGCTTTTTTCAGGCAGAGAACGGATTATAAATAAAACTGGTGGTCACTATCAGCAAAACTCTGCACTGTACTGAGTACTCCTAATGCTCCCCAAAATTAGTAAATCAAGTGTCTCTCTAATCTATTCTAAACGGAGAGGACGCCAGCCACGTCCTCTCCCTATCAATCTCAATGCACGTGTGAAAATGGCGGCGACGCGCGGCTCCTTATATAGAATCCGAGTCTCGCGATAGAATCCGAGCCTCGCGAGAATCCGACAGCGTCATGATGACGTTCGGGCGCGCTCGGGTTAACCGAGAAGGCGGGAAGATCCGAGTCGCTCGGACCCGTGAAAAAAAACATGAAGTTCTGGCGGGTTCGGATTCAGAGAAACCGAACCCGCTCATCTCTAACAAAAGGTTGATGTGGTGAAAAGGTCGACTTGACAATGGTAGATACGGAAAAAAAAAGATCAACGCATCTTTTGTGGGCCAAATCTTCTATATTTCATGTTCTGTGACCACCATCAGAAAAAAACGTAGACCTTTGCACCCTCGCTCTGCTCCCCATGCTTCGGGCAAGGTGCCCCGCTTCGCTTGCCACAGGTTACTATACCCAATCGTAGTCCACATGGATAGAAAATCAAGCTGTTAGAAAAAATGTGCTGACCATTTGTGTGTAAACCTGTCAACCTTTTGTACCTGTCGACCTTTTGCATCTGCCGATGCAAAGCATGCTGAACATATGGTGACAACCTATTGACGGTCTACCTAGCCATTGCAGATCTATCATCTGGATTCTGGTGCTAAGACCCAGCAATATCAGATCAATCCTTATTGTGAGTGTGCGGGGGCGTTTTCCGGAAGTCATGAGGCCAAGGACTGACTCCCAGACGCAGTTTCCTTGGCCTCGCAAGCCGCACTGCAGCGGCAACCCTGAGTAAGCTCAGGCATACTCAGCCTGCCGTTGCAGATGAACATTGCGACCGGTGGTAACGATGTTCATCCCTTACTGAATTAGGCCCATAGACAAATGAATTATCGCTATCATGGAAGCATTTGTTGTTTTTAAATAGCTTTCTCTGAAACAAGTTTCACATTTTGCATTTGCTGGTTAATTTAGTTGAGGACACAAAGCTACGATCTCACCCCCACAGCAATCCGGTTCTGGTATAAAAGATAGACAGTGTCTAGTTAGACCGTCAATAGATAGACACCATATGTCAGACAGACATTAGGTTGACAGGGTCAAAAGGTTGACATGAAAAAGGTCGACAGGTCAAAAGGACGACATGAAAATGGTCGACATGAAATAGGTAGACACCATGTTTTTTGCATTTTTGTGGTTTGTGTGGATAGTTTTGTCATCTGGGACCCCCAGTTGTAGAAAGGCATACCCTCGCGGGGCTCGCTGCGCTCGCCACAAGGTTTATAACCAACTCTATGCCGACATGGATAAAGTATGAAATAGTCCAAAAACATGTTACATTAAAAAAAAAACATTTGTCTATCTTTTTTATGTTGATCATTTTCATGTCGACCTTTTGACCCTGTCGACCTTTCGACCTTTTGTACTGTCTACCCTTTTAATGTCGACCTTTTGACCCTGTCGACATAATGTCTGTCTAACATATGGTGTTTATCTATTGACTGTCTAACTAGACACTGTCTATCTATCAAACGGATACCCAGCAATCCATTTATCATCCAAATATTAGACAATATATACTGCATCAGCATCTCCTCACAGAGCTAATTAGGAGGACTCACATGCTGTCAGATCATTCAGGCTGCACACTATTCAAATTTCAAGCAAATAAAAAAGTCAAATTGGACAGAAAAACTACGGAATGCTTTATGCGTGCCTCTGTCCTGCACATGATTTATGAATAGCCTCACGGTACTTCTTACCAGTAATGAAACCAAGCTTTAACCAGTTGCTGACCACTCACTTTATTTAATGGTGCCGAGGTGGGGAGGGGGGGAATAATTACCTGGGCTTGTTGAAGCAGCCCAATGGGGGCACTGGTCCGCATCCCCCTCCCTAACCTGTCAGCCGGGAGCAGGCTCTCTCCCCCCCTGCTCTGTGCTGGGCTGCGGTAGGTCCATGGACGCTTCTGCCCTGAGTGCAGCAGTCTCCTCTGCCTGCGATCTTCCCCCTCCCCTAAATCTGGAAGCCATACCGTTTCATTACAAAGCTCCAGGGAGAGCTATATCAAACCTTGGAGAGAGATAAAGTTAGAATGTAAGCTCTCACGAGCAGGGCCCTCTTCCCTCATGTGCTTATCCTTTCTTACTTTAATAATCTTCAACTGCACCAATTCCATCAGTCTTCTGCCACCTGATACTTATTACAGTGTCATCTGCTGATGTAACTATGTTTATTTACCCTGTACTTGTCCTATACTGTCATCAACTGTAAGTTGCTGTTCTCCTGTTTGATTATTTGTTTATGTACTCTGTAATTGGGCGCTGCGGAACCCTTGTGGCGCCATATAAATAAAGGATAATAATAATAATAAAGTACCAACCAATCACCTCCTAACTGTCATTTTTCAAACACAGAATGTAAAGTGACAGGAACTGATTGGTTGGTATTTTATCTCTCTCCACTTTCTCTCCAAGCTTTGATAAATCTCCCCCATACTTCTCAGTCTTTGGGGCATATTCATTATCTGAAATTTGTCACAATTTCTACACTCGCCAGGGAATGTAGAAATTGTGACATTCATCAACCTCCGAAAAAGCATTTTTTCGGAGTTTGAAAGAGAAACTGTTGGCCACCCTGAGATGGTGAACAGTTTCCCGATGCTGCAGAGGGGTCTGAAAACATCCCTCCCTGAAGTCCTCTCAACTCCAGCGGCTCCCCCGACTCCCGAGCGGTCCACCTGTGAGCCGGGGGCATGGGAGCGGTCACTGAAGTGGCGGCGGGACACCGATACTGGTTTCTGCACGGGGCTGCTTTTCTGAGCTGGGGGGTGGGGCGCACAGGCCTGGGTGGTGGGGTGGATGAACAGGCTCCGGCAGCACTTCGCAAGCTGCTTTGGCAGTGGCTTCCGGTCCGTAGCGGAGAGGCAGAGGGGGGAGCAATCATTGCGGGCATGAGGGAGTGCTAGACAGTGGGGGAAGCCTGCGTGGACACTCACAATCAGTGTCGGACTGGGGCATGTAGGGCCCGAGGAAATGCAGTGGTAGGGGCCCATGTTAGGGGTGTGGCCAGTCTGCAGAGGGGGTGTGGCCTGCCAGCTCATTGGCTTGACTAACCATTAGAGAGTGCAACGTCTGGGCCCCTTCATAAATATATAAAGTAAATTCATCTGCTGCATGTATGATAATGTACCAGATTAATAACAGATTAATAACAGCAATGCACTGTAGAAAATACACCAAAGCCCAGTATAAGGTAACATATGTATAATGTAAAATTCAAGTGCACAGTCTGGAACCTGATCCTTAGAGCAGGAGGTGGGCCCCCAGGCAGTGGGGCCCACCGGTGGTTTCCCCTGTACCCCTGTGGGCCAGTCCAAGCCTGCTCACAATAAGAAATAAATAGAGATAGTCTGGGGCTATTGTTACTGTAAGAGTGCCTGCTGCTACGTTCCAAAGGCTTGGTTCATAGCCTAAAAATACAAGCAAGAAACACACAAAAAAGAACAGCGCTGGCACTTTTACACTACAAACTCATTGATTTAATATCATATATAGAAATATGGACACTGAGGAAGCCGCTGAGCTGTATATCTAAGCGGGGAAACGCGTTTGTCGGACGTACTGCTAAGGAGTTTTCATGAGACATCTCTACCCTATTACTGGCCGGCCAGAGACACCTGTACTTGCGGACAATATCTGAGATTATACCTGCTATCCACCAGACAGTGGACTCCGGATAAGGCTGTATTTGGAAGCGACAGCCGGGAGAGGTATCAATTTGACGCGTGCAAAGCTGAACACTCGTGCGCAGATAATTATCCTTACTAAAAGCCATAATCACGATATATTATAAGTATAGTTCACACTGGTTGAAAACTTAATGGTGTGAGGAATTTCATCTGGAAAGTATATCTAACTGGCTGCATGCTAAAAAACTGTAACCTGTGAGATTAATCCAGGTGTGCTAAGTGACCGGACAATTGTCTATTATAACAACTGAGGAAACATACTTATCAGTCGGACATATGCATTGAATGGTAACATTCACGCGTTCACGATTTACTGTCAAAAGCATATAAGGAAGTAACATTCAGCTTAAATATTCAGCTGTATACATATATAAGTAATCAGTGAGGAACAGTTTTCTTTGGTTCGGTATATAAAGCAGGATTTATCCTGCAAGCTATATAGCTTAATTGTCATATACTGTAATTGTTTTATATGGTATGGGTGTGTAAGATGTATTTTAATATATGATATTAAATCAATGAGTTTGTAGTGTAAAAGTGCCAGCGCTGTTCTTTTTTGTGTGTTTCTTTTTTTTGTGTTTCCTGCTCACAATAGTCTGCGAAAGAGGAGGGGAGCGATCACTGGGCAGGCACTACAGGGAGAGGGTGAGCAGGCAGGGGGTGTGTTGATCACTGGGCAGGCACTACAGGGAGGGGGTGAGCAGGCAGGGGGTGGGTTGATCACTGGGCAGGCACTACAGGGAGGGGGTGAGCAGGCAGGGGGTGGGTTGATCACTGGGCAGGCACTACAGGGAGGGGGTGAGCAGGCAGGGGGTGGGTTGATCACTGGGCAGGCACTACAGGGAGGGGGTGAGCAGGCAGGGGGTGGAGCCGCAGCTGGCCAGGCAGAGTATCACTGTTCCGAAAAACTGTCTTCAGAAAAAGACCAGTTTTTCGGAGTGATAATTTTATAATGGGGCAATGATAAATTATGAAAAAACTGTGAACGAAATACAATCAGAAATGAAAACTAAAAATTCTCATTGCACAATTTTTTCAGAATGAATATACCCTTTGTGATTGCTGTGGGTTTCACACTAGTGAGGCTGGCTATATTAATACAGAAAAGACATGGGGGTATAGTTACTCAAAGTTGATTTGGAATGATTTTGATTTTTTAAATACTTACCCTACAGAGACCCGCATGGGCAGCAGCAGGGCTGCAGAAACCACCTGGAAAATGGGGCAGTGGCCATTTTCCTGGTTTGAGCAGCAGGATAATCACTGGGAAAATGGCCCAACATTTTGCCAGAGACCTGTGCATGCACTTTAGACTCTGGGACAGCGCTAGAGTCTCCTAGTGACCCTAGTGCCCAGAGTCTATTGCTCTGCTGGCTAGAGAGGAGGGGGCCTGGATGGAGATTGCATATGGGCCTCCTCATCACATGTGCATCCTGAAGTCTTTGGCGTTTGCTGAATACTAGGCGTCCCCATCAAGCCACTAATAATGAAGGGGCCTGTTACTTAAAACATGTGGAAATGTATAGCTTAGGCCTTGGATGGTCACAATGTATTCACTGCCTCTCTATGGGCCTGGCGCAAATGCCGACGCTAATGCGATCCCAAAGGCTTATATCTTTGAAAATATGCTAATGTAGCAGCCTCGGGTATCTGTAGAGACGCCCATCGGAGGCATCTCTGATCCCCGCTTGCACACACAGACGCACCATCCGACGCACACAGACGCACTATATATCCAATGTGTAGTTTATATTTAGTGGCTGACAAATCTGGTTGCAAAACTATAACACTGCAATACAGAAAACGGTAAACCTATGCCTGCTTTAAACCAAACAGCTTTGGAGCTCCTGCAAGAAGGCAGCTGCACAGACCAACGTGTGTACTCTGCAAACCTCTGATTTAATACAACAAATCTGGGACAACACCCGAGAGACTTTGCCATAACCTAATTCAGCTAATAATCTACCTTGGTATCATTTTAGGGTCTTGTCTCACTCCACACAGCCGCACTATGCAAGCGACTGGCACTGAAAGTGAATGATGGTGGTTATAAGGTGGTCATAATAAGGCCGTGCCCTGGATCCAGCACACAGCTACGTATGGAGAATTAGCTAATGTTTACACGTGTGAAGAGCTGGAGAAGGCTTCTTAGGCTGCTCCTGTGACAAAGAGTAGGTCAGCAGTTGCCATCACCGAATGACTGATGGTTTTAATATCGTATAAAACACTTCCAGATCCTCCCAGCCTTTCCTCCCCTCACAAAAGCAAATTAGTTGCACAGAGTCTATTTGTACGATTACAACAGTGGTATTTCACAACTGAGACATCACTGACAGTAGCTGTGATTCTGAAGACAACTATCCTGTCTGGCACCTCTTAGGGGTAAGAGTTGGATGATCGTAAACACAACCCACAGGCGCAAAAGTCTGTTTTAGTAACTGTGCAAGCACAGGAATTGTAATAGGTGGAATTTTAAGTGCTCTAGCCCACAGGTTCTCAAACTCGGTCCTCAGGACCCCACACAGTGCATGTTTTGCAGGTGTCCTCACAGAATCACAAGTGAAATAATTAGCTCCACCTGTGGACCTTTTAAAATGTGTCAGTGAGTGATTAATACACCTGTGCACTTGCCAGGTTACCTGCAAAACATGCACTGTGTGGGGTCCTCAGGACCAAGTTTGAGAACCCCTGCTCTAGCCAATCAGAGACAAGTTCTAAAAGCCACAGAATGCCCAAGCACATAATGCAGAGGTTCTCAAACTCGGTCCTCGGGGGCACACACAGTGCATGTTTTGCAGGTAACCCAGCAGGTGCACAGGTGTATTAATTACTCACTGACACATTTTAAAAGGTCCACAGGTGGAGCTAATCATTTCACTTGCGATTCTGTGAGACCAGCAAAACATGCACTGTGTGTGCCCCCGAGGACCGAGTTTGAGAACCTCTGACATAATGGCTTCCAGGGCTTGCTGGGTCTTGTAGTTACATACTTACGTCCCATACTTTTACACATTACCCTAATCATACAATCCTAGGGGAGTGAGGAAAGGCCCCACTGGGCTCACCCTTGCAGTATGACCATTAGCCTGGTGCAGGTAGACACTAACTCAGGCAATATGAACTATAGAGGATTACATTTTTAGGCGTGGGGCACATTTACTTGTTTGCACACCTAACTAAAATGGTATTCATCCTCATCAAACTGATATCTGCCCATTCACAGGATCAATGTACCCTATTGTTAGGTTGGTTTGTGCTGCACTTACTATTTTACAGACTAGGGCTGACCATTGGCCATCGATGGTTACAAACCATCAATGGTTTAATGCCAGTATTAGATAGTTCTCCACCATCAATGGTACCGAGCCCCTCAATGGTACCATCCCCCAGCTGGTGCCAGGACACGGTGCCTAGCCCCGCCGCCGATACACCCATGAAGCCCCACCCCCAAGTTCTGATTGGCCCTCAGGATAGTCAGTGAAAGAGCAGGTATGACCATCCACATCATAGTTTGTTCCTATCGATGGCCAATCACATTTTTACCATCGATAGTACTATTGATGGTGATCAGACCGATGGCCATCCCTGACTCAGACTAGAGCAGTAGATGACAGAGACATAAAAAGCAGAGTTGGGAGCAAAGCATAAAAAAGAAGAACTTTGCAGCTAGATAAAACCACGCCACCCTGCAGGTCGGGCAGATATAACATGATCAGATAGATTTATACCACGGAACACAGGTTTTAAGCCATTTCACAGCGGCTTGAAACCCATTTACACCGCTGGCTGGACCAGAGATATTGCCTGGGCAATATTGCCTGCTGTAGCAGCAAGGGGGACTGTCCTGTCAATATCACACATTGCCTCCACAGGAAAAAAACCCAAACACATTATCCCCCACAAATAAAACAAAAACATAAATTGCTGCGGCCCCCCCACATAAAGACTGACCTGTCAGAGAGGAGCTCTAAGTCCTACCCTGCCCTCAGCCATAGGTGGCATGGCAGTCCAGCAGCAGCCTCAAAGTGTTGGTAGAGTGTTGCGGTGTTTGATAGTCATGTAACACAATTGATAATTAACCAGAACGCTGGTTTATTAACATACAAAAACAACACTTGTTAATGAGGAAGATGTTCTGCAGCAGCAGTAATTCATCATTATGGGTGGTTTCAATATCTGTATTGACAGTCCACAATCTCCACATGCCTCCAAACTACTCTCTCTAATCTCCTCTCTTGGCCTCTCCCAATGGACTGACACCCCTACTCATCAGGAAGGCCACTGCCTTGAACTTTTATTCACCAGACTATTGCCCTCATTCCGAGTTGTTCGCTCGTTGCCGAGTTTCGCTATATTGCGATTAGTCGCTTACTGCGCATGCGCAAGGGTCGCAGAGCGCATGCGCTTAGTTATTTTACTCAAAAGTTAGGTATTTTACTCACGGCATAACGAGGATTTTTCATCGTTCTGGTGATCGTAGTGTGATTGACAGGAAGTGGGTGTTTCTGGGCGGAAACTGGCCGTTTTATGGGAGTGTGCGAAAAAACGCTGGCGTTTCTGGGAAAAGCGTGGGAGTGTCTGAAGAAACGGGGGAGTGTCTGGGCGTTTCTGAACTCACTAACTCTCCTTTCCCTCTCTCAGATCACAACCTTATCACCTGCATGCTCTCCTCCATTACTTCAATCTCAATGTCCCTGAAGTCTCCTCTAACCCGCAGAAATATCAACATCTCTGCAACCACTGCTCTCACCAATTTCTACATTCACCTCTCCTGAGACTTCTGTATCACACCTTAACCAAACTCTAGAAACAGTACTTGATGAAGTGGCTTCGGCTACCCATTACTAGTGATGAGCGGGTTCGGTTTCTCGGAAACCGAACCCCCCCGAACTTCACCCTTTTTACACGGGTCCGAGGCATACTCGGATTCTCCCGTATGGCTCGGTTAACCCGAGCGCGCCCGAACGTCGTCATCCCGCTGTCGGATTCTCGCGAGATTCGGATTCTATATAAGCAGCCGCGCGTCGCCGCCATTTTCACTCGTGCATTGGAAATGTTAGAGAGAGGACGTGGCTGGCGTCCTCTCCGTTTATTCATTGTTGAGTTGATTTGATGCAGTTTGTTGAGTTGATGCAAATATTTGTGCTTGCTTATATCATTGTGGGGACTGGGGAGCAGCTTTATATTAATATAGGAGGAGTACAGTGCAGAGTTTTGCTGATCAGTGACCGCCAGTTTTATCCGTTCTCTGCCTGAAAAAAATGCTCCTTATCTGTGCTCAGTGTGCTGCATATATCTGTGCTCACACTGCTTAATTGTGGGGACTGGGGAGCAGCTGTATTATATAGCAGGAGTACAGTGCAGATTTTTGCTGACAGTGACCACCAGTATACGTTGTCTGCCTGAAAAACACTCCATATCTGTGCTCAGTGTGCTGCTTTATTGTGGGGACTGGGGACCACCAGTATAATATTATATAGGAGGAGTACAGTGCAGAGTTTTGCTGACCAGTGACCACCAGTATATAATATATAGCATTACGGTACAGTAGGCCACTGCTGTACCTACCTCTGTGTCGTCAAGTATACTATCCATCTAGATCAGGGCTGGCCAAACAGTCTACCAACAGTACACATTTTCCAGACCACCTAGCTGGTGCACAGGTGTAGTCATTACTAATTAAGATGTGCTGCATTCATTCCTAACTGACAATTCTACAGATCTCCAGGAGGCCTGGAAAACATGAACTGTTGGTAGATCTCGAGGACCGGTTTGGCCAGCCCTGATCTAGATTCTATACCTGTGGTGCATTTTAGTTTTGCAGTTTGCTGACACAGTGACCACCAGTGTATATATAGCAGTACGGTACGGAAGGCCACTGCTGTACCTACCTCTGTGTCGTCAAGTATACTATCCATCTACATTCTATACCTGTGGTGCATTTTAGTTTTGCAGTTTGCTGACACAGTGACCACCAGTATATATAGCAGTACGGTACGGAAGGCCACTGCTGTACCTACCTCTGTGTCGTCAAGTATACTATCCATCTACATTCTATACCTGTGGTGCATTTCAGTTGTGCAGTTTGCTGACACAGTGACCACCAGTATATATAGCAGTATGGTACGGAAGGCCACTGCTGTACCTACCTCTGTGTCGTCAAGTATACTATCCATCTAGATTCTATACCTGTGGTGCATTTTAGTTTTGCAGTTTGCTGACACAGTGACCACCAGTATATATAGCAGTACGGTACGGAAGGCCACTGCTGTACCTACCTCTGTGTCGTCAAGTATACTATCCATCAACATTCTATACCTGTGGTGCATTTTAGTTTTGCAGTTTGCTGACACAGTGACCACCAGTATATATAGCAGTACGGTACGGAAGGCCACTGCTGTACCTACCTCTGTGTCGTCAAGTATACTATCCATCTAGATTCTATACCTGTGGTGCATTTTAGTTTTGCAGTTTGCTGACACAGTGACCACCAGTATATATAGCAGTACGGTACGGAAGGCCACTGCTGTACCTACCTCTGTGTCGTCAAGTATACTATCCATCTACATTCTATACCTGTGGTGCATTTTAGTTTTGCAGTTTGCTGACACAGTGACCACCAGTATATATAGCAGTATGGTACGGAAGGCCACTGCTGTACCTACCTCTGTGTCGTCAAGTATACTATCCATCTACATTCTATACCTGTGGTGCGACCTTGCTGCACCTCTTTTTTTCTTTGCATCATGTGCTGTTTGGGGACAATTTTTTGAAGTGCCATCCTGCCTGACACTGCAGTGCCACTCCTAGATGGGCCAGGTGTTTGTGTCGGCCACTTGGGTCGCTTAGCTTAGTCACACAGCTACCTCATTGCGCCTCTTTTTTTCTTTGCATCATGTGCTGTTTGGGGACAATTTTTTTGAAGTGCCATCCTGCCTGACACTGCAGTGCCACTCCTAGATGGGCCAGGTGTTTGTGTCGGCCACTTGGGTCGCTTAGCTTAGTCACACAGCTACCTCATTGCGCCTCTTTTTTTCTTTGCATCATGTGCTGTTTGGGGACAATTTTTTTGAAGTGCCATCCTGCCTGACACTGCAGTGCCACTCCTAGATGGGCCAGGTGTTTGTGTCGGCCACTTGGGTCGCTTAGCTTAGTCACACAGCTACCTCATTGCGCCTCTTTTTTTCTTTGCATCATGTGCTGTTTGGGGAGTATTTTTTGGAAGTGCTATCCTGCCTGACACTGCAGTGCCACTCCTAGATGGGCCAGGTGTTTGTGTCGGCCACTTGGGTCGCTTAGCTTAGTCACACAGCTACCTCATTGCGCCTCTTTTTTTCTTTGCATCATGTGCTGTTTGGGGACTATTTTTTTGATGTGCCATCCTGCCTGACACTGCAGTGCCGCTCCTAGATGGGCCAGGTGTTTGTGTCGGCCACTTGTGTCGCTTAGCTTAGCCATCCAGCGACCTCGGTGCAAATTTTAGGACTAAAAATAATATTGTGAGGTGTGAGGTGTTCAGAATAGACTGGAAATGAGTAGAAATTATGGTTATTGAGGTTAATCATACTATGGGATCAAAATGACCCCCCAATTCTATGATTTAAGCTGTTTTTTAGGGTTTTTTGAAAAAAAACCCCAAATACAAAAACACCCGAATCCGACAAAAAAAATTTCGGTGAGGTTTTGCCAAAACGCGTCCGAATCCAAAACACGGCCGCGGAACCGAATCCAAAACCAAAACACAAAACCCGAAAAATGTCCGGTGCACATCACTACCCGTTACACTCCACGTAGACTTAGATGTCAACCGTGACACTCTAAATACACAAGACACCTACAAAAACTCTCACGTAAAGTAGAACGCCAGTGGCATAAATCTGGTAGTTCAAGTGACTTTCTCACATATAAGACCGTGTACCACAATTTTTCCCGCTTAAGCTGCATCTCCATGGCAAACCTCCATGTAGTGTAGTTCTCTGAACCTTTCAATTTTGCATAGATCATGCTGTGCCCTGTGCTATGCATCTTCTCAGCCTTTTAATAAAATGTTTCTTTAAATTAATCCGTTGTACTTTTGTTCTGTGTACCTCTGTTCTGGGCTATCACTCAAACATGCGGGGCTGGGCCCATAACCTGTTGGCAAAGTGTTGCAGTGTTTGATAGTGATGTTAATCCACACAATTGATAGTTAACCAGAACGCTGGTTTATTAACATTCAAAGACAACACTTGTTAATGCGGAAGATGTTCTGCAGCAGCAGTAACTCACTCATATATATATATAACAGGCTGGTACAGTGAAAGCGCGGTACTTATCGCTATACGTCATGCGGCTGTGGTAAGGCAGTGACTCTGACAGTATGGGATGGAAGGCAGCACATCCGTGCAGACTGACTCCCGTTGGAAGGAACACACACTGCCCACTGCTCTCCATCCTGCTCAGGCAGTGCGACACACGCTACAGGAGGAATTATCTCTCTCCACTGCAGGAGGAACTGTCTCTCTCTCTCTCTCCACTGCAGGAGGAACTGTCTCTCTCTCCACTGCAGGAGGAACTGTCTCTCTCTCTCTCCACTGCAGGAGGAACTGTGTCATCAGTCCCCGCCTCCAAGATGTTCTAGCACTAGAGGGTACACACTAGAGCATGCGCACCCAGTATAATGTATACACAGGAGACAAGGTACTGAGTGCACTATATTTCAACACAAAGCACTGTGCAAGGAGGCGGGCAGCAGTGGTTGCCTCCATGCCCGCCAATTTGACTCTTAATCGGTCCAAGTTCTTGGTGCTATGACATGTTGCCCTCGAGCTGCCCTATGTGCTTCTCCACCTCCTTAATCCCGCTCTCTGACACAGTTGGAATGGAGGCTATTACATGTGACAACCTGAACCAATAAGAATCAACCTGGTTCCTATTATCTATTGCTGTGATAGCCTACAGAGAAAGCCGTGGCTTCTGCTAGCCAGCCACGGCTTCACTTTGGCGCAGCTAGCCAGTTATACCAGTCGATCGCCATCCATGCTTTGGCCATCCTTGCATAAAGACAAACTTCGTATATGCACATGCATCACCGTTCAAGGGGCAGTATTAAAATAAGATTTTACTTACCGGTAAATCTATTTCTCGTAGTCCGTAGAGGATGCTGGGACCCCGTAAGGACCATGGGGAATAGACGGGCTCCGCAGGAGATAGGGCACTTTAAGAAAGCTTTGGATTCTGGGTGTGCACTGGCTCCTCCCTCTATGCCCCTCCTCCAGACCTCAGTTAGGGAAACTGTGCCCAGAGGAGATGGACAGTACAAGGAAGGATTTTTGTAAACCTAAGGGCGAGATCCATACCAGCCACACCAATCACACCGTATAACTTGTGATAAACTACCCAGTTAACAGTATGAACAACAACATAGCCTCGGGTCAACCGATAAACTATAACATAACCCTTATGTAAGCAATAACTATAAACAAGTCTTGCAGAAGCAGTCCGCACATGGGACGGGCGCCCAGCATCCTCTACGGACTACGAGAAATAGATTTACCGGTAAGTAAAATCTTATTTTCTCTAAAGTCCTTGATGATGCAGGGACTCCGTAAGGACCATGGGGATTATACCAAAGCTCCCAAACGGGCGGGAGAGTGCGGATGACTCTGCAGCACCGATTGAGCAAACAGGAGGTCCTCCTCAGCCAGGGTATCAAACTTATAGAACTTTGCAAAGGTGTTTGACCCCGACCAAGTAGCTGCTCGGCACAACTGTAATGCCGAGACCCCTCGGGCAGCCGCCCAAGAAGAGCCCACCTTCCTAGTGGAATGGGCCTTAACCGATTTAGGCAATGGTAATCCTGCCGTAGAATGCGCCTGCTGAATCGTGTTACAGATCCAGCGAGCAATAGTCTGCTTTGAAGCAGGAGCGCCAACCTTGTTGGCCGCATACAGAACAAACAGAGCTTCAGTCTTCCTGATCCTAGCCGTTCTGGTCACATAAATCTTCAAAGCCCTGACCACATCCAGGGACTCGGAATCCTCCAAGTCCCGTGTAGCCACAGGCACGACAATAGGTTGGTTCACATGAAAATATGAGACCACTTTTGGCAGAAATTGAGGATGAGTCCTCAACTCTGCCCTATCCACGTGAAAAACCAAGTATGGGCTTTTATGTGATAAAGCCGCCAATTCTGAAACACGCCTTGCCGAAGCTAATGCCAACAACATGACCACTTTCCACGTGAGGTATTTCAAATCCACTGTTTTGAGTGGTTCAAACCAAGGTGACTTGAGGAAACGTAACACCACGTTAAGATCCCAAGGCGCCACTGGAGGTACAAAGGGAGGCTGAATATGCAGCACTCCCTACACAAAAGTCTGTACTTCAGGAAGAGAGGCCAATTCTCTTTGAAAGAAAATGGATAAGGCCGAAATTTGGACCTTTATGGACCCTAATTTTAGGCCCAAATTCACTCCTGTTTGAAGAAAGTGAAGTAGACGGCCCAAATGGAACTCCTCCGTAGGAGCAGCTCTGGCCTCACACCAAGAAACATACTTTCGCAATATACGGTGATAATGTTTCAACGTCACATCTTTCCTAGCCTTGATCAGGGTAGGAATGACCTCCTCCGGAATCCCTTTTTCCGCTAGGACCCGGCGTTCAACCACCATGCCGTCAAACGCAGCCGCGGTAAGTCTTGGAACAGACAGGGCCCCTGCTGCAGCAGGTCCTGCCTTAGAGGAAGAGGCCACGGATCTTCTGTGAGCAACTCTTGCAGCTCCGGATACCAAGTTCTCCGTGGCCAATCTGGAACAATGAGGATTGTTCTGACCCTGCTTATTCTTATTATTCTCAACACCTTGGGTATGAGAGGAAGAGGAGAAAACACATAGACCGATCTGAACACCCAAGGTGTCACCAGAGCGTCTACCGCTACCGCCTGAGGGTCCCTTGACCTGGCGCAATACCGCTTTAGCTTTTTGTTGAGACGGGATGCCATCATGTCTATTTGAGGCAGTCCCCACCGACCCGTGATCTGTGCGAAGACTTCTTGATGAAGTCCCCACTCTCCCGGATGCAGGTCGTGCCTGCTGAGGAAGTCCGCCTCCCAGTTGTCCACCCCCGGGATGAACACTGCTGATAGTGCGCTTACATGGCCTTCCGCCCAGCGTAGAATCCTGGTCGCTTCTGCCATGGCCACTCTGCTCCTTGTTCCGCCTTGGCGGTTTATATGAGCCACTGCCGTGACATTGTCTGACTGAATCAGAACCGGTTTTCCCCGAAGCAATTCCTCCGATTGACGCAGGGCTTTGTATATGGCCCTCAACTCCAGGACGTTGATGTGGAGACAAGTCTCTAGATTTGACCAGAGACCTTGGAAATTTCTTCCCAGTGTGACTGCTCCCCAGCCTCGGAGGCTTGCGTCCGTGGTCACCAGGACCCAGTCCTAAATGCCGAACCTGCGACCCTCTAGTAGGTGAGCACTGTGCAGCCACCACAGGAGAGATACCCTGGTCCTGGGAGACAGGGTGATCCTTTGATGCATTTGTAAATGGGACCCGGACCACTTGTCCAAGAGGTCCCATTGAAAAGTCCTCGCATGGAACCTGCCGAAGGGGATGGCCTCGTATGAAGCCACCATCTTCCCCAGAACCCGTGTGCAATGATGCACTGAAACCTTTTTTGGCTTTAATAGGTTCCTGACCAGGGCTATGAGCTCCTGAACCTTTTCGATCAGAAGAAAAAACTTTTTCTGGTCTGTGTCTAGAATCAGGCCCAAAAAGGTCAGACGCGTTGTAGGGACTAGCTGGGACTTCGGTATATTGAGAATCCAGCCGTGTAACTGCAACGTCTTCATGGGCAGAGACACGCTGTCCAGCAACTTCTCCCGAGATCTCACCTTTATGAGGAGATCGTCCAAGTATGGGATAATTGTGACACCCTGCCTACGCAGGAGCACCATCGTTTCCGTCATTACCTTGGTGAAAATTCTCGGGGCCGTGGAAAGCCCAAACGGCAACGTCTGAAATTGGTAGTGACAGTCCTGCACTGCAAATCTCAGGAACGCCTGGTGAGGGGGGAATATCGGAACATGAAGGTAAGCATCCTTTATGTCCAGGGACACCATCCAATCCCCCCCCCCCCTCCAGGCTGGCGATGACCGCCCTGAGTGATTCCATTTTGAACTTGAACCTCTTCAAGTACAGGTTCAGGGATTTTAGGTTTAAAATGGGTCTGGCTGAACCGTCTGGTTTCGGGACCAAAAACAGGGTTGAGTAATATTCCTCTCCTTGCTGGAGATGAGGAACTGTGACAAACACCTGTTGAATATACAATTTTTGGATTGCTGCCAACACTAGCTCCCTCTCTGACGGGGAAGCCGGCAGAGCCGATTTGAAAAACCGGTGAGGAGGCAAGTCTTCGAATTCCAGCCTGTATCCCTGAGAAACAATCTCTAATGCCCAGGGATCCACCTGCGAGTGAACCCAGACGTCACTGAAAAACCGAAGACGAGCACCCACTAGATCTGCCTCCCCCCGGGAAGCCCCAGCGTCATGCGGTGGACTTTGCAGATGCAGGGGAGGACTTCTGCTCCTGGGAACTAGCTGTGTGCAGCTTTTTTCCCTTGCCTTTTCCTCTGGCAACAAAGGACGATCCCTGTACCTTCTTGCTCTTATTGGAACAAAAGGACTGCATTTGATAATGAGGTGCCTTTTTTGTATGCTGCGGGGGGACATAAGGTAAGAAATTCGACTTACCAGCCGTAGCAGTAGAGACAAGGTCAGAGAGGCCGTCTCCAAACAACTCCTCCCCTTTGTAAGGCAAGGACTCCATATTCCGCTTTGAATGGCGTCTCCCGTCCACTGTCGGGTCCACAAGAGCCGCCTAGCAGAAATAGACATAGCGTTTATTCTGGAGCTTAATAAACAAATGTCTCTTTGAGCATCTCTCATATACAAGGCAGCATCTCTGATATGCTCTATGGTCATTAAAATGGCATCCCTATCTAAGGTGTCAATCTCCGTAGATAAGGAATCTGCCCATGCCACAACAGCACTACAAACCCAGGCCGACGCCATAGCCGGTCTAACAATAGTACCTGAATGAGTGTAAATGTGCTTCATGGTAATTTCCTGCCTGCGATCAGCAGGATCCTTGAGGGAAGCCGTATCCTGAGAAGGCAGTGCCACCTTTTTGGATAAGCGTTTCAGCGCCTTGTCTACTTTAGGCGAAGATTCCCATCGTATCCTATCCGTTTGTGGAAAAGGATACGCCATAAGAATCCTTTCGGGATCCTTCCTATCTGGAGATTCCCAAGCCTTTTCGCACAATTCGTTCAGCTCAAATGAGGACGGAAAGGTGACCTCAGGCTTTTTCCCTTTATACATGTGTACCCTCGTGTCAGGGACAGGGGGTTCCTCAGTAATATGCAAAACCTCTTTAATGGCAATAATCATGTACCGAATACCCTTTGCCACCCTCGGCTGTAATTTTGCATCTTCATAGTCGACACTAGAGTCAGTATCCGTGTCGGTATCTGTGTCATCGATCTGGGATATGGTGCACTTCTGAGACCCCGAAGGTCCTGGCGCCACAGGGACAGGCACGGACTGGCTACCTGACTGATCCCTAGCTTCAGCCTTGTCTAACCTTTTATGCAATAGATTGACATTTGCACTTAAGACATTCAGCATATCCACCCACTCCGGTGTCGGCGTTGCCGACGGCGACATGACATTCAAGCACTCTCCCTCCACATTAAGCGAGCCTTCCTCGTCAAACATGTCAACACACGCGTACCGACACACTTCACACAAACAGGGAAACTCTTTTCTGAACACAGTATCCCCTTTAAGGCCCTTTGGAGAGACAGAGAGAGAGTATGCCAGCACACACCCCAGCGCTGTACCCCTGGAAAAAAAACACAGAATGCCCTTTTCCAGAAGCGCTGAGTAGTAATAAAACACCAATTATGTGCCCCCCCCCCCCCCCTCTCCTTCAAACCCCCTTTCACCGTGTGTAAAGCAGGGGAGAGTCTGGGGAGCTTCCTCTCAGCGGTGCTGTGGAGAGAAAATGGCGCTGGTGAGTGCTGAGGGAGAAGCCCCGCCCCCTCAGCGGCGGGCTTCTGTCCCGCTCAAAGTTATTAAAAAATGGCGGGGGCTCATTTATATACATGTACAGTGCCCACCTGTACATGTAAATTGTCTTTTGCCATAAGAGAGGTGTTATATTGCTGCCCAGGGCGCCCCCTCTGCGCCCTGTACCCTTACAGTGACCGGAGTGTGTGAGGTGTATGGGAGCAATGACGCACAGCAGCGGTGCTGTGCGTTACCTCAGTGAAGCTCTGAAGGCTTCTGCGGTCTGAGACGTCTTCTGACTTCGTTTCTTCTGGCTCTGTGAGGAGAACGGCGGCGCGGCTCTGGGAGTGAACGTCCAGGACGAACCTGTGTTCACCCCCTCTGGAGCTAATGGTGTCCAGTAGCCGAGGAAGCAGAGCCTATCATTTAAGAAGGTCTGCCCCTCTCTCCTTGATGCAGGGAGCCTGTTGCCAGCAGTGCTCCCTGTAAAAATATAGAAAAAATCCAAACAAAAATGCTTTCTAGGCAGAGAACTCAGGGAGCTCCCTGCAGTGCACCCATTTCCCTCTGGGCACAGTGTAAAAACTGAGGTCTGGAGGAGGGGCATAGAGGGAGGAGCCAGTGCACACCCAGAATCCAAAGCTTTCTTAAAGTGCCCTATCTCCTGCGGAGCCCGTCTATTCCCCATGGTCCTTACGGAGTCCCAGCATCCTCAAGGACGTTAGAGAAAATATCTTATTTAATTTTGTAGTATTCTTTCTCTTCTCTTCATGTTTTATATGTTTTGTTGCTGTCAGCTTTAACTACCTCGCTTCTTTACCCAGTAAAAATAATGTAGTAATGATTGTGTTGGACAGAGGTGCATAAGCCTATGGCCTGCACTCACTGCCACTAATATATTGCGTATTACCTCGCAAAACCTGGGGCACAATTCCGGCTTTGCTTTCTCAGTAGCTCAACTGTAAGCTCTTAGTGCCACAAAGTGGAAGGGATGTGACTGTTGCCTGTCCATGTTATTTCTGCAGGGAGAGAAGAAATAATAACTTCATGTGGTCTGTTAGGTTGCTGTAAATAAATATATAATTGTGGCACTTGTCAAGGTCAAAAAGAAAAGTAATGGTTTGTTTCAGGAAAACAATTTGACCTCCCTCGATGGAGCATTAAATGTTACATTCGTATTTTGGAAAAGCACAAAAACACAAAGTTTTGTTCAGAATTAACAAGCCGTCTATTGTCTATTTTTTTCTGTACAATACAAGTCCTCTATCCCTGACCACCAGCAGCAAATGGCCAGGTGAAATAACAACCTATCGACATCATGAACTTCATTCATAATCTAAAACCAGGTTTGGCCAATACTCAGACAACTTGCATTCCACTACCTGCAAAGTATTAAAAGCTGTTGAAACTATTCCTACTGTACCACATTCTGGCCCTCATTCCGAGTTGATCGCCGCTGCCGTTTTTCGCAGCGCAGCGATCAGGTTACTACTGCGCATGCGTATGAACCGCAATGCCCACGCGCGTCGTATGGGTACAAACAGCATCGTTGCTGTGCAATGCTTCTAGCGCTGAATCCATTCGCACAACCAATCGCAAGGAGATTGACAGGAAGATGGCATTTATGGGTGTCAACTGACCGTTTTCTGGGAGTGGTAGGGAAAACGCAGGTGTGTCCAGGTGTTTGCAGGGCGGGTGTCTGACGTCAATTCCGGGACTGGACAGGCTGAAGTGATCGCAAGGGCTGAGTAAGTCCAGAGCTACTCAGAAACTGCACAAAACTTTTTCATCCCGCTCGGCTGCGCAAGCGTTCGCACACTTGCAAAGCGAAAATACACTCCCCCGTGGGCGGCGACTATCTGATCGCTGCTCTGCAAAAAATAGCTAGCGAGCGACCAACTCGGAATGAGGGCCTCTATACAGCTATTACAGTGGGGCAAAAAAGTATTTGGACAGCCACCGATTGTGTAAGTTGACCCACTTAAAAAGATGAGAGAGGTCTGTAATTTCCATCATAGGTACACTTCAACTGTGAGAGACAGAATCTTAAAAAAAAAAAAAAAAAAAAAACAGGAAATCACATTGTATGATTTTTAAACAATTTACTTGTATATTCTTGTGGAAAATAAATATTTGGACACCTACCATGAAGCAAGATTTCTGGCTCTCACAGACCTTTTACTACTTCTTTAAGAAGCTCTTCTATCCTCCACTCATTACCTGTATTAATGGCACATGTTTGAACTGGTTATCTGTATAAAAGACACCTGTCCACACCCCCAAACAGTCAGACAGCTACCTCTCCACCATGGTCAAGACCAGAGAGCTGTCTACAAACACCAGGGACAACATTGTAGAGCTGCACAAGGCTGGGATGAGCTACTCGACAATAGGTAAGCAGCTTGGTGAGAAGAGATCAACTGTTGGCACAATTATTAGAAAATGGAAGAAATACAAGATCACTGACAATCTCCCTTGACCTGGGGCTCCAAGCAAGATCTCACCTTGTGGGGTATCAATGATCTTGAGAACGGTGAGGAATCAGCCCAGAACTACACGGGGGGACCTGGTCAATGACCTCAAGAGAGCTGGGACCACAGTCACAAAGGTTACCATTAGTAACACACTACGTTGTTATGGATTGAAATCCTGCAGTGCCCGAAAGGTCCCCCTGCTTAAGCCAGCACATGTCCATGCCCGTCTAAAGTTTGCCAGTGACCATCTCGATGATCCAGAGGAGGATTGGGAGAATGTAATGTGGTCAGATGACAGCAAAATCAAACTTTTTGGTATAAACTCCACTCGCCGTGTTTGGAGGGAGAAGAATGATGAATGGCATCCCAAGAACACCATACCCACTGTGAAGCATGGGGGTGGAAACATGCTTTGGGGCTGCTTTTCTGCAAAGGGGACAGGACGACTGATCCGTATTAAGAAGAGGATGAATGGGGCCATGTATCATGAGGTTTTGGGCAAAAACCTCCTTCCCTCAGTAAGAGCATTGACGATGGAACGTGGTTGGGTCTTCCAGCATGACAATGACCCCAAACACACCGCCCGAGCAACTAAGGAGTGGCTCCCTAAGAAGCATTTCAAGGTCCTGGAGTGGCCTAGCCAGTCTCCAGACCTCATCCCAAAAGAAAATCTGTGGAGGGAGTTGAAAGTCCATGTTGCCCGGCGACAGCCCCAAAACATGACAGATCTAGAGAAGATCTGCATGGAAGAGTGGGCCAAAATACCTGCTACAGTGTGTGCAAACCTGGACAAGAACTACAGGAAACTTTTGACTCCTGTAATTGCCAACCGAGGTTATATTACACAGTATTGAGTTAAACTTTTTGATTGTCCAAATATTTATTTTCCACAAGAATATACAAATAAATTGTTTAAAAATCATATAATGTGATTTCCTAGGTTTTTTTTTTCAGATTCTGTCTCTCACAGATGAAGTGTACCTATGATGGAAATTACAGACCTCTCTCATCTTTTTAAGTGGGTCAACTTACACAATCGGTGGCTGTCCAAATACTTTTTTGCCCCACTGTATGTATGCAATAACAATTTGGGGTATATTAAAATGGGAGCCAGCGGTCGCATGCAGATGCACGAACCTACCACCCATTCATTCTAATGGGAGCCGGCTGGCAGTATGTGTGCTGCGGCATGCCGCGACACATAAGCATTACGGCCCCAGTTACAGAGCACTGCTATACGCAGCAACATTGTAGCAGGACAGGTGGTGGTGATGACCAATAATCCCAGATGACAGTTTGTTTAGAAGGGTGAAGTTAAAAGATCCTGCCATGCTTTTAATTGATCAAAATATTGAGAATATAGATTTGGAGGACCCAGTCAAAGATTTTGCCTCAATTAAAGCTATAAAAATAATTTAATTATCAATAAAATAATTTTGATACTTAATATTGGAGAACATATAAAGATGAAGCCTGGGGAAATTATATGGGGGTTCATTAATACAGGGGGTTTATAGATGCATGATGGTCACTAGCATGATCTCAGTATTGTATAAGAATCACTGGGATGCTCTTTGTATTGTATAATGGCCCCTAGCATGCTCTATGTACTGTATGTCAGGCACTAGCATGCTCTCTGTATTGTATAAGAATCACTGGGATGCTCTTTGTATTGTATAATGGCCCCTAGCATGCTCTCTGTACTGTATGGCAGGCACTAGTATACTCTCTGTATTGTATAAGAATCACTGAGATGCTCTTTGTATTGTATAATGGCCCCTAGCATGCTCTATGTACTGTATGTCAGGCACTAGCATGCTCTCTGTATTGTATAAGAATCACTGGGATGCTCTTTGTATTGTATAATGGCCCCTAGCATGCTCTCTGTACTGTATGGCAGGCACTAGTATACTCTCTGTATTGTATAAGAATCACTGAGATGCTCTTTGTATTGTATAATGGCCCCTAGCATGCTCTCTGTGCTGTATGTCAGGCACTAGCATGCTCTCTGTATTGTGTAAAAGTAACTATGATTACTTTTGCATTGTGTTGTGGTCACAAGGATGGTCTCAGAATTATATGGTGGTCAAGGAATGCTTTCTGTGTTATATGGTGGTGACTGAGATGCTGTACTGTATTTCAGTAAAAATGATGTTCTATCTCTGCATGACTGTAATTAGGATGCTCTCTGTATTGTCTGATGTTCATTAAGAGGCTCTCTACTTTGTATAGGCATTATTAAAATACTTACTGTATTATATAGTGGTCACTAGGATAACCTATGCTTTGTATAGATATTAGTAGAATAATGGTACGCTAATCCCGCCTGCTTTAGTGTTGACCTCACCTACAGGTGATTTGGTCCCACCTACCCGAAGCCACCATGTTTAGCAGAGACATGGGACTTCCCATTATAATGAATAATGGGTCTGATCAGTGGCGGTTCTTGCCACGGGCAAGCAGGACTTTTGCCCGGGGCGCCGCCTTCCGGAGGGCGCTGGCGCCATCCGGAGGGCGCCGCACCGTGGCAAGATCCGCCACTGCTGCCCGCTGTGTCCCCCGTCCGCCTCCGCTGCCCGCTGCCGTCCCCGTCCTCGGCGCCTCCTGTGAAGGGAACTAGACGCTATGCGTCTAGTTTCCCTTCGTGGAGAGTAACTGCTGAGCGGTGCGCGATGACGTCATCGCGCACCGCACAGCAAAGGTCCTCTCCACGAAGGGAACTAGACGCATAGCGTCTAGTTTCTCTTCGTGGAGAGGACCTTTTGCTGTGCGGTGCGCGATGACGTCATCGCGCACCGCTCAGCATTCAAGCGGCGCTTTCAATGTACAGGGGGCGTGACTCACCACGCCCCCTGTATTAGGCCACGCCCCTTTCCTGCCCGGGGCGCTCTGCGCCCTTGAACCGGCCCTGGGTCTGATTCAGGTCCCAATGCTTCTGTGGCGCATGCCATAAAGTACAGATGTTCGGTACTTTGCGCACACAACATATACGTACTGCACACATGCAGCACGGTTCTGCAAACAGTCTGATGCTGTTTGGGGGTAGGCATGGTGCCCAGAGAGGGGGGGAGAGGGTACAAATTACCCGGACCCAGGTCTGATGGAGGGGCCCAATGAGGGCCCCGGGTTTCCTTCCCCTTAACTGGCAGCTGCAGCTCTTCTCCTAAGCCCAGCACATGGTGCTGACTGCTGGGCTACAGTGTGGAGTGATCTATCTATCTATCTATCTATCTATCTATCTCTGGCTGTCCAGATTTACTGCACAATTGCCGGGTGCACTTAGTGGGATGACAGGTAGTATAAACAGAAATACTGTGGCACTCTCGGGACTTACAAATGTAATAATATATTCTGGTGAGGACCACTAATGTGCATGTCAACATTTCAGTCTATTCAGCTGTAATCATGGTAAGTCCTGAAAGTCCTGTGGTATTTCTGCATAAATTACAATGGAGGATCCACTTTCACAAAATGATGGTGTTCCAGGGAATGCGCTCTGCAACCAATGCACCTTTTATGTGACTGTCCCACCATCCTAATAGTGATCACTTTTGTCCCAACTGTTGGGAGTCATGTCATGCTTCTGTGAGTGGGTACTTATTGTGTGCTAGACATGCCCCCAAAGTGGTGCCACACCCCCTGCTTTGGGGGGGGGGGCCCGGGAAGTTACTGTATCGGGGCCCTGGATTTCTCTTGCCGGCTCTGGGGGTAGGGAGGGGACAGCAGCAGTCTCCATTTCTCAAAACGTAGCCTTGTCGCCGCCGCTGTTGGGGAGTGATGAGGCCAGGATCTCTGAGGACGGAGGTTTCCTGGCCTCTTGCTTGGAGTTACGGTGGCCAGCTTACACGACCCCATGGATCACATAGCCAGACGATGGTGTCACAATTGATCCGATGCTATGTACCAGGCATCAGCTCAGATCAGTAATGCATGCAGGAGACGTAGTGCTACCTGCTGCATTACCATATCAGTGCTATCACTGCTGCTTCCATATAAGCAGCAGCGACAGCTCCCTCAACCATATCTGAATCAGGCCCTATGGGATCTCTAACAACAATCCTGTACCCATACAAATAGCAGCATATTTCTTCTCCTATTCAGTATACTGTGTGACAGCTGCCACCATCTACTGAAGTCACGTTCAGACAAATTTGTTTGGAAAATAACCAATGCTGCAAGCATCAAGCTGGAACAATAGCAAAAACACAGACTTAGAGAATATCAAGAGAGCTTGACTGTAATTACAGCTGTTGATCGCTAATATCATTGTGTAAAGCGTTCAAAGCTCTTTCAAACACCACTTTAGCTAAGGACTGTACTTACCATGTAGGATTAGAGACACACAGGCCTGGGGCGTTCTTCTTCCTAGACAACAGACAAATGGCTCTCAGATTCTTTGGGGAAATGTTTGGGCATTGGACTAGTTTTCCAATAATGACCATGTTATGCATCACTAATTTAGAATCTTTGTTTATCTGTAATTCAAACCCCAATTAAGAAAATTAGTGAAAATGGTGACCTTTATATATTTTATTATCAGCTGACCCACTGACCGATCTAATGATTGGCAAGATTTCTGCACAAATGGATCTTGTGCAAACACAATAACCAATTCGTCCGCTGCAATATGTCTGGCCAGCAGGCCCATTTGAATAGGCCCGCCCACTTGTGATGTCATATTCAGTGAATTCCCATTCCATCAGCAGGTTGCCCGTACACACAGGCAGACCTGCAAGATATATTGACATAGACTGCACAGGGGCAATTAAGTTGTGGGGGGGCCCACTAGTAACAGTGATGTCAAATCCTGAACATCCCCCCCCCCCCCCGAACACCCCACCCCCTCCCCATACACCCCCCCCCCCCCAGTACACATGCACACACATCGCAGCGGCCTCTTACCTGGACACTGCAGCATACAGGGACAGTACACCGCAACAGCAACAGAACAGACGTGGCCGGCTCAGAGTCACTGACTAACGTGTGGGGACCCCGGGACAACTGGCCCTGTCCCCCCTCCCTTTATCCGGCCCTGATGATATTATAAGGTTGGGGGAAAAAACACTCTGGTGCCAGTTCATTTCCACATTTTTTTTTGTATGTGATAATGTTTCACACATGCAAACGTGAAATACCGTTATCTTCGCCCCTTTCTATTCTTCAGGTTTTTTTGCATGAAACCATATATATGTAGATTTTTTTAGGAAAATATATTTCCAAAGCATACATCAAGCACAAGTCTATTCATTTATTTTCTGCAATCTTTTACTGTTGTGAAGGGGTGATTATGATCTGGAATGGATTTGCACTCCATATATTAATCCCACCCTTTTTGTGCAAAGTCCTAAAGGCAGTGAACGCGGATACAGGACTAGGCTCATTAACCAGCCTGGATGATAAACGGACACTGTCATTTTTGGACCACTATTAAATCAGGAATGGTTGACTCATGGTGAACGTTGCAATTTTTTTCAATGTGGAATGCATAATATAGAATCAAAGGCGCATCCATTACGCTTAAATATAATTACCTTATGTTGTTCAGTCACTGACTGCTTTTGGGAATTAGGAAGAATACAGAACGATTCAACAGATACATAGTAGTACTGGAAGGTCAGACGTCCATTCAGCATTGCATCAATGATACGTGCTTGGTAACAGAATTATTTTTATTTTATTTTTTAAATGAAGCACACTGTAGACATATCTTATCATGCACATAATCCCGGGAGAAACAGATGAACAGCAGCTAAGAAGCCCTGACATGGATGTATACCTCTAGCTCTGCAATCATTTGCAGAATTTACCAAGCAAGAATCCCTGGGGCTGAGGTTTAAGATCTGGGCTAGTAATCAAATGGAACAGAAAGACCTCTTTTTCCGTTGCCTAAAGCTGAGATTTCTCTACAATTAAGTTCTGTTAGATTTGCATGACTTGAAGCGATCAATTTCCACCTCAGAAACTAGAGAGGACACGCAATTCTATCGTTTAAAAGGAGGAAGCATTTGTCTTGCAGCTTTGTGATGAGGGTTTATCTGCTTGAGCAAGTTTGGTTGTGATTATCCACTTTTGTTAAAACGGTTCATACAGCTGAATAGGTTGATAGAGTTTCTTCGGCTTACATCAGTCTGTGTTGAAGGCACTACTGTAGGGTTGAACGGCTTGAAGTCTCCTAGGTAACATGCTTTCTATGGACTGGTGACTTATCAGACAGGACCCTGGGCCTGATTCATTAAGGATTGGGATTGCAAAACTGTGTCATTTTTAGTTGCTCTGTAATTACAGTATATAATTAATCAATTATGTAACAGAATCTATCTCATCCAAACTAAGTTTAATTACTCAATTTCTGTGATTGTGTAGCACTAATTAGCTTCCTGGGCTTGATGTATGGCCTATTTATGGAGGGGTACAGTTTGGGGGGCCGTGGTTCTCCTGACTTCTTGTGTTTAGTCTAGCATCCTGCACCTAATCAGTGAGGAGGGCATATTTTAATATCGAAGATACATTTTTTATACATGATGTATTGCTACAGCTACTGTAGCTATAGCGTGACATCATATATAAAACTGTACCCATAAAAATGTACATATGCCCTCCAGGTTGGGTTCAGGGTTCTAGAAAGCACCCTAACTTCCTAGATAATAAAGCAGCCTCCTGGAGAAGTGGGCTGTCAGGGGTCTTGACGATGCAATTCATTACCTCTTGCAGCACATCAAAAAGCAGTCTATAGTGGGGCAGTAATGATAAAATTATTTGTGCCACTCCCCTGGCACCTCTACCAACCCCACCTGGAGACAAGAATGACGGGGTAAGGCCGTCCAGCATATGAGGCACCGACTCACGAATTGCGGACACATTGAGTTAAGGTTGACCCCTGGCAGCGCAGCCTGGCCCCCTGCCTATCTTTTCCACACATCTCTGATCAAAACACAATAAATTTCCAGTGTATATACTGCTGCAAATGTGTATAATGCCAACATGAACCCTTTGGCACATAAACTGTGTGTAAATCTGGCTCATGTCGTCAATTATGTCTCGGTCGTCATTAAAACACTGAAACATTGATGTACTAGACATGACTGTCCTGACTATTATACCTCTTTCACTCCGCACAAATAACCCGGTATCAACCCGGCATAATGCCAGGTCAACACGGGTTGGTGTGCGGTGTGAAAGGGCCATGGTCGAATTCCCGGCAGTGTTATTCCCAGGTTGAATACCGGGTCAGTGGCAGCGTGAACGGTTTCCTGAGTCGATGCGACCTGGGACCCGTTCACTATAATAGGGAGAGGCGGCGCCACCGCCCCCACTGCCGGCTCTGCCTCCCCGCTGCTATGGCAACCAACCTGGCAAATTGCCGGGTCAATTAGCCTGCTGATATGGTCCAATGCCGGATCCCACCCGGGAAGGACCCGTTTCCAATTCCCGGGTGGGATCCGGCAGTATCACTGGACTGGATTTATACGGCAGTACCACTGGACATATACGGCGGTATCACTGGACTGGATTTATACGGCAGTACCACTGGACATATATGGCAATATCACTGGGATTATATGGCAGTACCACTGGACATATACTGCAGTATCACTGGACATATATTGCAGTACCACTGGACTGTATTTATACGGCATTATCACTGGACTTATACGGCAGTATCACTGGACAATGGACATATACGGCAGTATCACTGGACATATACGGCAGTATCACTGGACATATACGGCAGTACCACTGGACTTATACAGCAACACAGGGACACCACCACTGGACTGATGCAGAACAACACAGCACCACTGCAATGGGCTGGACTTATACAGCAGCAGCACTGGACATATGGCAGCAGAGGACACCACCCCTGTGACTGGACTGATGCAGCACAAGACACCACCACTGGACTGATGCAGCTCAACACAGCACCATTGGACTGGACTTATACAGCAGCACTGGACATATGGCAGCAGAGGACAACACCACTGTGACTGGACTGATGCAGCATAAGACACTACACTGGACTGAGCAGCACAAGACAGCACTGGAATTGCCACCCCACTTTCCCGCAGACACTGAGTGAGGATGGAGACACGTCCTCTCGCTACACTCTCCAATGCCGGAGTGAAAATGGCGGTGACGCGCGCTAAAAAATTACTTTATAGTATGGAATTAATTAAACCAAATATGCACTAGTATAAAAGAGCCTACATGAATTAAAGGAGTGTTGGAGCTAAATCTTCTACAATCAAGTGTATATATACATATATATATATACTAGGTGCTTCATCGCGCCCTACGGGCGCTCTTCACACCGTCGCAAGGGGCTACGCCCCCTTAACCCTTGCATGCCTTTCTGGGGTTCAATATTTGTATTATATGGAGTATTACCTGCATTCCTTTGTTAGTGGTTAAATATTGCACAATGAAAGGGCGTTGCGATGGTGAAGGAGGCGCAGCCCCTTGTGACGGCGTGAACAGCACCTGCAGGGCACGATGTACAGAATGTAGCGGGTGCGGGGGGGACTGCGGATGGTGTCTGTAGATGCTGCGGGTGGAGGGGGGCGGAAGTGGGGGTGGGGCCCGGATGGGGAAGGGTCGGGAGGTGCTGCGGGTGGGGGAGGGGCAGAGGAGTGGGGGATGCAGATGGGGAGGGGTCCAGAGGCACTGCAGGTGGGGGAGGGGCAGGGGTGCCATGGGTGGGAGAGGGGCAGGTGTGGGGATGTTGTGGATGGGTGAAGGGTTCCGGAGGTGCTGTGGGATGGGAAGGGGCGGGAGTGCCGCTGGTGGGGTAGGGGTCCGCAGGCGCCATGGGTAGGGAAGGGGCAGGTACGGGTGTTGCGGCGGATGGGGAAGGAGGTCTGGAGGTGCTGCAGGTGGTGGAGGGGCAGGTGCGGGGGTGCCATTGGTGGGGGAGGGGTGGGTGAGGAGGGGACCGCGGATGGAGGAGGGTGTCTGCAGATGCTGCGGGTGGAGGGGGGCAGGTGTGGGGGGAGACATATAAGGGGGGTGAATGGTGGAGGGGGCCTGGAGGTGCTGGGGGTGGTGAAGGGGCGGAGGAGTGGGAGCAGCGGGTGGTGTAGGGGGTCTGGAGGCACAGCATGTGGGGGAGGGGTGGAGTGCCGCATGTGGTGGAGGGGAAGGTGTGGTGCATTGGGGAGAGGTCTGGAGGTGCTGCGGGTACTGTACATGCCAAAAAGGTAGTTGGAGGGTATGCAGTAACAGGGGTGACAGGGTCAGAACAGGGTTGACGGGGCCAGGACAGGGGTGACAGGGTCAGAACAGGGGCGACGGGGCCAGGACAGGGGTGACGGGGCCAGGACAGGGGCGACGGGGCCAGGACAGAAATGGCAGGGACAGGATAGGGGTGACAGGGCCAGGGTAGGGGCGGCAGGACCAGGACAGGGGTGACAGGGCCAGTATAGGGTTGACAGGGCAAGCACAGGGGTGACAGGGCCAGGATAGGGGTAACAGGGCCAGCATAAGGGTGACAGGGCCAGGATAAGGGTGAAAGGGACAGGATAAGGGTGAAAGGGCCAGGATAAGGGTGGCAGGTCAAGGCCATGGGTGACAGGGACATGACAGAACACAGGGCACGGGAGAGATTGGTATTAGGGACAAAACAGTGGTGACAGACAGATGTGTCTTACCGGAGTCACTGCTGCTGTTCCACTCCAACCTGTTGGGATCTGCTGCTGGTGGAGACTTGGCATGGCTGATTCTCTTAGGCTGAAGTCCTGCTTCCTCTGCCCGTCCGCATCCCTCCCCCCCTCCTCAGTCACACACCGCAGACCTCGCGCAGCTGCCGGGCACTGTGGAAAGGTGAGACTGGGAGTGACTGGTTAGCCCCCAGGAGATGCTGCGGCTGGAGGGAGGAGGGGGTCATAGCATGCACGTGGCGCGGACCTCGCGGCTGCTGGGCACTGTGGTAAGGGGAGACTGGGAGTGACTGGTTAGCTCCCAGGAGACGCTGCGGCTGGAGGGAGGAGGGGGTCAGAGCCTGCAAGCAGCTCGGACTTCTGCAGCGCTACCCGCCGGCTAAAGTGTGTGAATGAGCTGGGCGCACCTCACTGCGGGTGGCAGCGCTGCAGCTAGCGGTGGGGTTGCCGGGGCTGGAGATAACAGAGGCAGTACGGAAAGTGCACAGTGGCTGGTGACCCACAAAACTGCAGCTAAGAAGCGTGGAGTGTGCCAGAAAGTGACGCTCCTCCGCACCAGAGAGACCCTGCTGAGTATGCTGATGTGGGGGGTCAAGTACACAGTGAGCCGGTGCCCGTCTGTCTGTACGGCATACCCCCTCACACACCCCCATAACTCCCAAATGTCCCGATTTTCACGGGACAGTCCCATTTTTTGGGGTCTGTCCCGCTGTCCCACCCGGGGGGGCAGTTGGAAAGCTCCTGTACTCGCTGTTCTGCTTAGCAGAGCAGCAGTGAATAGTGGAGACAGAGGGAGAGGGGGCATCAGGGGGTACGGATTAAGGGGGGGTTCCAGCAGCAGAGCCGGATTAAGGGGGGGGGGAGGCGGTACGTACTGTTGGCCCCACAGTTTTAGGTGTCTCCCCGGCTCGAGTAGCTCTGTCCCAGCTCAGAAGCTCCCCCCCCCCCCCCCCTGTCCTGCCAGCAACAACGGCAGCATTGTGCTACAGTCAGCACATGCTGCTGCGTATTGGCAGGTCTGTGGTGTTGCAGGGAGGCAGCAGTCTCCCTGCTTTCTTCTGCCTGTGTGGGTGTGTAGGGGGGAGCGACCACCTCCTCTGGATTTAGCCCTAGCTGAGGGGCCAAAATTCCATAAAAAAAAAAAAAAAAAATCCCCGGAATTTGCATAAGGGGGCGTGGCCTCGCGTGGCGCGATTAGGCCACGCCCCCAACCCCATAGCAGACACAGCAATGATATAGGGCTACCCTGTCTCAAGTGCCCTGGGCCCCCCGGACTCATAATCAGCCCCTGGGGGCATGCCAGCAGCTCACAGTGCGCTGGGCAAGCCCCCTCACTGACGAAAACGGGGCCCTCCCGTGAAGCCACGCCCCCTTTTCGGTGTGTGTGTGTGTGTGTGTGTGTGTGTGTGTGTGTGTGTGTGTGTGTGTGTGTGTGTGTGTGTGTGTGTGTGTGTGTGTGTGTGTGTGTGTGTGTGTGTGTGTGTGTGTGTGTGTGTGTGTGTGTGTGTGTGTGTGTGTGTGTGTGTGTGTGTGTGTGTGTGTGTCCCTCCTGCCTGAAGAAAGCTCCTGAAGAAATCTGGGAGGTATGCACCCCTGCCTGTGCCCATACTATCTGCTTCTGCTCCTAGTCTCCTATAGATTTGGCCAGATCTGTGACTCATTTGACTAACTCCGCCCAGTTTTGTGACTCCGCCCAGCGATAGCAAATGAATCACAAAGTCACAGATCTGGGCTATTATATAGGAGATTTATTTCGTTTTATAATTAATGAAATGCCCCATAATGCATTGGGGCTACCCATAAGCCATGGTGCAGGAATTCCTACTGAGAGTGACAGGGCCAGTCGGCCTATCAGTGCAGGGCAAGGGCGGGATAAAAAAATAAAATAAGCGCCACTTGCCAGGTTTTGTAAATGAGCAAGTCTGTCCAATAGACATGGTTTATTGTAGGCAAATTTGGCCCACACCTGTTTTGGTATCTATTACTGCTAAGGCTATGTATCCTTCCCCCCCCCCCCTTTCTCTATATGCACAATGGCATAGAGCTGACACTAATTCTATTCAATAATAATTTCATAGGTTGAAAATTATAGGAATCATCTGTCGATTCTGATTCCATAAATATCACATGCTTATCTACCAGGACTGGCCAGGTGTGTGCTTTCATATATATTAAACGATTGGCCCCAAGTTAATGTCAATTTTTTTAAAATATATGCAAATGAGAATGTCTCCCCAATAGGCATTTTCGGCTATGAGTTCATTTTGGGTGATTCATTTTTAACCGATGTAAGTGCCCCAGAGCAATCGTATCTACTGATTTTTGATGTTAACTACTCAAATGAGGTATGTGCCTGTATACCACTCTATGGCCCTCATTCCGAGTTGTTCGCTCGCAAGCTGCTTTTCGCAGCACTGCACACGCTAAGCCGCCGCCTACTGGGAGTGAATCTTAGCTTATCAAAATTGCGAACGAAAGGTTCTCAAATTAGCGAATAGAAATTTCTTTGCAGTTTCTGAGTACCTCGAGACTTACTCTTCCAGTGCGATCAGTTCAGTGCTTGTCGTTCCTGGTTTGACGTCACAAACACGCCCAGCGTTCACCCAGACACTCCGTTTCTCCAGCCACTCCCGCGTTTTTCCCAGAAACTGTAGCGTTTTTTCACACACTCCCAAAAAACGGCCAGTTTCCGCCCAGAAACACCCACTTCCTGTCAATCACACTCCGATCTCCAGAACGAAGAAAAACCTCGTAATGCCGTGAGTAAAATACCTAACTGCATAGCAAATTTACTTGGCGCAGTCGCAGTGCGAACATTGCGCATGCGCAGTTAGCAGAAAATCGCTGCGATGCGAAGAAAATTACCGAGCGAACAACTCAGAATGACCACCTATGCAAATTGTTTTGTCATTTCTGTTATCATTATTTTTTTTATTTTATTTTTCCATTGATCTGTCTATAACAGTTGTGTTCCAATTATTATTTCTATTGTAATTTGTGGTTAATAATTATGTTAACTTGTGAGCATATGTTCTTAAAGTTATGTTCTAATGTTGTAGATATACCCCTGATGAAGTCTCTGTGAGAGACGAAACGCATTGGATTATCATTCTTGTTGTGATGTGACCTCCAGTCTACAATCTTAGAAGGAGGAGTTCGTGAAATAAATATCTGTACACTTGCTTTTATGTGGACCACCACTGGATGTTAGTGGTGGATGAAATGTTTCACGAACATTTATACCATGACAGTTTCAGATGGGTTTTTTATACATTTTAATAAATTTGTATATTGAAACCTGCTGATTGCTTTTTTAAATAAGATTATATTTGAACATTGTGCCACTCTATTGTATAATTAGGGGTGTTATAACAGCTCCAAGGCGCAAATTTCACTATTGCTGTATATCTATTGTTTTGGTCCCTCCCAACAGGGGACCTAGTGGAATAAGGCAGCCGGTTCAAATTATTGAAAAAGATTCCTACCCTAGTACTCTGAGTTCAATTAGCGCAGAAAGGGAGTTTTGCGTTGTATTTTTACTTTGCAGGGAAAGCACTCACCAGACTTGTAATATTTGCAGAAAAAGTTTATCAAACCTTACATCAGCGACAAACGCAGGGTCTACGTTTCAGTCCCACGCTAGACCTTTCTCAAGACCAGAAGTTCAGCAGAGTCACAATCCAATATGATAGTCCCTGTGGAACTATAAATACCCAACAGGCCACTCCCCTCAAGAATTCACCAATTCACTACCAGTGGGTGATTACCTTCTATTCAATCCATCAATGTGTACGGCGTAATGTATATATACAATCATCAACTTACCAATAAACATCATCAAACATCCCTCACATCTGGCAGCAAACCCGTTAACCAGGGAATACATCCTCACAAGTGTCACCCCCATCCCGCCCGGCAGTTCCCCGCGAACAAACACGGTGGCGCGCGCTGCGGTGAGCCATAAAGCACTTCCGCAAAAGCCGGGAGTGATGCTGACGACTCCTGGTCATGTATCACATCGGTGGAGCGCATTGTGGAACGTATCCCGCCGGCTCCTGTCACTCATGGACAGCCAACCGCCGGAGGTGTACAGTATTAAACCACAGGTAGTCACCCTGAATAGAGTACCCATACATATAATGGCCCATATCATTCTAGGATGCCATCATTGCCAATTATAAACATCGGTCCACTGATGGTTCATACATGATTTATATCATATAACAAACTTATAGATCCATAAATTTAGATGGAAAGATGGAAAATTAGTGAATATCAAATAGGATGGCTTATTTCATAGTAGAGAGTAGTCACAAACAGGGTCGGACTGGCCCACAGGGGAAACCTCGGTGGGCCCCACTGCCTGTGGGCCCACCCCTTCCTTAGGGATCAGGTTCCAGATTGTGCACTTGAATTGTATATTATACATATGTTACATTATACTGCACAGGGTTATGGTGTAATTCCTACAGTGCATTGCTGTTATTAATCTGGTACATTATCATGCATGCACTAGCAGTATTTACTATATATTATGCACTCACCAATGGTTAGCTAAGCCTCTAAACAGGGGTCCCTACCACTGCATTCCCCCGGTGGGCCCTTCATGCCCCAGTTCGACACTGGTCACAAAACCTTGTCATACCCCATATACTTAGATGAAAATATCAGATGGTATCACATTGTGGCTAGTATGGCTCTTGTAGATCCACAAATTTCACAAAATAGGTAACAATTTCCGAACTCTCCGCATAATGTCACACATATATATATATATATATATATATATATATAAATAGTATTTGTATTCGACACTCATGAAATAAACATCACAGTCAGCTTGCCCGGTGCCCTCTAAATCAACTTTGCAGGTTGAAGATATAAGCACAATGAAGCGGCACTCCAGTACTTAATTCAAATAAACGGGTCCAGTCTCGGGAGACTGGACCCGTTTATTTGAATTAAGTCCTGGAGTGCCGCTTCATTGTGCTTTTTTATATATATATATATATATATATATATATATATATATATATATATATTAAAAAAGCATAAAAAACATAACTAGAAAAAAGTTATAGGCCTAGAAAGCAGATTAAACCTCCAGATGTCTATGGTGGTGACCTCAACATAACAGAGGCAGCCAGAAAAAATATATATCATTGTAGGTGTGAAAAAGCACCATACAGATCATAAAAAATAAAGTCAATCATGTCCCAGAAAGATTTTTCTTTCATATCCAAGCACAATCAATCAAGGATAATGTAATGGATTCATAAAAAAAATACCAAAAGGGTTTTGTTCATACAAGATATAGGGCAAAGGGTCTCCTAAAAATGAACCCAGTAGGACTCCCGTTTCAAGAGAAGCAAATCCCTATTGCCACCCCGGGGTAGAGGGGGAATCCAATCAAAGATCGTGCACCGAAGTGTGGCCACTTGGTATTTCTCGTGAATAAAGTGCATTGCCACTGGTTTGTCGGTCTTGCCACTGGCTATCGTATATATTACTTGACCTGTCCATGTGGTAAAATGTAAGTTGGAAAGACAGTAAGAACTTTCAGAGAATGCATGAATCAGCATAGGTCTTTGGTACACCTGGCACCTGCTGAGTGACGGCCGCCCTATCGTCACCGCCAAGTGACCACAGTTTCACACTGTCATCTGCTGTGCTTTGCGGTGTGATGAGCCGCACGCATTGAGGAGCTGCATGCAGCGGCTCCGAGCCAGTGGCAGTCACTAAGAGCTGCTCACCTGCCGCTGTCCACAAAAATAAAGACCTTGGCTTGTCAGGAGGGGTTTCTGGGTACTTGGAAACCACCCCTGCGTGCGCCACTGGGACCGCCTATTGAGGCGGGAATAAGGGAGGCAGCAGGGGGTGAGGCTGGCCTCAGGGAGACTTGCTTACCTTTCAGGGGGGCCAGGAGCGCCACCCAATTTCAGGGAGCTTCCCGGCCAATTACAGTACTCCACTTCACCCAGGTTTCTATAAACCAATCAAGCACATTGCACTAATCTCTAAGTAGATGACCTATTCTCCTCTTAGAAGTGCTAATCAATCCCACTTGCGGGACCAACCCCCTCTACCACCACCTCCCTTACCACCTCCTTCCCCAGTAGATCCTGGAGAAAGAGCTTCTGGGTTGGGAGTCAGACACAGCACCATCCCAGATCCTTCCCCTTACAAAATGCAGCGATTCTCTGCATTTTGAAGCAGGAGGGCTGTTTCCCAAACATTCTGAGAAAGTAGGAAAAATGCTGTCAATAGTAGTGGAGGAATAAGTGTATGTGGTTGAGGTATGATTGGTTGACAGCTATCATGTCACTGTGCATAAGTTTGACATGAGAATGTTGACATGGTCACTCTGATAATAACATGCCGACATAATATAGAATGTCGCCTCTGGTGGCCCAGTGATTTCTTACCTGGTCCCAGAGACTGGAGCAGGTAAGTATTGACAGTGTGACCAGATTCTGTGTATGTCTGATGCACTGCTGTCTTGTTGCTATACATATATGTAACGGGTGGTCTTCAGTATGCCGACTGACGGGATCCCGACAGCCGGCATACCGACACTTATTCTCCCTCGTGGGGGTCGACGACCCCCCTGGAGGGAGAATAAAATAGCGTGGCGAGCGCAGCGAGCCCGCAAGGGGCTCATTTGCGCTCGTCACACTGTCGGTAAGCCGGCGGTCGGGCTCCCGGGGCCGGTATGCTGGTCGCCGGGAGCCCGACCGCCGGCATATCGTAGTGAACCCATATGTAACTTTTATTACAAACCTCCTTATTATCTCCTGGCAGCAGATTTTCTGTAATAACTTCTTTCTCCATATAAGCAATGTCATTGGAGGCCAGGGTGATCTCTCCCTGTAGATTTATGCATGCAGTGATTAGTGGAAATGGACAACAGTATACAAGCAAATTGCCAGTCTCACCCCTACTGATCATGCAAGGTCAAGGCCGACGCTGCCTTGACTTGAGAGGCAGAGGAACACACTCACCCATACCCAGATAATCCGCAACCATATGAAGAACAGCTGCTGTGAAATGATTGTTCTTTTTACAGCCGCACTTTTATATGTGACTATTTCCCAATGTGTCCTTAGGCCCTCCAAAAGTTAGAGAGTAACTGAGCACAAGGCTTATTAGCACTCATTAATATACAAGCTCAAAACAGGATGGTGTGAACCAGAGCATTAATCCTAAAAGTATTAGGGTTAATGCCTGATGGAATCTGTTTTGTGAAATTTTCAGCGCTCTGCTCCTTACAGTCTGGATGTTGTTTTATCTTCATCCACCTAGATTCGCTCTCTTCCCTAATAATCCCGTCTCTTACACATCAAAGGCTTTAAAATGTGCTGAAATCGGCTGAACAAGGAGATAGAGGCAAACACTCGCAGCAAGGAACCCAAAGGGGCTTTACATGTCTGCAGATAGGAGGGGGGATGGAGATTTTTGCAAAGGAGTTAAAAAGTGAATAAAAACTCCTCCCCACACAACCCACTCCCAAATCCACAGAGGACGGATTGTTGGTGGAGGGCATAGGACTCAGCTGGAGGGGTTTTGAGATCCCATCAGATCTCTACACTATTTTTATTTTTGTAATTCTACATTATGCCACAAAACAGACAGCAGCTAAGGATTATTGGTTTAGTTTTCTTTTGTCGCAGACAGGAGAATTCCTTAACCACTTGCTGTAACTGGCTAATATGTTTTCCACAAAAAAAAAACGCTCAGAAATTGTGTTGTTTTTATTTATATGATTGACTTAGTCTAAAAACATCTATTTAAAACATATCAAACACCATTTTATAAAAAAAAAAAAAAGTACACATTTTTCACCAACATCGGTTAAACATCATTGGTCAATATAGTGGACCATTGATGACTGGAACATCGCAAGCATTGCAAACTTGCATTTTCTGGCTCTGCTCCTCTCTGCAGCCTCCGGTGTACACAGGGATGGACTATAGACTTACAATGTCTAGGTCAACAATCAATAGGTCGACACCATACAGTCGACACTGACATATATTAACATGAACATTGAAAGGAGACACTGTCAACACTCAGTGCAAAGTCTATTTGGTGACATCATGTGCTATGTGCATTGTTGGAACAATAAGCGTATGCAGCAGCTGAGACAGGGGGTGCCGCAACAGGACCCCCCCTCAGACTAGACTAAACCATCCACCCTATGTTCCGGGACATAGGCTACTCACCTGGCTCGACCAGGTGAGTACAATATGTCCAGGAGGGGGTAGGTGGAAGTCGTTCATGACTCGGCAGAACATGAGGTCCCATTGCAGCACCCCCTATCTTGGCTGCTGCGCACGCCTATGAGTGCGGCTAGTTTACCGACAGACTGCAGGTGTTTTGCAGAGCAAGAGGACAGCGGGAATGGTTTGGTGGAGTTATAGCGTTCACTGCTGAATGCTGACAAGGGCAACAGACAGTGTGGATCATGGATCGACAATGTTATGGTCGGCAGTCATTACGTCAACACATATTGGTCAAAATTTATTGGGTCGACAGGTACAAAAGGTCAACACATACAAAAGGTTGACAGATGAAAGGTGGACAGGTACAAAAGGTCAACAGGATCAAAGGTCAACATGACAGTGGTCATAATACAAAAGGTCGACACGTGTTCTTTGGCCCAAATCTTGTATATTTCACGCTATGTGACCGCAATCAGGGGGTCATTCTGACCCGATCGCTCGCTGCAGTTTGTCGCAGCGCAACGATTGGGTCGGAACTGTGCATGCACCGGCGGCGTAGTGCACCGGCGCATGGCAGCTTTCGTTACCTAGCAATCACCTCTGAGACAGAGGCGGTCACTAGGCAGGAGGGGGCTGAACGGCGGCATTAAGCCGCCGTTTAGGGGGAGCGGTCTGGCCAACGCAGGTGTGGCCAGACCGTTGGGGGGGGCGGGCCGCAGTGGCTGCGTGACATGTCACGCAGCCGCTGCGGCCAGCGGGAAGGAGCTGCGCTTCCTTCCAGAGGAAGGAGCTGCGCTGGCCAGGAGTTACTCCTCAAATACAAAGGCATTGCCTCTGTGCAATGCTTTTGTATTTGTGCGGGGGGCCGGCACTGACATGCGGGGCGGACTAGCCCTGTGCTGGGCGTCCCCCCGCATGTCTGAGTTAACGATCGTAGCTGTGCTAAATTTAGCACAGCTACGATCAACTCGGAATGATCCCCTCAGTACAAACGTGAATCCTCGCAGACTTGCTTCGCTCACAACAGGAGGATACTATTCACAATAGATATCCACGTGGATAGGGAATCAAGCAAACATTTAGAAAACATGTTAAAAAAAAATGTCGACCCTTTATGTGTCACCCACTGTCATGTCGACCTTTTGAACCTGTAGACCAGGCCTGGCCAACCTGTGGCTCTCCAGCTGTTGTGAAACTACAAGTCCCATCATGCCTTGCCACAGTTTTGCTATTAGGGAATGCTGAAACTGTGGCAGGGCATGCTGGGATGTGTAGTTTCACTACATCTGGAGAGCCACAGGTTGGCCAGGCCTGCTGTAGACCTTAAGCGATGTCGACTTTGCAATTCATCTGTCGACTTTTTGTATCTGTCGATCTAATGCATGTTGACCATATAGTGTGGACCACTGGACCTATCGACTTTCGACATCCGGATGCCGGCAGCAGAGTGGGACATTGATTAGTATTGCTGCCTCACAGTGCTAAGACCATGGGTACAATTAAAACCAGCACAGTCTGTGTGGAGTTTGTATGTTCTACCCATGTTTTCATGCATTTCCTCTAACAGTCCAAAAACATACAGTAGCTAAAAGGGCTTTCTCAGGTTGATAATTAGACCCCCTAGTCTGTTTAATAGTATCTAAGCCTCAAACATGTATTTGCCATTTATTCTAGGCACCACTGTTTCGGAGAAAGTTCTATTGGTTTTACATCTAAAAGCAGACGGCAAACTGTGCACTTTGGGTGGTTCGGTATTTAGGAGGATGAAGTGCTACCAGGAGAGTGGCAGCGCTGTTAGAGATAAGCAATTATGCTGAGATTTGGAAAGTATTTTTCAATAACTTGGTTCCATAAAATGTTCTTCTACAGCAAAAGGGGGAATCAAGGGAGCTATTTCAGTGCTGTAACAGGGCACCCTGCCTCCAGCCAAGGGAGCCACCCGAGAGGCAGAGACGGCACTACTTGCACATCCCGACTTATGGCCCTGGTGTATTTCGCAATAGCAATACACCCTAAGGGGGATATGTATCAAGTCTTCTAAAGAGTGGAGAAGTTGCCTATAGCAACCAATCTCCATCGCATTTGTAACGTACATTCTATAAAATGATAGGTAGAAAGCTTATTGGTTGCTATGGGCAACTACTCCACTCTTTAGAAGGCTTGTTACTTCTCCCAATAAATCCTGCCAAAGCGGGACGCAGATTTAGGGTTTCTTCCTATTTAGAGACCGGGCTTCCGGTGCAGTGCACATGTGTGATCTGGCTTTGTGCAGAATGGAACCTTACTTGTGGTGATGCACTAAGGGGGTCATTCCGCTAGGATTTTTCGCTGCGCTGCAATCAGGTCACTACTGCGCATGCATATGCACCGTAATGCGCAGGTGTGTCGTACGGGTACAAAGCGGATCGTTGCTGAGCGATGGATTTTACGAAGAATCCATTCGCACAGCCGATCGCAAGGAGATTGACAGGAAGAAGGCGTTTGTGGGTGTCAACTGACCATTTTCTGGGAGTGTTTGGGAAAATGCAGGCGTGTCCAAGCGTTTTCAGGGCGGGTGTCTGACGTCAATTCCGGACAAGAACAGGCTGAAGTGATCGCAAGGGCTGAGTAAGTTCAGACCTACTCAGAAACTGCACAAAACTTTTTTGTACCGCTCGGCTGCACATGCGATCGCACGCTTACAAAGCAAAAATACACTCCCCTATAGGCGGCAACTATCTGTTCGCAGCGCTGCAAAAAATAGCTAGCGAGCGATCAACTCGGAATGACCTCCCAGTCTGTGCAGTCTGCTATTGGCCAGTATTGCCGGGGAGCTGGGCATCACTCAGTTGTCCCAACTATTTTGTTTAGCAAAAAAGCCCTAAAAATAATTTCCATATATTACCGCAGCTCATATGATCCTGTTTTCTGTAATAGTACAGATATGGACTGGGAGCTAAAAACAGCCCAGGACAATATGTTATTACTCCCACTAAAGCTAGATCACCCCAAGCTTGTATAGAAGGGAAATAAGAATCTATGCAGGAAGAAACTTTTGATACACCAGTGATATACAGTATTATACGGAACTGAAATGCATGCTAAGCCTAAAGTTAGTAACAGGACTTATAAATCATTTGCTAGTTTGTTAAGCCCCAATATACAATTTTGTACAAAACATATATATGCACTTTCCTACACCCAACAATAATACTGTCCATTTGAATCACCTTCACTGTTCTTTAAGATAATACCTTCTGCTTGTGTGTGTGCGTATGCGTGTGTGTGTGTTACTTCAGCATCGGTACACCTAGCCTCCATATGAAACAAATCCCGCATCTCAGTATGGCGCCCATCGGTTGCGGCATTAGCATAAAGGCACAGCAACCAATCCCGCATCTCAGTATGGCGCCCATTTGTTGTGGCATTAGCATAAAGACACAGCAACCAATCCCGCATCTCAGTACGGCGCCCATCGGTTGCGGCATTAGCATAAAGACACAGCAACCAATTCCGCATCTCAGTATGGCGCCCATTGGTTGCGGCATTAACATAAAGATGCAGCAACCAATCCCGCATCTCAGTATGGCGCCCATCGGTTGCGGCATTAGCATAAAGACACAGCAACCAATCCCGCATCTCAGTATGGCGCCCATCGGTTGCAGCACTAGCTTAAAGACGCAGCAACCAGTCCCGCATCTCAGTATGGCGCCCATCGGTTGCGGCATTAGCATAAATATGCAGCAGCTCCACCGGGCTGTGGAGCTACCCAGAGCTTCGTCAGGATGCTCTGGTTAGAGACATAATGGGATATCATGATATCACGGTTTAGGAGGCGGGGCTGGCACAGAGCGTACTGACGCCCTGCTACAGCGCTGGTTGCACGCAAGAGGTCTGTGTCATGGGAGTGTCATGGGCATATTGTGGGCATGTAGCTATACTTCTGTGCTATACTGAGTCCCGCGTACAGGTAAGGGAAGCCTGGTTCTGACGGATCCCTTGCACCCAGCATAGAGAAGGGGCAAATGGCGATACTAATTTTGATGGTTGTGCCTTTGGACAGAAAAACAATGGGTTCCACGCATTAGCCTTACGGATACCGACATTAGCCTTACAGATACTGGCATTAGCATACGGTGGTAAGGCCATCAGACCTTTCAGTACTAGCAGTTTCATCAGTAAAGATGATGCTCAGTACATAACTGAGTTCTCTCGCTGGTGCACTTCCTGCATGCTTAGTTTCATAGTCATCATCATCATCATCATCATCATCATCATCATCATCATCAGTGCACACTATGCTTGGTGCAAAAGATCTGTCTGACAGCAGACGTGTCCATGCTTCCATCCAACACTGCATAGCCCACAATTCCCTCACTGAGCATGGCCTATGTAAGAAGAACACCCCATTACACCCCAGTTACGCGCCTACAAGTGGAGACTGAAACGCGTATGACTCCACGTCTCTCGTACTTGCATACAAGTGGTCCCGGAGTATGCACAGTGCAAAACCTCAAAATATAGCACACAGGTGTACGTTCAGCTCTCTACCAGCCCCATCGACGTCTTATAAATCCCTGCACATCATGTATCTCACCAAATTCTTGGGTTAGGACTGTTTTCAGGAGAAGAACCCAAAGACTTATAGGCCCTACACACTGGGCGATATTACTGAAAGATATGAACGATCTCGTTCATTAATGAACGAGATACCGTTCATATCTTTCAGTGTGGAGGCACCAGCGATGAACGATGCGCGGCCCCGCGCTCGTTCATCATTGGTGCCACGTCGCTTGTGCATGCAGGCCAATAGGGACAATCTCGTCCATATTTGCCTGCACTGCTATGGAGCCGGGTGACGGGGGGAGTGAAGAAACTTCACTCCCCCGTCACTGCCCCCACCCCCCACCGCCGGGTCACCCGTCGACCGTGTCCACCGTCGGGCAGCTCGGCGGTGGATCGCATAGTGTGTAGGGCCCTTTAGCACTACCAGTCCCATGTTATTCTCATCTGAATTATTAGCTTACTTATAACAATCAGTTTCTATAAGGCCTCCTCGTCCAGTTTGCATTGTAGCTCACAGAAGCAGTAGCGCAGCAGACCTCCTAAAACAGTGCTATGCAAACAGCAGCATATGCTGTCCAAGAACATCACAGGGCAGCCTATGATATCATAAGCCATATATAACAGTAAACGGTGCTGGGAAGCAGTACATGGTTTGGATCCACCAGAGGCAGCAGGAGATACGTGGAAAGGCCACATATGCAAAATTGCAGGACATCAGAATTACAGGGGCAATAAACTGCTCCTTATTTTATTATAATATTTTGTAAGTGGACGGCAGTGCCCATGTGCCTTATGGAGGGGAGGAATGTCAATGTGACCATGTCTGAGGGGGAGATGTACCAAGCCTTAGAGAGGGATAAAGGGAGAGACATTAAGTACCAACCAATCAGCTCCTAACTGCCATGTTACAGGCTGTGTTTGAAAAAATAAGAATTTACTTACCGATAATTCTATTTCTCGTAGTCCGTAGTGGATGCTGGGGACTCCGTAAGGACCATGGGAATAGCGGCTCCGCAGGAGACTGGGCACAAAAGTAAAGCTTTAGAACTACCTGGTGTGCACTGGCTCCTCCCCCTATGACCCTCCTCCAAGCCTCAGTTAGGATACTGTGCCCGGACGAGCGTACACAATAAGGAAGGATTTTGAATCCCGGGTAAGACTCATACCAGCCACACCAATCACACCATATAACTTGTGATCTAAACCCAGTTAACAGCATGATAACAGAGGAGCCTCTAGAAAAGATGGCTCACTACAGCAATAACCCGATTTTTTGGTAACAATAACTATGTACCAGTATTGCAGACAATCCGCACTTGGGATGGGCGCCCAGCATCCACTACGGACTACGAGAAATAGAATTATCGGTAAGTAAATTCTTATTTTCTCTAACGTCCTAAGTGGATGCTGGGGACTCCGTAAGGACCATGGGGATTATACCAAAGCTCCCAAACGGGCGGGAGAGTGCGGATGACTCTGCAGCACCAAATGAGAGAACTCCAGGTCCTCCTCAGCCAGGGTATCAAATTTGTAGAATTTTACAAACGTATTTGCTCCTGACCAAGTAGCTGCTCGGCAAAGTTGTAAAGCCGAGACCCCTCGGGCACCCGCCCAAGATGAGCCCACCTTTCTTGTGGAATGGGCTTTTACAGATTTTGGCTGTGGCAGGCCTGTCACAGAATGTGCAAGCTGAATTGTACTACAAATCCAACGAGCAATAGTCTGCTTAGAAGCAGGAGCACCCAGCTTGTTGGGTGCATACAGAATAAACAACGAGTCAGATTTTCTGACTCCAGCCGTCCTGGAAACCTATATTTCCAGGGCTCTGACAACGTCTAGCAACTTGGAGTCCTCCAAGTCCCTAGTAGCCGCAGGCACCACAATAGGTTGATTCAGGTGAAACGCTGAAAACCACCTTAGGGAGAAACTGAGGACAAGTCCTCAATTCCGCCCTGTCCGAATGGAAAATCAGATGAGGGCTTTTACAAGATAAAGCCGCCAATTCTGACACGCACCTGGCCCAGGCCAGGGCCAACAGCATGACCACTTTCCATGTGAGATATTTTAACTCCACATATTTAAGTGGTTCAAACCAATGTGACTTTTGGAACCCAAAAACTACATTTAGATCCCAAGGTGCCACTGGAGGCACAAAAGGAGGCTGTATATACAGTACCCCTTTCACAAACGTCTGAACTTCAGGGACTGAAGCTAGTTCTTTTTGGAAGAAAATTGACAGGGCCGAAATTTGAACCTTAATGGACCCCCATTTCAGGCCCATAGACACTCCTGTTTGCAGGAAATGTAGGAATCGACCTAGTTGAAAATTCCTCCGTCGGGGCCTTACTGGCCTCGCACCACGCAACATATTTTCGCCAAATGCGGTGATAATGTTTTGCGGTTATATCTTTCCTGGCTTTGATCAGGATAGGGATGACTTCATCCGGAATGCCTTTTTCCTTCAGGATCCGGCGTTCAACCGCTCTGCCGTTAAACGCAGTCGCGGTAAGTCTTGGAACAGACAGGGTCCTTGCTGGAGCAGGTCCCTTCTTAGAGGTAGAGGCCACGGATCCTCCGTGAGCATCTCTTGAAGTTCCGGTTACCAAGTCCTTCTTGGCCAATCCGGAGCCACGAATATAGTGCTTACTCCTCTCCATCTTATAATTCTCAGTACCTTGGTTATGAGAGGCAGAGGAGGGAACACATACACTGACTGGTACACCCACTGTGTTACCAGAGCGTCTACAGCTATTGCCTGAGGGTCCCTTGACCTGGCGCAATACTTGTCGAGTTTTATAAACATGTGGAAGACTTCTGGGTGAAGTCCCCACTCTCCCGGGTGGAGGTCGTGTCTGCTGAGGAAGTCTGCTTCCCAGTTGTCCACTCCCGGAATGAATACTGCTGACAGTGCTATCACATGATTTTCCGCCCAGCGAAGAATCCTTGCAGCTTCTGCCATTGCCCTTCTGCTTCTTGTGTCACCCTGTCTGTTTACGTGGGTGACTGCCGTGATGTTGTCCGAATGGATCAACTCCGGGTGACCTTGAAGCAGAGGTCTTGCTGAGCTTAGAGCATTGTAAATGGCCCTTAGCTTCAGGATATTTATGTGAAGTGATGTCTCCAGGCTTGACCATAAGCTCTGGAAATTCCTTCCCTGTGTGACTGCTCCCCAGACTCGCAGGCTGGCATCCGTGGTCACCAGGACCCAGTCCTGAATGTGCGGCCCTCTAGAAGATGAGCACTCTGCAACCACCACAGGAGAGACACCCTTGTGCTTGGTGACAGGGTTATCCGCTGATGCATCTGAAGATGCGACCCAGACCATTTGTCCAGCAGGTCCCACTGGAAAGTTCTTGCGTGGAATCTGCTGCATGGGATTGCTTCATAGGAAGCCACCATTTTTCCCAGAACCATCTCATTGATGTACTGAGACTTGGCTCGGTTATAGGAGGTTCCCGACTAGCTCGGATAACTCCCTGACTTTCTCCTCCGGGAGAAACACCTTTTTCTGAACTGTGTCCAGGATCATCCCTAAGAACAGAAGATGAGTCGTCGGAATCAGCTGCGATTTTGGAATATTGAGAATCCAATCGTGCTGCCGCAACACTACCTGAGATAGTGCTACACCGACCTCCAACTGTTCCCTGGATCTTACCCTTATCAGGGAATCGTCCAAGTAAGGGATAACTAAAAATTCCCTTCCTTCGAAGGAGTATCATCATTTCGGCCATTACCTTGGTAAAGACCCGGGGTGCCGTGGACCATCCATACGGCAGCGTCTGAAACTGATAGTGACAGTTCTGTACCATAAACCTGAGGTACCCTTGGTGAGAAGGGTAAATTGGGACATGAAGGTAAGCATCCTTGATGTCCCGAGACATCATGTAGTCCTCTTCTTCCAGGTTCGCAATCACTGCTCTGAGTGACTCAATCTTGAATTTGAACCTCTGTATGTAAGTGTTCAAAGATTTTAGATTTAGAATCGGTCTCACCGAGCCGTCCGGCTTCGGTACCACAACAGTGTGGAATAATACCCCGTTCCCTGTTGCAGGAGGGGTACCTTGATTATCACCTGCTGGGAATACAGCTTGTGAATGGCTTCCAAACCTGTCTCCCTGTCAGAAGGAGACATCGGTAAAGCCGACTTTAGGAAACGGCGAGGGGGAGACGTCTCGAATTCCAATTTGTACCCCTGAGATATCACCTGAAGGATCCAGGGGTCTACTTGCGAGTGAGCCCACTGCGCGCTGAAATTCATTGAGACGGGCCCCCACCGTGCCTGATTCTGCTTTTAAAGCCCCAGCGTCATACTGAGGGCTTGGCAGAGGCGGGAGAGGGTTTCTGTTCCTGGGAACTGGCTGATTTCTGCAGCCTTTTTCCTCTCCCTCTGTCACGGGCAGAAATGAGGAACCTTTTGCCCGCTTGCCCACGAAAAGACTGCGCCTGATAATACGGCGTCTTCTCATGTTGAGAGGCGACCTGGGGTACAAACGTGGATTTCCCAGCTGTTGCCGTGGCCACCAGGTCTGAAAGACCGACCCCAAATAACTCCTCCCCTTAATAAGGCAATACTTCCAAATGCCGTTTGGAATCCGCATCACCTGACCACTGTCGTGTCCATAACCCTCTACTGGTAGAAATGGACAACGCACTTAGACTTGATGCCAGTCGGCAAATATTCCGCTGTGCATCACGCATATATAGAAATGCATCTTTTAAATGCTCTATAGGCAATAATATACTGTCCCTATCTAGGGTATCAATATTTTCAGTCAGGGAATCCGACCATGCCAACCCAGCACTGCACATCCAGGCTGAGGCGATTGCTGGTCGCAGTATAACACCAGTATGTGTGTAAATACCTTTTAGGATGCCCTCCTGCTTTCTATCAGCAGGATCCTTAAGGGCGGCCATCTCAGGAGAGGGTAGAGCCCTTGTTCTTACAAGCGTGTGAGCGCTTTATCCACCCTAGGGGGTGTTTCCCAACGCACCCTAACCTCTGGCGGGAAAGGATATAATGCCAATAACATTTTTTAAATTATCAGTTGTTATCGGGGGAAAACCACGCATCATCACACACCTCATTTAATTTCTCAGATTCAGGAAAACTACAGGTAGTTTTTCCTCACCGAACATAATACCCCTTTTTGGTGGTACTCGTATTATCAGAAATGTGTAAAACATTTTTCATTGCCTCAATCATGTAACGTGTGGCCCTTCTGGAAGTCACATTTGTCTCTTCACCGTCGACACTGGAGTCAGTATCCGTGTCGGCGTCTATATCTGCCATCTGAGGTAACGGGCGCTTTAGAGCCCCTGACGGCCTATGAGACGTCTGGACAGGCACAAGCTGAGTAGCCGGCTGTCTCATGTCAACCACTGTCTTTTATACAGAGCTGACACTGTTACGTAATTCCTTCCAACAGTTCATCCACTCAGGTGTCGACCCCCTAGGGGGTGACATCACTATTACAGGCAATCTGCTCCGTCTCCACATCATTTTTCTCCTCATACATGTCGACACAAACGTACCGACATACAGCACACACACAGGGAATGCTCTGATAGAGGACAGGACCCCACTAGCCCTTTGGGGAGACAGAGGGAGAGTTTGCCAGCACACACCAGAGCGCTATATATATACAGGGATAACCTTATATAAGTGTTTTTCCCCTTATAGCTGCTGTATCTTTAATACTGCGCGTAATTAGTGCCCCCCCCCCTCTCTTTTTTAACCCTTTCTGTAGTGTAGTGACTGCAGGGGAGAGCCAGGGAGCTTCCCTCCAACGGAGCTGTGAGGGAAAATGGCGCCAGTGTGCTGAGGAGATAGGCTCCGCCCCCTTATCGGCGGCCTTATCTCCCGTTTTTCTATGTATTCTGGCAGGGGTTAAATTCATCCATATAGCCCAGGAGCTATATGTGATGCATTTTTTTGCCAACCAAGGTGTTTTTATTGCGTCTCAGGGCGCCCCCCCCCAGCGCCCTGCACCCTCAGTGACCGGAGTGTGAAGTGTGCTGAGAGCAATGGCGCACAGCTGCAGTGCTGTGCGCTACCTTGTTGAAGACAGGACGTCTTCTGCCGCCGATTTTCCGGACCTCTTCTGTCTTCTGGCTCTGTAAGGGGGCCGGCGGCGCGGCTCTGGGACCCATCCATGGCTGGGCCTGTGATCGTCCCTCTGGAGCTAATGTCCAGTAGCCTAAGAAGCCCAATCCACTCTGCACGCAGGTGAGTTCGCTTCTTCTCCCCTTAGTCCCTCGATGCAGTGAGCCTGTTGCCAGCAGGTCTCACTGAAAATAAAAAACCTAAAACTAAACTTTTCACTAAGCAGCTCAGGAGAGCCACCTAGTGTGCACTCTTCTCGTTCGGGCACAAAAATCTAACTGAGGCTTGGAGGAGGGTCATAGGGGGAGGAGCCAGTGCACACCAGGTAGTTCTAAAGCTTTACTTTTGTGCCCAGTCTCCTGCGGAGCCGCTATTCCCATGGTCCTTACGGAGTCCCCAGCATCCACTTAGGACGTTAGAGAAATGATAAGAGGTGATTGGTTGCTAGTTTATCTCTCCACTGTATCACTCTCTAAGGATTAGTACATGAGTCCTTGAGGATGAGTCCTTTAGTAGCTTTACATTTGAGTACTGTGAGTACATGAGGATGAGTCCTTTAGTAGCTTTACATTTCAGTACTTTGAGTACATGAGGATGAGTCCTTTAATAGCTTTACATTTCAGTACTTTGAGTACATGAGGATGAGTCCTTTAATAGCTTTACATTTGAGTACTTTGAGTACATGAGGATGACTCCTTTAGTAGCTTTATCCACTGCTCTCTCTGGTAATATGTACTCCGTTGGTAGCAGCACGTCACGAACATGAAGCATTAGGAAGTGGAGAGATAACAGTTACATAATACCATGATATTTTCTGCACACAGCTGAGGAAGAACAAACAGGCTAATAACTGCTAATGGTAATCAGACTGAAATGATCTCATATTTTCAACCACAACATTTGCTAATTAAAGTAAATGTTGGATGAAGTTGATCAGCGACTGCAATCATCTTCAGACTGCAAGTGAAATAGGATTACAGCACTCTTATCGTGCCCGCGACAAAGGATTTTGGGTCCCTTTATTGGATAATCTAACATCTTTGTTAGGCATCATACTGTACAACTGGCCTTTTATGTGTTTTACACACTGTGCAATGCAGAGATCACTGTATCCTGCTCGGCTCACACAACATTACTGTGATAAATGTCTTCATATTGAGGAGTTAATTCTTCCTAATTGCAATATATACATTCAACCACAAGCCCTCCCTGCTTTGTCTCCCGTGTACAGAGAGCGGCTACTGCACTGGGAAATAAGATCTCCAGTTTCTCTCTCCCTTTCTTCTAGTATACAGGAATTTTACATTTCATAGCTTTCTTTGTTATCTGTGAGTTACATCATTTGTATTGAGGGGTCATAAGGGCATACAGCAGTATGTAGCCATACAGTAAGTGAATTTGTTGTTTCTCATAGAGAAGAAAGAAGAGTCTAGCATGGTCATTCCGAAGGGATACGGTTGTTAGGTCGACACAGCTTAGGTTGACAGTCATTAGGTTGACCACTGAAGGTCGACATGCATTAGGCTGACATGGTCAATACGTCGACATGGTCATTAAGTCGACATGTACTAGGTCGACATGGTCAATAGGTCGACATGGTCATTATGTTGACATGTACTAGGTCAACAGGTCAAAAGGTTGACATGAGTTTTTCACCTTTTTTTTCATTTATTGGACTTTTTCATACTTGACGATCCACGTGGACTACGATTGGAACGGTAATCTGTGCCGAGCGCAGCGCTAGCAGAGCGAGGCACCTTGCCCGAAGCATGGCGAGCGAAGCGAGCCATGCGAGGGGACACGGTGCACCAATTGGGGTTCCCCATCACTTTATGAAGAAAACGACTCCAAAAAAAGTCCAAAAACCATGTCGACCTTTTGACCTGACGACCTAGTACATGTCGACCTAATGACCATGTTGACCTATTGCCCCTGTCGACCTAATGCATGTCGACCTTCCATGGTCGACCTAATGACTGTCAACCTAAGTTGAGTCGACCCAACGACCCATACCCATCCCGAAATGCCCAAGGAGTCATTGTTCTGGGCTTGAAGTCAAACATCGCTGAGCTTTAGAGCTGCCTAGGAATTGGCTAGCCACATCTGATAGATTTATCCGATTGCCAAATCACATGCTAAAATAAATATAATGGTATCACATATAGGGGACGATGTATCAAAGTTTGACGAGAGGTAAAGTGCCAACCAATCAGCTCCTGCCAATTTTAGACACAGCCTGTAACATGGCAGCTAGGAGCTGATTGGCCAGTACTTTATCTCTCTCCACTGTATATCTCTTCAAGCTTTGATACATCTCCATCATACTGTATGTAGATTATAAAGCAAGTCATGGTCTAGAGCAGCTGTCTGAAGCTTGGAAGCTGGGACAACCATCTCCATCACCCACGCACTATGGAGGCAATCAAAGGGCATGCTCAAGGACAGAGACACCTGTAGCAGAATGGTAAAAGCTTTATCCTATCAGTCATGAATTAAGACAGGGTAGGGACTGACATCAGAATCCGATGGTTAGCAACCATTGATGTTTTAAATTTGATTTTTCCATCGAATTGCGGGAATCCGATGGTTGCCAGTCATCGGATGCAGCTTTCCAATGCCCATCCAATGGCTGACTATTCTTTTTTCAGCTGGAGAAGTGGTTTCTGAAGCTCAGCTAGTGCGTATGTGCGAAGCTATGACTGCTTCTGTGCATACGCAAAGTTTAAGCATTGCGATGGTATTACCATCAGATGGTTGCGATGTGATGGCTAGTGCCATGGGCGTAGCTACCATAGGTGCAGGGAGTGCAGCTGCTATGGGACCCAGAGCTGAGAGGGGCCCACCTTCCCTGTCACTGTTACATGTGTTATATATTTTTTTACCATTCCTACTGTAGATACATAGGGACCCTTACAAACCTTTGCCATGGGGCCTACAAATATCTAGCTTTGCCTCTTTACCTGCTCATAGTAATGTGGTCCAAATTGAACTGGAAGGCATTATAATGTTACATACTGTAATATGAACTGGGGCACTGTAATATGACACAGTATGAAGGGAAGGCACTATAGTGTGGCATAATATGAACTGGGACAACACTGTAATACAGCATAATATGAACTGAGGGCACTGTAGTGTTGCATAATATGTAAATTTGGGGTACTGCGTTGCAAATGTGTACTGGCAGCCCTACATTGTGACATAATGTGAACTAGGGCACTATTATGGGGCATAAAATTAACAACTGCTGTGGAAAGATGTCTTTCAAGATGCATTGGGTCAGGGGCCCCTACAATATAGTGCTATGGGGCCCTCAAAGTTCCGGCTACGCCCCTGGCTAGTGCCGTTGCATCACTGGATTTGATGTCGGAAACCGAGCAACCATTCAATGCCGGGCTTTGAATGGACAGGAAGGCATGGCCACTTCGAGCTGAGGACTTGGTTATGCCTCAGGGGGTGTGTCTAGCATGCGCTAAGGATACTTCCTGACCCAACGTCCATTCATTCCTGCCACACAACTCACAACCATCGCAGGACATACATTTCCACAGTCGGTATAGCAGGACAGAGCCCTTATATTAGGACTGTCCCACCTAAATTAGAAAAGGAGAAAGGTATGTGTCAATCTCATGCTTTTCTGATAGGCTACATTCTCGTGATTAATGGTACAGCCCATAAAATGGCTGCCTCCACAGTGATCAGGAGACAGATCCACTTTAAAAATGATCATATTTTTTTCTGGCACCCCAGAGATTTATTATACAGATGTAAATTTTACAAAATCTTTGCAAGTACTGCATTTTGCAGTAAAGCAATTAAATACACTGTAATGTAGTAGTTATTCTACAGTCCATTTATAAATGCATTTCCTTGAAAAGTCTGCTAGTGAGCTGAATACACTGTATTATTACTGTAGGAAACATACTTAGTGGGTCCCTTATCTTTTTATGTCTTTTTACCAAGAGATACAAAGAACAGCTAATGGCTGCACTGTTTTGGTGCCATCTGGTTGTAGCAAGTGACATTACTAAACAGCCTATCATGGGACAAGTGACAATGGATCTGTATATTATACATGAACAACAATTATACTGGTTCACCGGCATCAATCACACCAGCAGATGAAGCTTACATCCATATACTAGCACGCCAGGTGAATGGACTAGCTGCACTGCTTGAAAGGAAAACTTTTTTGATAAATATAATCACATTTAATTTTGCTTGTGTGCGCTAATTTTCTGGGCCTTGCTGTGTGTCTGTATATAGTAGCGAAATTAGATTGCAAGCTTCATTTCAGCATTGTCTAATGACCCCAATATGTTAGTGATTTATACATGAAAGTTTATAAAGGCAGAACAAGTACTTATTTGCAAGACAGTATCATGTGGTAAGAAAACAATGCTCTTGCATCATGAGGTTGATACCTGGTCTGGAGATGTACAATGGGGGTCATTCCGAGTTGTTCGCTCGCAAGCTGCTTTTAGCAGCTTTGCACACGCTAAGCCGCCGCCTACTGGGAGTGAATCTTACCTTATCAAAATTGCGAACGAAAGATTAGCAGAATTGCGAATAGACACTTCTTAGCAGTTTCTGAGTAGCTCGAGACTTACTCGGCATCTGCGATCAGTTCAGTCAGTTTCGTTCCTGGTTTGACGTCACAAACACACCCAGCGTTCGCCCAGACACTCCTCCGTTTCTCCAGCCACTCCCGCGTTTTTCCCAGAAACGGTAGCGTTTTTTCGCACACACCCATAAAACGGCCTGTTTCCGCCCAGAAACACCCACTTCCTGTCAATCACATTACGATCACCAGAACGAAGAAAAAACCTCGTAATGCCGTGAGTAAAATACCTAACTGCATAGCAAATTTACTTGGCGCAGTCGCACTGCGGACATTGCACATGCGCATTAGCGACTAATCGCTCCGTTTGCGAGAAAAAAATAACGAGCGAACAACTCGGAATGACCCCCTATGTACATACAGTAGATTGCAAGCTCTTCAGGATAAGAGTGAAACCTCAGAACTGCTAATTTGAACGTATTCTAGACAAAAGCAAAATACCAGCAACGGTGATGCCCTTACACGTACAGCTGGTACACACATTTTGTGGTCATTTCTATGGGGAAAACTCTCGGTCATTTCTACGAGTCATTTCTACAGGGAAAACTCTCTGTCATTTCTACGGGGAAAACTGATTGGTAAGATTTTCTTAATGGCACATCAAACCTATAAAAAAATTCTTTACTGCTGTGTTAATTCACCTTTGGAATATTCCACACACTTGGGGTGAGATCACATTTCCAGAAGTAACACCGATCTATGGTTTCATACCCATTAAATCATTAAAGCATTACATATGACATTTCTGTTAGCAATAATACATCAAAGCATTCCACACCAATCGGAAGACAGTTTAGTAAAGGCAACACATGACTATAGCATAGTCTGTATGGACCATATCAATGGTACTCATCATCCTTATGAGGTTATTCTGATATAAATATATGCAGCCAATCAAGAAACCAATGGAATCAGATTGAACACATACACAATGCTAGCGTACAATACATGCAAAGGACATTGAGTGTAGAAGCTCATTATTCTCCCTGACTACCGTTTCAGCACTACAGCCCGAGACAGCTCATTCAACCACTAAAGCCATTAACTCAATAACTAAATGTCACTGTTACCTCATACAGCCCATGTGCACGTCTCCCGTTTCCCTCCTTCACTTTTTTTTGTTTTTTGTTTTGTTGGAAAGAATTATGCGATTCGGGAATAAAGCTGCAAATTACCTTTCGCAGTATGATAAGTCTGGAGCTGCCATGGGAGAACTCTGCTCCTCTCCTGCCACAATTTGAGAGCGCTCACTTCACAGTGATACTGACCTCAATTTCATTCTGGATGTATCCTGGATACGACCCTCAGGGATAATAGGAACGTGAGGCACATTACGCTGCTCATCTGCACAGATAGACAAGTGAGGCACACACATATCCCCACAGCTGAGAAGAGTCAGACAGTGTCTTTGCCACATTGCTTAGTTCCTGGCACTCTACAACACAGGGCATGCATCTTGGGGGGGGGGTCCTACTGGGTCCCAGGTGCCTCACTCGCCGTAGTTGGCATGCTATGGGTATAAGGTGGTAACAACCGCACCAACCTGTATACCCAGAGTAAAATTAAGCATCCAGGGGAATCGGATTGAATATTCTGCTTGTATCACACCTATTGCATTAAACCAAGGCAGTGAAGGGAGGAAAGGTATGGCAACGCTTTGCAGTGCTGAAATATAAAGGGGGATGATATGCCAAGGCTGACCTTATAGTGGGGTATAGTGTGAGTGTCCTACCTGCTGGTTTGGCTGGCAAGGTGGAGACAGTAGGTGATGACCCAGTGCTGTAGGGCAGTCACCATACTCTTTCGCTTGACATCTCCATCTGCTCTCCCTTGGAATACCTGGATCTCACTTCTCTCAGAGCAACCTTTCCCGGAGAAGGCTCCAAGCACTCGGTCCCTCCTCACTGTGAATCACTGCAACCCCCACTCTGGCTGCTCCCAGCAGGATATGGCAGTGTGAAACACCGTATTCCTCCCACACACAAGGTCTGACTGTCTCCTGGTTTTCTATTCCCAGCATCAGTCCACTCCTCTAGCATTGACTAGTGCTGCAGCATCATGCCATTCATGTTGTACTGCTTGCAATAGTAAACCAATGAGCTGGCTAATGCATGAAAGTCGTTTTTCTGTCCAAATTCCTGCGTGTGCCTGTCTGATTTCTCAGCATCCCAAGAGCCCTCTCCCTTTCTCCAATTCTGACATGCTGGCTTCCCCAGCTTAGTGCTCCATAGTCCTGCTTCCTCCCCGTTGCAGGTGGGTATCCTTCTCGATGCTTTGTCCCTGGAGACAGCTCTACAATTCTGCTTTCAGCAGCTTCCCTTGGATGCTCATTCTCCTCTGTCCGTGCATTGTTCTGTCTGCTTCTTCAGTCCTGGAGCAAGCAGAGCTCTCTCTAGTGTTCATCCGATTCAGCAATGGAATTTTATCACTTGCTGTTGAGGAATGCACTGTATGGCAGTGTACAGTATTGCTAAGTGCCATGATTAAGAATTATTAACAAGTATGTATTTAAATATATATAGATAGATAGATAGATAGATAGATAGATAGATAGATAGATAGATATAGATATAGATATATATCCCATCTATATTGCTGATATTACCAAGATAGTTTTAAATTAGCCAGTCTTCAGTGGGTTTTATATATATATATATATATATATATATAATGTGTATCTAAATATTGGTATTGTATGCTGGCCGTATTGCAGAAACTGTAGTATGCAGCAAGAATATTATCTGCAGCATTGTCCCACTGTAGGAAGTCTTCAACTCGCACTGATCTACATAGAGGAGCACTTGCAAATATTATGTAATCTTCAAAGCCAGCAATCACCTGCGGAGGTGGGGGAAGGCCAGGTGCTGAATTTGAGTTGATAGGGATGGGTCCTGGGAGTTGATTGACAGGGCAGAAGAAGTTAGAAGGGGTAGTGTGCCTTCTAACGCAGGTTTGGATGACAAAATCTACAGTTCTCAACGTGCTTGAGCTGCCTGTGAGTAATGTCAAGAGCACATTAACATCTGGGCATTTGGTACCAGGAAAAGAAGAAGAGAAGGAAAAATGTAGAGAGCGACAGATGAGGAGGTTGTCATAATTGGGTCGGCTGACAAAGATTATCAAAGATTTGAGAGAGATAAAGTGAAGAAACATAAAATACCAACCCATCAGCTCCTAACACTCCTTCCAGATTAAAAAGCCAGGTCACACCCGGGATTTTGAACACGAGTCCAACCCAGATGCGACCTATCTGAGACCCCGTTCAGGCAGGCAGCTGAACCTGGATTATTCCTGGGTCAGTGACGTTACTCCCCACAGGTGTAGAGATGAAATCATCTCCAAGCACTGGCTATTTGTATGCTGTACACGGGTCCTGGGTTGGATTGACCACAGTTACCCATTTACACTGAGCCTTACCCTTCCCAGGAAAAACCCTGCTCACTAACAAGGGTTGATTCCTGGGTCACTGGACCTGGGTTGAGCCATTTACACTGACCACGCGTTCACGTGCAATAACTCAGGATTTTCAGGTCAGTGGAAAAGGGGTATTGCGGTCATTTTTCAATTTTCCGTGTCTATCTGGCTCTCTTTACCGACCCTGGCAAAGAGAGCTGGGTAGTATCCGTTCAGACTAACCAAAAACCAGGGTCGATGCATGTTCACCTGCAAACACCCGGGCTTTTAAAGTATGTGCGAAAGGGGTGTTATGGGTATTTTACAGGCTGTGTTTGGAAAAAGGACATTTAGGTGCTGATTGATTGGTACTTTCTCTCTTTCCAGTTTATCTCTCTGCAAATGTGGCAGGCCTAACAAGGATGTACTGCCTGCCGCTGTGCAGGTGTCGTCACTTCACCCACCTGTGCAACGCCGTCACAGACGATATCCAGATGCGTAGGGACTCCGCTCTCCGGACCAGGCACCAGCGCGAACACCACCTCACCGCGGACGACGGGGGTCTGGAAAGAGAGGGATATGCCGGTTGAGACGTACGCCCGACCTCCGCCTAGAGTACGGGACACGTCAGGGGTAGCCGCGACCTTCACCGGCTGGGCGGAAGGTCATCACTGGCCAATAGGCCTCAGCTACCCAATTCTCTCACACTCGCACTCTCGCACGTTGTGTGGTGAGAGGGGGGTCCTCGCGTCCGCGAGCAAACCCTCCCGACCGGTATACAGGGGGGGGAATGACAGACAGACAGACAGGCACAGGGTGATACTCACTTCCAACTTGCGGGTCACCTTGATTGTCGCACCTCTCCGCTCCTGTTGGGGCAAGAAGAACAGCCTCCCTACCTGCAGGCTACTCTACGGCTAACAACGATACAGCCAACTACGCCTTCCTAAACAAACTAACTTAAACAACTGGAGGCTACTGGTTCTATCCCAATCAAACAGAGACCGGACTAATTAATCACGTTCACTACCCGGCAAGTCAGTGGAACAATTCCCCGGCCCAACAGTATACCCCAATTTACCAGTCCTACCTTCCAGATGTTGGACACCGGCCGGTGCCTTTGGCTCACAATGAAGGACGGGGGTCTGAAGCAGACGGTGGCCCACTCCCGACGGCCGGGGGATGGCGACGTGTGGGACGGGAACGTTACTCCACACTTCCAATCCCCTGGGCCATACACCGCGTGGGGCCGGTCGGCTTCAAACAACAGCCACTGATCCCTCAAGAGCTGCTGCACAGCCCACTTCCAGCCGGAGGGGCGCAGGCAGGAGCCTGAATGAGGGGCGCAGGCAGGAGCCTGAATGAGGGGCGCAGGCAGGAGCCTGAATGAGGGGCGCAGGCAGGAGCCTGAATGAGGGGCGCAGGCAGAAGCCTGAATGAGGGGCGCAGGCCAGGGGCCTGGGTGAGGGGCGCAGGCCGGAAGCCTGGGTGAGGGCACAGGCCGGAGGCCTAGAGTGGGCACAGGCCGGAGGCCTGGTGTGGGCACAGGCCGGAGGCCTGGTGTGGGCACAGGCCGGAGGCCTGGAGTGGGCACAGGCCGGAGGCCTGGAGTGGGCACAGGCCGGAGGCCTAGAGTGGGCACAGGCCGGAGGCCTGGTGTGGGCACAGGCCGGAGCCTGCGTACTGGGCGCACAGGCCGACAGGGCCTGACTCTCCCCGCAGGCCTAGTGCCTGTCCCTGGTGCTCTAGGGAGGGTTATAAATAGGTGGAGGTGGCCCAAGGCCGCCTACCTGTCGCGGAGGGAGAGGCTGCAGCGGGGAGCTTCGTTAGCTCTTTTGCTCTCCACACGCTGCAGCACTCTCCGCCGGACTTCCGCCGCTGGTCGCCGTCTTCTGCCTTCTTGCTTGGCTCCGCCGACGTCTTCTCCCGCACTGCCGATGTCTTCTCCTGCTCCGCCGACGTCTTCTCCCGCTGCTCGGCCGCCGTCTTCTTCCGCTGCTCGGCCGCCGTCTTCTTCCGCTGCTCGGCCGCCGTCTTCTTCCGCTGGAGCTCTTCTTCCGCTGCCGTCCGCCGCCCGACTGACTGCTCCCGCTCCGCAGCGCCTCTTAAATGGCGCCGGGAGCGGGCGGAGCTATGACGCGGCGAGCCCCGATTGGCTCGCCGCGGCGAGCTCTGATTGGCGGCCAAGGCGCGAGCCCTGATTGGCTCGCGCTTGGCGCGCCGTTTGAAATGCGCCGCGGTGATTGGAGGGGCTTGAATCCTTTCGGATGCAAGCCCCTCCAGACTGGGACCTGCCCGCCGCGCCGCCGCCCATCGCTCCGTTGCCCGACGCGACGTGGGGAAGAAGGGGGCACCACCCTTCACACAAGCTTTGATAAATACAGGTATTTCTACAGCCTGCTTGAGAGGTAGAAACACAGTTGGAGTCTGTACTATATTCACAAGAGCCCATAAGACAGGCAATCGATCAGAACAAGTAATCAAAATTTAAAGATGGAGAGATGTACTAAGCCTTAGAGAGTGATAATGTGGAGAGAGATAAAGTACCACCCAATCAGCTCCTAACTGCCATGTTACAGGCTGTGTTTGAAGAATGACAGTTATGAGCTGCTTTGCTGGTACTCTATCTCTCTCTACTATCACTCTCCAAGGCTTAGTATATCTGCCCCATGTAGGATATGAGAAGGGCTTCATAACCCCTAGAGAACTACAATACTGACAGAGAGAGCTGCAAACATTACAGACAAGGCCGCCAGTTCAGTCACAAACCTTCAATCAGAGCTGCAAGATTTTTAGAGCTAGCTGCCAGACTGATACCCCTTTCACTTGGACCCGGGATATTGCAGGGACAACCCGTATAGTGTGTCGGTGTAAAAGGTTCGACCAGGGTTGTGTGTCCCGGGATCTCAACCTTGGTTGTGACTAGTAATGAGCGGGTTCGGTTCCTCGGAATTCGAAACCCCCGAACTTCACCCATTTTACACGGTTCCGAGGCAGACTCGGATCCTCCCGCCTTGCTCGGTTAACCCGAGTGCGCCCGAACGTCATCATCCCGCTGTCGTATTCTCGCGAGATTCGTATTCTATATAAGGAGCCGCGCGTCGCCGCCATTTTCACTTGTGCATTGTAGATGATAGCGAGAGGACGTGGCTGCGTTCTCTCAGTTTCTGTGTTCAGTGTGCTGCAAATATCTGTGCTCAGTGTGCTGCAAATATCTGTGCTCAGTGTGCTGAAAATATCTAGGTTCTCTGCCTGAAAAACGCTCCATATCTGTGCTGCACTGTAGTATATAGTAGGAGGACAGTGCAGAATTTTGCTGACCAGTGACCACCAGTATTATATAGCAGTATGGTACAATAGTCCACTGCTCTACCTACCTCTGTGTCGTCAAGTATACTATCCATCCATACCTGTGGTGCATTTTACTTGTGCGCAGTATATATAGTAGGAGGACAGTGCAGAATTTTGCTGACCACCAGTATATAATATATAGCAGTACGGTACAGTAGGCCACTGCTCTACCTACCTCTATATCGTCAAGTATACTATCCATCCATACCTGTGGTGAATTTTAGTTGTGCGCAGTATATATAGTAGGAGGACAGTGCATAATTTTGCTGACCACCAGTATATAATATATAGCAGTACGGTACAGTAGGCCACTGCTCTACCTACCTCTGTGTCATCAAGTATACTATCCATCCATACCTGTGGTGCATTTTAGTTGTGCGCAGTATATATAGTAGGAGGACAGTGCAGAATTTTGCTGATCACCAGTATATAATATATAGCAGTACGGTACAGTAGGCCACTGCTCTACCTACCTCTGTGTCATCAAGTATACTATCCATCCATACCTGTGGTGCATTTTAGTTGTGCGCAGTATATATAGTAGGAGGACAGTGCAGAATTTTGCTGACCACCAGTATATAATATATAGCGGTACGGTACAGTAGTCCACTGCTCTACCTACCTCTGTGTCGTCAAGTATACTATCCATCCATACCTGTGGTGCATTTTAGTTGTGCGCAGTATATATAGTAGGAGGACAGTGCAGAATTTTGCTGACCACCGGTATATAATACATAGCAGTACGGTACAGTAGGCCATTGCTATTGATATATTACTGGCATATAATTCCACACATTAAAAGATGGAGAACAAAAATGTGGAGGGTAAAATAGGGAAAGATCAAGATCCACTTCCACCTCGTGCTGAAGCTGCTGCCACTAGTCATGGCCGAGACGATGAAATGCCATCAACGTCGTCTGCCAAGGCCGATGCCCAATGTCATAGTAGAGAGCATGTAAAATCCAAAAAACAAAAGTTCAGTAAAATTACCCAAAAATCAAAATTAAAAGCGTCTGATGAGAAGTGTAAACTTGCCAATATGCCATTTACGACACGGAGTGGCAAGGAACGGCTGAGACCCTGGCCTATGTTCATGGCTAGTGGTTCAGATTCACATGAGGATGGAAGCACTCATCCTCTCGCTAGAAAAATGAAAAGACTTAAGCTGGCAAAAGCACAGCAAAGAACTGTACGTTCTTCTAAATCACAAATCCCCAAGGAGAGTCCAATTGTGTCGGTTGCGATGCCTGACCTTCCCAACACTGGACGGGAAGAGGTGGCGCCTTCCACCATTTGCACGCCCCCTGCAAGTGCTGGAAGGAGCACCCGCAGTCCAGTTCCTGATAGTCAAATTGAAGATGTCACTGCTGAAGTACACCAGGATGAGGATATGGGTGTTGCTAGCGCTGAGGAGGAAATTGACAAGGAGGATTCTGATGGTGAGGTGGTTTGTTTAAGTCAGGCACCCGGGGAGACACCTGTTGTCCGTGGGACGAATATGGCCATTGAAATGCTTGGTCAAATTACAAAAAAAATCACCTCGTCGGTGTGGAATTATTTTAACAGAAATGCGGACAACATTTGTCAAGCCGTGTGTTGCCTTTGTCAAGCTGTAATAAGTAGGGGTAAGGACGTTAACCACCTAGGAACATCCTCCCTTATACGTCACCTGGAGCGCATTCATCAGAAGTCATTGACAAGTTCAAAAACTTTGGGTGACAGCGGAAGCAGTCCACTGCCAACTAAATCCCTTCCTCTTGTAACTAAGCTCCTGCAAACCACACCACCAACTCCCTCAGTGTCAATTTCCTCCTTAGACAGGAAAGCCAATAGTCCTGCAGGCCATGTCACTGGCAAGTCTGACGAGTCCTCTCCTGCCTGGGATTCCTCCGATGCATCCTTGAGTGTAACGCCTACTGCTGCTGGTGCTGCTGTTGTTGCTGCTGGGAGTCGATCGTCATCCCAGAGGGGAAGTCGGAAGACCACTTGTACTACTTCCAGTAAGCAATTGACTGTCCAACAGTCCTTTGCGAGGAAGATTAAATATCACAGCAGTCATCCTGCTGCAAAGCAGATAACTCAGGTCTTGGCAGCCTGGGTGGTGTTAAACGTGTGTCCGGTATCCACCGTTAATTCACAGGGAATTAGAGAATTTATTGAGTTAGTGTGTCCCCGGTACCAAATACCATCTAGGTTCCACTTCTCTAGGCAGGCGATACCGAGAATGTACACAGACCTCAGAAAAAGAGTCACCAGTGTCCTAAAAAATGCAGTTGTGCCCAATGTCCACTTAACCACGGACATGTGGACAAGTGGAGCAGGGCAGACTCAGGACTATATGACTGTGACAGCCCACTGGGTAGATGTATTGCCTCCCGCAGCAAGAACAGCAGTGGCGGCACCAGTAGCAGCATCTCGCAAACGCCAACTCGTTCCTAGGCAGGCTACGCTTTGTATCACCGCTTTCCATAAGAGGCACACAGCTGACAACCTCTTACGGCAACTGAGGAACATCGTCGCAGAATGGCTTACCCCAATTGGACTCTCCTGGGGATTTGTGACATCGGACAACGCCACCAATATTGTGCGTGCATTACATTTGGGCAAATTCCAGCACGTCCCATGTTTTGCACATACATTGTGTGATAGCCGGGCAGTGGCCGGTCCTTCAGTGATTTTAAAAGCATTGCACACCAGGCCGTCTCATCACATAAGCAAGCAGTTTATTCACAGTTCAGACAGGGTTATCACGACAGTAACATTTAACTCCTTGTTCTTCTCTCCAGCGTAATATTCATATGGCTTACATCAGGTTACATCTCCTTTCATTTGCTTCACTGGCAATAACAGCATTTACAGTGATGTGGCAGCATTACAGTACAGTACATACCAGCGCAGTCTCTGGGAATCAGTAGTGAGGCTTCCGCAAACTGAGATTCATTTCAGTGTGCTCTCCCCCATTCGCTAGGGGCTCTATCTAAACGGGATCTCTCATGGACACGTTACTGGGGGCCTTCCGCCACACGTGATTTCCTATCACTCACCCAGCTCGTCCTCTCCCGCAGACTCACACCTCCCGTCCTGCTTCTTGGGTACCCCTGAAGGTGAAGATTCCCTTTATTTCTTCCACTGATTGTTCATGCTGTAACTTCTCTCACACTGCAAATCTGGATATCTCTTGCTCTTCCTAGCAGCACCTACATGCTGTTCCATAATGCCAGGGACTGTGGAGTTATAGATGCTTGTTCCACAGTCCCCAGACTGCGTTTCTCCTGGACACTAGCCTGTGCCCTCCATCTCAGTCCTCCGCTCACACTGAACTCTCCTGTGCTTTTTTCCTTTTGCTAAAATCCCCCTTCACTTCCTGTCCTAAACCCCTACATGTGGCACGGTCTGCCAGAACTGGTTTTAGGGCCATAAAACTCCCCCACTCACTGATAAGAATTAAAAGGCTTTTGGAACTTTCCAATATTTCTTGTCTCCTAACATTCCAGTATGCCACATACACCCCTGCTAAAATCTTGCGTGTCCCCACGCAATATACCTATGAGCTTGCAAAAAGTCTAGCAAGGAACAGTCTCTTATACTCTACAGCAAGGTCAAAACATAACACACAATAAACAAGCATAATTGCAGTATACATCACACACAGTATAACAATCACATGAGCAGAAAAACATGGCATGCAAACACACAATATAACAATCACATGAGCAGAAAAACATGGCATGCAAAACATCACATGAAACACAAATCACATATACTGCTGCCTTTTTCCTCTGAATTACAGTCCTGGGTCACAGATGATCATGAATGTTCTAACATCTTCTGGCAATTGTGCCAAACACTTAGAACCTGTCCGTGCCGGCCCTTTCGTCCCCAGTTCGCTGGGTCAAAAGAGGAAGTTGGCTTTCATGGGCCCCTCCCAATAAAGTTTTCCCCAAATTGTCAAATAAATCTTCGGTACCGATCCTGTTCGTGGACGCCAAGTTGTGATAGCCGGGCAGCGGCCGGTCCTTCAGTGATTTTAAAAAGCATTGCACACCAGGCCGTCTCATCACATAAGCAAGCAGTTTATTCACAGTTCAGACAGGGTTATCACGACAGTAACATTTAACTCCTTGTTCTTCTCTCCAGCGTAATATTCATATGGGTTACATCAGGTTACATCTCCTTTCATTTGCTTCACTGGCAATAACAGCATTTACAGTGATGTGGCAGCATTACAGTACAGTACATACCAGCGCAGTCTCTGGGAATCAGTAGTGCGGCTTCCGCAAACTGAGATTCATTTCAGTGTGCTCTCCCCCATTCGTTAATGGCTCTATCTAAATGGGATCTATCATGAACACGTTACTGGGGGCCTTCCGCCACACGTGATTTCCTATTACTCACCCAGCTCGTCCTCTCCCGCAGACTCACACCTCCCGTCCTGCTTCTTGGGTACCCCTGAAGGTGAAGATCCCCTTTATTTCTTCCACTGATTGTTCATGCTGTAACTTCTCTCACACTGCAAATCTGGATATCTCTTGCTCTTCCTAGCAGCACCTACATGCTGTTCCATAATGCCAGGGACTGTGGAGTTATAGATGCTTGTTCCACAGTCCCCAGACTGCGTTTCTCATGGAAACTAGCCTGTGCCCTCCATCTCAGTCCTCAGCTCACACTGAACTCTCCTGTGCTTTTTTCCCTTTTGCTAAAATCCCCCTTCACTTCCTGTCCTAAACCCCTACATGTGGCAGGGTCTGCCAGAACTGGTTTTGGGGCCATAAAACTCCCCCACTCACTGATAAGAATTAAAAGGCTTTTGGAACTTTCCAATATTTCTTGTCTCCTAACATTCCAGTATGCCACAATTGAATTTGGTGGTGCAGAATTTTTTTAAAAACGACAGGGGTGTGCAAGAGATGCTGTCGGTGGCCCGAAGAATTGCGGGCCACTTTCAGCATTCAGCCACCGCGTGCCGAAGACTGGAGCACCAGCAAACACTCCTGAGCCTGCCCCGCCATCATCTGAAGCAAGAGGTGGTAACGAGGTGGAATTCAACCCTCTATATGCTTCAGAGGATGGAGGAGCAGCAAAAGGCCATTCAAGCCTATACAGCTACCTATGATATAGGCAAAGGAGGGGGAATGCACCTGACTCAAGCGCAGTGGAGAATGATTTCAACGTTGTGCAAGGTTCTGCAACCCTTTGAACTTGCCACACGTGAAGTCAGTTCAGACACTGCCAGCCTGAGTCAGGTCATTCCCCTCATCAGGCTTTTGCAGAAGAAGCTGGAGAGATTGAAGTAGGAGCTAAAACAGAGCGATTCCGCTAGGCATGTGGGACTTGTGGATGGAGCCCTTAATTCGCTTAACCAGGATTCACGGGTGGTCAATCTGTTGAAATCAGAGCACTACATTTTGGCCACTGTGCTCGATCCTAGATTTAAAACCTACCTTGTATCTCTCTTTCCGGCAGACACAAGTCTGCAGAGGTTCAAAGACCTGCTGGTGAGAAAATTGTCAAGTCAAGCGGAACGTGACCCGTCAACAGCTCCTCCTTCACATTCTCCCGCAACTGAGGCTGCGAGGAAAAGGCTAAGAATTCCGAGCCCACCCGCTGGCGGTGATGCAGGGCAGTCTGGAGCAAGTGCTGACATCTGGTCCGGACTGAAGGACCTGCCAACGATTACTGACATGTCGTCTACTGTCACTGCATATGATTCTGTCACCATTGAAAGAATGGTGGAGGATTATATGAGTGACCGCATCCAAGTAGGCACGTCACTGGCAGGAAAAAGAGGCAATTTGGAGGCCCTTGCACAAACTGGCTTTATTTTACATAAGTTGCCCCCCCCCTCCAGTGTGTACTCCGAAAGAGTGTTTGGTGCAGCTTCTCACCTTGTCAGCAATCGGCGTACGAGGTTACTTCCAGAAAATGTGGAGAAGATGATGTTCATCAAAATGAATTATAATCAATTCCTCCGTGGAGACATTCACCAGCAATAGCCTCCAGAAAGTACACAGGGAGCTGAGATGGTGGATTCCAGTGGAGACAAATTAATAATCTGTGAGGAGGGGGATGTACACAGTGAAAGGGGTGAGGAATTGGACAATGAGGAGGAGGTGGACATCTTGCCTCTGTAGAGCCAGTTTGTGCAAGGAGAGATTGATTGCTTCTTTTTTGGTGGGGGCCCAAACCAACCAGTCATTTCAGTCACAGTCGTGTGGCAGACCCTGTCGCTGAAATGATGGGTTTGTTAAAGTGTGCATGTCCTGTTTATACAACATAAGGGTGGGTGGGAGGGCCCAAGGACAATTCCATCTTGCACCTCTTTTTTCTTTCATTTTTCTTTGCATCATGTGCTGTTTGGGGACTATTTTTTGAAGTGCCATCCTGTCTGACACTGCAGTGCCACTCCTAGATGGGCCAGGTGTTTGTGTCGGCCACTTGGGTCGCTTAGCTTAGCCATCCAGCGACCTTGGTGCACCTCTATTTTTCTTTGCATCATGTGCTGTTTGGGGACTATTTTTTGAAGTGCCATCCTGTCTAACACTGCAGTGCCACTCCTAGATGGGCCAGGTGTTTGTGTCGGCCACTTGGGTCGCTTAGCTTAGCCATCCAGCGACCTTGGTGCACCTCTTATTTTCTTTGCATCATGTGCTGTTTTGGGGACTATTTTTTGAAGTGCCATCCTGTCTGACACTGCAGTGCCACTCCTAGATGGGCCAGGTGTTTGTGTCGGCCACTTGGGTCGCTTAGCTTAGCCATCCAGCGACCTTGGTGCACCTCTTTTTTTCTTTTCATCATGTGCTGTTTGGGGACTATTTTTTGAAGTGCCATCCTGTCTGACACTGCAGTGCCACTCCTAGATGGGCCAGGTGTTTGTGTCGGCTACTTGGGTCGCTTAGCTTACCCATCCAGCGACCTTGGTGCACCTCTTTTTTTCTTTGCCTCATGTCCTGTTTGGGGACTATTTTTTGAAGTGCCATCCTGTCTGACACTGCAGTGCCACTCCTAGATGGGCCAGGTGTTTGTGTCGGCCACTTGGGTCGCTTAGCTTAGCCATCCAGCGACCTTGGTGCACCTCTTTTTTCTTTGCATCATGTGCTGTTTGGGGACTATTTTTTGAAGTGCCATCTTGTCTGACACTGCAGTGCCACTCCTAGATGGGCCAGGTGTTTGTGTCAGCCACTTGGGTCGCTTAGCTTAGCCATCCAGAGACCTTGGTGCACCTCTTTTTTTCTTTGCATCATGTGCTGTTTGGGGACTATTTTTTGAAGTGCCAACCTGTCTGACACTGCAGTGCCACTCCTAGATGGGCCAGGTGTTTGTGTCGGCCACTTGGGTCGCTTAGCTTAGCCATCCAGCGACCTTGGTGCACCTCTTTTTTTCTTTGCATCATGTGCTGTTTGGGGACTATTTTTTGAAGTGCCATCCTGTCTGACACTGCAGTGCCACTCCTAGATGGGCCAGGTGTTTGTGTCGGCCACTTGGGTCGCTTAGCTTAGCCATCCAGCGACCTTGGTGCACCTCTATTTTTCTTTGCATCATGTGCTGTTTGGGGACTATTTTTTGAAGTGCCATCCTGTCTAACACTGCAGTGCCACTCCTAGATGGGCCAGGTGTTTGTGTCGGCCACTTGGGTCGCTTAGCTTAGCCATCCAGCGACCTTGGTGCACCTCTTATTTTCTTTGCATCATGTGCTGTTTTGGGGACTATTTTTTGAAGTGCCATCCTGTCTGACACTGCAGTGCCACTCCTAGATGGGCCAGGTGTTTGTGTCGGCCACTTGGGTCGCTTAGCTTAGCCATCCAGCGACCTTGGTGCACCTCTTTTTTTCTTTTCATCATGTGCTGTTTGGGGACTATTTTTTGAAGTGCCATCCTGTCTGACACTGCAGTGCCACTCCTAGATGGGCCAGGTGTTTGTGTCGGCTACTTGGGTCGCTTAGCTTACCCATCCAGCGACCTTGGTGCACCTCTTTTTTTCTTTGCCTCATGTCCTGTTTGGGGACTATTTTTTGAAGTGCCATCCTGTCTGACACTGCAGTGCCACTCCTAGATGGGCCAGGTGTTTGTGTCGGCCACTTGGGTCGCTTAGCTTAGCCATCCAGCGACCTTGGTGCACCTCTTTTTTCTTTGCATCATGTGCTGTTTGGGGACTATTTTTTGAAGTGCCATCTTGTCTGACACTGCAGTGCCACTCCTAGATGGGCCAGGTGTTTGTGTCAGCCACTTGGGTCGCTTAGCTTAGCCATCCAGAGACCTTGGTGCACCTCTTTTTTTCTTTGCATCATGTGCTGTTTGGGGACTATTTTTTGAAGTGCCAACCTGTCTGACACTGCAGTGCCACTCCTAGATGGGCCAGGTGTTTGTGTCGGCCACTTGGGTCGCTTAGCTTAGCCATCCAGCGACCTTGGTGCACCTCTTTTTTCTTTGTATCATGTGCTGTTTGGGGACTATTTTTTAAATCTGCCATCCTGCCTGACACTGCAGTGCCACTCCTAGATGGGCCAGGTGTTTGTGTCGGCCACTTGGGTCGCTTAGCAGAGTCATCCAGCGACCTCGGTGCAAGTTTTAGGACTAAAAATAATATTGTGAGGTGTGAGGTGTTCAGGATAGACTGGAAATGAGTGGAAATTATGGTTATTGAGGTTAATAATACTATGGGATAAAAATGACCCCCAAATTCTATGATTTAAGCTGTTTTTGAGGTTTTTTTGTAAAAAAAAACACCCGAATCCAAAACACACCCGAATCCGACAAAAAATGTTCAGGGAAGTTTTGCCAAAACGCGTCCGAATCCAAAACACGGCCGCGGAACCGAATCCAAAACCAAAACACAAAACCCGAAAAATTTCCGGTGCACATCACTAGTTGTGACCAGGATTACCCAGGGATCAATCAAGGCAGGCTGCAGTGTGAAAGGTGGGACCAGGGTTACCTTACCAGGGTCAACCCTATTCACATCGAGACCCGTGTTGCCCTGACAATATCAGACCTAAAGCTTGGGTCCTTGTCTTGGTGTGAAAAGGTGTGAAACAGGTATTAACATGGCTTGATCGGACCCGTGATGATCCTCTGAAAGTGGTCTAACAGAGGGGGTCATTCTGACCCGTTTGCACGCAGCGGTTTATCGCTGCGGTGCGAACGGGTGCGGAATGCGCAGCGGCCGTAGTGCGCATGCGCGACGTTGCCCAGCGACCCTTACGTCGCGTCTAGAGAAGAAAGCGGTCGCAGGACGGAGCGCTAAGAAGATTGACAGGAAGAAGGCGTACCTGGGTGGATCTGCAGCGTTGAAGACCATTTTCGGGGAGTGGTGTTGAAAACGCAGGCGTGTCCAGCAGAACGGAGGGCGGATGTCTGACGTCAGAGCCGGCTCCAGCATCGCAGAGATCGTCGCACAGGGTAAGTAGGTATAGGGCTGGTCTAGTTTTGCTTGAATTTTTTTAGCTTAGCAGGGCTGCACAAGCGATCGCAGCCCTGCTAAGATAAAATACACTCCCCCATAGGCGTGGACTAGTTGATCGCAGCAGCAGCAAAAAGTTGCTGGCTGCGATCAACTCGGAATGACCACCAGAGGCCGTTGTCAGTCCCGAAAGGGAGTCCACCCCTGCCAGAGAATGAACTATGGCCCTCATTCCGAGTTGTTCGCTCGCAAGCTGCTATTAGCAGCATTGCACACGCTAAGCCGCCGCCTACTGGGAGTGAATCTTAGCTTATCAAAATTGCGAACGAAAGGTTCTCAAAATTGCGAATAGAAATTTCTTTGCAGTTTCTGAGTAGCTCGAGACTTACTCTTCCAGTGCGATCAGTTCAGTGCTTGTCGTTCCTGGTTTGACGTCACAAACACACCCAGCGTTCGCCCAGACACTCCTCCGTTTCTCCAGCCACTCCCGCGTTTTTCCCAGAAACGGTAGCGTTTTTTCACACACACCCATAAAACGGCCAGTTTCCGCCCAGAAACACCCACTTCCTGTCAATCACACTCCGATCTCCAGAACGAAGAAAAAACCTCGTAATGCCGTGAGTAAAATACCAAACTGCATAGCAAATTTACTTGGCGCAGTCGCACTGCGGACATGGCGCATGTGCATTAGCGACTAATCGCTCCGTTGCGACAAAAAAATAACGAGCGAACAACTCGGAATGACCACCTATAAAGGGTCCTGTGAAAGCTGCTGGAGCTGCAGTGAGGCCAGCTCAAGGAAAAGAGCGAGTTCTATACCAGCAACACACTACCCCACTACTGAGGCATGTGCTTGTGTGACAAGCCGTTTTGAGGCAAAGGGGTCTATTTACTAAGCCTTGGATGGAGATAAAGTCGCTGGAGATAAAGTACCAGCCAATCAGCTCCTAACTGCCATGTCACAGGCTGGGTTTGAAAAATGACAGTTAGGAGCCTATTGGCTGGTACTTTATCTCCAGCGACTTTATCTCCATCCAAGGCTTAGTAAATAGACCCCCATTGTTACAACAGTCTGTCTAAAGTATTTATTACCTAGTATGTATTCTACACTGCGGTAAAACCACTGAGATATGTTAAGCATTGCTATCATAGCATTAGTGACTAGGGATGACCATCAATGTGTTTCCCATCGATGGTTGCCATTGGATGAACCATTGATGGTATAAACCTATATGATGCCATATCATCGATGGTTTCTACCATCAGCGTTTTAAACATACAGTATGAGCTGCAGATTCCCTAAACCCTGCCTCTCTGTACAGTGAGTAGAGGCCAGGTGGGCTGGTTGTGGGACTTAGTGTTACATTTTTGTAAGTTAGTTTCCTCTGCTAGACATCCCCCCCCCCCCTCCCCTGTTTGGGTGACAGGGAACCCCGATGTCAACTGTGTGTCCGTGATTTGCGCTTCACAGCCACACACTAACTGCTGGAGGAGGAGTCAAACATTCATCAATCTCTCCCTGAGGCTGAAATCCCACAGTATCTATGAAGTTAGAAGGGGTGTGGTGGAGCAGCTCAGCTAGTACCAGGTCAGCAAGGCGGGCCAGCCCGTAGCCCCTCCCCACCCATCTTTGAACACGTTGCTGCCAGCCGGGCTATCACTATTCTGCAAGTATTAAAAAGAAAATCATCGTGCCGCAGCTATCATCAATGGTGGGAAACCATATGGTTCTCTGCTATCGATAGTAAAACTGTCCAATATGATTTGCAAACATCGATGGTTGATTGGCAACCCTATTAGTGACCTTTTCATCTTTACAGGAAATCTTCCAATTTGTCTGGATAATGCTGACTGCTCACCTTGTTTCTGATTTTAGTATGTATTACCATTTATGTATAATAGGCTTGATTCAGCTGTGGTCGCAACTTCGATGGTGTTGCATGGAGCGATTATCGGTAGACATGCGTCACGGCCGCAGTGCGTACACGCCAAGGTACCTTTAAGATGCCACTTGCAGTGAGGAATCAGTCGCAGGAAGAGGCCGCTTGGGGGAGGTAACGGGTTGTTTCTGCAAAAACGCAGGCATGTCATGACCGTTTTTGGGGCGTGTCTTGGCATGTGACTGCGATCTCATACGCATAGAATATGGCTGCTATTCTGCGTGGCCATGGAGGCACCCAGGATGTTCCTTGCATCTGTATAATGATTGCGATGGAGTATGTAGTTGCTGTTTATGATGCAATGGCTTCAGTGGGTGTCTCTGTTCTCCTGTGGGCGGCTCCTACACTTGCGATGTCTCGCAGTTCCGTCACTGAAAATGATTGCTACTGCATCGGCATTGCGACCGCATCTGAATATGGCCCCATGTCAGCAACATGCAAGATAATAATAATAATAATAATAATAGATAAATTAAAATGAGTTCAATAAAGTAGCCACTGAACTCAACGCAACACCCAACAACTGATGCCTACTTTAGTTTTCCTGGGATAAACGTTGTGTCTGGTTAATGTCGACATTATCTAACCATTTCTGACTTAACCAGTAACATTTTTTTTAACTTAAGATTGGCAGATGTATAATTTTAAGATATTCTTCTGAGTTTAAGTATATGAATGCAGGCACTAAAAGCATGTGTAAGTTCTTGTATAATGTGACATGTGATGATGTGACTAATTGTTTCTATGAGATCGGTATGCGATCCCGGTGGATGGGATGCCGGCGGTCACATTACCGACGCTGGCATCCTGATGGTGACGATCCCATCACGGGTGAAGTAAGTATTATATAAAAACAGCTTAGGAATTTATTGATCCTTTCTGGTGAATGCATCCTAAATATTGCACCATGTAAGAATGTTGAACCACCTGTGAGTTTTTACCATGTACACAATATATAATATATTGGGAGTGGGGGCTGGTCTGCAAACCCTAATTCCAAACATAATAAGCGGTGCTACCATGCTGAGACTTGTAGTGCTACACAGAAAAAAAAGAGAAAATGCAGGTGCACACACTCTAAAGAACACTGCTAAACAGAATTGCAATTTAACATCAAACTGGGGAATGTAGCATAATTTTAGCCAAAATATGGGCCCACCTACCATGACCAGGTAGCCTAGTCAGGTGGGTCCCTAACATTCCCAAGGGTATGGGCCCACCTACCATGACCAGCTGGCCTCATCAGGTGGGTCACTAACATTCCCAAGGGTATAGTCCAGAGCAGGCTTTTTCAACCAGTGTGCCGTGGCACACTAGTGTGCCGCGACCAGTTGCAAGGTGTGCCGCGGAGCCAGAGCAGCTTCCTGCACCTTCAGAGTGAACTGTTGTACTGGGCTCTTCTTAGGGGATCAGTCGTGCTCCGACCGGCGATGTGATATCATAGGTCACGAACGCTGCGTCTCACCAGCCAGCCCACCCGCCTGCATACACATCTTCCAGTTCCTGCCTGCATACACGGCTTTCCTTGCCCACCCACATCCACACCTGCCGACCCGCCCCCTGCTCAGCATTTGCAGCACTCCACTATCAACAACCCCCGCCACTGAGAGACAGGGAGGAGGACAGCTGAACGGTAGGGGCTAATATTTGTTATTTTATTTCTCCTGTGAGGAACAATAGGATTTATGTGGGGAGAATAAGGATTTATGGATTTATGGGGGGAATCATGTGAATAATTCATGTGTGGAGCAACATGATTTATGTGGAGCAATGTGATTGTTTTTTCTGTGTAGGCCAATGTATGTGTATTGTTTTGTTTACTGTGAGGGCGAATGTGTGTATTTTGTTTTTTTCTGTGGGGAACTGATGGTGCGCCTTGGCAATTTTAAAATATAGTTCGGTGTGCCGCGAGTAAAAAAAGGTTGAAAATCACTGGTCCAGAGCATACCCAAACACCCCAATGCATCACACTAGTAAGAAGTGGCAGTTTATGTGTAAGAAAGTGTTACTTTAACAAAAAGTAGCAACTGATTGTTAGAAGTGTTACATAGGTGAGAAGTAGTAATTAAAGCGTTAAAAAGTATTACATACTGTAAGTAAAAAGCAATATAAATATTAAAACGTGTTACCTTAAGTGTTACAATAATGATGCCCCAAAGCAGCCCTACCTCACCAACCCAGGGGCCTCCCGACCCAAACCCATTCCTAATACTGACATATTATATACATTTATCCATGACTTACCATTCATAGTGTCTATTTCATTATGTAGACTGCAAATGCATGGATCTTATGCTAATGAAAAACACCCAGGGACAGGTGGGAGGGGTGCTAGTCCAAGCAAAATGAGTCTCTGCCTTCAAGTATACACACATGTACACAATATAGACTAAATGGGGACAGGGGGATGGCTGGCACACTATAATTCCAAACATAACAAGAGGTGCTACCATGCTGAGACTTTTAGTACTACACAGAAAAAAAAGAGAAAATGCAGGTGCACACTCTAAATACTAAGAACACTGCTAATAAGAACAATTATAACCAGCGTCGGATTGTCACGCCGGGACGCCGGACCAGATTCTGTTTGGCTGGTCCGGACATCTCCTTAGTGGCCCCCGTCATCCCCCATGCTGTCCGGCTGACGCGATCGGCAGCGTTAACTCAGTAGTGTGAGTGTGTCACTTGGGTAAGGCGTACCATTAAGCATCTGTCCACCGGTACAATATACCACCGCTCACTGTATAGCCACCATTAGCAGCTAGTTTTGTTCATCTCCGCTGCTGAGAACCAAGGACTTGCTCGGCGGCACCTCCTCTATTTTCAGGGCTGCTGGGAGCGTGAAGTTGACGTAATCACGCTCCCGCGGCTATAATGCAGAGGACCCTGGAGGCTGGCTGGGTGGTATTGGGCGTCCTTATCAGTGGGGGATTCAGCAGGTGGGGGCGTCATTTCTGAGACTTTTTTGTTATCATTAGCAACCTGACTGGAGGCAGCATAGGGAACCCAGGGGGACCCGATGCTTCCTCCACCGCTACCAGGCTGGGGCTATGGGGGAACACACACATGCCGGGCTATGGGTCGAGGCCTCCCAAGCCTGGCAGCAGCAACCAGTCCTCGCCCTCTCACATGCCCTTTGGATTTAGGTATAGTGGGCAGTCTCTGGGTCACACCCCGCCACAGAGAAGCAGCCCTTGCTATAACACGTGCCCGTACGGCAAGTCAACCGGAGGAGGAAAGTACCATCTGCAGCAGTACAGGGGCCACCGCTCTGCCAGGCCGCCCATGTACTACCAGGTAATAGGGAGGGAGGTAGAAGGCACTCTGCGTCTCACCCCACACTAAACAGCCCCAAACTACTCCCTGGGGCAGTGTGGCTGCAGTGAGCAGGCACATATAATAACATATGTAATATTTACAAAATGATAAATACATAGTGTGGCCACAATAAAGGTATAATGCGTGTAGTCACAGTAGCCGTGTGTGAGGGCATCATTACGTGATGTGTGTTGCTATGAATGTAGAGTAATTCACGTAACATCTATACCATATATTGCCACATAAATTGGTGGTGTGTTATATGTTTAACCGCTGTAACATTAGTAGCTTGTAAGCCACCCCACGTCTGGCTATAGGGTACAGGTTATGGCTAAAACCAAGTTGATGAAAGGACCTCTGACATCACCAAGGGGAGGAGCAAGGCCCAAACAGGGTACCCGAAATGTACGCTCGCCACTCTTTGGGCTCAGTTACTAAAGGGAGCAGTTGGTGGCGTGGATAGTGAAAGTGCTGTCCCGCCGGCCCAGTTCCTCCCCACTAACGTCAGAAGTCCTTTAGCCCACTTGGTTCTAGCATCTACGATAGGTACAGCATAGAAACACCAGCGCAGGCCCTCTCTGTAATTCTCCCACTAAGTGCAAGTCATGGTGCCCCCTCTGTCATTTTGTTCTGGATCCGCCCCTGATCCTTATCCTTGGTTTGCTGACGCATCTCTCCTCCTTGCTGGCCTGGAAGACAGGCAAACTGGAAACAGTGACAACGCCTGGAGCAAGGTGTATAACGTGCTCTACCTGGTGCAATGTGTATAATATGCTCTACCTTGTGCAATGTGTATAACGTGCTCTACCTGGTGCAATGTGTATAATATGCTCTACCTGGTGCAATGTGTATAATATGCTCTACCTGGTGCAATGTGTATAACGTGCTCTACCTGGTGCAATGTGTATAACGTGCTCTGCCTGGTGCAATGTGTATAATGTGCTTTACCTGGTGCAATGTGTATAATGTGCTCTACCTGTGCAATGTGTATAATGTGCTCTGCCTGGTGCACACTGTAGATAGAACGTGCTCTATCTGGCTAAATATGTATAACATGCTCTACCTGGCGCAGTGTGTATAGGAGGTTCTACCTGGTGCAATGTGTATAAGTGGCACTACTGTGTGGTGCAGTGTGAATTGACACTATTATGTGGCCACTCCCCTTCCCCATGAAGCCACGCCCCTGTAATTTTACTGCACGCACTTTTAATGCTTACTTATAATCAGGCCTTCTGAGCAGTAATCCCGCCCACTTGACAGACTCCACCCCCTCAACAGACGCCCACCCCTATTAGGGCTGCTTCCATAAAATTCCCGGCCTGTTTTTCAATCCCAATCCGCCCTCGATTATAACTCTGCAAATTAAGATGGAATCAAATTGGGGTGCTTAGCTTTTACCATAAAAAGGAAATACAAGTAAATATAATATCAATCTTTTTTTTATAGTGAAATACATGCAATGTTTTACACATGAAAATTGACATTATTTTTGTCTTCCTCTAAAATTGGACACATGAGTTACAGTACACTTGCCTGGTGAATCCTGTGATTACTCTGCATGCAACATGAAACTGTACAGATTATAGGGGGTCATTCCGAGTTGTTTGCTCGCTAGCTGCTTTTAGCAGCATTGCACACGCTAGGCCGCCGCCCTCTGGGAGTGTATCTTAGTTTAGCAGAATAGCGAACGAAAGATTAGCACAATTGTGAATAGAAAATTCTTAGCAGTTTCTGAGTAGCTCGAGACTTACTCCTACACTGCGATCAGCTCAGCCCGTTTCGTTCCTGGTTTGACGTCACAAGACGCCCTGCGTCCGGCCAGCCACTCCCCTGTTTCTCCAGACACTCCCGCGTTTTATCCTGGCACGCCTGCGTTTTTCTGCACACTCCCAGAAAACGGTCAGTTTCCGCCCAGAAACACCCACTTCCTGTCAATCACACTCCGATCACTTCAACGATGGAAATTCTTCGTTCGGACATGAGTAAATCTACTAAGTTTTGTGCTAAAATACTTAGCGCATGCGCACTGCGTACCATGCGCATGCGCATTTTCGCCTTAATCGCTCCGTTGCGAAAATCGGCAACGAGCGAACAACTCGGAATGACCCCCCTAGTGCAGCCAACATGTGTTCACTTTTACATGGAAATTATATTGCAGCGGTAAATACAGATACCCGTAACAACAAGTTTACAATGCATGGGTTAACTGTCTCGTAAAACAGTATACCCATTTACATTATAGAGGCAGTGGCATTCCTCCCAATTACTGCGGCACTGCTACCTGTGCATAATCCTGCATTCTCTATTGGCAGCATGGAAATGAACAGTGCAGGTAGAATTTGTACAGCGAAGGGAAAGGAACCTTACTCTGCCTCATTTTACCTGTATTCCCGCTGTCAGTCACCGCTCTGCTAATCTAGTCAGAGTAGGAGGTAATTGGTCGCATTTATACTGCATTTATTCCTCAAGTCACTTATTCCAGTGATTCTGGCTCCAACAAGACTTGCTGCAGAGAGACAGAGCAGGGGAACAGAAGTAGGCAGGTAATGGGAAAAGGCTGAGGTAGAACTTTAGTTTCAGATGCCTCTGGATTTGCACAGCCCGAGCCCTAAGGGCAGTAGGTAGAGAGAAAAAGTATTTCTGACAGCAAAATCTGCTTACAGCTAGGATTAGAGCACCTGGGGCACTGAAATGTAAACCTTAAACACTTTGAGGAAATGCTCTGTACCTCTCTGATTAAAGGGAGGTACTCACGGAGAGATCCATGCTTAAAATCTAAGCAATCTGACTAGATTGCTTAGATTTTAAGCACAGATCACTCGTGTGTACCCCGCAGGCCAATCTAGCATGTCGCTCATTTCACCCGCTGGGTGAAATGAGCACCCCCCGTCCCCCCCCCCGCATCGCTCAGCACACCTCGCGCTGTGCTGAGCGGCGGGAGAGATGTGTGCTGAGCGGTTTCACTCAGCACACATCTCTCCCGTGTATATGGCCCTTAAGCATCAGCAGGCATGGGTATTAGCGGATTGGGGATGGAATCCTGGCATCCGGGATCCAGGAGGTCAGTATACCGACACCGGGATCCTGGCCGTCAGAATGCCGGCAGCGGGATGAACGCTAGAAAACCCCTTGCGGGCTAGCTGCGCTTACCACGCTGCGGGCTCAGTGGCTCGCTATACTCGCCACAGGTTCTATCCCAGCTCTATTGGTGTCGTGGACACCCACGAGTGGGAATAGCCCAGGCGCAGCTGTCGGCATTCTCGGCGGTAGGGATCCCGGCGTCAGTATTCTGACCGCCGGGATCCCGACCGAACGGATATTAACTACATCCCATATTAGCATGGCAGTGCTCAGAAAGGAACTGATCAGTTTCCCCCTGGAGAAGGGCTAGGTAAGTGAGGGCTGACGGGGGGTCCTGGTGATGTGATGACAATGAAGGGGCTAACAGAGAAAAGTGGGGATGAAAGGTTACTGATATAGGACGGTTTTGTGATTGTTGGGGGATAAGGGGTTAATGGAGAATGATGATGACAGGGGGCAATGATGGATCATGACAGGTTTATTATTGACAGAGGATAACGGGTTCATGAAAAATTATGAGAGTGGATTAATGATGAATATTAATGGGGTAAAGAGCAAGTATAAGGGATTAATGATTGATGGCTGAATGTTTGACTTTGAAAACAAAGTTGACACGAGATGAGGGAGCTGATCTTGTGGGAGAAACCAATCCTGTGTGATTACGTACAGTATGTGGGGACAGGGCTGCATATGACAAGAGTCATGAAAAGAGGAAGAAGTATGAGGCAAGCAGGAACTGGCTGGGAGTTATACAGTAGAAGGAGCTGGGTCCTCCTAACAACAGAGATAGCATTGTTTAATGCACAATGGTCCCGACGTACCTGCTACCTGCTTCCGACGTTCAGTACTATGCACATGTGCAGTACAGGTCATGCGTCATAGGAAGCAGATGTCAAGTGACTGGCAGTCTGCAGCCGGTTGGTGGCGGGGAAGGGACGGTGACAGAGATTGTCTGGCCTCGTTGTAGGAGCTGTTGCAGCTGACCAGTGGCGTTGCTGCGCTGCTGCGTCCACTGGATCACACATGCATGCAGGAGTAATCTATTATAACAGACGTCTGCTGCTGCCTTACCATATCTGTGCACTGCTGCTTCCAAGTAAGCAGCAGCAGCGATGCAACCTCCATTCATATCTGAATTAGGCTCAAAGTTCCTATTACTTTGTGTGAAGGTTCCAGGTGATCCTATGTATTTCATGTTACATTGTTCACTGAAAACACACCACTTGTCCTGCTTGAGTCTAATGGCCTCGGGAATACTCAGATATACACAAATGTAAAGTGTGCCTTGTAACAGCTGTGCTTCAGCCCAATAACTACAAAAGTGAAGTTAGAGGTTGCCATGGAAAATCATTCCAGCTCAGTGCGTTGGGTCTACTACATGGTATTTTAGTGTGGTCTCTGACTCGCTGCTCCTGCACTGGAATAATCTGCCACATTGTTAGTGATAATAATGTTAATCAGGGACAATCTCGCAAGTCTCACACCCCACCTCGCAGTATACCATGACAACTGCATGCATACAGCACTAAGACTGAATGTAATTCGCTGTTATGGTCCTAATTAACTTAATAAAGAGATAAAGCTGCAAACATGGATATAACTATGAAATGAAAAGGAAAGTGGAGGATCAAAAGATATCAAACCAATGCAATCCTTTACATCTGCCATTCGGCCAAGTTTCTTTGTCTAATACCTCCTTACAGGGACATGGTGATACAACAGAAACATAAAATAAAAAACAATGTGTAGTAGTGTTATAAAATAAGTCTCATAATAGAATGCCCTTGTGTTCGGAAGGAGAAAGGTGATTCTTTAATTTTTCATAATTGAGATAAGGACAGGATCTCGCCACCACTGGAATAGGTCTGAGGCGTACCAAAACTCACTTGAAGTGTGTAATGGAGAGGCCCGTAAAGGTTTCTTTTAAAGGGAGCCTAATACTAAAGAAGTGATAACTGATCAGGACAGTGATAATGCATACCAAACTCATTTGTGTTGGAGATGGGTTCCACGTATCTGGGTTTCTTTACAAACGAATTCCTCAGCTCAGTTCATTGGAAAACTATCACATACCATATTATACTATTTTAGACAATCAGAAAAATCTTTCCAGTACGAAAATCATCCCACTCACCTGCCAAAAAGTTTCTTAATTAGTTATCTAAATTTGGGTTGAGGCACCCATGCAACTACGAAAAATTGCCACAATTTCCTGATCCCCTGATGCTAGGTCAGGAAATAGAGAACATTCAACAAGATTAAAAAAGTAAATTCCCCAATCCTGTTTTGAAAACAGTCGGGATTGACAAATCAGGCATTTTTAACATGAAGAATTTCCCTGATTCCCCAACGGATCGCCAATCACCGATGGTCACTGATTGAATACGGCGGCTATATGTATTGGGGCCTTTGCTTACTAATCCATAGTGGACTGGGTACTCATGGAGTCCTATTGTGACACCCTGATTTAAAAAAGTTAACTTATATCCCTCACAGAGGGAGAAATACTTTATTAAGTGGCCCCTCACAGATGGGAGTTAGGGACAGTGATTAAAGTGAGGCTATATGGAACCTGTGCCCAATCAGTGGCTGCCCAGTTCACGTGCAAGGGAGATAGAGCAGCTCGCGGGCAGCCGGAGCCTTGAACTGAGCTGTCAGCGCGAGCGCGCTGAGGACTCCCTGGCCGCTCGTGAAGAAAACGTTAAGGAGCCGCGGGAGAGAGTTAGAGAGCTGCGTAGGAGGCTCGTGTACGTGGCGAGTACCTGAGGACCGGCAGAGGTGAGCGGAGCGGACGGGGAGCTGTGGTGGTGGCGTCTGGACCGGAGAGAGAGCAGAAGCAGCGGAGACTATACCGGAGTCCTAGTGACGTCGGCGGGAGGCACTGTGGATACACCCCTAGAGGCGGAGTCGGCTACAGGTTCCAACCTTGAGTGACATCGAGGGGCAGGTCCGGAGGCGGGGTAAAGGGACATACCCATATAAGGCTACCGGAGGCTGCTCACAGCCCAAAGCAGCTGGAACAAGGTAAATGGGGGTAAATGATCCCTTGAGCCCTAGTACAGAACTGACATCTAAACTCTAGAGACATTTGCAGTCAGCCAACCATTTATAACTGCACTTGGCACACAAATGCCAATGGGATAAAGTGACACTGTAGAGTAAGAAAGAAGCATATTGAACCCGTCTGGTGAGACAGAGCAGGGACAGCTACAGCCGTCAGAATATATCCAAATTATCACAGGCTCCCCGTTTGCAACATTCTATATCTTTAATAGGAAAACAGAAGTAGCCCAACTATAACTGCAGTTGGAGTGGTGTGCAGTGTACCCTCCCTATTGCCCACAACCATTAAGCTGTGATACCAGGATCAGCAAGAGAATAGAGGCAGGAGTAACTGTTAATGCTTCCACAGCCGGTACCGAGTGTATAAACCACCCCACATCCTACCGTGTTGTAACCACAACTCTACTGTATTCTAAGTCGCAACTAAGTGTAGGACTTATTCGAGTAAGGAAGCGCAGGTTAAAGCCATCCTCAAGTCAGCCAGATACAACTTCGAGCCCGGGCTTGCTACATTCAAGTTTGACAGGCAGCCGCAGTGAACTTCATATAGTCGAGGGACAGCGACCTAAAACGGACAGCACAGGGACAATTACTTAATTCTCGTTAACATTGGAAGGACCTATATACATATATTAGCGGGACCACCCCCGCATGTTCATGAACTAAATGCAGGCAAGAATAGACTTTATTTAGTACAGAGACCTTTACAGTGCCTGGCCAGCACTTAGAATTGGTTTAGATTAGGTTTAAATTATACCGGGAAGTACTGAACAGATTGTGTGTAAATACTAATCCTATTGCTCCCACAGCGAAATAACAAGTTCCGTGTATTTTGAGGTGTAGTGTAGTTGTATGTTGCCGGCAGTCCAGTTTGAATCGGATTGTTACTTGTTACAATAAAGATAAGATCATTCTTTAGATCAAAATTGTGAGTGGAAGATTTCCTGAGACATTACACTATATCCCTGAATCTACAGCTAGGGACCAATGACCTGTGCTGGACAGTCATAGGCATAGGTTCTCAAACTCGGTCCTCAGGAGCCCACACAGTGCATGTTTTGCAGGTCTCCTCACAGAATCACAAGTGAAATAATAAGCTGCACCTGTGGGCCTTTTAAAATGTGTCAGTGAGTAATTAATACACCTGTGCCCCTGCTGGGTTACCTGCAAAACATGCACTGTGTGGGCTCCTGAGGACCGAGTTTGAGAACCTATGGTCATAGGTATGAAGCTTTCACCAATAACACGCACAATTAGTTTTGTAACATCCTCCCCCCCCCCCCCCCCCTTTCCCGGCCATCTTTCAATGTGCCATCCAATTGTCCCCAAGGAATTTAGCTCTCAATGGTTTAGGCTGAGGCAATAATAAAAATAGCCCCTTGTTAGCGACTAGATATACAGTATATCACTCTTCAAAAAATGGCCATCTTGTACAACATATATATTTTAGATCTTCAAGAAGATTTAATTTACAAAAGTGTCGATGACAATATGTGTAAACAGCTGTCTGAAACACCGAAACATGCCGGTGAGGCTGCATCAGTTGAGAGTGTGCCTTCCGCCCCAACATAAGTAGCCAGCTCCAGCTATGTAGTTTGTGCTGATAACTGCTGAAGTAAGGGGGACAATACCGTCACATCCCTGTGAAAGCACAACATCAATATGTGCCAAGCTCAGCTGGAACACATACATAAAATAATATAAGGGCGCTATAGATTTAAAATATATATATATTTTACTCAAAACTAAGTAAAAAGAAGGCAGCTATAAGTGCTGCCTATACAATATAGACCTGGGTACCTATAAGCACAATAAACAGCTGGAACGCTATAAGGAGGAGACCCGCAGTGCAAAATCCGACAATTTAAATGTCAAATCAGCCCCAGCCTGGTCAACATGGGGATAAAGTCCTTAAGGTATCTGGCCCACAAGAAATGTGTAGCCTCACCTATCTCCAAGCTGAATACCACTCATGTTTATTCCTGGCAGCCCTGTATTGGCGCGTGCCAGGGCATTAGTAAAAATAGATATAATTGTGGAACTACAAATTTTGGCAAGCACTTGCAACTACAGACTGCTCCAGCATGCTAGTGCTTGTGGAAAATGTAGTTCCATAAAAGTACCTAAGGAGGAGTAAGAACAGACACTGGATTTAAGTATTTTCATAAAAATTAAAAACATCCCACATTCAAATTTTTGTTACTCTTATAAATACATGGGGAATACTGTCTTTTCTTTCTGGAAGTCTACTAAAATAATATAAAATAAAAAAATAAATAACAAAACAAACAAACAACCAACCAACAGAATGGCAGGTGACAAGAACATTAGCTGAAATTTCTGAAGTCTAAGGGGATATGTACTAAGCAGTGATAAAATAAGATTTTACTCACCGGTAAATCTATTTCTCGTAGTCCGTAGTGGATGCTGGGAACTCCGTAAGGACCATGGGGAATAGCGGCTCCGCAGGAGACTGGGCACAACTAAAGAAAGCTTTAGGTCACCTGGTGTGCACTGGCTCCTCCCACTATGACCCTCCTCCAAGCCTCAGTTAGGACACTGTGCCCGGACGAGCTGACATAATAAGGAAGGATTTTGAATCCCGGGTAAGACTCATACCAGCCACACCAATCACACCGTATAACTCGTGATACTATACCCAGTTAACAGTATGAATATAACTGAGCCTCTCAACAGATGGCTCAACAATAACCCTTTAGTTAGGCAATAACTATATACAAGTATTGCAGACAATCCGCACTTGGGATGGGCGCCCAGCATCCACTACGGACTACGAGAAATAGATTTACCGGTGAGTAAAATCTTATTTTCTCTGACGTCCTAGTGGATGCTGGGAACTCCGTAAGGACCATGGGGATTATACCAAAGCTCCCAAACGGGCGGGAGAGTGCGGATGACTCTGCAGCACCGAATGTGAGAACTCCAGGTCCTCCTCAGCCAGGGTATCAATTTTGTAGAATTTAGCAAACGTGTTTGCCCCTGACCAAGTTGCAGCTCGGCAAAGTTGGAAAGCCGAGACCCCTCGGGCAGCTGCCCAAGATGAGCCCACCTTCCTTGTGGAATGGGCTTTTACAGATTTTGGCTGCGGTAGTCCAGCCGCAGAATGCGCCAGCTGAATTGTGCTACAAATCCAGCGAGCAATAGTCTGCTTAGAAGCAGGAGCACCCAGTTTGCTGGGTGCATACAGGATAAACAGCGAGTCAGTTCTCCTGACTCTAGCCGTCCTGGAAACATAATTTTTCAAGGGCCTGACTACGTCCAGTAACTTGGAATCCTTCAAGTCCCTAGTAGCCGCAGGCACTACAATAGTTGGTTCAAGTGAAAAGCTGATATCACCTTAGGGAGAAACTGGGGACGAGTCCTCAATTCTGCCCTATCCATATGGAAAATCAGATAAGGACTTTTATATGACAAAGCCGCCAATTCTGATACACGCCTGGCCGAAGCCAAGGCCAATAACATGACCACTTTCCGCGTGAGATATTTTAGATCCACGGTTTTTAGTGGCTCACACCAATGTGATTTTAAGAAACTCAACACCACGTTGAGAACCCAAGGTGCCACTGGAGGCACAACCGGGGGCTGAATATGCAGCACTCCTTTTACAATGTCTGAACTTCAGGTACTGAAGCTAGTTCTTTTTGGAAAAAAATCAACAGAGCCGAGATCTGTACCTTAATGGAGCCTAATTTTAGGCCCATAGACACTCCTGCTTGTAGGAAATGCAGAAATCGACCTAGCTGAAATTCCTCTGTTGGGGCCTTTTTGGCCTCACACCAAGCAACATATTTTTGCCATATGCGGTGATAATGTTTTGCAGTTACATCTTTCCTGGCTTGAATCAGCGTAGGAATGACTTCCTCCGGAATGCCCTTTTCCTTTAGGATCCGGCGTTCAACCGCCATGCCGTCAAAACGTAGCCGCGGTAAGTCTTGGAACAGACAGGGCCCCTGCTGCCGCAGGTCCTGTCTGAGCGGCAGAGGCCATGGGTCCGCTGATATAATTTCTTGAAGTTCTGGGTACCAAGCTCTTCTTGGCCAATCCGGAACCACGAGTATCGTTCTTACTCCTCGCCTTCCTATTATTCTCAGTACCTTTTGTATGAGAGGCAGAGGGAGGAACACATAAACCGACTGGTACACCCACGGTGTTACCAGAGCGTCCACAGCTATCGCCTGAGGGTCCTTTGACCTGGCGCAATATCTTTTATAGCTTTTTGTTGAGGCGGGACGCCATCATGTCCACCTGTGGCCTTTCCCAATGGTGTACAATCCTTTGGAAGACTTCTGGATGAAATCCCCACTCTCCCGGGTGGAGGTCGTGTCCGCTGAGAAGATCTGCTTCCCAGTCGTCCACTCCGGGAATGAACACTGCTGACAGTGTTAACACATGATTTTCCGCCCATCGGAGAATCCTTGTGGCTTCTGCCATCGCCATCCTGCTTCTTGTGCCGCCCCGTTGGTTTACATGGGCGACTGCCGTGATGTTGTCTGATTGGATCAGTACCGGCTGGTTTTGAAGCAGAGGCCTTGCCTGACTCAGGGCATTGTAAATGGCCCTCAGTTCCAGAATATTTATGTGTAGGGAAGTCACTTGACTTGACCAAAGTCCCTGGAAGTTTTTTCCCTGTGTGACTGCCCCCCAGCCTCAAAGGCTGGCATCCATGGTCACTAGGACCTAGTCCTGTATGCCGAACCTGCGGCCCTCTTGCATGGAACCTGCCGAATGGGATTGCTTCGTAGGAAGCTACCATTTTTTCCCAGGACTCGCGTGCAATGATGCACCGATACCTGTTTTTGCTTCAGGAGGTCTCTGACTAGAGATGACAGTTCCTTGGCTTTCTCCTCCGGGAGAAACACTTATTTCTGTTCTGTGTCCAGAACCATCCCCAGGAACAGTAGACGTGTCGTAGGAACCAGCTGTGACTTTGGACTGTTTAGAATCCAACCGTGCTGTTGTAGCACTTTCCAAAATAGTGCTACCCCGACTAGCAACTGCTCCTTGGACCTTGCCCTTATAAGGATATTGTCCAAGTACGGGATAATTAAAACTCCCTTTTTTCGAAGGAGTATCATCATTTTGGCCATTACCTTGGTAAACACCCTCGGTGCCATGTACAGTCCAAACGGCAGTGTCTGGACTTGGTAATGGTAATCCTGTACCACAAATCTGAGGTACTCCTGGCGAGGATGGTAAATGGGGACATGCAGGTAAGCATCCTTGATGTCCCGGGATCCCATGTAATCCCCATCGTCCAGGCTTGCAATAACCGCCCTGAGCGATTCCATCTTGAACTTGAATTTTTTTATGTATGTGTTCAAGGATTTTAAATATAAAATGGGTCACACCGAACCATGCGGTTTTGGTACCCCAAACCGTGTGGAATAGTAACCCCGTCCTTGTTGAAGTAGGGGCACCTTGAGTATTACCTGCTGGGAATACAGCTTATTAATTGCCTCTAGCGCAGCCTCCCTGCCTGAGGGAGTTGTCGGCAAGGCATATTTGAGGAAACGGCGGGGGGGAGACATCTCGAATTCCAGCTTGTACCCCTGAAATACTACTTGAATGAAACAGGGATCCACCTGTGAGCGAGACCACTGATCGCTGAAATTTTTGAGACGGCCCCCCACCGTACCTGGCTACACCTGTGGAGCCCCCGCGTCAAGCTGTGGACTCAGAGGAAGCGAGAGAAGAATTTTGATTCTGGGAACAGGCTGACTGGTGCAGCTTTTTCCCTCTCCCCATGTCTCTGTACAGAAAGGAAGCACCTTTGACCCGCTTGCTTTTCTGAAGCCGAAAGGACTGTACCTGATAATACAGTGCTTTCTTAGTCTGTGAGGAAACCTGAGGTAATGGATACGAGGTCCCAGAGACCATCCCCAAATAATTCCTCACCCTTATAAGGCAGAGTCTCTATGCGCCTTTTAAAGTCAGCATCACCTGTCCAGTGACAGGTCTCTAATACCCTCCTGACAGAATGGTCATTACATTCATTTTGGATGCCAGCCGGCAAAATATCCCTCTGTGCATCCCTCATATATACGACGACGTCTTTAATATGTTCTCATGTGTGACAGGGTCACCGACCACGCTGCAGCAGCACGATCTGCAGGTCTCAGTCTAGTACCTGAGTGTGTAAATACAGACTTCAGGATAGCCTCCTGCTTTTTATCAACAGGTACCTTCAAAGTGGCCGTTCCTAAAACGGCAGTGCCACCTTTTTTGACAATCGTGTGAGCGCCTTATCCACCCTAGGCGATATCTCCCAGCGTAACTTATCCTCTGGCGGGAAAAAGTACGCCCTCAGTAACTTTTTAGAAATTACCAGTTTCTTATCGGGGGGAACCCACGCTTTTCACACACTTCATTCATTCATCTGATGGGGGAACAAAACACTGCCTGCTTTTTCTCCCCAAACATAAAACCCTTTTTTTTTGGTACTTGGGTTAATGTCAGAAATGTGTAACACATTTTTTATTGCCGGGATTAAGTCACGGATGTTCCTAGTGGATTGTGTATATGTCTCAACCTTGTCGACACTGGAGTCAGACTCCGTGTCGACATCTGTGTCTGCCATCTGAGTGAGCGGGCGTTTTTTGAGCCCCTGATGGCCTTTGAGACGCCTGGGCAGGCGCGGACTGAGAAGCCGGCTGTCCCACAGCTGTTATGTCATCCACCCTTTTATGTAAGGAGTTGACACTGTCGGTTAATACCTTTCACCTAACCATCCACTCTGGTGTCGGCCCCACAGGGGGCGACATCACATTTATCGGCATCTGCTCCGTCACCATATAAGCCTCCTCATTAAACATGTCGACACAGCTGTACCGACACACCGCACACACACAGGGAATGCTCTGACTGAGGACAGGACCCCACAAAGCCCTTTGGGGAGACAGAGAGAGAGTATGCCAGCACACACCAGAGCGCTATATAATGTGGGGATTAACACTATAACTGAGTGAAATTTCCCCAATAGCTGCTTGTATATATAATATTGCGCCTAAATTTAGTGCCCCCCCTCTCTTTTTAACCCTTTGAGCCTGAAAACTACAGGGGAGAGCCTGGGGAGCTTTCTTCCAGCTGCACTGTGAAGAGAAAATGGCGCCAGTGTGTCTGAGGGAGATAGCTCCGACCCTTTTTCGCTGACTTTTCTCCCGCTTTTTTCTGGATTCTGGCAGGGGTATTTACCACATATATAGCCTCTGGGGCTATATATTGTGGTTTTTTGCCAGCCAAGGTGTTAATATTGCTGCTCAGGGCGCCCCCCCCCCCCCCCCAGCGCCCTGCACCCTCAGTGACCGGAGTGTGAGGTGTACATGAGGAGCAATGGCGCACAGCTGCAGTGCTGTGCGCTACCTTGGTGAAGACTGATGTCTTCTGCCGCCGATTTTCCGGACCTCTTCTTGCTTCTGGCTCTGTAAGGGGAACGGCGGCGCGGCTCCGGGACCGAACACCAAGGACTGGGCCTGCGGTCGATCCCTCTGGAGCTAATGGTGTCCAGTAGCCTAAGAAGCCCAATCCGGCTGCAAGCAGGCGAGTTCGCTTCTTCTCCCCTTAGTCCCTCGCTGCAGTGAGCCTGTTGCCAGCAGGTCTCACTGAAAATAAAAAACCTAAATCTATACTTTCTTTCTAAGGGCTCAGGAGAGCCCCTAGTGTGCATCCAACCTCGGCCGGGCACAAAATCTAACTGAGGCTTGGAGGAGGGTCATAGTGGGAGGAGCCAGTGCACACCAGGTGACCTAAAGCTTTCTTTAGTTGTGCCCAGTCTCCTGCGGAGCCGCTATTCCCCATGGTCCTTACGGAGTTCCCAGCATCCAGTAGGACGTCAGAGAAAAGTGGATAAGTGAGCCAGTGGGGAAGTTGCCCATGGCAACCAATCAGCATTGATGTAACATTTATAATTTGCATACTATAAAAGTATACAGAGCAGCTGATTGGTTGCCATGGGCAACTTCTCCACTGGCTCACTTCTCCACTTTTATCATTGCTTAGTACATGTCCCCCTTAGGGGCATATTTACCACCAACTGCATATAAAATGCGGTTGCGGTATAAAAATGACCATATGCATTTAATAAAGTAGCTGCACTGGGATAGAGCTTCTGAAAAAGCCCTCTTCCAGTAAATGGCTACGAGTAAAGTGATAGATATCACGAGGGGTGGAATGGGCATAGAGTCCCGAGGAAGACTCCTGGCGGGCCTATGTGCATGTGGGGCCTGTTTTGTTTGTTGACATGTGAGGAGTGGTGCTGCCGCCATGGTTACACGGTATACCTCTGGTGCTGCCCATTTTTTTTCCAGGGCCGCTCTTAGTTCCCAATCAGCCCCCACCCCTGTACATCCGTGCATATTTGGATGCACGGATATACACTAGGGAACTGCATTGTAGTATCGTTAGCATAAAGTCACAGATGCAACTACAGCAAAAGATGCAAGGATGACCGCAACTGCGTCAAACTCATAATCAGACCCTATGAGAAGGAATCCTGCCCCCTTAGGGCTGCTTCTATTAATTTTCTGGGCTAGGTTTCCATCCCAATCCATCCCTGGCTATCACTTTACTCCAAATTGAGACCACAATGTAAGAGAACCTGAGGCTGAGCCCTACAGTAGAGTAAATACACGGAAGAAAAAGACTGCAGAGAGGGGCACAGCCAGAGGAAATGCTGCCAAAGGGTGCACCACTATTATAGAGGGGCTGAAAGCTATGAAGACTGCTGACAGAATAACAGAGGGAGTTGACACCTGTGCCCAGAGTCTGTCCATATCTTTGATGATGAAATTCACTTTGGGTCCATGAAGTTTGCAGCTTGAGCTGCCTGGCCACAATGAAGGATGATTGTGTAACTGTGGAAGGCTGTCCTACCATGCCCCCAAGGATGATCAATGCTTGAAAGAAAAAAGCTCTTACCTTTATGAAGAGGGAAGTTCTGGTAAAGCAATAAACCAGTGAAGACAGAACATATAAGTAGTTGCGCAATAAACAAATAGAGCAGCCCGTATAAATGTTAACAAAAGGTTTCTCAAATAACCTCCAAATGCAGTATAAAAAAGAAAATGTAACGGAAATACAATGGCGCTAAATCTGAACCATAAAGAGCAATATGGATAATCACCCTTGTAATAATCCTCAATGTGGGTCAGTTCCTAAATGAGGGAAGACAGTCCATACGACGTTTTGATTTCTTCTTATAATTCCAATCAATAATGAAATCTGACAAAACAAGAAGAAACTGTGCCCACTCAGCATCAAAACTCAGTTTGAGGTGGGGTGTGTTATAGGCACAGAAAACAGATGATCGTGCAGTGACGCAAATATAAGGAGTATTACTTTATTAATAAACCATTGCACTCACAATAATGAAGTGTTTTAAGAGCATATCATCAATCCATCCTCAGATAATTTCCCAGATCAGGATAGCCAATTTATGAATGTTTCCCTGGTTTTCAAAAAAACCTGATAAAACAAAAACCTGCGTCCACCGTTTTAAATCAAAGTATGGTGGATACACAGAAAAAGGATCATAGTGCAATACCTTTTATCTTAAAAGGATTATTTTTATTTACAACACCGCACTCACAATGTAAAAGATGAATAAAAGCATATGATACATCACTCCATATAGAGTCCTCTCTGGTCTGAAGGGGGAATCTCTGGTGCTCCCAAGATGGAAAAAAGGGATTTGACACAGCCCGGGTGAAGGTGTCAGCCACCGGAGATCACCACAGCAAAACCGTCCTGGACTCACGAACCACACAGTGCTTAACGCGTTTCGGATCCTCCTCGATCCTTCGTCAGAAGCATGTGTGGTAACTCTACAATACCCTCTTTTTATACCCAAAACTAATCAAAATTGATTACAATCCATAATTGAATCTCGCACCGTCGTAACCGGAACCGGAAGTCCTTGCGTTCCGCTATGCGTTCCACAGTCCTTACGTATATGCGGAAGTGTCCAATTACATCACACACCATAATCGTCATTGCCGGAAACGGAAGTTCTTGCGTTCCACAGTCCTCACGTATATGCGGAAGTGTCCAATTATATCATACAGCATGAAGATCTCATCTGGAAACGGAAGTTCTTGCGTTCCAATACGCATTCCTCAATACCTCAATAGGGGTAATAGATTATAATACGTTTCATATTGGTTCCACCATGCCAAATAAATATTCACTGATATATTCCAATAATGGTAATAGTGGAATCCACAAAAACCTTTGATTTATTGATTTTTTAAGTGGTCCCATGGTGTCCAATAAGAACATCCCCTCAAAAAAAAGAGAAAAAGAGCAGCATCAGTGTTCAAAATATTATATATATATAAAAGGTATAATAATATAGACTCTAAAACACAATTTACTTTAAAAAACAAGACACTTCAAAGTCGGTATTGAGGCCATTCGGAACTAGGGTTTTAAGAGAATAGATCCACTTCATTTCAGATTTTGAAAGACGGGAATCCATGTCTCTCGTTCTCCATTTTGGTAATATTTGTTGTATACCACAAAATCTCTTAATGTGACATTCATTAGACCCATGTGTAGTTTTAAAATGTGCAGATACCGAATGGGTTAACAGTCCCTTACGGATATTGTAAATGTGTTCCGCCAAACGTACCTTTAAATTTCTTGTGGTCTTTCCTATATAATGTAAACCACAGGTACACTCCAATAGATAAATAATATTTTTTGAGTGACATGTAATAAATTCCCGTATGGGATGAACTACTCCATTAACCATAAAATTCTTTACAACTCTGTCTTCTGATGGTACGGTCCTGCACATAAGGCAGGTACCGCACCTGTGAAAACCTAAAGTGCGAATGCTTTGTCTTATATCACTTTCTATTGAACTTTTAACCAAATGGGACTTAATAGATGGTGCCTTTTATATATATATATTTTCTGGTAAATCATTACCAATTACTGGATCCTGTTTTAATATTTTCCAGTTATTTGAAAAAATCTTTTCTATAATCTTAAAATCAGAACTATACTGACTGATAAAGGCCCAATCATATTTATTCGGTTCATTTCTACTCACTTTTCCTTTCTCCCTCAGTAAATCACTTCTCTCCATTTGTATTACTCTATCTTCTGTTTTTGTTAAGACATCTTCCATATATCCTTTACACTTAAATCTTTCTGTAACGGTTGCCATTTGTTCCTTACATATATTTACGTCTGAACAGTTTCTTTTTATACGGACATATTGGCTGAATGGAATTCCATCCAGCCAGCTGGAATGATGTTGACTTGACCTTTCTATATATCCATTCACATCCGTCTCTTTCCTATGAGTTTTAGTTTTTATCTGTCCTTCTTCAATGTAGATATTTAAATCTAAAAAGACAATTGTCTCCTTACTTCTATTGAAGGTTAATTTAATATTGTATGGATTATTATTTAATGTATTACAAAAGGAATCCAAATCTTCCATATTTCCTGCCTTTATAAATATATCATCAATAAATCTATGCCACAGGGCCAGGTCTGCCCCCAGTTGTCCATCCTGTATATACACATTCATTTCTTCCCAGAAGGACATAAATAAATTAGCATAACTGGGGGCAAACCTGGTCCCCATGGCAGTCCCGATCAATTGCAAATAAAAAGATCCATCAAAACTGAAGTAATTATTTCTCAGAATGAAACTGATACCTTCTAAAATAAACAATTTCAAATCCTCCCCCAAATCACTTTTATTAAGAAAATGAGAGACTGCAAGTAAACCTTGATCATGATCTATAATTGTGTATAATGTGCTAACATCTGCACTACACAAGGTATAATTGTCATTCCATTGGATAGTACTTAACTTCCTTAATATATCCCCTGTATCTTTAAGGTAAGCCTTAGTGGTACTCACAATGGGCTGTAAGTGAAAATCTATAAATGCGGACAAATTACTTGTCAAACTATTGCAGCCTGAGATTATAGGTCTACCTGGGGGGTCGGTCTGGCTCTTGTGGATCTTCGGGAGTGTATAAATAGTTGGAATCGATGGTTCAGTAATATATAAATATTCAAATTCTTTCTTCGTTATGGTACCTTTTTCCTGTGCCTTTGATGTTAATTCCCTCAAGGATTTCGCAATCCTTGAAGTCGGATCTCCTTTTAATTTCTTATAGGTACCATCACTATGTAATTGCTTATTTATACCTTCAATATATTTATCCCGATCCACAAGAACCACACCTCCCCCCTTATCTGCAGGTTTAATTATTAGATCTTTATTACCCTTAAGTGCTTTCATAGCTTCATATTCTTTTTTCGTTAAGTTTTTTCTTCCTTCCATTCCTTTCTTTTAAGGCTAATTCAGTTTCTTCAACTACTAATTTTGAAAAACAGTCTATCTGGCTACCCTTACAATGTGTTGGATAAAAAGTAGATACAGGTTTAAATTTTGATCTCTCTTCATCACAAATTGGAGTCTCAGTACCATCCTTTTTATTTTTAAAGAACTTTTTCACCGTCAACTTCCTCGTAAACTTTTGTATGTCCACAAAAAGGTCAAAACTATTCATTGATTTTGAAGGGGCAAATTTTAAGCCTTTTTTCAAATCGCTCTCTTCATCCATGGTAAGTTTTTGAGAACTCAAATTGAATATTTGAATCTCTTTTTTTTCTCATCATTATTTGCCTGTCCATTTTTTTTATTATTATTAGCACATGATTTCTTTGTTTTTTTATACAATGTTTTGTTAGTATTACCTGCTCTCACTCCCCTCCTTGTTTTCTTAACCTTTAAATTGCTCTGGGGGTTCTCGGATCCCAATCTAAAAAATCGGGGGATACTCCCAAATGGACATCCGGATTCATGTGAGAGAATCTATTTCTGACCTCAATGGGATGATCCACATTAGATAAAGTTCTCATCTTAGGTCCCCCCTGATGATAATTAAACCTATTAATCCTATGGTAATTATTCCCATAGGGAGTATCCTTTCCATCAAAGTGACGTTTCCTCCACTTCCTTTGTGGATACTGGAATGGGGTCCCATCACCTTGATGATTTCTTGGATACTCTATCCATCTTCTTCTAGGATTTGGTGGTGGGGTTTCATTTATTCGATTATGGGATCCCACCTTATTGGTCCTAGAATTATCTTTCCTCCTCCATTTAGGAACTTTACTTCTATTAAAACTTTCCTTTTGTGATTGAAAATTCACCATGTTTTGTGGATCCTCTACCTCAGACAAACCCCCTGTGTCTCTAATATTTATTTTTTGTTTTTTATCTCTTAGTTCTTTTGTATTCCTCTTAATTTTACTAAGGAGTTCTTTTTCTGCCTCTCTAAAATCCTCTAGAACCTTGAAGGGTAAAACCAACGATTGTAATTCATTGATCTGTTCATTCAAGGAAGATAGTGTACCTCTTCTCTCCCGAATTATCAAATCAATGAGAGCAAGGGAGCATTTGTCCAAAATTGAATTCCACTCAATTTTGAATTCTTCCCCCGAAGAGGTAAAGGAGGGTGGTTTTATTAATTTTAACCCTTTCGGGATAATACCCTTCGCCTGATAGTGTTCTAAGGCTAAGACCTCCCACCAGATCTTATTTTCTTTCACCATAATGGTTTCTAGTTTTTTAAAAACTGAACCAAGGTCTTCATCACATAGAACAATATCAGTATTATCTTTAACATGTGAAAAGGTTCTTTTAGCCAATTCTTTTCTATTTTCTCTATATGAAAACATGGTTGCAGCAACAATATATATGTAAACGTTACTGAAAGCTAGACCGGTAAGTTGCTTGAAGTCTTTGACCATTAGTGGCTTGAACCCGTTAAGATTCAAAGGCAGTCAATAGTGGGCCATTGCTGGGAGCCTATCAGGGCTTTCTGTAAGCCAGACAATCAGATTCTTCAGCCAATTCCGCCTCATAGTATCATAACTATGCTAAGTTAGCGCTGCCGAGAAGAAGAGGAGCCACCGCTGCAAATAAAAGATGTTGTTGAAGAGAAATATTCCAATGAAAGGGATCAGGACAAATTTATGGAGAGTATTGACTTCACCTTCTTAGTCTTTGTACACAAATGGGCAAAATATGGTCCTCCACATGTGGCCATTAGACAAAAGTATTTGTATGAGCGTGCGAGCCCCACAGGGGATACAGGGTATCTGAAGTGCTTGCACCCGTGAGTATGAGATACCTAACCCAACAGAGGGCATCATCGTCCCAAGTATGGAGGCCAATCCCGGGATCGGCAGGATCCTGGGATTTAGGGACAAAAACGGGCGGGATTCAATCCCGGGATTGGAAGCTTCAATCCCGGGGATTGAGGGATCAGCGTTGAGCGTCTTCAGGATGCTTAGATGCTGCCTGGCTTCCTCCTCCCAGCTCCCCAGCGCAGCGTGACGTGCAGTGAGAGGTCACGCTGCACCTTCACCTGCCGCCAGGAGAAGCTGATGTTTCCCACCCGCACGCCCCTGGTGTATGGTGAGTTATGTGTGCAGGGCGGGTGGGACGAGGTAAGCCAATCCCAGGTATCCCGGGAATCCCGGGATCAACATTTTTCAATCCCAATACCCAGGATTGAAAAAATGGCCTGGGATTGGCCTCCCTAGTCCCAAGGGTCCCATGCTCGTGGCAACGTATGCACACATTGTCCGTTTCCTCATAGTGTAATCCATACAGCATTCCAAGATTGACCATAAGAGGTGAAATGTTCAGAAGGAGAACTGGGTGGACGGAGAACCCCTTTTCATCCCTTTTACACAACTGTTATCTTGCAAGAAGAGTCTGAGTAACTGTCACTCTCACAGCCATGTTTCTGGTTCTCCTAATTATACGTGTCTCAGCCATAGACAGCTGAGTTGCCAACTAGGATATAAGCTGCATATAGTATTACTGGGTGGTCTTCAGTATTCCGCCGGCCAGGATCCCAATGACCAGCATACCGGCGCCGGGATCCCGACTGCCGGCATGCCAACACATATTCTCCCTCTTGGGGTCCACGACCCCCCTGGAGGGAGAATAAATAGCGTGGCCCAGCTAGCGCACCACCGTGCCCACAGCAAGCCCACAAGAAGCTCATTAGCGCTCGCCCAGCTGTCGGTATGCCGGCCCCCGGGATCCCTGCCGCCGGCCGCTCATACTACACCCTTGTTACTAACTTGTGTCATAGAGCTAAGTGATTATGCCCTGTCATTATAATAGACTAATAGTACATGCAGACTGAGTACCATTAAGCACAATATTTGCTTCAGACCATCCGTAATGTTTTTAAGCAAGGCTGCAAATGCCCTTTACTAAATCTGTTCAATTATTCATCCCTCACTTCAGATACACTTGACCTGCCTGACTAGGACTTTTAATTAACACAATTTTCTTCTATTAAACGTGGAGATTAACACTATAAGATCCCATAAGTTACAGCTGCAATGCCACATTTCCCACACAGGAATTATTTCTGTTTGTTTTTATTAAACAGTAAAGTGAGTCTGATATTTCTAGAATGTCTTTCCAGAACTCAGTCTTACCTTTACATAAATCAGTGTGTGCAGGACACAGCAAGGTAAGGTTCCTCTGACAGAATGCCTTTGCATTTCAGATCTCAAGCAGGTTTATGAGGAGAGTGTAACTGGAACTGTGACTGAAAGCCAGACAGTTAGGAAAGTCTTAAATGATCACATGATGGCAGAGAAAGGTATGAGTGGGCTGTAGTAAGAATGAGCATACAGAGGAGAGCAGGGCCTGATTAAGGGTTCCAGTCGCCCTAAGCTAATACAGCACAGCCAAGCTGCGTAGGCAGGGGTCAACCTTAAATCGATGCATCCGCAATTAAATTGAGGGATGGTGCCACACACATGCTGGGTGGCAGTGTCCAGTGCTGGGCGGCCCTCAGCACGTGAGTGGATGGATGCAGATCTTGCTGCGGGAAGCAAGATCTGCCTCCATCTCTGAATAACCCCCTAGAGCCGCAGACAGCGGGTGTCTCAGTAGACAGCCTGTCAGCTGCGGAATTTGCATAAATTTGAAGTAACGGCTTCATCAAATGTCACAGCCGCTACTGGATTAGCGTCCAGCTCTGAATCAGGCCCATTGTAAGCAATCGTATTACCTTAGTGACCAACATATTATAAATAACAGCAGACACCATTGAACCCTTATTAGTACCCAGCATACCATAAGGTGTATCCAGCATATCATATAACCCAGCAATGACCACCAAGATACTGTATACCAAACGTCATTATAACAACACCAACAGATTTACATAGTATGTCTCTGTAGGGAAATTATCATCCAGAATGAAGTCCTCCAAACAAACACATTTACATTAGCTGTCACTGGTACACAGGGGTGGTATTGACCGGTCCACGCTGCATCTCCCACTACACTGAAATGAGCACTGACATCTTCCCCTAATGCCACTGAGAGACCTATCGGGGTAATGCTGCAATGGGGACATATGGACCATGGGAGGGGGACTGGAGAGTAATCCTACAATGGAGACCTATGGACGTAGGCAGTGCCGGCTCTACCCGCTCAGCAAAGTCTGCAATGCAGGGAGGCGCCATGCTGGATAGGCGCTCTCCCTGCTTTACAGACCTTGCTGATCATATGCTGCTGTTGCTGCCCTTTGCCGCTGCGCCTGTGACTCTGTGTGACAGGAAGCGGCACCGGCAGAATGAGCGGCTCCCCCTCACTGCCTCCTTACCACTGCCTCTGCGTTCTGCCGGTGGAGCGGCATTGCGTGACGGCAGCTTCGCGCTGCGGAAGTGTGACCCTCTCCGGCAGATGGGAGCGGGACCTGCGATGACTGACATCTCGGCCATAAGTCATACTTGCCTACCTGACCCTCTCCATGAGGGAGAAAATGCTCTGTTCCTGGACTTTCCTGGTAATGTATGATTGCCATCACCTGTGGTGAAACACCTTTCTTATCAATTAACTAGCTCATCACAGGTGATGGCAATCATACATTACCAGGAAAGTCCAGGAACAGAGCATTTTCTCCCTCATGGAGAGGGTCAGGTAGGCAAGTATGCCATAAGTCCCACAGACTGACAGGGTGCAGCTGCTGGGAGGCCCCCGTAAACTGACGGGGAACAACGCAGGGCTGCATCATGACAGGGGCCCTCAGGCACAGGAGGAAACTAATCACTGGGGTGACACAGGGGGCAGATAAGGGGCTGAGTCTTGGGACAGATTATGATGTGACACGGGGGCAGCTAATGGGGTGACACTGGGGACAGATTATGGGGTGACACGGGGCAGCTAATGGAGTGACACGGGACAGATTATGGGATGTCACAGGGTGCAGCTAATGGACTGACACAATGGACAGATTTTGGGGTGACACAGGTGCCAGGACTGGTTACAGGTAAAAACACTGGTTCCACAACTGGGGACATATAATAGGATGACAGGCCTGGGAACCGATATTTGGCCGAAACAGTGTCTGGGACCGGGGACATATCTGGGGGATGATAACTGGATGACACAGGAGATGGGGACTAATAATAGGGTGACACAGGTGCTGGGGATGGATAATAGGCTAACACATGTCCCAGATCAGGACACTGATAATGAGGGGATACAGGGGCAACGTCTGGTAACAGAGAATATGGTGACAAAGTGTTCAGGACTGAGGGTGTCAGGGCTGCTGCTGTGGGCTGAGAATGGGAAGACGCAGGAACCCAGGCAGGGTGATGCCGGGCTACGTGCCACATCCAGAGTCAGGAGTAAGAGGTGAGAGACATCCGGAGACAGAGAGGGGAAGGTAGGATGTGCTGGGGCCGGAGGTCTCCCTTTACCTGCCCTGAGGGAGGGCGCCAATTTATTGTTTGCAGGAGGGCGCCGAACACCCTAGCACCAGCCCCGGACATAGGGGTGGGGAGAAGAATGCCACAGTGGTATCGAGACTACAGAAAATGCAGACCAGGGTTTCTTTTTTTCAGGGGCCCCTGTTTCTCCTCTCTCTAGTGAAGAAAAACCATAACACAGTGTGAAAAAGAAATAGACCTACAGAGAAAAAAATTAGGGTCCAATAACCCCTGACTTAAACTGGGTACACACTAGGCCAGGTCTGGCCAATCTGTGGCTCTCCAGATGTTGTGAAACTACACATCCCAGCATGCCCTACCACGGTTTTAGCATTTCTTAATAGCAAAACTGTGGCAAAGCATGATGGGAATTGTAGTTTTACAACAGCTGGAGAGCCACAGGTTGGCCAGACCTGCACTAGGCGGTGACTGACCTGGCAGGGTTGCCAGCATTGGCAAGTACATACACATTTTCCGATGCTGGCGGCGACGGAGCGATGTCATGCCCCTTCCCCATGAGGCATGCGCCTTATGTCCCTATTGAAAAAAAATGGGGGTGTCAATTTTCTCTCTGGCACAGGGCACAATAAAGTCCAGTTAGGCCCTGGCATACCCCATCCACCATCGCACTCATCTCTCCATTGTTCCAATCCCCACTGCAACCCCTCTGTAAATACACACGTAGGAATATTGGGGGTCATTCATTTTTTCACAGCGTAGCGATCGAGTCAGATCTGCGCATGCGCCAGCGGCGAAGTGCGCCGGCGCATGGCCGCCTGTCGCTACAGTACGATCGCCTCTGCCTGATTGACAGGCAGAGGCGGTCGATGGGCGGGAGGGGGTGAAACAGCGGCCTTTGGCCGCCGCTTCGTGGGTGCAGCCGGCCAACTCAGGCGTGGCCGGACCGTGCGGGGAGTGCCCCGCAGCGGCTGCGTGACGTCACACGCAGCCACTGCAGGCTGGGGAGCGAAGAGTAGCTCCCGGCCAGCACGCTAAAGCTGCGCTGGTCGGGAGCTACTCTTGAAGTGCAAAGACATAGCTGCTGTGCGATGCCTTTGCACTTCTGCGGGGGGGGGGGGGGGGAGCACTGACATGCGAGGTGGGATAGCCCTGTGCTGGGTGTCCCGCCGCATGTCTGAGTTCAGGATCGTGGCTGTGCTAAATTTAGCTCAGCTACAATCAACTCGGAATGAGTAAAATAAGAAATTGTTAAAACAAAATACAGATTGAGCAGAATGTCTCAGATATATTTCTGCTGTGATACCTACTGTATGTGAGTTATGCTGGAATTAGTGGTGCACGTGCCAACCTACAACTGTGCTCACATCAAGCAGAGCAGTCAGACATAGCCAGGCTTGAGAGACTACTGGCAAGCATTAACAGTAGTAATAAAAGTTAGGTTTAGGGTAAAATTAGGAACCCTAATTTTATCCTAATCCTACCCCAACTCTAATTTTAGCATAACCCTAATCCTACCCTAACCATAACCACAACCTAGCCCTAACCCAACCCTAATCTTATCCTAACCCTAATTTTACCCCAATCCTAATCTTACCCTAAACCTTATCTAACCCTAATCATACCCTAACCCTTATCTAATTCTAATCTAACCCTAACCATAACCCTTATCTAACCCTAATCTTACGAAGATGCACACGGGCCCCCTCCTCTGTTGACACGCCCCTGCCCTAACCCTTATCGGCTGTTGACATTTTATCTGTCGACAGTCACAATGTTGACATTGTATTAGTGTCAAGATTGTGAATGGCAACATGATAACTGCATACTATCTATCAAGCATTATATTCCTACTATCATGGCTTATGATTGGCTGTGAGGATAAATATATGCGCGCTCAATGATCACACCTAATATCACAACTAGCATCCAATATCAACACGTCCTGTGATCCTAGAATTATTACCATTTTAAAAGCCAGCTGCATATGTGAGACTTATACATCAGACAAGCAGCCTTCCATGGCCCCAACTGTTCTCAAGATTGAGCAGCTGTAATCGGCTGAAACATCCCCAGGGTCTGATGATACATATGAAAATGTTTGTGCCAATATGACATAACCTCTTTGGTCTGAAGACCACATCTGATTTGGGTATATCTGCATGAGTCAACGGAACAAGACGCGTTGCATACTTCCAGCAGCCTCAGCAGACGCCTCCCCCCTACGCAATATAATGCTTTTTTTTGCTAATGATTATTAAGTTCCAGTGTATATTATCTCTCCTGTATATGAGATTAAACTCAGCAGTGACAATAACATAACTTGTTATTAAACACATTTCATTCTATTGTTTTGAGCAGCCACAACTAGTAAAAGTAGAAATATAAGGTACAGTATTCGCAAACACTATTAAATGTCTGTTTCTAGTTCATAAGCGATGTTAGTGCAGCCTCATCAAATTAGCTCCAACCTCAGGCAGAACGGGCATAGCGGGAGAGGATGCTGGACGCACTGACGTTATGTTTCCCAACGATCGGGGACTAGGAAGTATCCTTACAGTATACTGACCCAGGAGATCAGATTGCTGGTGCGTTCCAGAAGTAACAGTGTGGATTGCAAGGCTAACGAGTATCATATTATCAATCACACATGCCGATTACTGCTATTCCCGACGTATGTGAGCATGTATTTCACGTAAAGGTGTTTTTATATTATACTTGCACTGTGCACACCCTCTTTTCATTTTGTATACTGTATATATATATATATGTATATAGCGAAGAAAAACAGGTGGCACTCCCAGACTTGAAAAGATGTGAAACGAGCTTCACTCCGTGAAGTATTTATTGAAAATGACAAGTGACGTTTCGGGGACGCATCCCCTTCCTCAGACAAAGTGCAAGTGCAAAATCAATTGTATATATACCATACATAAAAGCCCACTTACCCCATAATCACGACTCCCAGCTGCGTGGACCACGGAGTGCCCAGGCGTCGCACATCCCGCACTTCCGGTCGCGGCTCACAGCCCGGCCGGAAGTGACGTAATCACGCTGACTGGTTCCCCCGGCAACGCGCTGGGAGCCCTGTAACAAAACACAGAAAAGGTATAACTTTAGTGACTCCATAAAAATGACATGCTGGCACACAAATCAGTATTGCGCTCCACAAGAGCTAGAGTGTGCCTACTAAAACTAATAAAAACACATGTGCAATAATAACATACATTCAAAGTTTTTTTGAGAATTAAAAAACCGGTGTGTTATCCCTTACCCTGGAGGCTGCGTCAATATAATAGTCATGGCGTTTGAGCCCTTTCAAGTGTGAATAGGATGCATTTTATATTTTAAAGTGCATAAAGACCCCCAAGATCTAATTTTAGAAGGCAATTCAACCGGGGGACTGCTTAATCAATAAACAGTCACCTATCTCTTTAAGTACTAGTCTGCAATGTGGATAAATTGTAATGATGACCTCACAAGGACCAATGATTATAATATTAGTGATGCCAAACTCATGGTTCCTAATCCCTAAAATCCTAGACCAAGCTGATAGTTATGGACGCTGCCAAGGCACTTTAATCGCCAATATGCTTTTCTGTCTTTTTATGATCTTTTTATAAAAAGTTAATGAGGCCAAGGGACTCATTTAGCCCCCTGGGGGTCAAACAGTCAAGGCGAAAAATCCACCTGGATTCCAGTTGGAGTAATTTCTTCCCCCTGTCACCCCCCCGTGTAGATGCCGGTACATGGTCGATGGCCCTGTATCTTAAACTGGCCAAGCTATGTTGATGTGTGGCGAAATGTCGTGCCACTGGCTGTTCGCTAGTCCCTGAGATGAGGGCCGCCCGAATGGCCGACCTGTGTTGAGTTAGTCTGATTTTTAATTGGCATTCGGTTTTGCCCACGTAGTAGAGCCCGCATGGGCATACTATCACGTAGACTACATACCGAGATGTACAAGTGAGTGGCCATCTAATTTTTAGCCGTTGGCCTGTGTGAGGGTGTGGAAAAGTCTCCCCCACTAAGAAAAAGGAGCAGGTGGTACATCCAAGGCATTTAAAGCAGCCATTCCTTTTGCTTAAAAAATGCCTGGATGCATTCTTGGCATCAAAATTTGTGATGTCAGTTTTGACTACCAAGTCTTTCAAATTCCTACCCTTGGAGTAACTCGGCATGAGTTTACTGTTATAGAAACACTTCAAGTCAGGGTCTGAAGTGACCATCTGCCATAACCCTTTAACTTGCTTCACTAGGGCAGGACTGTTCGAATTATATTCAGTCACCCAAGGTATGATATCCTTGGGTAGGACTTTGGACTGACGTTTAGATTGCTTCTGAAAATTGCACAGAGCTCTCTCTCGTGCTTTCCTAAGTTCCACAAGGGAATATCCTCTCTCAGAGAATTTCAAAATCATCTCGTCTAGTTGCCTCATCCGTGTATCTGCATTGGTGTTGTTCCTACATACCCTAAGTAACTGGGAGTAAGGCAAACTGCGTATCATGGATTTAGGATGTGAACTTTCAGCCCGGAGTAAGGTGTTCCTGTCCGTGGGTTTTTTGTAAAGGGTGGTCCCCAACTGTCCCTCTCTCAGCTGTATACATACATCCAAGTAGCAAATCTCGGTACTACTGTGGTTTGAGGTGAGTTTAATGGGACTATCTGAATTGTTTTGTCTATCGATGATCTCCATCAAAGTCTGTATGTCACCATTCCAGAAAATGAGGAGATCATCGATGTACCGAAAGTACAGCAAAATGGAACCTGAAATGTTGGCATCTTCAAAAAATAACCCTCTCTCGATTTCCCACATAAAACAGTTGGCAAACGACGGGGCCACTGGGGACCCCATCGAGCAGCCCGTCAGTTGTTTGTAGAACTTCCCATTGAACAAGAAAAAATTGTGTGTAAGTGTGAAGGCTAGGAGCTCTAGAAACAGATCTATATCTGGACCTGTATAAAGTCGATTAGCCGTAATCAACCTTCTGACCGCCTCCAACCCAGCCTGGTGTGGAATACACGTATAGAGGCTGGTGACATCGAGTGTCACCATGGTCATATTGTTAGGGACTGCTCCTAGTCTAGCCAGTCTATCCAAAAGCATCTTTGTATCTTTTAAATAGGAAAAAGTGTCCTGGATGCAAGGCTGTAAATAAGTATCCAGGAACACGGCAATTGGTTCGCACAGGGACCCCCGGGCAGAAATGATAGGTCTACCCGGAGGTCTCTGTGCGTCCTTGTGAATCTTAGGGAGGGTGTAGAATAATGGAACTACAGGCCATTTTGTGGATAATTTATCACTAATTACCTGTGAAATTAACCCCCCACTGACTGCCTGTTTCAACAATAGATCAAGCTCCTGTTTAAACACCAAAGTGGGGTCTTTATCCAGTCGGCAGTATGTCTTGTCATCACTCAGTAGCCTGTCACATTCCGCTACATATGAGGATGTGTCCTGGATGACAATCGAGCCGCCCTTATCCGCGGCTCTCAGGACTATATCAGTCCTCTATTGTAGGTCCCTTAGTGCTCGTCTTTCATCATTGGGAAGATTATGCTTTACAGCTGGAACTGTGTCCCTGATGGCGTTGTCCATTAGTCTATGGAAAGTTTTGAGAGTAGCGTTGTGTGATTGTGGGTCAAATTGTGGGGCTAATCGACTTTATACAGGTCCAGATATAGATCTGTTTCTAGAGCTCCTAGCCTTCACACTTACACACAATTTTTTCTTGTTCAATGGGAAGTTCTACAAACAACTGACGGGCTGCTCGATGGGGTCCCCAGTGGCCCCGTCGTTTGCCAACTGTTTTATGTGGGAAATCGAGAGAGGGTTATTTTTTGAAGATGCCAACATTTCAGGTTCCATTTTGCTGTACTTTCGGTACATCGATGATCTCCTCATTTTCTGGAATGGTGACATACAGACTTTGATGGAGATCATCGATAGACAAAACAATTCAGATAGTCCCATTAAACTCACCTCAAACCACAGTAGTACCGAGATTTGCTACTTGGATGTATGTATACAGCTGAGAGAGGGACAGTTGGGGACCACCCTTTACAAAAAACCCACGGACAGGAACACCTTACTCCGGGCTGAAAGTTCACATCCTAAATCCATGATACGCAGTTTGCCTTACTCCCAGTTACTTAGGGTATGTAGGAACAACACCAATGCAGATACACGGATGAGGCAACTAGACGAGATGATTTTGAAATTCTCTGAGAGAGGATATTCCCTTGTGGAACTTAGGAAAGCACGAGAGAGAGCTCTGTGCAATTTTCAGAAGCAATCTAAACGTCAGTCCAAAGTCCTACCCAAGGATATCATACCTTGGGTGACTGAATATAATTCGAACAGTCCTGCCCTAGTGAAGCAAGTTAAAGGGTTATGGCAGATGGTCACTTCAGACCCTGACTTGAAGTGTTTCTATAACAGTAAACTCATGCCGAGTTACTCCAAGGGTAGGAATTTGAAAGACTTGGTAGTCAAAACTGACATCACAAATTTTGATGCCAAGAATGCATCCAGGCATTTTTTAAGCAAAAGGAATGGCTGCTTTAAATGCCTTGGATGTACCACCTGCTCCTTTTTCTTAGTGGGGGAGACTTTTCCACACCCTCACACAGGCCAACGGCTAAAAATTAGATGGCCACTCACTTGTACATCTCGGTATGTAGTCTACGTGATAGTATGCCCATGCGGGCTCTACTACGTGGGCAAAACCGAATGCCAATTAAAAATCAGACTAACTCAACACAGGTCGGCCATTCGGGCGGCCCTCATCTCAGGGACTAGCGAACAGCCAGTGGCACGACATTTCGCCACACATCAACATAGCTTGGCCAGTTTAAGATACAGGGCCATCGACCATGTACCGGCATCTACACGGGGGGGTGACAGGGGGAAGAAATTACTCCAACTGGAATCCAGGTGGATTTTTCGCCTTGACTGTTTGACCCCCAGGGGGCTAAATGAGTCCCTTGGCCTCATTAACTTTTTATAAAAAGATCATAAAAAGACAGAAAAGCATATTGGCGATTAAAGTGCCTTGGCAGCGTCCATAACTATCAGCTTGGTCTAGGATTTTAGGGATTAGGAACCATGAGTTTGGCATCACTAATATTATAATCATTGGTCCTTGTGAGGTCATCATTACAATTTATCCACATTGCAGACTAGTACTTAAAGAGATAGGTGACTGTTTATTGATTAAGCAGTCCCCCGGTTGAATTGCCTTCTAAAATTAGATCTTGGGGGTCTTTATGCACTTTAAAATATAAAATGCATCCTATTCACACTTGAAAGGGCTCAAACGCCATGACTATTATATTGACGCAGCCTCCAGGGTAAGGGATAACACACCGGTTTTTTAATTCTCAAAAAAACTTTGAATGTATGTTATTATTGCACATGTGTTTTTATTAGTTTTAGTAGGCACACTCTAGCTCTTGTGGAGCGCAATACTGATTTGTGTGCCAGCATGTCATTTTTATGGAGTCACTAAAGTTATACCTTTTCTGTGTTTTGTTACAGGGCTCCCAGCGCGTGGGTGGACTAGCATGTCCACAAGGAAGGGCACCTCAGCCGGCTAATAGGAGGAGTGCCGGGGCAGATTCTGGATATATATGTATATATATATATATAAACAACAATCACTTGACTCCGGCACTCCAGAAGTCCCTCCGGACCAGCTTGCTTAGGTGCCTTCCCCCGGGGGGTCACCCCAGTACACAATCAGAAACAAACGAGGCGGCACTCAAAGACTTGAAAAAAGCATCAAACGTGTATTTAGTGCTATCAACGTTTCGGGGACCACCTCCTCCTTCCTGACGAAGGGGAGGTGGTCCCCGAAACGTTGATAGCACTAAATACACGTTTGATGCTTTTTTCAAGTCTTTGAGTGCCACCTCGTTTGTTTCTGATTATATATATATATATATATATATATATATATATAAATAAAATGGTATCTCTGTGGAGCGCACTTCTTTAGAATAAATTTTTAAATATACTTAATTGAGTAATGTTAAAGAGAGGATTGAGTAATAATGAAGAGAGGATGACCTTACACAATTAAACACCCTTTTTTTAAAAACACTTACATTTATTAATAAGACAATATAGTTCAAATTCACATTTACATTAAAAGGAAATTATAATAAACATTTCTTTTACAGAATAATATTGTTCATTAAAAATACAAAGATTTGTTTCAACTTTTCAAAAAATATATGATATAATGAAATTAAATTATCTGGCACTGTGGGGGCATTAATGTATCTGACACTGTGGGTGTTAGGCGCGGCGGTCTTCAGCCGTGCCCTGACTGAGCAGCGGTCACGGCCGCCGCGCCTCTCTCTTTCCCTGTCCCCCGCACGGCGCCTAGCAACGCCAGGACGTTGTGCGCACGATAGCCGCCGGGTCCCTGACAACGCAGGACGCCGTGCGTGCTGGGCCGCCGGGTGCATAGCAACGGGGACGCCACAGGTGGACCGCGTTCCCCGTTGCTAAGAATAGTTAATTAGGTTGCTCGTGCAGCAGGGCAGCTGCACGGCAACTAGTAATTAGGGTCTGGGGGCTGGTCCTGCTGGCCCTCCTGTTATTGGCCAGCAGGGCCTTTTTATGTGAGCCAGCACACTGCAGCCCCGCCGGTGATAGCTTCTTGTATGCTGTTCCTGCCTTGCAGAACTCTGTTCCTGTCAGCCGTGTTTGGTGGATCTTGCTCCCTGCCCTTTGGTACTTTGGAGGTCCGAAGCCGGTCCTGGGAATCCTTCTAGTCCTTGCGAACCTGTTTGTCATCTGGGGTTCTCGCCCGGTTTCGTGAGTAGCGGCTTCTGCCGCGTGTTGCGGCCTATGCCGCTTAGTGTTTACTTTACTGTGAATTGGTTCATTTGCGGAGGTTTCCGCTTTCACTGTCCTCCCCGGAACTCGGCGGTGCCGTGTAGGGGAGTGGACAGTGATTTCTTTGTAGTTCTTTTTCCTTTGGCGGCGTGCCGCACATACGTTTAGTTTTTAGGTAGTTTATAGCCCCTAGCGTGGTTGTTTCAGTTAGAGGTCCCCTTGTTATTACCCTGTCTCAGTTCACGCCTTGTCTCTCTTTAAGACCTGAGGGGGCATCGGAGTTGGGCAGACCTAATCCGCCCTTCAAACGCGGCTGCCATGGGCCCAAGAAACCATAGTCGTTCAGGCGTGAATTGATAACACGGGTAAGACAACAGAGGTAGGGTGCTAGGGGCTATTTCCTTCCCATTTCCCAATCCCAGCATTCTGTCTTGGTGCTCAGGACTCACTACATAAGATCTCCCCTGTCCTGAGCATCAGGATCGTAACATTATCACCAGCCAACATAAAGAAAAAAAGGGGTTTAATTTTTTCCGTTGTATTGGTGGGCCTAGAAATTCGGCCTCATGAATCCGGCAGGTTTAGGGCCAAACCCCAGTCAGCTTTTGGTTAACCAAATACAGGAATTAACTCAGATGGTTCAGGACCTTACTCTTCGGGTGAGATCGCAGGAAGATCTTTTGCGAGCCTCCCCGAGTATGGTTCCAGAACCAAAGATGCATTTACCTGACCGTTTTTCGGGTAACCGAAAGGATTTTTTTAATTTTAAGGAAGCTTGTAAGCTTTATTTTCGTTTAAGGCCCCGTTCCGCTGGTACTGAGTCTCAGCGGGTCGGGATTGTGATGTCTCTACTTCAGGGTGATCCACAGACCTGGGCGTTTGGGCTAAGAGCGGATGATGCTGCTTTGTTATCAGTAGACGCCTTTTTTAAATCCTTAGGCCTCTTATATGACGACCCAGATAGAGAAGCATCAGCTGAGAGTCACCTGCGTGCCCTTAAGCAAGGCAAAAATCCAGCAGAGGTGTATTGTACCGAATTTGGCCGTTGGTCGAACGACTGTGGCTGGAATGACACGGCCCTGCGCAGTCAGTTTCGCCTCGGACTGTCGGAAGTGATTAAAGACAGTCTCCTTCAGTACCCCGCTCCTGAGACTCTAGACAAACTCATGGAGCTCGCTATTAAAATTGATCGTCGTCTCCGAGAGCGGAGGGCTGAAAGAGGAACAACTTTTAGGCCTAATCCATGTGTATATACTTTTCCTGAGGACGTCGAGGAGCCCATGCAAATGGGTCTCTCCCGGCTGTCCCCAGAGGAAAGAACCAGAAGGTTAAGTTCTGGTCTTTGTTTGTATTGTGGTGGTAAGGGACATATCGCACGTAACTGCCCGAACAAGCCGGGAAACGCTCTGACCAAGTGAATTGTGAGGGGGTTCACTTGGGTCTGCAGTTAATCTCCTCTAATAATTCTCTATTAGTTCCGGTAAAGATTTCCTTTGGCAGCCTCAGTTCGTTGGTGTCGGCCTTCGTCGACAGTGGAGCTGCAGGAAATTTTATGGATTTAGCTTGGGCTAAGGCTTTAGGCGTTCCACTTATACCCTTAGATAGACGTATCACCATGCACGGCTTGGATGGGGGTCCGCTTTCCAATGGGGTTATTACTCACCGCACACCTCCAGTATTGCTGACAGTGGGGGCCCTACATTCAGAAGAAATAGAATTTTACCTTACACATTGTCCGGCAGTTCCAGTAGTTTTGGGTCACCCCTGGCTTGCCTTTCATAATCCCACCATAGATTGGCGGTCTGGGGAGATTTCCCAATGGGGTCCTTTTTGTGTTAAGGAGTGTATTTCCCATCCTGTCCGGGTTGCGGCAGTTACCCCAGAACTTATTCCTCTGGAATATCAGGATTTTGCTGATGTGTTCTCCAAGGGTAATGCGGACGTTCTGCCTCCCCATCGGTCCTATGACTGCGCTATAGATTTAGTTCCCGGGGCCACTTTACCTAAGGGGAGATTATATGCCCTCTCCGGGCCAGAAACCACGGCTATGCATAATTATATCCAGGAAAGCCTGAAAAAAGGCTTCATTAGGCCTTCGAAATCTCCTTTGAGTGCAGGATTATTTTTTGTTGAGAAAAAAGATGGGTCGCTCAGACCATGTATTGATTTTCGGGCTCTGAATAAAATTTCTGTTAAAAACACCTACCCTTTGCCTTTGATTTCAGTACTTTTTGATCAGTTACGCTCTGCCGTTATCTTCTCAAAAATCGATCTTAGAGGAGCTTACAATCTCATCCGAATAAGATCTGGGGATGAGTGGAAGACGGCTTTAAGCACACAGTCGGGTCATTATGAATACCTGGTGATGCCCTTTGGGCTGTCAAATGCTCCTGCGGTATTTCAAGACCTCATCAATGATGTTCTTCGTGACTTTCTTGAAAAGTTCGTTGTCGTTTATTTAGACGACATTTTGATTTATTCTGAGTCTATGGAACAACATATTACCCATGTGCGTCTGGTTCTTCAAAAACTACGGGAGAATCATTTATACGCAAAACTAGAGAAATGTGATTTTCACATCACGGAAGTGTCCTTCTTGGGGTATATTATTTCTCCCCAGGGATTTTTCATGGAACCGAAAAAACTCCAGGCCATCCTTAATTGGGCGCAACCCACAAATTTAAAAGCAATTCAGCGCTTTTTAGAGTTGGCAAACTATTATAGGCGGTTCATTCATACCTTTTCTGATTTGGTCGCTCCTATAGTAGCATTGACTAAAAAAGGAGCGGACCCTTCCAATTGGTCGCCTGCAGCCGAGTCTGCCTTTCGGGCCTTAAAACAGGCCTTTCTCTCGGCTCCTGTTCTCAGGCACCCTAACCCGGAGCTCCCCTTTATAGTCGAGGTAGATGCCTCAGAGGTTGGAGTGGGGGCTATCCTATCTCAGGAAGATCCGGAGTCTCAAGAATTACACCCTTGTGCCTTCATGTCCAGGAAATTCTCCTCTGCAGAATCCAACTATGACGTTGGTAATCGAGAATTGCTGACAGTTAAATGGGCTTTCGAGGAGTGGAGGCATTGGCTGGAGGGAGCTAGGCATACTATTACAGTGTTTACTGACCATAAGAACCTGCAGTATATTGAGGCAGCTAAACGGCTTAATGCTCGGCAGGCACGTTGGGCATTGTTTTTTACTCGTTTCAGGTTTATTATCACCTTCAGGCCCGGTTCCAAAAATACTAAAGCTGATGCCCTGTCACGTTGTTTTCTTCCGGTTCACAATATCCATCCTGCTACTACCCCCATAGTTCCATCATCTGTCATCCGGGCAGGCCTCACACAGGATTTATTTACTCAGTTAGTCCAGCTTCAACAGCAGGCTCCTAAACCGACTCCTGCTGATCGTCTCTTTGTCCCTGAATTTCTGAGAGGCACTGTTTTAGCTGAGTTTCATGACAACAAAGTCTCTGGTCATCCAGGTATCACTAAGACCTTGGAGTTAGTCTCTCGCTCGGTGTGGTGGCCTAGTCTTTCTAAAGATGTAAGGGAATTTGTCCATTCCTGTCAGGTTTGTGCACGGCATAAGGTTCCTCGTTCATTGCCGATCGGGCAACTCGTACCTTTAGCCGTTCCTCTCAGGCCATGGTCACATATATCCATGGATTTCGTGGTGGACCTTCCTCTTTCACCCGGATTTCGAGTCATTTGGGTGGTAGTAGATCGTTTTAGTAAGATGGCTCCTTTCATTGCTCTTCCCCGATTACCCTCTGCTCAAGGGTTGGCAGTCTTGTTTCTCCGTCATGTGTTCAGGCTCCATGGGTTGCCCAGGGATATTGTCTCCGATCGGGGTCCGCAATTCATTGCTCGTTTCTGGAAACGTTTTTGTGCCTCATTAAATATGAAACTCTCTTTAACATCTGGGTACCATCCACAGTCTAACGGACAAACCGAACGAGTTAACCAGTCATTAAAACAGTATTTACGGTTGTATTCGGCCAAACTCCAGAATGATTGGTCTGAATTTCTTCCGTTAGCCGAATTTGCTTATAATAACTCTTGTCATTCTTCCACCAAGGAGTCCCCATTCTTTTCAGTCTTTGGCTTTCATCCTAGAGCCAACTCTTTTTTTCCTCATTCTCCAGTCTCCTCGTTGACCTTAACCTCCCATCTCAGAACAATTTGGAGAAAGGTACACCTTGCCTTGAGAAAAGCTGCCTTCCGAGAAAAGACATTTTCTGATAGGCTCCGACGTCCTTGCACTTTTAAGGTGGGAGATAAGGTATGGTTGTCAACTCGCAACATCAAGCTCCGACAACCTTCGGCTAGATTGGGACCCAAATTTATTGGACCATTCCTTATCATTAAGAAGGTCAACCCAGTTGCTTTTCGGCTACGCTTGCCGAGATCTCTCAAAATTGGCAATACTTTTCACTGTTCTCTTTTGAAACAGTATTTTTCTTCCAGGAGATTTCCTCTGAGGACTTCCCAGGGTAGATCTCCGGTGAATGTTCACGGGCAACAAGAGTTCTTGGTGGAGAAGGTTTTAGATTCTAAGCTTTCTCTGGGTCGGCTCTATTTTTTGGTCCACTGGAAAGGTTATGGCCCTGAAGAAAGATCTTGGGTGTTGGATAAAGATTTACATGCTCCCAAGCTGAAGAGGATTTTCTTTCAGGAGTTTCCTCAGAAACCTGGCTCTAGGGGTTCTTTAACCCCTCCTCAAGGGGGGGGTACTGTTAGGCGCGGTGGTCTTCGGCCGTGCCCTGACTGAGCAGCGGTCACGGCCGCCGCGCCTCTCTCCTTCCCTGTCCCCCGCACGGCGCCTAGCAACGCCAGGACGTCGTGCGCACGATAGCCGCCGGGTCCCTGACAACGCAGGACGCCGTGCGTGCAGGGCCGCCGGGTGCATAGCAACGGGGATGCCACAGGTGGACCGAGTTCCCTGTTGCTAAGAATAGTTAATTAGGTTGCTCGTGCAGCAGGGCAGCTGCACGGCAACTAGTAATGAGGGTCTGGGGGCTGGTCCTGCTGGCCCTCCTGTTATTGGCCAGCAGGGCCTTTTTATGTGAGCCAGCACACTGCAGCCCCGCCGGTGATAGCTTCTTGTATGCTGTTCCTGCCTTGCAGAACTCTGTTCCTGTCAGCCGTGTTTGGTGGATCTTGCTCCCTGCCCTTTGGTACTTTGGAGGTCCGAAGCCGGTCCTGGGAATCCTTCTAGTCCTTGCGAACCTGTTTGTCATCTGGGGTTCTCGCCCGGTTTCGTGAGCAGCGGCCTCTGCCGCGTGTTGCGGCCTATGCCGCTTAGTGTTTACTTTACTGTGAATTGGTGCATTTGCGGAGGTTTCCACTTTCACTGTCCTCCCCGGAACTCGGCGGTGCCGTGTAGGGGAGTGGACAGTGGTTTCTTTGTAGTTCTTTTTCCTTTGGCGGCATGCCGCACATACGTTTAGTTTTTAGGTAGTTTATAGCCCCTAGCGTGGGTGTTTCAGTTAGAGGTCCCCTTGTTATTACCCTGTCTCAGTTCACGCCTTGTCTCTCTTTAAGACCTGAGGGGGCATCGGAGTTGGGCAGACCTAATCCGCCCTTCAAACGCGGCTGCCATGGGCCCAAGAAACCATAGTCGTTCAGGCGTGAATTGATAACACGGGTAAGACAACAGAGGTAGGGTGCTAGGGGCTAATTCCTTCCCATTTCCCAATCCCAGCATTCTGTCTTGGTGCTCAGGACTCACTACATAAGATCTCCCCTGTCCTGAGCATCAGGATCGTAACAGTGGAGGGCATTTATCTGGCACTGTGGGGGGCATATATCTATCTGGCACTGTGGGGGGCATTTATGTATCTGGCACTGTGGTGGCATTTATGTATCTGGCACTGCTGGGGGGCATGTCATGTGCATCTGGCACTGCTGGGGGGCATATCATATGCATCTGGCACTGCTGGGGGGCATATCATGTGTAGCTGGCACGGCTGGGGGGCATATCATGTAGAGATGAGCGGGTTCGGTTTCTCTGAATCCGAACCCGCCCGAACTTCATGGTTTTTTTCACGGGTCCGAGCGGACTCGGATCCTCCCGCCTTGCTCGGTTAACCCGAGCGCGCCCGAACGTCATCATGACGCTGTCGGATTCTCGCGAGACTCGGATTCTATATAAGGAGCCGCGCGTCGCCGCCATTTTCACACGTGCATTGAGATTGATAGTGAGAGGACGTGGCTGGCGTCCTCTCCATTTAGATTATAAGAGAGAGAGATTTACTGGAGCTTAGGACTAGGAGGAGTACTGTAGAAGTGTAGAGAGTGCAGAGAGTTTACTAGTGAGTGACCACCAGACAGTGCAGTTTATTTAATATATCCGTTCTCTGCCTGAAAAAAGCGATACACACAGTGACTCAGTCACATACCATATCTGTGTGCACTGCTCAGGCTCAGCCCAGTGTGCTGCATCATCTATATATATTATATATCTGTCTGACTGCTCAGCTCACACAGCTTATAATTGTGGGGGAGACTGGGGAGCACTGCAGTGCCAGTTATAGGTTATAGCAGGAGCCAGGAGTACATAATATTATACAGTGAGTGACCACCAGACAGTGCAGTTTATTTAATATATCCGTTCTCTGCCTGAAAAAAGCGATACACACAGTGACTCAGTCACATACCATATCTGTGTGCACTGCTCAGGCTCAGCCCAGTGTGCTGCATCATCTATATATATTATATATCTGTCTGACTGCTCAGCTCACACAGCTTATAATTGTGGGGGAGACTGGGGAGCACTGCAGTGCCAGTTATAGGTTATAGCAGGAGCCAGGAGTACATAATATTATATTAAAATTAAACAGTGCACACTTTTGCTGCAGGAGTGCCACTGCCAGTGTGACTGACCAGTGACCTGACCACACTGACCACCAGTATAGTTAGTAGTATACTTATATTGTGATTGCCTGAAAAAGTTAAACACTCATCGTGTGACTTCACTTGTGTGTTGTTGTTTTTTTTATTCTATAAAAATAAAACTCATTCTGCTGACAGACAGTGTCCAGCAGGTCCGTCATTATATAATATATAATATATACCTGTCCGGCTGCAGTAGTGATATATATATATTTTTTATATCATTTATCATCCAGTCGCAGCAGACACAGTACGGTAGTTCACGGCTGTGGCTACCTCTGTGTCTGCACTCGGCAGGCAGTCCGTCCATAATTGTATACCACCTAACCGTGGTTTTTTTTTCTTCTTTATACATACATACTACTACGACATCTCTTTATCAACCAGTCTATATTAGCAGCAGACACAGTACAGTACGGTAGTTCACGGCTGTGGCTACCTCTGTGTCTGCACTCGGCAGGCAGTCCGTCCATAATTGTATACCACCTAACCGTGGTTTTTTTTTCTTTCTTCTTTATACATACATAGTTACATAGACATCTCTTTATCAACCAGTCTATATTAGCAGCAGACACAGTACAGTACGGTAGTTCATGGCTGTGGCTACCTCTGTGTCTGCACTCGGCAGGCAGTCCGTCCATAATTGTATACCACCTAACCGTGGTTTTTTTTTTCTTTCTTCTTTATACATACATAGTTACATAGACATCTCTTTATCAACCAGTCTATATTAGCAGCAGACACAGTACAGTACGGTAGTTCACGGCTGTGGCTACCTCTGTGTCTGCACTCGGCAGGCAGTCCGTCCATAATTGTATACCACCTAACCGTGGTTTTTTTTTCTTTCTTCTTTATACATACATAGTTACATAGACATCTCTTTATCAACCAGTCTATATTAGCAGCAGACACAGTACAGTACGGTAGTTCACGGCTGTGGCTACCTCTGTGTCTGCACTCGGCAGGCAGTCCGTCCATAATTGTATACCACCTAACCGTGTTTTTTTTTTCTTTCTTCTTTATACATACATAGTTACATAGACATCTCTTTATCAACCAGTCTATATTAGCAGCAGACACAGTACAGTACGGTAGTTCACGGCTGTGGCTACCTCTGTGTCTGCACTCGGCAGGCAGTCCGTCCATAATTGTATACCACCTAACCGTGGTTTTTTTTTCTTTCTTCTTTATACATACATAGTTACATAGACATCTCTTTATCAACCAGTCTATATTAGCAGCAGACACAGTACAGTACGGTAGTTCACGGCTGTGGCTACCTCTGTGTCTGCACTCGGCAGGCAGTCCATAATTGTATACTAGTATCCATCTCCATTGTTTACCTGAGGTGCCTTTTAGTTGTGCCTATTAAAATATGGAGAACAAAAATGTTGAGGTTCCAAAATTAGGGAAAGATCAAGATCCACTTCCACCTCGTGCTGAAGCTGCTGCCACTAGTCATGGCCGAGACGATGAAATGCCAGCAACGTCGTCTGCCAAGGCCGATGCCCAATGTCATAGTACAGAGCATGTCAAATCCAAAACACCAAATATCAGAAAAAAAAGGACTCCAAAACCTAAAATAAAATTGTCGGAGGAGAAGCGTAAACTTGCCAATATGCCATTTACGACACGGAGTGGCAAGGAACGGCTGAGGCCCTGGCCTATGTTCATGGCTAGTGGTTCAGCTTCACATGAGGATGGAAGCACTCAGCCTCTCGCTAGAAAAATGAAAAGACTCAAGCTGGCAAAAGCAGCACAGCAAAGAACTGTGCATTCTTCGAAATCCCAAATCCACAAGGAGAGTCCAATTGTGTCGGTTGCGATGCCTGACCTTCCCAACACTGGACGTGAAGAGCATGCGCCTTCCACCATTTGCACGCCCCCTGCAAGTGCTGGAAGGAGCACCCGCAGTCCAGTTCCTGATAGTCAGATTGAAGATGTCAGTGTTGAAGTACACCAGGATGAGGAGGATATGGGTGTTGCTGGCGCTGGGGAGGAAATTGACCAGGAGGATTCTGATGGTGAGGTGGTTTGTTTAAGTCAGGCACCCGGGGAGACACCTGTTGTCCGTGGGAGGAATATGGCCGTTGACATGCCAGGTGAAAATACCAAAAAAATCAGCTCTTCGGTGTGGAAGTATTTCACCAGAAATGCGGACAACAGGTGTCAAGCCGTGTGTTCCCTTTGTCAAGCTGTAATAAGTAGGGGTAAGGACGTTAACCACCTCGGAACATCCTCCCTTATACGTCACCTGCAGCGCATTCATAATAAGTCAGTGACAAGTTCAAAAACTTTGGGTGACAGCGGAAGCAGTCCACTGACCAGTAAATCCCTTCCTCTTGTAACCAAGCTCACGCAAACCACCCCACCAACTCCCTCAGTGTCAATTTCCTCCTTCCCCAGGAATGCCAATAGTCCTGCAGGCCATGTCACTGGCAATTCTGACGATTCCTCTCCTGCCTGGGATTCCTCCGATGCATCCTTGCGTGTAACGCCTACTGCTGCTGGCGCTGCTGTTGTTGCTGCTGGGAGTCGATGGTCATCCCAGAGGGGAAGTCGTAAGCCCACTTGTACTACTTCCAGTAAGCAATTGATTGTTCAACAGTCCTTTGCGAGGAAGATGAAATATCACAGCAGTCATCCTGCTGCAAAGCGGATAACTGAGGCCTTGACAACTATGTTGGTGTTAGACGTGCGTCCGGTATCCGCCGTTAGTTCACAGGGAACTAGACAATTTATTGAGGCAGTGTGCCCCCGTTACCAAATACCATCTAGGTTCCACTTCTCTAGGCAGGCGATACCGAGAATGTACACGGACGTCAGAAAAAGACTCACCAGTGTCCTAAAAAATGCAGTTGTACCCAATGTCCACTTAACCACGGACATGTGGACAAGTGGAGCAGGGCAGGGTCAGGACTATATGACTGTGACAGCCCACTGGGTAGATGTATGGACTCCCGCCGCAAGAACAGCAGCGGCGGCACCAGTAGCAGCATCTCGCAAACGCCAACTCTTTCCTAGGCAGGCTACGCTTTGTATCACCGCTTTCCAGAATACGCACACAGCTGAAAACCTCTTACGGCAACTGAGGAAGATCATCGCGGAATGGCTTACCCCAATTGGACTCTCCTGTGGATTTGTGGCATCGGACAACGCCAGCAATATTGTGTGTGCATTAAATATGGGCAAATTCCAGCACGTCCCATGGCCCTCATTCCGAGTTGTTCGCTCGCAAGGCGAATGTAGCAGAGTTACACACGCTAAGCCGCCGCCTACTGGGAGTGAATCTTAGCTTCTTAAAATTGCGACCGACGTACGCGCAATATTGCGATTACAAACGAGTTAGCAGTTTCAGAGTAGCTCCAGACTTACTCTGCCTGTGCGATCATTTCAGTGCTTGTCGTTCCTGGTTGACGTCACAAACACACCCAGCGTTCGCCCAGGCACTCCCACCGTTTCCCCGGCCACTCCTGCGTTTTTTCCGGAAACGGTAGCGTTTTCAGCCACACGCCCCTGAAACGCCGTGTATCCGCCCAGTAACACCCATTTCCTGTCAATCACATTACGATCGCCGGAGCGAAGAAAAAGCCGTGAGTAAAAATACTTTCTTCATAGTAAAGTTACTTGGCGCAGTCGCAGTGCGAACATTGCGCATGCGTACTAAGCGGATTTTCACTGCGATGCGATGAAAAATACCGAGCGAACAACTCGGAATGAGGGCCTATGTTTTGCACATACCTTGAATTTGGTGGTGCAGAATTTTTTAAAAAACGACAGGGGCGTGCAAGAGATGCTGTCGGTGGCCAGAAGAATTGCGGGACACTTTCGGCGTACGGCACCACGTACAGAAGACTGGAGCACCACCAAAAACTACTGAACCTGCCCTGCCATCATCTGAAGCAAGAAGTGGTAACGAGGTGGAATTCAACCCTCTATATGCTTCAGAAGTTGGAGGAGCAGCAAAAGGCCATTCAAGCCTATACAATTGAGCACGATATAGTAGGTGGAATGCACCTGTCTCAAGCGCAGTGGAGAATGATTTCAACGTTGTGCAAGGTTCTGATGCCCTTTGAACTTGCCACACGTGAAGTCAGTTCAGACACTGCCAGCCTGAGTCAGGTCATTCCCCTCATCAGGCTTTTGCAGAAGAAGCTGGAGACATTGAAGGAGGAGCTAACACGGAGCGATTCCGCTAGGCATGTGGGACTTGTGGATGGAGCCCTTAATTCGCTTAACAAGGATTCACGGGTGGTCAATCTGTTGAAATCAGAGCACTACATTTTGGCCACCGTGCTCGATCCTAGATTTAAAGCCTACCTTGGATCTCTCTTTCCGGCAGACACAAGTCTGCTGGGGTTGAAAGACCTGCTGGTGACAAAATTGTCAAGTCAAGCGGAACGCGACCTGTCAACATCTCCTCCTTCACATTCTCCCGCAACTGGGGGTGCGAGGAAAAGGCTCAGAATTCCGAGCCCACCCGCTGGCGGTGATGCAGGGCAGTCTGGAGCGACTGCTGATGCTGACATCTGGTCCGGACTGAAGGACCTGACAACGATTACGGACATGTCGTCTACTGTCACTGCATATGATTCTCTCAACATTGATAGAATGGTGGAGGATTATATGAGTGACCGCATCCAAGTAGGCACGTCACACAGTCCGTACTTATACTGGCAGGAAAAAGAGGCAATTTGGAGGCCCTTGCACAAACTGGCTTTATTCTACCTAAGTTGCCCTCCCACAAGTGTGTACTCCGAAAGAGTGTTTAGTGCCGCCGCTCACCTTGTCAGCAATCGGCGTACGAGGTTACATCCAGAAAATGTGGAGAAGATGATGTTCATTAAAATGAATTATAATCAATTCCTCCGCGGAGACATTGACCAGCAGCAATTGCCTCCACAAAGTACACAGGGAGCTGAGATGGTGGATTCCAGTGGGGACGAATTGATAATCTGTGAGGAGGGGGATGTACACGGTGATATATCGGAGGGTGATGATGAGGTGGACATCTTGCCTCTGTAGAGCCAGTTTGTGCAAGGAGAGATTAATTGCTTCTTTTTTGGGGGGGGTCCAAACCAACCCGTCATATCAGTCACAGTCGTGTGGCAGACCCTGTCACTGAAATGATGGGTTGGTTAAAGTGTGCATGTCCTGTTTTGTTTATACAACATAAGGGTGGGTGGGAGGGCCCAAGGACAATTCCATCTTGCACCTCTTTTTTCTTTTCTTATTCTTTGCATCATGTGCTGATTGGGGAGGGTTTTTTGGAAGGGACATCCTGCGTGACACTGCAGTGCCACTCCTAAATGGGCCCGGTGTTTGTGTCGGCCACTAGGGTCGCTAATCTTACTCACACAGTCAGCTACCTCATTGCGCCTCTTTTTTTCTTTGCGTCATGTGCTGTTTGGGGAGGGTTTTTTGGAAGGGACATCCTGCGTGACACTGCAGTGCCACTCCTAGATGGGCCCGGTGTTTGTGTCGGCCACTAGGGTCGCTAATCTTACTCACACAGCTACCTCATTGCGCCTCTTTTTTTCTTTGCGTCATGTGCTGTTTGGGGAGGGTTTTTTGGAAGGGACATCCTGCGTGACACTGCAGTGACACTCCTAGATGGGCCCGGTGTTTGTGTCGGCCACTAGGGTCGCTAATCTTACTCACACAGCTACCTCATTGCGCCTCTTTTTTTCTTTGCGTCATGTGCTGTTTGGGGAGGGTTTTTTGGAAGGGCCATCCTGCGTGACACTGCAGTGCCACTCCTAGATGGGCCCGGTGTTTGTGTCGGCCACTAGGGTCGCTAATCTTACTCACACAGCTACCTCATTGCGCCTCTTTTTTTCTTTGCGTCATGTGCTGTTTGGGGAGGGTTTTTTGGAAGGGACATCCTGCGTGACACTGCAGTGCCACTCCTAGATGGGCCCGGTGTTTGTGTCGGCCACTAGGGTCGCTTATCTTACTCACACAGCGACCTCGGTGCAAATTTTAGGACTAAAAATAATATTGTGAGGTGTGAGGTATTCAGAATAGACTGAAAATGAGTGTAAATTATGGTTTTTGAGGTTAATAATACTTTGGGATCAAAATGACCCCCAAATTCTATGATTTAAGCTGTTTTTTAGTGTTTTTTGAAAAAAACACCCGAATCCAAAACACACCCGAATCCGACAAAAAAAATTCGGTGAGGTTTTGCCAAAACGCGCTCGAACCCAAAACACGGCCGCGGAACCGAACCCAAAACCAAAACACAAAACCCGAAAAATTTCAGGCGCTCATCTCTAATATCATGTAGTGTTCCCGTCAGTGGCGGAACTAGAGAGCGGTGGGCCCAGGTGCGACAAAATGCTTTGCCCCCCCCCCCATCCCAGTCCACCCCCTCACCCCTGGAGAGGATCTGGTGAGGGGGACCTGCTCAGGGCCAGAGAAATGGATACCTAGCAACAGTGCCGTAATTAGACATTTTAGCACTGTGTGCAAGAAATGTCATCGGAGCCCCACCCCTGCATGCAAAACAGGGGCAGTGCGCGGCGTAGGCGCGCGCAAAAATACATGGTGGCGTGGCTTCGTGGGGAAGGGGTGTGGCCACAAAATAATACCAATTCATAAAACGGTGCACAGTAGTCTCCATTATTCAAATTACGCCGCACAGTAGCACCACTACACCAGGTAGAGACCCTTTTACACCTTACGGCAGACAGATTCCTCTTTTTACACATTACAGCAGACAGCGTCCCCTTTTTACACATTACGGCAGACAGCATCCCCTTTTTACACATAACGGCAGACAGCGTGCCCTTTTTACACATAACGGCAGACAGCATCCCCTTTTTACACATAACGGCAGACAGCGTGCCCTTTTTACACATAGCGGCAGACAGCGTGCACTTTTTACACATAACGGCAGACAGCGTCCCCTTTTTACACATAACGGCAGACAGCGTGCCCTTGTTACACATAACGGCAGACAGCGTACACTTTTTACACATAACGGCAGACAGTGTCCCCTTATTACACATCACGGCAGACAGCGTGCCCTTGTTACACATAGCGGCAGACAGCGTACACTTTTTACACATAACGGCAGACAGCGTCCCCTTTTTACACATCACGGCAGAAAGATTCCCCCTTTTTACACATCGCGGCAGGCAGATTCCTCCTTTTTACACATTGCGGCAGGCAGATTCACCCTTTTTACACATTGCGGCAGGCAGATTCCCCCTTTTTACACATTGCGGCAGACAGTCCCCCTTTTTGCACATAGAAAGGAAGAAAGAAAGAAAGAAAGAAAGAAAGAAAGAATTATACTTACCCTCTCCGCTGGCTCAGGCTCCTCGGTGCAGCTTCTGATCACGATTCCCGGGCAGGAGAGAAGGAGGTGGAGGAGTGAGCCGCAGCAGCGCTGTGTTATTGGTGGAGGCTCTGCTGCTGCTGTCCCTCTGCTTCCCTATAGGCTGTTCTCGGGAGACAGCCTATAGTGAAGCAGAGGGACAGCAGCAGCAGCGCCTCAACCAGTAACAAAGCGCTGCTGCGGCTCCCTCCTCCACCTCCCTCCTTCTCCTTTCCCCCGTGCCCGTGACCGCTGCTCTCCGACTCCTGTGTCCTGCGGGCGCCTGTGTGCTGCGGGCAGTGGTTGCCCGCAGCACACAGCGGCATGTAATGAGTCAGTTTGACTCATTACATGCTTTGGGCCCATGGACAGAGGCGGGCCCCAGTGCAACGCACTGGTTGCACTGGCGGTAGTTCCGCCTCTGGTTCCCGTGTCTCAGTGTAATACCTGGTGCAATGTGTCTCAGTGCTCTGCCTGGCGCAAAGTGTATAACGTGCTCTGCCTGGCACAAAGTGTATAACGTGCTCTGCCTGGCGCAAAGTGTATAACGTGTGTGTAGGGGGCCCTGCCTATTTTTTTCAGTCCCGGGCCCCACAATTTCTGGTGGCAGCCCTGATAATGTGTATCTGGCAGCACTGCTGGGGGCATATAATGTGTATCTGGCAGCACTGTGGGGTCATCTGTGTATCTGGCAGCACTGCTGGGAGCATATAATGTGTATCTGGCAGCACTGTGGGGGCACATAATGTGTATATGGCAGCACTGCTGGGGGCATATAATGTGTATCTGGCACTGGGGGCATTTGTATATCTGGCAGCACTGCTGGGGGCATTTGTGTATCTTGTTGGCCGCCACACATATTCACCTCACCAAATCTGTCCCTCTTTGCAAAAAATTTGGACACCCCTGGCCTAGAATGTCTTCTGGGATCCAATGTTACCACTCTGTGAAGTTTTCTACAAAATCCAAAGCATCTAGGTTTGGCTAATAAGCCCCTTGATGTGCTGACATGACACGTTCAAAGTATGTAATAGACTAGGTTTGGGGGTTCAGTTAAGAGCAATTTTTATATTGCGGCATTAAGCCTGTTTCAGCCTGATAGTACAAATAGACAGCCAGACCCTGTCACCAACTTTAAATCTGCATATTCTTTTGTTGCAACTTGCAATACACATACTGCAAGGCTTGGAAAGAGCCACCTGAACTCCTAAACTTGAAATTATTTTTGGAGTTGGCTAAAAACGACCTGCTGTAGTGAGTGGAAGATCATTAAGCTAGATTGGAAGGTATCATCATCACCATTAAGCTTCTGAAATCATCATCAAAGTTAAAATGATCTGTCTGATGGCAGGAAAATTATTTGTTGATTACTTCATCCACTTATTTTGGATACATTTAAATTTAATTGTTGGAAAATGTTCTGATTTGCTAATTAAAGGATAACTCTGAAGGGTAATGGTCGAGTCAGATTTCTGTAGATAGATGTGTTCCAAATGTGCTTCATTTAGTTCAGATGCAAGAAGATGGCATCACAGCAAAACATCTTACTAGATGGTAGTGATGAGCGGGTTCGGTTTCAGAGAAACCGAACCCCCCCGAACTTCACCCTTTTTAGACGGGTCCGAGCCATACTCGGATTCTCCCGTATGGCTCGGTTAACCCGAGCGCGCCCGAACGTCATCATCCCGCTGTCGGATTCTCGCGAGATTCGGATTCTATATAAGCAGCCGCGCGTCGCTGCCATTTTCACACGTGCATTGAGATTGATATGGAGAGGACGTGGCTGGCGTCCTCTCCGTTTATATAGTTATATACTACACAGTTGATCTGATTGCTTAGCTTATTGTGGGGAGGATTGGGGAGCAGCTGTTAGGAGGAGTACAGTGCAGAGTTTTGCTAATAGTGACCACCAGTTTTTTATCCGTTCTCTGCCTGAAAAAAACGCTCCATACCATATCTGTGCTCAGTGTGCTGCATGATATATCTGTGCTGAGTGCTCACACTGCTTAATTGTGGGGACTGGGGAGCAGCTATAGCAGGAGTACAGTGCACAGTTTTGCTGACAGTGACCACCAGTATACGTTTGTCTGCCTGAAAAACACTCCTGTGGTGTCTTTTTTTTTTATACTATAAACGCAGTCTGCTGACAGTGTCCACCAGGTCCATTATACTGTATAAAGCAGTACGGTAGGCCACTGCTGTACCTACCTCTGTGTCGTCACTCGTCGTCCATAAGTATAATATCCATCCATCTACATTGTATACCTGTGGTGTCTTTTTTTCTTTATACTATAAACGCAGTCTGCTGACAGTGTCCACCAGGTCCATTATACTGTATATAGCAGTACGGTAGGCCACTGCTGTACCTACCTCTGTGTCGTCACTCGTCGTCCATAAGTATACTATCCATCCATCTACATTGTATACCTGTGGTGTCTTTTTTTTTATACTATAAACGCAGTCTGCTGACAGTGTCCACCAGGTCCATTATACTGTATATAGCAGTACGGTAGGCCACTGCTGTACCTACCTCTGTGTCGTCACTCGTCGTCCATAAGTATACTATCCATCCATCTACATTGTATACCTGTGGTGTCTTTTTTTTTATACTATAAACGCAGTCTGCTGACAGTGTCCACCAGGTCCATTATACTGTATATAGCAGTACGGTAGGCCACTGCTGTACCTACCTCTGTGTCGTCACTCGTCGTCCATAAGTATACTATCCATCCATCTACATTGTATACCTGTGGTGTCTTTTTTTTTATACTATAAACGCAGTCTGCTGACAGTGTCCACCAGGTCCATTATACTGTATATAGCAGTACGGTAGGCCACTGCTGTACCTACCTCTGTGTCGTCACTCGTCGTCCATAAGTATACTATCCATCCATCTACATTGTATACCTGTGGTGTCTTTTTTTCTTTATACTATAAACGCAGTCTGCTGACAGTGTCCACCAGGTCCATTATACTGTATATAGCAGTACAGTAGGCCACTGCTGTACCTACCTCTGTGTCGTCACTTGTCGTCCATAAGTATACTATCCATCCATCTACATTGTATACCTGTGGTGACTTTTTTTCTTTATACTATAAACGCAGTCTGCTGACAGTGTCCACCAGGTCCATTATACTGTATATAGCAGTACGGTAGGCCACTGCTGTACCTACCTCTGTGTCGTCACTCATCGTCCATAAGTATACTATCCATCCATCTACATTGTATACCTGTGGTGTCTTTTTTTTATACTATAAACGCAGTCTGCTGACAGTGTCCACCAGGTCCATTATACTGTATATAGCAGTACGGTAGGCCACTGCTGTACCTACCTCTGTGTCGTCACTCGTCGTCCATAAGTATACTATCCATCCATCTACATTGTATACCTGTGGTGTCTTTTTTTCTTTATACTAAAAACGCAGTCTGCTGACAGTGTCCACCAGGTCCATTATACTGTATATAGCAGTAGGGTAGGCCACTGCTGTACCTACCTCTGTGTCGTCACTCGTCGTCCATAAGTATACTATCCATCCATCTACATTGTATACCTGTGGTGTCCTTTTTTTGTATACTATAAACGCAGTCTGCTGACAGTGTCCACCAGGTCCATTATACTGTATATAGCAGTACGGTAGGCCACTGCTGTACCTACCTCTGTGTCGTCACTCATCATCCATAAAGTATACTATCCATCCATCTACATTGTATACCTGTGGTGCCTTTTAGTTGTGCGCATTAAAATATGGAGAACAAAAATGTGGAGGTTAAAAAAATAGGGAAAGATCAAGATCCACTTCCACCTCGTGCTGAAGCTGCTGCCACTAGTCATGGCCGAGACGATGAAATGCCATCAACGTCGTCTGCCAAGGCCGATGCCCAATGTCATAGTACAGAGCATGTAAAATCCAAAACACAAAAGATCAGTAAAATGACCCAAAAATCAAAATTTAAAGCGTCTGAGGAGAAGCGTAAACTTGCCAATATGCCATTTACGACACGGAGTGGCAAGGAACGGCTGAGGCCCTGGCCTATGTTCATGGCTAGTGGTTCAGCTTCACATGAGGATGGAAGCACTCATCCTCTCGCTAGAAAAAAGAAAAGACTTAAGCTGGCAAAAGCACAGCAAAGAACTGTGCATTCTTCGAAATCACAAATCCCCAAGGAGAGTCCAATTGTGTCGGTTGCGATGCCTGACCTTCCCAACACTGGACGGGAAGAGCTTGCGCCTTCCACCATTTGCACGCCCCCTGCAAGTGCTGGAAGGAGCACCCGCAGTCCAGTTCCTGATAGTCAAATTGAAGATGTCAGTGTTGAAGTACACCAGGATGAGGATATGGGTGTTGCTGGCGCTGGGGAGGAAATTGACAAGGAGGATTCTGATGGTGAGGTGGTTTGTTTAAGTCAGGCACCCGGGGAGACACCTGTTGTCCGTGGGACGAATATGGCCATTGACATGCCTGGTCAAATTACAAAAAAAATCAGCTCTTCGGTGTGGAATTATTTCAACACAAATGCGGACAACAGGTGTCAAGCCGTGTGTTGCCTTTGTCAAGCTGTAATAAGTAGGGGTAAGGACGTTAACCACCTCGGAACATCCTCACTTATACGTCACCTGCAGCGCATTCATCATAAGTCAGTGACAAGTTCAAAAACTTTGGGCGACAGCGGAAGCAGTCCACTGACCACTAAATCCCTTCCTCTTGTAACCAAGCTCCCGCAAACCACACCACCAACTCCCTCAGTGTCAATTTCCTCCTTACCCAGGAAAGCCAATAGTCCTGCAGGCCATGTCACTGGCAAGTCTGACGAGTCCTCTCCTGCCTGGGATTCCTCCGATGCATCCTTGAGTGTAACGCCTACTGCTGCTGGCGCTGCTGTTGTTGCTGCTGGGAGTCGATCGGCATCCCAGAGGGGAAGTCGGAAGACCACTTGTACTACTTCCAGTAAGCAATTGACTGTCCAACAGTCCTTTGCGAGGAAGATGAAATATCACAGCAGTCATCCTGCTGCAAAGCAGATAACTCAGGCCTTGGCAGCCTGGGCGGTGAGAAACGTGGTTCCGGTATCCATCGTTACTTCAGAGCCAACTATAGACTTGATTGAGGTACTGTGTCCCCGGTACCAAATACCATCTAGGTTCCATTTCTCTAGGCAGGCGATACCGAAAATGTACACAGACCTCAGAAAAAGAGTCACCAGTGTCCTAAAAAATGCAGTTGTACCCAATGTCCACTTAACCACGGACATGTGGACAAGTGGAGCAGGGCAGACTCAGGACTATATGACTGTGACAGCCCACTGGGTAGATGTATTGCCTCCCGCTGCAAGAACAGCAGAAGCCAGAAGCAGCATCTCGCAAACGCCAACTCGTTCCTAGGCAGGCTACGCTTTGTATCACCGCTTTCCAGAATACGCACACAGCTGAAAACCTCTTACGGCAACTGAGGAAGATCATCGCGGAATGGCTTACCCCAATTGGACTCTCCTGTGGATTTGTGGCATCGGACAACGCCAGCAATATTGTGCGTGCATTACATCTGGGCAAATTCCAGCATGTTTTGCACATACCTTGAATTTGGTGGTGCATAATTATTTAAAAAACGACAGGGGGCGTGCAAGAGATGCTGTCGGTGGCCCGAAGAATTGCGGGCCACTTTCGGCGTTCAGGCACCGCGTACAGAAGACTGGAGCACCACCAAACACACCTGAACCTGCCCTGCCATCATCTGAAGCAGGAGGTGGTAACGAGGTGGAATTCAACCCTCTATATGCTTCAGAGGATGGAGGAGCAGCAAAAGGCCATTCAAGCCTATACATCTGGCCACGATATAGGCAAAGGAGGTGGAATGCACCTGTCTCAAGCGCAGTGGAGAATGATTTCAACGTTGTGCAAGGTTCTGCAACCCTTTGAACTTGCCACACGTGAAGTCAGTTCAAACACTGCCAGCCTGAGTCAGGTCATTCCCCTCATCAGGCTTTTGCAGAAGAAGCTGGAGACATTGAAGGAGGAGCTAAAACAGAGCGATTCCGCTAGGCATGTGGGACTTGTGGATGGAGCCCTTCATTCGCTTAACCAGGATTCACGGGTGGTCAATCTGTTGAAATCAGAGCACTACATTTAGGCCACTGTGCTCGATCCTAGATTTAAAACCTACGTTGTATCTCTCTTTCCGGCAGACACAAGTCTGCAGGGGTTCAAAGACCTGCTGGTGAGAAAATTGTCAAGTCAAGCGGAACGTGACCCGCCAACAGCTCCTCCTTCACATTCTCCCGCAACTGGGGGTGCGAGGAAAAGGCTAAGAATTCCGAGCCCACCCGCTGGCGGTGATGCAGGGCAGTCTGGAGCGAGTGCTGACATCTGGTCCGGACTGAAGGACCTGCCAACGATTACGGACATGTCGTCTACTGTCACTGCATATGATTCTCTCACCATTAAATGAGGATTATATGAGTGACCGCATCCAAGTAGGCACGTCAGACGTACGTATACTGGCAGGAAAAAGAGGCAATTTGGAGGCCCTTGCAGAAACTGGCTTTATTCTACCTAAGTTGCCCTCCCTCCAGTGTGTACTCCGAAAGAGTGTTTAGTGCCCCCGCTCACCTTGTCAGCAATCGGCGTACGAGGTTACTTCCAGAAAATGTGGAGAAGATGATGTTCATTAAAATGAATTATAATCAATTCCTCCGTGGAGACATTCACCAGCAGCAATTGCCTCCAGAAAGTGCACGGGGACCTGAGATGGTGGATTTCAGTGGGGATGAATTAATAATCTGTGAGGAGGGGGATGTACACAGTGAAAGGGGTGATGAATCGGACGATGATGATGAGGTGGACATCTTGCCTCTGTAGAACCAGTTTGTGCAAGGAGAGATTGATTGCTTCTTTTTTGGTGGGCGCCCAAACCAACCAGTCATTTCAGTCACAGTCGTGTGGCAGACCCTGTCGCTGAAATGATGGGTTCGTTAAAGTGTGCATGTCCTGTTTATACAACATAAGGGTGGGTGGGAGGGCCCAAGGACAATTCCATCTTGCACCTCTTTTTCTTTCATTTTTCTTTGCATCATGTGCTGTTTGGGGACAATTTTTTTGAAGTGCCATCCTGTCTGACACTGCAGTGCCACTCCTAGATGGGCCAGGTGTTTGTGTCGGCCACTTGGGTCGCTTATCTTAGTCACACAGCTACCTCATTGCGCCTCTTTTTTTCTTTGCGTCATGTGCTGTTTGGGGAGTATTTTTTTGAAGGGCCATCCTGCGTGACACTGCAGTGCCACTCCTAGATGGGCCAGGTGTTTGTGTCGGCCACTAGGGTCGCTTAGCTTAGTCACACAGCTACCTCATTGCGCCTCTTTTTTTCTTTGCATCATGTGCTGTTTGGGGAGTATTTTTTTGAAGGGCCATCCTGCGTGACACTGCAGTGCCACTCCTAGATGGGCCAGGTGTTTGTGTCGGCCACTTGTGTCACTTAGCTTAGTCACACAGCGACCTTGGTGCGCCTCTTTTTTTCTTTGCATCATGTGCTGTTTGGGGAGTTTTTTTTTCAAGTGCCATCCTGTCTGACACTGCAGTGCCACTCCTAGATGGGCCAGGTGTTTGTGTCGGCCACTTGGGTCGCTTAGCTTAGTCACACAGCTACCTCATTGCGCCTCTTTTTTTCTTTGCATCATGTGCTGTTTGGGGACAATTTTTTTGAAGTGCCATCCTGCCTGACACTGCAGTGCCACTCCTAGATGGGTCAGGTGTTTGTGTCGGTCGCTTAGCTTAGCCATCCAGCAACCTCGGTGCAAATTTTAGGACTAAAAATAATATTGTGAGGTGTGAGGTGTTCAGAATAGACTGGAAATGAGTGGAAATTATGGTTATTGAGGTTAATAATACTATGGGATCAAAATGACCCCCAAATTCTATGATTTAAGCTGTTTTTTAGGGTTTTTTAAAAAAAACACCCGAATCCAAAACACACCCGAATCCGACAAAAACATTTCGGTGAGGTTTTGCCAAAACGCGTCCGAATCCAAAACACGGCCGCGGAACCGAACCCAAAACCAAAACACAAAACCCGAAAAATTTCCGGTGCACATCACTACAGATGGACATGCTAAATTACGGCAGAGAGGCCAATGGTCATGTGACAAAATGCCCTCCTTACTTGGCCCCATTTTTAGGCAGCTAGATCCATACAGGTCATAGGCCCCTCAGTGACAGATCTTCACCTTGCCCCAGTAACTCTACCCAAGAGAAAAAATTATAGTTTAAGGGGGGCAAGATGCGGGGCATAAAATAGCAAGCTTTTAAGGTGGGTACACACTAGACGACATGCTCTATGAGCGACGTCGTCTAGTGTTTCCCACTCCCGGGCCAGGCGGTCGGTGTCCGGGCATACACACTGAGCGATATGACGACTATATTGCTCATTGACGTCATGCCGCGGCCGGGCCAAGGAGGCAGCTCTTGGATTGAGCATGCATGCACGGCTAACAGCGAGGGTCGTTAATGACCGGGGGGGCCGTGCATCGGTCGCTGTCACTGGCATACACACTTGCCAAGAAAGTGAACGACGTCGCTCAGGAAGGATGAAAATGAGCAACGACGTTAATTTTATCGGCAAGTGTGTGTGCACCTTTACCCCCACTCTGCCGATCATGTTAAGTGAATTTTTGTTACTTTATTTACCTTACTTGACCCAAACCAATTTCTTTAACTGTTACTTATCTTTTCATTTATCTATCTATCTATCTATCTATCTATCTATCTATCTATCTATCTATCTATCTATCTATCTATCTAGATTATTGTTTTATTATTATGTGGAATTATGTGGAATTATGTGGAATTCTATTAGACATTTTTAATTGCACTGCATTAGATAAGAGGATATGCTGACAACTGCAAAATGATGGTGGTTGCCATTGTACATTATGGCTGACCAATTAGAGAAAGCCACAGTTAGGTGGTGATCTACTTCTTGGTGATCTACTAAGGACCTGATTCTGATTTGGCAGTAAAGCAAAAACAAAGCAAGCGACGTTGTTGAAACACAAAATGTTGCAATGCAAGGGGAGCAAATACATTTCTATTTTTTCTGTGCTGGGTAAATACTGACTGCTTTTGCATGTGGCCCACAAATGTTAGACAGCTTTATATTTACCATCAATTTAGATTTCAGTTTGGACACCCCCCACCCAAAATCTAACTCTCTCTGCACATGTTACATCTGCCCTATCTACAGTAAAAACATGGTTTTACACAGGTGCGCGGTTACTTTTTTTTTTTTTTTTTTTGGGGGGGGGGTTTGCTTTACTTCCAAATCAGAATCAGGTCCTAATAGGTAAATTTACTAAGATTGGAGTTCTATTTAAGATGGGATGTTGCCCATAGCAACCAATCAGGTTCTACTTCTCATTTATCTAGCACCCTCTAGATTCTAGAGGGTTCTAGATAAATGAAAAGTAGAACCTGATTGGTTGCTATGGGCAACATCCCATCTTAAAAAGAACTCATCTTAGTAAATTTACTCCTGAGTGTACCGCCAGTGGACCTTTACTTCTGCCTACACTATAACTCATCACACTGTTGGTGCATTAACTGAAGATTACATTTCATATATTTATCTTCAGATTAAAATGTGTCACAGCCAGAGGTGAGTTTCTTTGTGTAATAGGCATACAGTATAAGACGACACATTGAGCATTGCCATAGATACATGCCTTAGAAACTCAGAGGGGTGCAGTCTGCTTGCTGGAATGCTTTTATTTGAATGATTTGTCCATCGCACAGAAAAAAAAAAAGGACAAAGATACTTATAATTAACCCTGTGTAGGAGACAATGGATGTACGCTGCTGGGGCACGGGGGAAGTGCCTAAATTTAAGAAAATAGAATGCAATTTCTGTAAGGTAAGTGGTGCCATTAAGATCCTGAAAACCGAGATGATGGACCTGGTTCTTGGTCACAGACAAGTCCACATGTGGCAAAATCTTGAGATTTTAGTTTTATATCTTTTCAATATGTCCCTGGCTGCATATATATTTTTAGGGTTGGATATGCGTGACTGAGGGTCAGCATACCGATGCTGGGTTCCTGGCATTGAGATGGCCGTGGGGGGGAGGACGCGAGCGCAAGAAGCCCCTTTGGGCCTCACTGCACTTGCCACAGGTTATGTGGGAATAGTCCCTGCTAGTGGGCATGCCGACTGTCAGGATGCTGAGGGTGGAGGGGGAGGTATTGTGACCGGCAGACGCCTGACCGCCGGTCACATAACTACATCCCGTATTTTTATGCACTTATAAGTGATTGTGACTCGTATGCATCTCAGTCTTATCACTGTGAGGTGATAACACTGAGGGGGAGGTATTGTGACCGGCAGACGCCTGACCGCTGGTCACATAACTACATCCCGTATTTTTATGCACTTATAAGTGATTGTGACTCCTATGCATCTCAGTCTTATCACTGTGATGGTGGAATGGGTGTTACTGGTTGCCAGCTGGGCGGCAAGGTAGCATTCACACGTAAGAGAAATGTCTCATGAGCATGTCAAGGGCGTGTGGCCAGGGCTGCGACCAGTGGCGGCTCCAGACGTGGGGCTGCAGCGCAGTCCAAAATTCAAATAGAGGAGCCACACCAACTGCCACCCCTAGCGCTGTCAAACATCACCGGCCGAGACTCAGTGGCAGTAGGTGTGGCTCCCCTATTTAAATGATTTGACTGCGCTGCAGCTCCACTTCTAGAGCCGCCCCTGGATGCGACCTATTTGGAGCTATTCGAACACACAGTGCGTTTAAGTCTTATGCACACAACATGGACACGGTACTATCGATAGTGATGCGGCTTCTCTCGCTTTCGATAAGTAACGGGCAGAACGATTGCATACTATGGGGTATATTCAATTGACGTCGAAAGCTGCCGTCTGTCGAAAAGACGTCAGTTTTCGACTTTTTTTAGGTCGGAAGGGGTTCCAACCTATTCAATATATTCGACAAGTCGAGGAATTCGACTTGTCGAAAAGCACGTGGATCGGCGGCAGTGCCAGATTAAGGTCTTAATGGGCCTGGAGCTGAAATTTTTGAAGCGCCTGTTGTATGCTTCCTCAGGGCTGTGATGGGGGCTACGGATATGGGTGCGTGACCAGTGCTGTATTTAAATATATGTATATATGCGTGTGTGTATGCGTGTTTGAAAATAAAATAAAAAATCTATCTATCTATATATCTTTATCTCTCTCTATATCTGTCTATCTATCTCTCTATCTATCTAGAGAGAGGAGAGAGTCACTGGGGGGAATTTATTTTTTGGGTGCCCATAAGTAATGGGCGCCCAATGGAACTATTCAATTGTATTGCCATGACTGCATGATTGCTGCTCACAGTCTCTTGAGGTGGTGAGCAGAAATCTGTGAAAAAGTGGCTGTTGGAGAGCCCAAACTGCTGTTTTGGCAGCATGACCAATAGTTTAGACTGGTTTAGCCACTTTACGCAGTTTTACCAAGTGCTTCTAAGTGATAAGCAATAGGTGCCCACGGACTTCACTTTCATTTGCATTACAATTTAATAGCTCTGTTGAGCTGCCATTAATTATGGGCATGCAAGAAACAATTGGATTCAACTCACTAAGGGGGTCATTCAGACCTGATCGCACGCTAGGATTTTTTGCTGCGCTGCGTTCAGGTCAGAACTGCGCATGCGTATTCACCGCAATGCGCAGGTGCGTCATACGGTTACAAAGCGGATTGTTGCTGAGTGATGGATTGTATAAAGAATCCATTCGCACAGCCGATCACAAAGAGATTGACAGGAAGAAGGCGTTTGTGGGTGGCAACTGACCATTTTTCTGGGAGTGGTAGGAAAAACGCAGGCATGTCCCAATCGTTTGCAGGGCGGGTGTCTGATGTCAATTTCGGGACCAGACAGGCTGAAGTGATCGCAGCGGCTGAGTAAGTCCTGGGCTACTCAGAAACTGCAAAAAAAAAATTTGTGCAGCTCGGCTGCACATGCGATCACACACTTGCAAAGCGAAAATACACTCCCCCATAGGCGGCGACTATCTGATCGCAGCGCTGCAAAAAGTAGCTAGCGAGCGATCAACTCGGAATGATCCCCTATGTCAAAGGACACAGTGGGGGAGATTCAAATGTTTGAAAAGTCAGTTGGGTGTTTGTTTTTTCCTATCTAATAGACAGACACCCAACTGACTTTTCAAACATTTGAATCTCCCCCAGTATGTCTAATCAAAATAGATATGTAAGTGTGTTTGTGTGTATGTATGTATGTATGTATGTATGTGTGTGTGTATATATATATATATATATATATATATATATATTTTATATACACACATATATACTATGCTGTGATGGCATCTGTGAAGCTTAACCTGTTACTGGGAGTGCCATACCGGAAAAAAACGCCTCACCTCACCTCAGGAGGATCAGTCAGCCTGCCAGGCCCGGGCCACCTTCATGGAGAATCCTGCTGTCAATGCTGCCAGTGCTTCCTGGTGCAGTGGTGGCATGGCGGCACACTCAGAGCCGGCCCTAACCAGTTTGATGCCCAAGTCAAGATTCTAGCTGGTGACCCCTAGCATCGCCCGCTAGTTCCGCCTCTGACCAGCACCCTTCTCCCAGCATCGCACCCATCACCCAACAGTACAGATCACAGCAGCAGCCAGCAACACCCATCACCCCTCATAAAGGGGAAGAGAGGGATAGAGAGACAACGGGGTGAGAGAGAGAAAGGGAGTAGAGAGAAAGAGAGAGAAAGGGACACAGACAGCAGGGTAGAGAAAGCAGGGTGAGAGAGAAGAGAGAGAGAGGTGAGAGGGGGAGAAGGTGAGAGGGGGAGAAGGAGAGAGGGGGAGTGGGAGAGGGTTGAGAGAGAGGGGGAGCAGGGTGTAAGAGAGGGGAGGGAGAAGAGAACAAATGAAAGAGAGAGATAGGTAGAAAGAAGGTTAGAGAGAAAGAAAAATAGGGAGAGAGAAAAAGAGAGCGAGGTGAGACAGAGGGAGGGGTGAAAGGAGAGAGCAGGAGAGAGAGAGAGAGAGAAAGAAAGAAAGAGAATGAAAGAGAGTGGAGACAGAGAGGAAGGATGAGATATAAGGGAAAGAGAAAGAAAGAAAGAAAGAAAGAGAGAAAGAAAGAAAGAAAGAAAGAAAGAGAAAAAGAAAGAAAGAGAAAGAAAGAAGGTTGAGATAGGTGGGTGAGAGGTTTGAAAGAGGGAGAGGGGGGAGAGGAGGCAGGGGAGAGATAATGAGAGGGAGAGAAAAGAAAGAGAGAGAGAGAGAGAGAGAGAGGTGAGACAAAGGAGGGGGTGAGAGAACGGAAGGGGGAGAGGAAAGAGGTGACAGAGTGTGGGTGAGAGAGAGAGAAAGAGAGAGGAGAGAGAAAGGGGAGAGAAAAAGAGAGGTGAGACAGACGGCAGGGTAGAGAAAGCAGCGCAAGAGAGAGTCGAGAGGAGAAAGAAAAAAAGACAGAGAAAGAAAGAGAGACAGACGGTTGTTAGAGTGGGGGAGCAGGGTGTAAGAGAGAGGGAAAGAGAGCAAAAGAAAGCGATGGAGAGAGGGTTAGAGAGAGAAAGTATGAGGGAGAAAAAGGTGAGACAGAGAGGTAGTGTAAGAGAGAGGGTTGAGAGAGAGTGGGATGGGGTGGAGAGCAGGGGAAAGAGAGAGAGAGAATGAGAGAGAGACAGGGAGGATGCGAGACAAAGTTGAGTGAGACGGGTGTGTGAACGAGGGAGAAGGTCGGAGAAGAGGGAGCAGGGTATAGAGAGAGAGGGGGGACAGAGAAAGAGAGAAAGAAAGAGCAAGACAGAGAAATGAGAGAAAGAAAAGAGAATGAGAGAGAGAGTTAGAGAGAGAGAGAGAGAAGGGGGTGACAAAGAGGGGGGGGGGATGCAGTATGAAAGAAAAAGAAAGAGGGAAACAGTGGGGGTGAGAGAGACTAGGGTTGAGAGAGGGGAAAGAAAGAAAAAGAGTGAGGTGAGACGGATGGAGGGTTGAGAGAGAGGGGGTACAGATGGCCCTGTGTACTTAGCTTTGTCCCCCTGCCCCCAGTACAAGTGACACTGTGCGTCCCTCCCTTCAGTGAAACGGCACTGTGTACCTCGGGCAGTAGTGGGTCCCCCTTCTCATCAGTGACAGTAAAAGCGGGTCCCCTTTCTTCTCCGGCAGCAGTGGGTCCCTTCTTCTGTTTTTTGTTGGATCATGACGTCGGGCAACAGCGTCAGAGAGGGGTAAAAATGGTGAGTGTGGCTGGATTGGCTGGACCACCTCCTCCTGCTAGTACTGCTGCATGCCCCTTCATGGCACCACACTGCCGCAGGTCCCTGGTTAAAAAAAAAAGTGGCAGAAACAACATGGGGTGGCTCCGACAGTGCCTCCAGTCACCCCACACAGCCTGTTACCCCAGTCACCCCCCTTCCCACACACACAGCCCACAGCCTGTTACCCCCAGTCACCCCCCCACACACGCAGCCTGTTATGCCCAGTCACCCCCCCACACACACACAGTCACTCCCCCAACACACACACACACACAGCCTGTTACCCCCAGTCACCCCCCCACACACACACAGCCTGTTACCCCCAGTCACCCCCTACACACACGCACAGCCTGTTACCCGCAGTCACCCCCTCCCACACACACAGCCTGTTACCCCCCCCCCCAGTCACACCCCCCCCACACACACACAGCCTGTTACCCCTAGTCACCCCCCCACACACACAACCAGTTACCCCCCAGTCACCCCTTCCCACACACACACACCCTGTTACCCCCAGTCACCACCCCCCCACACACACAGCCTGTTACCCCCAGTCACCACACATACACTCAGCCTGTCCCCTCCACCCACACACAAACACACATGTATTCTGTACCTGTCACCTCCAAGTCCCCACAGAGACTTACTGGCCTGCCCCTTACTGCTTCGTAAGGGGCAGGCCACACACAGACTACCGCCAGGAGCCAAGCAAATTTGGGGGCGTGGCCTAACATCGGAACCCCCCCTTCGTGGCCACGCCCATTTTTATGAAAAAAACCCTACCATGCAGCGTTACAGCACCTGGCTGGAGCCGGAGCTACCCGGGACTCCGGAAGAGAGGAGGAAACACTGACTGGTGTCACGTCATTGCCTGTGCGGCGCAGGGAGGGTTAGTGACCCATTCCACTCCGCTGCCCTGTGTATGAAGTTTGTGCCTGCGGTGGCCTTTGTGCGTGGGTGCCACAGGAGGAGGGGAGGTTACAGCCCACTGTCGGAGGGCAGGAGGTCGGAGGGTGGCAATTGCAGGCTGCTGTAGCAGGAAAAATGTTTCCTGTCTACAGCCGCAGCACAGTAGATGCAGTGGGCCTATTTTGATGGGGGGGGCCTGGAGCTGCAGCTCCATCCGCCCCATTGTTAATCTGGCCCTAATCGGCGGAATAGCTGCCGATCCACGTGCTTGTGTCGAAAGCAGGGCAAAAACCGACAGGTTTTGGCCCCCTTTTTGACCATCTCAGTGATGTGGGACCCAGAGGAGGAGAGGGGGAGGAGGGAGACGGGGGACAGCCGTGGGCAGACGGGAGATCAGCGCTACAGTAGCGCTGCAGGAGGATGTCTCACAGCCGCGCTGCTCACGGCAGCCTCCTCCCGACTCCAGCAAGTGAGGTCACGTTTGCTGGAGCCGGGTGGACACTGCCGTGAGGTCGGACGGCTGTGTGACATCCTCCTGCAGCGCTACTGTAGCGCTGATCTCCTCCATCTGCCTGCCGGCTGTCCCTGCTGGGCTCCCCCCCACCCCCTCTCCTCCTCTGGGACCCTCATCTCAATTTGACTTTCTAAAAGTCGAATTGAGATGAGATTTGAATAGGGGTTGTCGGATCCATTCCGACAAATGCATGTCGGAATGGATCCGACCCTAATTGAATATACCCCTATAGATACTTATGTCTCCGAATACGGGTGTATAGTCTCAAAAGTCTTATGATCGCAGTTGGTGTCTGGAATTGCAACATATTATGTGGCCCAAAGGATTTCTAGAGTTAATGCTCACATTTGTGCCACCTGTGTATGTAAAATCTGTAATGCTGGGCTTGCGCCTATAGGTAAGCATTTTCATTTTTGTGCAAACATGCAGCCATTCAAGTGTAGGTTCATTAAAGCAGGAAAGTGTACCACCCTTAGAAAACTGTTTGATTTTAACTTACATATATATCCAAAATATACATTTTAGGAGGTGTGTCTTTGTGTCTCCCATAAGGTGAGTAGACACTAGGCGATGTGCTGTATGAGCGACGTCACCTAGTGTGTTCCCTTCCCTGCCGGGGCAGTCGGCGGCTGTGCGTACACACTGAACGACAGGCAAACGATATTGCTCAGTGACGTCACGCCGCGGCCGGGCCGTGCATGCAGTTTTTGGACGACAGTCCAAATTGAGCTGCCTGTATGGCTGACAGCGAGGGTTGTTAACGACCAGTGGGGCCGCGCATCGCTTGGCGGCGGCATACACACTTAGTGATAAAGTAAACAATGTCGCTCAGGAAGGGACAAAATGAGTGACATCGTTGAATTTATCGCTAAGTGTGTACCCACCTATAGACTTGGTGCATGTTGTCCTCCAGATGTATCTCTAATTTAAAGTTGCATATGTTGTAACCCTAGCTAATCCTCCAACTAACACACATTTGTATATAGTTGAATAAGGTTTGGGTTTGATGTCCTGGACAAGCTAGTTTCCCTTGGTAACCAACTTATTCATAAAGAAACAGAGTCAATGGAGCTCTAGAAAAGCTGTATTGCCATCTATTACAGTAGGCATTCCCAACCTCAGTTCTCAAGGCACACTAACAGTCCAGGTTTTAGTGATATCCATGCTTGAGTACAGGTGACTTAATTAGTACCTCACTTATTTTGATTTAAACATCTGTGTTCAAGCATAGATATCACTAAAACCTGGACTGTGAGGGGTAAATTTACCAAGATGGGAGTTCCACTTAAGATGGGATGTTGTCCATAGCAACCAATCAGATTCCAGGTATTACCTTCTAGAAAGTGCTAGATAAATGAGTTGTAGAATCTGATTGGTTGCTATGGGCAACATCCCAGCTTAAATAGAACTCCCATCTTAGTAAATTTACCCCTAAGTGTGTCTTAAGGACAGAGTTTAAGAACCACCGGCTTAAGGAAACCATTACAAATGTAATTCTTTGAAGTTACTGAATATAATGTAAAACATGTGAATACACCCCAAAAGGTCTTTTTTTGATGTGAATAGGATAATGGGATTTTTTTTTTTCTATTATAGATTTTTAGGGAGGGGGGATTCAGACGGGGCTTTTGCTTTGAAGAGGAGCGTAGTGACTAAATAGGAACAGAGAGGGTTAAACATCTGAGACTGGGAATGACATTGTGGGTATCAGGTGATAGGATTATCCAATAGAGATACAGGGATAGAAGTGGTAGTTTCATTCATTAGGACTTGCTGGAGGAGGAGTCAGCCACTTTCTTCTGGTCTTCCCCCCCTCGCTCCCCTTCTTTGTTTGTGTGGGTGGCTTTTGCGTTAACTGTTTTGGCGGGAAAGAATGGCAGTTTACCTGTTTTAGGTCACAGATGGATTGTTTTGTTGATTGATTCATAGTTGTGTGGTGCGCCCACCTACGTTGACTGAGTATAATGGCTGGACCACCTAGACGGGGGCAGAGACATCACCCAGACGGGTGGGTAGTCATGGTAGATGGTTGAGCGGATACCTTTTTTGTTGTTGTTTGTTTGGGAAGTATGTTGCAGTTTTGCGGTTTGGGGAATGAGTTAGTTCTAGCCGTTCTTTCTTTGCCACCATTATCTAATCATGTTCTTTACAGCTAGCAAAAAGTTTACAGTTGTTTAAATAAATCAGCTAACATTTCTCTGCCAAATCTAAGTCTCCGTGTCGTTATTTTATGTAAGATAAAGTGTTTGGGTTGTGATTCATGCACAGGGTCATTCATCCACCGTTAGGATGTATAGGGCATTTTCATTTTTTCTGAATGTTTAACTGAGACTTCCTCTGGTGCCAGAGGTAGAGCTTGTCGTAATATCCCTGGGACACCTATGATTTACACAGGTTCTGTGGTTGATTAAACAGGATGAAATGCAGGCTTGAATTTAGCCAGTCACAGAACCTGTGTTATTCATAGGTGTCCTGGATAAAAGGGATATTATGGTAAGCCTACAGAGGTTCTTATTCTGGCACTGGTGCAGTGCAGGTCTGGGAACTGTGCTGCAAATAATCGGCTGCCTCATATGGCAAGGTGCTGGTTTGCAGGGTGGATTAGCCATAGGGCTCACCAGGAAGATTCCTGATAGGATGACTTGTCTGTGGGGCCTGTTTGCAGGTTGTCATGTGGCCCCACCCCCCACATGACAGGCAGCCCTCCACACTCTGGTCTGGATTCTGACCTGATCGCTGCTGTGTACTTTTGTACAGTGGGCGATCAGACACAAACTGCACATGCGTATGCACCACAATGCGCAGGCGCGTCGCACGGCTACAAAGTGGATCACCGCTAAGCTATGGGTTTGTGCAAATAATCCATTCGCACAGGCGATCGCAAGGAGATTGACAGTAAGAGCGCGATTGTGGGTGGCAACTGACCGTTTTCAGGGAGTGGTTGGAAAAACGCAGGCGTGTCCAATGTGTTTGCAGGGCGGGTGTCTGACGTCAAATCCGGTCCTGAACAGCCTGAAGTGATCGCAGCAGCTGAGTAAGTCCTGGGCTGCACAGAGACTGCATAAAATCTGTTTGTACAGCTCTGCTACACATGCGATCGCACACTTGCACAGATAAAATACACTCCCCCCGTAGGCGGGGACTATCTGATCGCAGGACAGCAAAAATCGCTGCCCAGCAATCAGGTCTGAATTACCCCCTCAGTACACTGCATTGTCCCCATTCATTCTGTTATTCCATCTCTGCAGTACAGCAACTCTGCCATCCAGTGATGCTGCCATGGCTACACAGTATGCTATACTTCTTGTGCTGCTAATGTCGGGCCACTTCTAAAAAAAATTCAGGGCCACTCTTAGGGGGACATGTACTAAGAAGTGATAAAAGTCACACTTCCGGTTCCGGGTGCATGGAGTGAGAAGCTCCCTCTCACAGCTCTGCTCCGTGCCCAGCTATAACTGACCTTTTACAAGGCTGAAAAGCCTCCCAGAGCTCCCACATTGCTCTCCGACCCTCAGTGAACGTCCCTCATGGACAAATTTGTGACTTCGCAGCCGCAGCGCTCACTCCAACAGACGCTGCGCCAGGTGAAGCGCGCTGTGGATCCCAATATGGCGCCGGACACAGACGCGCAGACGGCGTCCCCAGCCAACAAGAAACCGGCTGCAGAGGGGGGACCTGATGCTACCCCTTACTCCCTCCGGTCACCCAACGCTCCCCTTACCTACGCAGATCTGGTGGACGCAGTTACCGCCGCGGTGGGACCGCTTCTCTCCCAGGCGGTGAGTGACATTTCAGCACAAGTACAGCACAGCTCAATGTCCGAGTGTCAGGGGCTGAAAACAGAATAGGCTCCTTAGCCCATGATATGGCCGATGTACAAACCGAGTTAAAACGCTTAGAGAAAGAGAATTATATTCTTACTAGGTGCTTCATCGCGCCCTACGGGCGCTCTTCACACCGTCGCAAGGGGCTACGCCCCCTTAACCCTTACATGCCTATCTGGGGATCAATATTTGTATTATATGGAGTATTACCTGCATTCCTTTGTTAGTGGTTAAATATTGCACAATGAAAGGGCGTGCGATGGTGAAGGAGGCGCAGCCCCTTGCGACGGCGTGAACAGCACCTGCAGGGCATGATGTACAGAATGTAGCGGGTGCAGGGGGGACTGCGGATGGGGGAGGGTGTCTGTAGATGCTGCGGGTGGAGGGGTGGGCCAGGACAGGGGCGACAGGGCCAGGACAGATATGACAGGGACAGGATAGGGGTGACAGGGCCAGGGTAGGGGCGGCAGGACCAGGACAGAGGTGACAGGGCCAGGATAGGGTTGACAGGGCAAGCACAGGGGTGACAGTGCCAGGATAGGGGTAACAGGGCCAGGATAGGGGTAACAGGGCCAGGATAAGGGTGACAGGGCAAGGCCAGGGGTGACAGGGCCAGGATAGGGGTAACAGGGCCAGGATAAGGGTAACAGGGCCAGGATAAGGGTGACAGGGCAAGGCCAGGGGTGACAGGGACATGACAAAACACAGGGCACGGGAGAGATTGGTATTAGGGACAGAACAGTGGTGACAGACAGATGTGTCTTACCGGAGTCACTGCTGCTGGCTGCTGCTGTTCCACTCCAACCTGTTGGGATCTGCTGCTGGTGGAGACTTGGCATGGCTGACTCTCTCAGGCTGGAGTCCTGCTTCCTCTGCCCGTCCGCATCCCTCCCCCCCCACTCCTCAGTCACACACCGCGGACCTGGCGCGGCTGCCGGGCACTGTGGTAAGGGGAGACTGGGAGTGACTGGTTAGCCCCCAGGAGACGCTGCGGCTGGAGGGAGGAGGGGGTCATAGCATGCACGCGGTGCAGACCTCGCGGCTGCCGGGCACTGTGGTAAGGGGAGACTGGGAGTGACTGGTTAGCCCCCAGGAGACGCTGCGGCTGGAGGGTGTTGGAGCGTGCAAGCAGCGCGGACTTCTGCAGCGCTACCCGCCGGCTAAAGTGTGTGAAGGAGCTGGGCGTACCTCACTGCGGGCGGCAGCGCTGCAGCTAGCGGTGGGGTTGCCAGGGCTGGAGATAATAGAGGCAGTATGGAACCTGCACAGCGTCAGGTGCCCCACAAAACTGCAGCTAAGAAGCGTGGAGTGTGCCAGAAAGTAACGCTCATCCGCGTCAGAGAGACCCTGCTGAGTATGCTGATGTGGGGGGGTCAAGCACACAGTGAGCCGGTGCCCGTCTGTCTGTACGGCACACCCCCATACCTCCCAACTGTCCCGATTTTTGCGGGACAGTCCCATTTTTGGGGGTCTGTCCTGCTGTCCCACCAGCGGGCCGCAGTGTCCTGCGGTGGTGGTGGTGGTGGTGGGGGCAGTTGGGAAGCTCCTGTACTCGCTGTTCTGCTTAGCAGAGCAGCGGTGAATAGACTATTTAGTGGAGACAGAGGGAGAGGGGGCATCAGGGGGTACGGATTAAGGGGGGGGGGTCTGGCAGCAGAGCCGGATTAAGGGGGGGGGCAGGGGGTACGTACTGCGGGCGTCACAGTTTTAGGGGGCCTCCCGGCTGGAGTAGCTCTGTCCCAGCTCTGAAGCTCCCCCGTCCTGCCAGCAACAGCATTGTGCTACAGTCAGCACACGCTGCTGCGTGTTGGCAGGTCTGTGGTGTTGCAGGGAGGCAGCAGCCTCCCTGCTTTCTTCTGCTTGTGCGGGTGTGTAGTGGGGGGAAGGGGGGGGCGACCACCCCCTCTGGATTTACCCCTAGCTGAGGGGCCAAAATCCCATTAAAAAAAAAAACAATTCCCGGAATTTGCATAAAGGGGCGTGGCCACGTGGGCGCGATTAGGCCACGCCCCCAAACCCACAGCAGGCACAGCAATGAAGTAGGCCCCCCTGTCTCAAGTGCCCTGAGCCCCCCGGACTCACAATCCACCCCTGGGGGCATGCCAGCAGCTCACAGAGCGCTGGGCATGCCCCCTCACTGACAAAAACGGGGGCGTGGCTCGTGATCGTGGGTGCTCCCGCGAAGCCACGCCCCTTTTCGTTGGCCACGCCCTCTTTTCGCCGTGCGTGTGTCCCTCCTTCTGCCTGAAGAAAGCTGGGAGGTATGCACCCCTGCCTGTGCCTTGCCCATACCATCTGCTTCTGCTCCTAGTCTCCTATAGATTTGCCCAGATCTGTGACTCATTTGACTAACTCCGCCCAGTGTTGTGACTCCGCCCAGCGTTAGCAAATGAATCACAAAGTCACAGATCTGGGCTATTATACAGGAGATTAATCATATGGAAGATATCGAAAATCGCTCACGTCGCAATAATACGGAGTGGTGGGGCTCCCCGAGTCTATTAAGGGCCCCGACTTGGAAAAATTAGTTAAGCTAACTTTGCCACAACTTCTGGGAATTCAGAAACTTTGAAAAGATATGATAATTGAGCGTGTTCACCGGGTGGGTCCTCCACCACGCCAGAATGACCCCCGGTCGCGAGTCACACTTTTTAAATGCCTCAGCTACTGTTATGCACACCAGTGCCTGCAGGAATGTACTGGTGTCAGAACTGTTATGCACTCCAGTGCCTGCAGGAATGTACTGGTGTTTGAACTGTTATGCACACCAGTGCCTGCAGGAATGTACTGGTGTCAGAACGGATAGGTATGCAAAACAAATGAACTCACAGACAGACTGGGGAATATGACAATACGTACACAGAAGGTGATAGGGTAACAAAATACACACAAAGTGAACAGAGAAGCCCAGAGGCTAAGGAACTGGGTGTCTCCCTAGTATTAGTAATGCTCAGATGGGAAAAGCAAGATGTTGTGTTTTAATACGTAGAGAACCCGAAATGCTGTTGCTAAGGGCAACAGCAAAACCCTAAAGGGTTACCAACGGGTGTGGCAGTAAACTCCTTGGTCAGAGATGGAATGATAGACACAAGGAGAGTCTCCACAATCCTAATTCTCACTTGCAGCGCACAGGTTCAGCTTACTGCCACTAAACTGACACCTGACACCTTGCACAGTGAGACAGGATTTAGGCAGGCAAGTCTTAGAATACAGCCGCAAACTTGCTAAGTTCACAGAGTAGTAAAAGAACCCCAGCAAGCTAAACGACTGACTCCAGTCTTACTGCTAGGTCTGGATTGGCAGAGTGTAGTACCAAATCCCCAGGCCTATTTGCAGTAAGCAACAACAAATACAAAGCTACACAGTACTGGCTAACTTTCAGGAACTGACTAACCAACAAAGATTCAGCAGCATCTGCTTAACCTGAGAAGAGGCCTTATAAAGCAGGTGCTGTCCACGCCCCACTCAGACCTCACAGACTGTGAGCACAAAAACCAGCACCGGATCCCCTGCCGTGCACAGAGCCTGTAACCACTGCACAGCAAAAGACCCGAACCGGAGAATCAGCTGCGCTCAGGTTACTCCGCTAGCACTTGTCTCCCGGTTGCCATGACGACGTGGCAGCACAGGGCAGGAGACCCTAACAGTACCCCCCCTCTGACGAGGGGTCAAAGAACCCCTACCACCGGGTTTATCGGGGAACTGCGAGAAGAAAGAGCGTATCAGTCTGGGGGCATGAAGATCACAACTGCGCACCCACGACCGCTCCTCCGGGCCATACCCCTTCCAGTGCACCAAAAATGACAGCCGACCCCGAACCATCTTGGAGTCAAGAATCCTTTCAACAACAAACTCCCTCTGGCCACGTATCAGAAGAGGGGAAGGTCTTCCACTGGAAGAAGGATTACTAATCGCCCGTTTTAAAAGGGAACAATGAAATGTTTTATTGATACCCAAAGAACGGGGCAGATCTAACTGAAATGCCACCGGATTGATAACCCTGGTGATTTTATAAGGGCCGATGAACCGGGGGCCTAACTTATGAGATGGCTGTCTCAACTTCAAATTCTTGGTAGACAACCAGACGAAGTCTCCTAATTTGAAGCTGCAGGGTCTTTTCCGCTTATCAAAAACCCTTTTGATCACTAATGACACAGACACAAGGGCTTTCTTCACTTTCCGCCAAATACCTCTAAGGACCGAAACCACAGAGGAACCACCAGGCGTGGAGTCCAGGGGGTCAAAAGAATTGGCCTTAGGATGATGCCCTTACACACAAAGGAAGGGAGAGATCCCTGTAGCAGAGTGAGCCGCGTTGTTATAGGCAAACTCCGCCATGGACAGATGAGCAACCCAGTCAGTCTGACACTTGGAGACATAACACCTGAGGAACTGCTCCAAGGACTGGTTCACCCTTTCAGTCTGCCCATTAGACTGCGGATGGTAGCCTGACGACAAGCTGACAGAAATCTGGAGATCGGAACTAAATGCCCTCCAGAATTTGGCCACAAACTGGGATCCGCGGTCAGAGACCACATCAAATGGCAACCCGTGGAGACGCACAACATGCAGCATAAATAATTCAGACAGGCGTCTGGCCGATGGCAGCCCAACCAGTGGAACGAAGTGCGCCATCTTCGAAAACCTGTCAACGACAACCCAGATGGCTGTCATCCCCGAGGATTTGGGCAAGTCCACCACAAAATCCATTGAAATGTGGGTCCATGGCTTAGATGGGATAGAGAGTGGATGTAATGGGCCAACAGGAACCCCTCTAGGAGTCTTATTTCGGGCACAGATGTCACATGCCCGAACCCACTGATCCACATCCTTAGCCACCGAGGGCCACCACACCGCCCTAGATAGCAACTCCCGAGTTCTGGCAATACCCGGGTGACCTGCCGACTTCTTGGCATGGAATTCCAGGAACACACGCTGTCTTAACCTAGGAGGTACAAACAAAAGACCTACCGGAAGGTCTGGAGGAGCCTGCTCCTGTGCTCTAAGGACTAATGATAAGAGGTCCTGGGTAATGCCCACTTTAATACATGATGGGGACACAATGGGCAACGGCTCCTCGGTGGTCTACTGGATTGGAGCAAAACTCCGCGAGAGCGCATCAGCCTTGATGTTTTTTGACCCAGGGCGATATGTTATCAAAAAATTAAAGCGAGCAAAAAACAAAGCCCATCGTGCCTGCCTGGCATTGAGACGCTTCGCTGACTCTAAATATGCCAGATTCTTATGGTCGGTGAGAATTGAGACCACAAACTTAGCCCCCTCAAGCCAGTGTCTCCACTCCTCGAGTGCATCCTTAATAGCCAACAATTCCCGGTTACACACGTCATAATTCATCTCGGCAGGCGAAAATTTATGGGAAAAGTAAGCACAGGGATGAAGGCGATTATCAGACACTCCCATCTGAGAAAGCACTGCCCCAATACCCATCTCAGAGGCATCCACCTCCACCACAAAAGGACGCTCTGGATCTGGGTGTCGCAGCACCTTGGCCGATACAAATGCCCTTTTGAGACGGGCAAAAGCCGCTTTAGCCTCACAAGACCAGTGAGCAACATCCGCCCCTTTCTTAGTGAGTGCCACCAAGGGCGCCACTATAGACGAAAATCCAGTGATAAATCGTCTATAAAAATTCGCAAAGCCCAGGAAACGCTGAAGCGCCTTCAAACTGGTGGGCTGCACCCAATCCAGGACTGCCTGTACCTTGGAACCCTCCATTTGGAAACCTTCTGGGGAGATAATATATCCTAGAAATGCGATTTGCTGAACTTCAAATTCGCACTTCTCCAGCTTCGCCCCAAGCCGGTGGTCTCTGAGTTTCTGGAGGACTAAGCGTACATGCTTCCGGTGTTCCTCCAGGGAATGGGAGAAGATTAGGATGTCATCTAAGTATACAACTAAGAATCTATCCAAATATTCCCTGAGCACATCATTCATGAAATCCTGGAAGACTGCCGGGGCATTACAGAGCCCAAAAGGCATCACCAAATATTCATAATGCCCTGAGTGGGTATTAAAGGCAGTCGTCCATTCATCCCCCTCTCTTATTCGGATTAGATTGTACGCACCGCGTAGGTCAATCTTAGAAAAAATGGTGGCCGTACGAAGCTGGTCAAACAAGACCGAAATGAGAGGCAGTGGGTATGAGTTTTTAATCGTGATACGGTTCAATTCCCTGAAGTCGATGCAGGGTCGCAACGAACCGTCCTTTTTACCCACGAAGAAGAACCCCGACCCAACTGGAGACTGTGAAGGTCTGATAAATCCCTTAGCCAAGTTCTCCTGAATGTACTCTGCCATAGCCTGAGTCTCAGGACGTGACAGGGAGTACAACCTGCTCTTGGGAAGCTTAGCATTTGGCAACAAATCAATGGCACAGTCATAGGGGCGATGGGGAGGTAGTACCTCTGCAACTTTTTTGGAGAACACGTCCGCAAAATCTGCATAACACCCTGGCAATCCTGGCAAACTTAGCTGCGAGAGCCTGACTGGAAGGCTCAAGCAACTCCTGAAACAATCAGTACCCCAACTAAGAATCTCCCCAGAGACCCAGTCAAATTGAGGATTGTGGGCCCTTAACCAGGGTAACCCCAACACCAATGGGGCAAAAGTACAGACAGTCACATAAAAGGACAATTTTTCAGAGTGTGTGGCTCCAATAAACAAAGAAATCTGGCTAGTGCAAGAGGTAATTTTACCTTGGGATAATGGTTCCCCGTTTAACCCACAAATCTCAATTTCCGATGCCAAGGGTACTAAGGGAACAGAGTGTTTCAGGGCGAATTGGCGGTCCATAAAAACCCCGTCGGCCCCACTGTCCACAAAGGCCTCAGTCTTGACAGTTTGACCGAGGATCTTCAAGGTCACCGGAATGATAAAAGTCTTCTTGGGAAATTCTGACTTCTGGCCTGACAGGATATTTCCCATCACCCTCAGGCCCTGAAGTTTTCCGGCTTTTCTGGGCATGATACTACCACATGACCTTTATTCCCACAGTACAAACACAACCCCTGCTGTCTCCTCCGCGTCTTCTCACGCGAGGAGAGGCGGGTAGCCCCAATCTGCATAGGCTCCTCGGAAAATTCCTCAGAGTCTGAGGTTCCCTTGGGAAAGAAGGAAACCTCAGTCTCACCTTTCAAGCCTACGCTCTCTCAGCCGTCTATCCACCCGGATGGATAACTGCATGAGCTGATCCAAGCTATCAGGCAAGGGATATTGTACCAGTTGGTCCTTTATCTGGTTAGAAAGACCTCTTCGGTACTGGTGTCTCAGGGCTGGGTCATTCCACTGGGTATCATGGGCCAACCTCCGAAACTCCGTACAGTAAACCTCAACTGGCCTTCGCCCTTGCTTAAGGATCGAAATCTGAGCCTCGGCTGAGGCCGTCTTGTCAGGGTCATCATACAACATGCCCAGTGCCGTAAAAAAAGCATCAACACTTTTAAGCGACGGACAGTCAGGCTGCAACCCATATGCCCAGACCTGTGGGTCTCCTTGTAGCAAGGAAATCACTATGCTCACCCGCTGAATCTCCGACCCAGAAGACTGAGGCCTAAGCCGGAAGTATAGCTTGCAGCTCGCCTTGAAACAAAAGAACTGCGAGCGATCTCCAGAAAAACGATCCGGGAGATTTACTTTCGGCTCCTTAACCCCTGAAGGTGCTGCTGCTGCGGGAGCTCCGCCAGCGGCCTGGGAGGTGTGCATTTTAATGGACAAATCATTAAATTGTCGAGTCAGGACTTGCACCTGATCGACCACCTGTTGCAACTTATTTTGAGGGGTATGCTCCATATTCCCACAAAATTTCAACAGGAGTATTAGGCTGCTGAATATGTTATGCACACCAGTGCCTGCAGGAATGTACTGGTGTCAGAACTGTTATGCACTCCAGTGCCTGCAGGAATGTACTGGTGTTTGAACTGTTATGCACACCAGTGCCTGCAGGAATGTACTGGTGTCAGAACGGATAGGTATGCAAAGCAAATGAACTCACAGACAGACTGGGGAATATGACAATACGTACACAGAAGGTGATAGGGTAACAAAATACACACAAAGTGAACAGAGAAGCCCAGAGGCTAAGGAACTGGGTGTCTCCCTAGTATTAGTAATGCTCAGATGGGAAAAGCAAGATGTTGTGTTTTAATACGTAGAGAACCCGAAATGCTGTTGCTAAGGGCAACAGCAAAACCCTAAAGGGTTACCAACGTGTGTGGCAGTAAACTCCTTGGTCAGAGATGGAATGATAGACACAAGGAGAGTCTCCACAATCCTAATTCTCACTTGCAGTGCACAGGTTCAGCTTACTGCCACTAAACTGACACCTGACACCTTGCACAGTGAGACAGGATTTAGGCAGGCAAGTCTTAGAATACAGCCGCAAACTTGCTAAGTTCACAGAGTAGTAAAAGAACCCCAGCAAGCTAAACGACTGACTCCAGTCTTACTGCTAGGTCTGGGTTGGCAGAGTGTAGTACCAAATCCCCAGGCCTATTTGCAGTAAGCAACAACAAATACAAAGCTACACAGTACTGGCTAACTTTCAGGAACTGACTAACCAACAAAGATTCAGCAGCATCTGCTTAACCTGAGAAGAGGCCTTATAAAGCAGGTGCTGTCCACGCCCCACTCAGACCTCACAGACTGTGAGCACATAAACCAGCACCGGATCCCCTGCCGTGCACAGAGCCTGTAACCACTGCACAGCAAAAGACCCGAACCGGAGTATCAGCTGCGCTCAGGTTACTCCGCTAGCACTTGTCTCCCGGTTGCCATGACGACGTGGCAGCACAGGGCAGGAGACCCTAACAGCTACACGCATAAACTTGAAATATGGAGAACATCTCGGAAAATTCCTGTTATAAACTGGGAAGGAGCCAGACTGCAGATATTCCAAGACTTCTCAGCTGAGCTGACGAAAGCAAGAAAAGCTTTCTCACCCATATGTACCAGGCTTGTGCGCAACAAACAGAAGTTCGCCCTAATATACCCTGCAAAGCTACGCATATTCTACAAAGATAGACATTACGCCTTTCACTCTCCTTCTGATGCTGATGACTTTCTACGTGATGATAATTATGGTGTGTCGGGTGACATCTCGGATCCTCCCCCTCATGCTGCTTCTCTATGATGTTGGCGACATTACAAGTCTACTACTACATGACTCTCATCTAGCTCACTTTATTACACCTTACCGGGCACGGTCGGTGCTCATGCTCCGGGTATTATGTTGGTAGCACTTTGGTGCCTGCACTATTGTTGTTTTATTGTTTTTTTCCGAAAGTCTAGAGTCTGTTTTCGCTCTCAGACTATCACGCTGCGCGTGAACCCCTATTCACCAGCCTATTTCTTCTTTATCTTTGACTATTTGTCTGTGTGTCTCTCCCTCCCCCTGTTTCTCCCTCCCCCCCCCCCTTTTACCTCTGATAATATTTCAAAATGTATAGGTATGACGTTTTCTTTTTCTGCTAGCCTGTGTATGGATGGTCTACTTCCCATGTTAGATTTTACATGTCTAGTCTGAAAATAGGATCATGTAATGTAGGGGGTTTAACTCCCCTGCAAAAAGGAGGAAAATCCTGGTTTACTTTAATGCAATGAAACTAGATATGGTGTTTATACAAGAAGCGCATTTTGGAGGTCATTCCGAGTTGGTCGCTAAGATTTTCGTTCGCACAACATAATCGCAAAGTTGCGATTACGTTGTAAAATTGCGAACGTCCGCCCCCAACGTATTTTTGCTATTTCGTACGCAGTATTACACAAGGTAGGCGTATGCCATATTACAACGCATTATAGCGAATCCAACGCATACACACAAACCTCATCGCAAAAATACGATGTCATCGTAGATTTACGCATTCCTCTTAAATATGCTAAGTTTTGTGCAAACAAACGCACAGCAATGGTTTTTTAAACCTAATTTAGATGACACCTTGCAATTCTAACTCAGCAAGCATCCCTCAATTATAAATCCAATTAGTCTAATAATTGATTATGTGCATGACCAGTTAAGTCTGCAAAGAATACCTTAAGAAAAGTTTGTCGGCATAATTGGTCATTACCATGGCCCTCATTCCGAGTTGTTCGCTCGTTCTTTTTCATCGCATCGCAGTGAAAATCCGCTTAGTACGCATGCGCAAAGTTCGCACTGCGACTGCGCCAAGTAACTTTACTATGAAGAAAGTAATTTTACTCACGGCTTTTTCTTCGCTCCGGCGATCGTAATGTGATTGACAGGAAATGGGTGTTACTGGGCGGAAACACGGCGTTTCAGGGGCGTGTTGCTGAAAACGCTACCGTTTCCGGAAAAAACGCAGGAGTGGCCGGAGAAACGGTGGGAGTGCCTGGGCGAACGCTGGGTGTGTTTGTGACGTCAACCAGGAACGACAAGCACTGAACTGATCGCACAGGCAGAGTAAGTCTGGAGCTACTCTGAAACTGCTAAGTAGTTAGTAATCGCAATATTGCGAATACATCAGTCGCAATTTTAAGAAGCTAAGATTCACTCCCAGTAGGCGTAGACTAAGCGTGTGTAACTCTGCTAAATTCGCCTTGCGACCGATCAACTCGGAATGAGGGCCCATGTTTTTTTTTAAAGAAGTGCAAGAGATGTATAAACTGTGCCTGACAGAAATGTAGATAGCATAATTTGGTGTGTATGTGTAGTGTGTGAATGTATGTGTTTACTTTTTTAAAAATTAAAATAACCTAACTAACCTAATTTGTATGTAATAAATAAGAATTAAACTCATAAATGTTGTTTTTGTTTTTTTGTTAGGTAACCAATTTCTGCATTGCAATATGCTTTTAGATTGTTGCTTAAAAAACATCACAAGCGCATAACAGTAAATAATGATTGTTTATTTTGTCAAAAAAAAAATTTTTTTTTCATTTTTTATAACAATTTTTATATATTTTTTAAAACTTAAATAAAATTTGCCAAATTATTTACTTCGGCCAACATGGCCTCCAATTGCATTTTCAAACGCACAACGATGCCTGGCAGGCTTGTGGGATCTCCAATGGCACCATCTGAAATGCAGATTAAAAATGATTAATTTAAAAAAAAAATACATTTCCTATTACATCACAATTCCACAAAGCACACTTTCATATCAAATGATATACATCATGTATGTATAAATGACTAAACAGTAGCATACCAACACACAAGCATACTCAGCAATGTTTGACATAGCAAAATTACAATGTGTAAAAGTCTACCACACCATGATGTACATTTACTAAGATGGGAGTTCTATTTAGGGTGTGATGTTGTCCATAGCAACAAATCACATTCTACTTCTCTTCTCGAAGGTGGAAAATAACTGTAACTTTGTTTTTGTTTGTTTGCTATGGTAAACATCCAGTCTTGAATCACAACCCCAAATTAGTACATGTAACCCCATACTGGTCTTCATTCACATCTGTAGTGAAGCAGACGTTTTTTTTGTGCTGTTTTGACCTGCATCATCACACTGCATATCAACATCTTCAGGAGGACAACATATCCTAGCATGCCCACACTCCCTGAAAGCCTGCCTTACAAAATAAGTAAGGTCAAACAGATTTTAATAAAGCAAATAAGCATTTTGTGAGTGTAACTTTCATAACAAAAAAAAAAAAAAACATATTAAAAAAAATATCACTCAGGTCTAAATGTGTTGCAGATAATGTTTCACATACAAAGCTTGTTGTGCAGGCAAACCTGTCGACATAGTGATTTACAACCAGATGTAGACACTGTACATATAATGTCCCGCACACAAATGTGAATGCATCATCCATACCATGATGAAGAAGACAAGCATTTAACCTAGACAAAAGATTATCCACAGTACAACAATGTTTTTTGTTTTTTTTTGTTTAAAAAAAAAATTAAGGAATGTGTGCGAACTTACTATCCTCTGACACTTGGCAACCTCCCTCTAGTGGCTCTGGGGCCTCTGCTGCCCATTCTGTAGGCGTCGTTGGCTGGCTGGGGGATGGAGGCTGGATGGGGGATAGGTGCTGGCTGGGGGATGGATGCTGGATGGGGGATAGGTGCTGGCTGGGGGATGGAGGCTGGAGGGGTGAGGTTGGCTGGATGGGGGATGGGTGCTGGATGGGGGAAGGAGGCAGGATGGGGGAAGGAGGGTCCAATTGTGTGACAGGATGTAAGGGGGAGGTACTTTCAGAGTGGGTTAAGGAATTATAGGGTGATGGTGGTGGTGTGATTTTTAGGGACACAGAGGGTGAGGGGGGCAGAGAGGGGAATTTTGTAAAAGTGTGGGATTGGGCTGGAGAGGGGGTGTGGGCTGGAGAGGGGGATTGGGAAAGAGAGTGGGATTGGGCTGGAGAGGGGGATTGGACAGGAGAGGCTGAGGTGGCTGGAGAGGCTGAGGTGGCTGGAGAGGGGGATTGGGCAGGAGAGGCTGAGGTGGCTGGAGAGGGTGAGGTGGCAGGAGAGGGGGATTGGGCTGGAGAGGGGGATTGGACAGGAGAGGCTGAGGTGGCTGGAGAGGCTGAGGTGGCTGGAGAGGGGGATTGGGCAGGAGAGGCTGAGGTGGCTGGAGAGGGTGAGGTGGCAGGAGAGGGGGATTGGGCTGGAGAGGGGGATTGGACAGGAGAGGCTGAGGTGGCTGGAGAGGCTGAGGTGGCTGGAGAGGGGGATTGGGCAGGAGAGGCTGAGGTGGCTGGAGAGGGGGATTGGGCAGGAGAGGCTGAGGTGGCAGGAGAGGGGGATTGGGCTGGAGAGGGGGATTGGGCCGGAGAGGGGGAGGGTGATCGGGAAGGGGATGGGGAATGTTGCTGGTGTGGACTCACAGCACAAGCACCTTGCCGTTGTGCTCGCCCTATAATGACATATGTAAAATTTAAAAAAAAACAAGAAAAAATGAACCACAGCATATTCCTATTACTCTGTTCTGTACCATGTTATAGAAACAGGGTTAACATGACTAAGTTATTAATATATATTTTATGGTGATGTTGGCCTTATCAAACAAACAGATTAAAAGTAAACTATATTAAATACCGTCTATCCATTTAAATCTATATTCTCATTTTTTAATATAAACAACATCCCCAGTGTCAAAATTTTACCACATTTTTTAATTAAAAAAAAACCACTGAGCCGGTAAATTTTAACAGTTTTCTGCCTGTGTATTAATTATGGCCAACAACATACAGTCAGTACCATACCTCCCAACATGAGTCTCTCCAGGAGGGACAGAATGTTCTGCTCCGTCACTTCACTCTTAATGTATGATTGCCATCACTTGTGCAGAGAAATCTTGAGATTAACAATTAAGTTACAAATACCTAAGCAGAGTTTTCGGTTCCTCTTGCAAAAGGTCATATTGGGAGTTATGCATCACTGCATAACCTACCTACACACACTCACGCCAATTTTCTCTGTGCAAATTTTGCCACTCACTCTTAACGATAGTATGCAAAGGTTATGCGTTAATCCCGTCTGTGCACGAAATGTTACTTACTGCGGACACGTAGGGTCCGGATTTGTTGGCGGAGCTCCACCAGGAGGTCTGGCGTGCGCCTCCGCAGGTCGCTCCAGCGCCTCTCTAGCTGGATGATGGTCCTGCGACAGCGGAGGCGGCTCCGTAATAGGCGGCGGACCTCCGCATAGGCCTCGCGTTTAACCCTATTGGGGATAAAACGCCCAACGCGGCCTACGCGTCGGTCCATCACCGCCACTAGCAGGCGGAGTTCCCGCCGTGTGAACGGTGCAGCACGCATCATGGCAATGGCGTTTTCCTTGTTTGGGCATATATTTATAGTGTGTGTTGGCATGTGATTGGTGTAAAATCTATGCTATCATTGAAATAAACTTTATTGATGTCTGCAATGCTGTGAAGAGCAGAGTGATTATTTCGCTAGAGCGGAAATACGCAGTCGCGGAAGAGCATGAAAAAAAAAATACTATTCTGACATAACCCCCAATACAAACACCCAAAGCAACCCACCCACACACACACACACACACACACACACACTTTGTCTAAAATTTACACACAACACAGTGTACTCACCACATTTGGTGTGAAAAATCAGCTGCACAGTCACAAAATGTTCAACATTTAGTAACATATGTTTGTGTTTTTTACAAAGAAAACAGGATTATAAAAAAAACAAAATAAAATAAAATTAGCAACGACACATTATTATATTCCCCGAAAAAACATTGTAAGCTTAACATTTTTAATTTAAAATGAACAAAAACATAATAATATAGTCAAACACACCCTAACAATTACACAATGACCTTACAATAACAACCTAAATGACATGTGAGCAAAATGAACATAAGCATACAGTGTTTTTTATTAATTTCCAAAAGCAGAACAAAATATACTATACCTGAAATATTCTTGGACAATGCTTGCCCTTACTTGGCTTCCCCTCCGGGAAACACTCCCACCACCAAATCTCCGGCCAACCCCTGGCTCCTCATCTGGCAATTCCTCTGTGTCAGGAAGCTCAACGCGACTCCTTACCGCGATGTTATGAAGTATAGCGCACAGGACCACTATTTTACTTGCCATCTCCGGCGAATACATGATATCGCCACCAGTGCGGTGGAGCACACGAAAACGTCCTTTAAGCACACCAATTGTGCGCTCCACCAGCTGTCTAGTGGCAGTAAGCGCGGAGTTAAATGCCGTCTGTGGTCCTGGCCTGGGATTACGGTAAGGAGTCATGAGCCAGGGGGTGCAAGGATATCCACGGTCTCCTGTTTGATGAGAACATTAAATTAGAATGAGAATATTATTTAGGTATAAAAGACCAAAAAAAAATAAAAAATACTCACCCAATAACCACATGTCTTGTCGTTGACTTGATCTTAATCTCTGCCATATCCCTGATTGTCTAATAACATGTGCATCATGGGAGCTCCCAGGGAACTTAGCATTCAGGGACAGGATCTGGAGGGATGGCCCACAAACAACCATTACATTCAGAGAATGAAACAGTTTCCTGTTTCGATAAATTTCTTCATTATGTCTTGGTGGCACAATAGCTACATGTGTGCCATCCACAACCCCAATAACATGTGGGAAGCGACTACCACCTGCCTCAAATTGCCGCTTCACCACATCTAGGGCACCAGCATCCAAAGGCATAGCAATAAATTGCTTCACACGCTTTAGGAAAGCCTGGCTGACACGCCGCAGGACCTTACTGAACTGGCCCTGCGACATGCCAACCAGGTCTCCAACCACATGCTGGAATGACCCTGTGGCCACAAAATGTAACACAGCAAGGAATTGTGTCAATGGTGGTATTGCTGTAGGATACCGAATTGAAGACTCCAGATCACTCTCTATTATGGAGAGAGTGTCTAGGATTAGATGTGTTGGCAGCCTGTATCTACGCACAACCATATCATCTGGCATCCCAAAAAGTAGGACACGGGTGCGGAAAATTGGTGGCCTAGCACGCCTCCGTTGCCTTGGTTGATGAGGAGCCGGTTGTGGTTGGCGGGCTGGCGGTTGGGGTGGGAGTGCTTCCGTGGGTTGGGGTGGGAGGGCTTCTGCAGCCACAAAGACCGACATCACCAACTTAAAATAAAGATAATAATATTGAGAATAAGACAAATTCAAAAATCAAATGTACAACCTTAATTCAAATTAATTTTTCAGGGTGTAAACTTACTGCAGGAGCATACGACATTGTTTCTGGATTCAATTAGGGACCAATTATAAATTGTGAAAAAAAAGTGAAAGCACAAATTAAAAGGTATAAACAAACATAGTTTAACCCAAAAAAAAAAAAGGTGTCAACCAACCAAACAGACACATAATAAGAGCATCAAAAACATATCAAACACCTAAGTATAAATAATGTTAATTATGTTATAAATATAAACTAGATTCTACACCAAATTTAGTCCTTTAGTAGCTATTACAGGCAAGAACAGCACTACTTTGCAGAACAATCCGTGAAAAAATATTTTTTATTAAAAAAAATAGTGATGACAAACATAATCAAAACACTTTGAACACACACATACTCCACAACACACAGGCCTAGGGGACTTACCTGCTCCTCAAAATAACACACTTGATTGATGAAAGAAACTGGGCCAAAAAATAAACAATAAGTTGGTCCGAAAATAAATATGGATTACTTTTCCTGAAAAATAACACCTACAAGAGACACAAAATGAGACTAAGACCACATAGAGCACATTAGCACAAACAGACACAAACACAGGCCTAGGGGACTTACCTGCTCCTCAAAATAACACACTTGATTAGTGAAAGAAACTGGGCCAAAAAAAAAACAATAAGTTGGAGCGAAAATAAATATGGATTACTTCTCCTGAAAAATAACACCTACAAGAGACACAAAATGAGACTAAAGGCCCATACACACTTGACGATGCACACATCGTTAACGACCGTCGTTAACGACTTCCCTTGAACTTCCCTTGAACAGCTGAGCAAACCACATGAGCATACACACTACCAACGACGAAAGACGAAAGATGAAAGACCAAAGACGAAAGATGAAAGACCAAAGATGAAAGACCAAAGACCAAAGACCAAAGACCTTAGACCATTCATCGTTAAAGCATCCAAGCTGAACAGTTTATTAAAATAATGAGCTGGTGAACAGTGGCTTGGTCGTTGGTCGTTGGTCTTTCACACCATACACATTCAACGTCGTCTCTGGTCGGTAACGACCATAGTGGAAATTGAGCATACATGCTCCACAGATGAACGATGGACGTTAACGTCCCGCGGGGCCGCGCATCGTTGGTCGTTGGATGCATACACACTTGACGATATAATGAACGACGTCGTTCATGAGGGCTGAAATGAACGACATCGTTCATTTTATCGTCAAGTGTGTATGGGCCTTAAGACCAACATTTTTACATTAGTCCACAAAACAGAAACAATAAAGTACAGGTTAGGCCAAAATAATTTCACTAAAATCAACAATGAAAATAAATAAACATATATTCTAACAAAAACAGAAAACCACCTGCATTGCACCAAAAAACATACTTGCATTTAACAACAAGACGATTGCACGAATACTCCCAAACGGAACTTCGCAAAAAATATGCAATACGGTCTATATGCTTTTAAGCGAAAAAAATGGAAAACTGTATACTTGACAATGCTAAAATTACTCACTTTGCAAAGTCCAAAAGAGCACCTTCTCGCACGAGACAGAAACAAACTTCATTCATCACCAGTACACTCACAGCGTGCAAACCAGGCCCTTAAATAAGCAGTACAATCAGTAGCAAGATTAGCATACTGTACACCTGTGTGAATGAACGCGCCGCACGTAGGTATAAATAGGCACACACCTGGGCGTACAGACGACATCTGCAACATGGCTACTCGTGAGGAATTAGCAGCAGAGATGGAGCGCATTATGCAGCAGCAGATGGCATTGGCGAAAAAACGCATAGCGTGCCAGAGACGGATGATGGAATCCGCCTCTGCGGATTTTGAAGAGGCAGGACCCAGTACTCGGGAAATGTCAGCTTCTGAGCCCCAACAATTAAGTGGGGATACCCTGCCACACACACATACTGGCCAAACTGAGGGAGAATCAGCATTAGCCACACAAGCACAACAGACAGAAGCTGCTAGTGACGAGGAAGATGGTGAGGAGCAACAGGAGGAAAGCTCACAGGCTACCTCCAGACGTAAAAAAAGACAGCCAGCATTCACTAAGAGGGAGTTGCGTGTTTTGGTCACGCAGGCCATGTCCAAAATACATAGAGGACCCAAAAACATGGGTGCTGCTACGAAAGATCGCATCTGGAGAGACATCACACATTCTGTGAATGAAGTTGGCTCTGTCGTCAGAACATCACAGGAAGTTAGACGACGGTAAGTGCATCTTGCCAGTCCATTCTCTGTGCTAAGTTGTCTAAAAAATGTAGTTACATGTGATGTTATGTATAGCAAACAAAATCAGAACATGTGTCCTATATATTTTTACACAGAAATAATAATACTCTACTTTGCCCCTATTTCCACAAACATATGTAGTTGGGCCGACTTCAAATCCCGCCTGAAGGCAAAGAGGTCTGCGGAGTGGAATGCCTCAAGGGCTACAGGTGGAGGAGCAGCTATCGCTGTGGAGTTTACAGACTTGGAGGAGATGGCGATGCCCTGTATCAGTTATGAGGAGGCCCAAGGGGTGTCAAATATGGACACGGACCTGCCTGAGATCCTGACGGAACATGACTTGCCAGGTAAGTTTACACACGTATTTGTCTTCAATTTAAACTGTATGTTTTAAAAAAATAATAATTTTTTATTGTACTCTTTTCCCACACATTCTTCTATTTGCTTGCCACAAAACACAGCACAGGGGGGTGATCAGTTAGAGTCACAGGAAGGTTATGTGGCTGAGGCTGAGGTGGAGGGACCTAGTGGGTCTGGGCGTGTGGGCCCACAAATCCCACCTCTGCAGGTTCCTACTGGCCCCCCCACCCAACCCTCTGCTATCCCGGAGATCCTGCTTGAAATTGCTAGGTATGGTGAGAGCCTAAATGCATTTCAAGACGGGGTCCTCCGGGAGGTAAGCCAGATAGCTATCCGGCTCAGTGAGCACCGAACCAGTGTTGAGCAAGGTGTTGCTCAACTCTGCCAAGGTCTGGCAGAGATCAGGCAGGGACAAGAACAACTTGCCTCCTCATTCCAAAGCCTTGCAACTAACATCTTGCAAGGGCTCCAGGCCATCGCTGTCTCCCTTGCCCACAGTGGCAGACAGCCACCCACATCGGCTCCCTCCCCTGCCCCTGCCCAGGAAGAACAGCCCACTGGGCAGGCCCAACGAAGGTCGCTCCGCAGACCAAGCCAAGAAGAACAGCCTCAGGCGGGGCGAAAAAAAAGAAAGTGATGTCTCTCCAGATGGGCAGCACCCATGTTTTTCATGTTGCCTCTATGTTATTTTGGAGTTGGCTTGTGTGTCCAGAATGGCTAACTCCCTCTTAGTGAAATGTATTATTAATGTTTGGAGGTATTGTAGCCTGTGAGCTTATTTTCAGAAACAACAGAGCCATCTTCCTGTTACTAGTGTGCTATGTATTGATGTGTTTGTGTGGTGGATCCTAATTCTTTCTCAGTTGGGTCCAAATTTTTGTGTGGCAGGGTGTGTAATATTTTATTTTGGTCCTTAAATTTCTCAGTTTGTCAGAAGCTGAATTTTGCCGAGTACTGAGTTCTGCTATATAATTTGTGTCAGTGGCATCTGCTTGCTGCTTGGTCCATCTTTGCCTGTGATACTCACGTGTAGCCATGTTGTTTTGATGTTCAAAAATATTACTACAGTAATAAACATATAATATTTTACAAACAATTGTGCACTTTATTCAAGGTAATGCATTATGTAAATCTTAGTTCCAGGAAGATTATGTAAGCATATAGACACTTGTGTAACGAGGGAACAATCTGCAATTTTTTAAAACAATTGCATCTTCAAAAATACTACAGGTATGCCTTGCAACACACTTTAATGTCCATATTAATTAAACTGACACAACACTTTTTTGTTTTAGCTATGGTCAACAGGACATCATTTAAAACATTGTCAGATATTATAAAAAAAATAAAATAAAAAAATTCTGGCCAAAATTAAGTGTATGCTGCATTATGTGGGTGTCTGTTTATTTAGGTAAAATGTTGCAGCTTGCAATTAACATTTTGTGTAATTTCACTTGTTTGCATTTAGTAGTCTTACACACATTAAAACCTGCCCTTTACAAAAATGTTTACACACCAACTTTAACACAAACAACAACCTTATTTGGCAGTGTGTGAGATTTATATGTGAGTAGAATAAACATGTAATGTGGGTTCAGACAATTGCTGTTTGCTAACTTTCATCTGAGCAGTATTTAACAAGTAATTGGCCAACAGATGAATGTGCTCTCCAATTAACTGCTAATTACTGCATACACACTTGTAACAGCACTTCGCAAATGCAGAATAACTGCAGACCTACTCGGCTGCTGCGTGAAGATTGCTATGGATTCCTATGTTAGTTTTAACAGCGACAATGTTTTATTGCGAAAAACACGCCCATTGCGAGTTGCATACCCCCACACTGTACGCCCACTTTCACGCCCATGTCGGACCATTGCGAAGTCTCGCCTCCGTCACTCCTCCGCCACTCCTCGTTTTCGTTTGTGAGTAACGTGTGGGTTTTTTTGTAGTATTTTTGCACCAGTGTCGTACGGCTGTGCTCGCGCATGCGTATTTACGCTTTTGCGCATGCGCAGTTAGTTAGTTTTTGCACATTTGCGATGCGATGACTCTCTGCGATCAACTCGGAATGAGGGCCTTAGTCCCTACAGAAATGGTCAAACTCCAGATGCTGGGTTGGAAACTCCTCTCCTCTGCCTCATTTAACTCCAAGGCCCGTGGGGTGGCGATACTTATTAGACGCAATATTCCCTATACTATACTTCACTCAATTACAGATCCTGAGGGTAGATTTACTATCACTAAACTAACGCTTCACTCTCAGATTTACACTCTCTGTAATGTCTACGCCCCCACTAGTTATTGTAAAAGCTTCTTTCTCACCCTTATAGCTAAACTAATCCCCTATATAGATGAGCCCCTTATCATTTGTGGAGACATTAACCTTATTTCTGATGCCTCCCTGGATAAGTCCAACGCCCATACATTACGCAGGCCCCCTCAAACTTTGCCTAAAATTGGTATCCCTCATTTAACTTCCCAGCTAGCCTTAGTGGATATTTGGAGGTCTTCTAATCCCACCGCACGGGAATATACTTGGTTCTCTGCTGCCTATGGAACATTCTCTAGGATAGACTATCTCCTGACATCTACGACCTTGTTCACAAGAGCATCCTCGGTAACAATTGAACCAATCACTATTTCCGACCATGCCCTGCTGTGGTTCGAGATTGACGTCTCGGATGAACGGCCTTCCCATGCTTCCTGGCGCTTCCCCTCCCACCTCCTCACCTCGCCTGAATTTAAATTATTGCTATCAGACAGCTGGAAAAATTTTGTCACCGACAATGCTTCCAGTTTGGTAAATGACCCTCCTTTGTTTTGGCAAACCGCCAAGTCGGTCCTTCGGGGCTCTATCATCTCCTATATGTCTCGTTTGAACAAGGAATATGCAACAACCTATCTCTCCTTGCAGAATGTACTTACCTCAACTTTTTCCTCCTACCAAAGTAACCCAACCCCATTAACCAAATCAGCCTATCTTACAGCCAATACTCATTACACTGAGTTTCTCAATAAGAGAGGTAACAAGTACTTATACCGTATGAATTACCGCTACCATCACTTCGGAAACAAAACAGGTAAACTCCTCACGAATATCCTTAAAGGATCCAGCCCTGCGGCTGTGGTTCATCCTTTACGTACTTCAGATGGCTCACTAACGTCCACCAACAAACAGATAGCTGACATTATGAAGGAATTCTACACTGCTTTATACTCCCCCCCTGACGCCCCTCCTACTTCCTATTCTCCTTCTTCTACAGATCAGGAAACAATTTGGTCATCCCTGCCTCTCCCTTCTATTCATCCTGGGCAGGGGGAGGTCTTGTCCGCTCGCATCACACCTGGGGAGGTATCCCGCGTTATAGGTTCTCTCAAGCCTAGTAAGGCTCCCGGACCTGATGGGTTCGGAGGTAGTTTCTATAAGACACTTCATTTGGAGATCTTGGATACTCTGGTTGCAGTCTTTAATCACATTTTGCAATCAGGTAAGGCCCCTCTCTACATTAATTCAGCGTAAATTAAAGTTCTTCCTAAGCCTGGCAGGGACCTGACACTGCCAGGCTTCTACAGGCCTATATCCCTCCTCAATTCCGATTATAAGATACTGGCGAAGATACTCGCAGACCGTTTACAGGACGTTTTGACAACCATCATTCAATCGGACCAAACCGGATTCATTAGAGGCAGACACTCGGTCCTCAATGTACGCAAAGTGTTATCGGTGGTCCATCATCTTCAAAACTCTTGTGGGATTTCCCCCCCAGGTGTGATAGTTTCATTGGATGCGGAGAAGGCCCTCGACCTGGTGCAGTGACCCCATCTGTATGCTTGTATGTCCCGCTTTGGCCTCCCCCCTTCTATATCTCCTGTATTAAAATTCTCTACACCGACCCTACCTCCCAAATTCTTTGTAATGGGCAAATGTCTGACCCCTTCCATATTTTTAGGGGAACCAGGCAGGGATGCCCCCTTTCTCCCCTTCTATTTGCTATGGCCAGTGAACCCCTAGCAATAGCCCTCCGCTCCTCTCAAGACTTTAAAGGTGTCCGGATTTCCTCCCAAGAGGTCAAACTATCTCTTTTCGCAGACGATATGCTGCTTTTTCTAACTGACCCATTACACTCACTTCCAAACATTATGGAACTGGTAACGGCCTTTGGGAGGACCTCCGGATATAAAATTAATGTAGACAAGTCTGAGATTCTTCCACTTGGCACCTTTTCTTTGGATCTCTCTTCCTCTTCTGTCTTTTCGAAATTTAAAATCTCCTCTACTCATATTAAATAATTAGGCTTACTAGTCCCCAGCAGGACGGACACATTATATTCACTTAACTTTTCACCCCTAATCCGCAAAATTGAAGCGCTTCTCACCTCCTGGAACCCCTTGCCCCTCTCACTGTTAGGTAGAACCGCTGCAGTCAAATCCATCATTTTCCCCAAACTGTTTTATCTCATACAGATGTTGCCTATTGCTTTAACCAACAGAGACATTTTATCCATAAAATCCATCATCTCCCACTTCCTTTGGAAGGGGAGACGCCCTAGGATTGCCTATACCAAACTGGTCTTGCCCAGGTCCCAGGGTGGGCTCGGCATCCCCGACTTTAAGGCATACACCCTTGCGGTGTTCTTCAGGTATGCTAGTTACTGTCCATGTCCACGTATACAGATAACTCCCTAGACTTGGCGGTTCTTCATCCCTTTTCACCGGCAGCCTTACTACATCTGAAATCACCTGACGTACCCCGGGCTGTGCTCTCCAACCCTCTGTTTCGTGATACATACTTTTGCTGGATTAGTCTCCACAAAAAATGTAAAAAAGATTTCTGGTACTCTCCTTATCTCACAATTTGGGGAAACCCTGGTTTCTCCCCTTCCCTATATAATCCTTGTGACCAACTCTGGAAAGAGAAAGGATTGCTTCTTGTGCACAAGGTCTTTGATCCGGGTGGCCTCTTCCCGACTTTTCAGGCTCTCCAACAAACTTACTCTCTACCGAATAGTCATTTTTATTTTTACCTCCAGCTTAGGCATTACATTCAATCCCTTCCGATTGGCTCCCACACACACACACCCCCTAACCGAATACTCACTACCCTTCAGGCCAATGTTTCTAGGCCATACAAAGTTAAACATATTTATATGTTACTGATAGATTACAGAATAAGACTGACCTCCCATGTTACCTGCATATTCTCCGCATGGAAAAAGGACATCCCCTTTTTGCCGGAAGACTTGGAGAGGTTACTGCTGGGTTACACTGCTTCCCTTGTTTATTTAAAATCCGCATATCTACAGGAGGTCTATTTTAGATTTTTATACCGGGCTTATATTGCACCAGCACAAAGGAAATATATGGCGGTTGGTGAATCTGGATGCTGTGTCAAATGTGGAAAGTCCAATGCCAAATTTTTTCACTATGTCTGGGAATGTTCTAAGATACGTAGATTCTGGAATAAAATATTACTGTATATACAATCTGTAATTGGTTTCAAGCTATCGCTAGACCCCCTGGCGTGTCTACTCTTTAATTTTGATAGTTGGCCCTTACAAAGGTACACACATTGTACCGTCCCCTTCCTTGTGACCGCTCTAACTCTTGCGAAAAAGCTGATCCTTATACACTGGACTAAAAAATCCGCTCCCTCCATCCATGAGCTCCAACAGAAACTGCTGCAAAATCTCTATTTTGATGTACGATCCCTACTGCTAAATGACGGATACAACGTGCGCTCCTTTCACAAAAAAATGGGACCTCTATATTGCAGCATTAGATGATAATTCCCGAGCCTTAATTTTTCAATACCTTGGCTCTCATGGATGGTATAGGGCGATATCGATTGGTCTCATAACAGAGTAATTCATGATTCTGTTTTCCTACAGGACTTGGTCTTTTATTGCTTTCTTCAAATGTTGTAATCTGACTAATTACAATGCTCTAGGTTCCTCCTTGCTCACTGTTCAAGAATATGCCCTATTCATTTGTACTGTTCCTCCACGGCTGTGCTATGCCATATCATTGTCTCTAAGCTGACTCAGGACTGATTACCATTTTGTGATGTCACTCCCCCCCCCCCCCTTTACCCCCCTTTCTTCCCCCCTCTGTGTCTGTCCTGTCTAAGGTTAACTATATTCGTTGACTTGTATCCCTAAATTTATATTGTACTCTATACTGTTTTTGATGAGTGGGATTGTTGATTTCTGTTCCTTGTAACTCCCTTTTGAAAAACCAATAAACAGAAATAAAAAAAAAAAAGAGGTGATAAAAGTGGAGAAGTGAGCCAGTGGAGAAGTTGCCCATGGCAACCAATCAGAACTGACGTAACATTTATAATTTGCATAATATAAACATATACAGAGCAGCTGATTGGTTGCCATGGGCAGCTTCTCCACTGGCTCACTTCTCCACTTTTATCACTGCTTAGTACATGTCCCCCTTAGTTCCCAATCCGGCCCTGGTCTCAGACACAACTGCAGTGAAAGATGCAAGGAATGCCACAATTACATACAATCAGACCCTATGAGGAGCTATCCCGCCTCCCTCAACAGACCCCGCCCCCTCATCAGACTGCACCCCCTTTAGGGCTACTTCTATAAATTTCCCAGGCTGGTTTTCCTTCCCAATCCGTCCCTGCTGGTTTGTATTTACACTTTTGTTGTCCCCATCACAGCAAATTATACAATAAGCTCAAAACATCACAGTCAAACATACTGAGTGTATCTGACGTCTGAACTCTGATGGTCATTAGCGTCTAACATTCTGAAATCAGCTGCCAGGTTCATTTGGCTACAGAGAGTTTGATTCCAGCACAATGATTACTCATAGTGATTACTCATTAGTCATTCTGACTACATCCTACACTGACTTCATGGATATGAAATTGGAACACTATTGTAATAACTTGTGCTGAAGTTCCGGTTGCACTGTGCCCACATACAATATATACCGTAATCCCTATAATTCTGCACATAAATAATATTATATTATACCAGCATTGTGCCCATAGATTCCTGCACTAGCCTGTGCCCCACACAACGGGCCTGATCTAAAGCTGCTCACAAACCAAAATGTTGTGGAAAAGTGATGGGCGTTCCTGGGTGGTGACTGGCAGGAGAGTAGAAATGGGCACAAAACTGGTTCAGTCAGTGGCTGTGCTATGGGAGTATCATGGGTGTGTCAATGAAAGTTGCTACATACACCGATGCACAGCCGCAGGCATAGGAGGCCATGATCAGATAGAGAAATATGCACCTATTGGTTCATGTTTCAGTGGTGCAACCGATGGTGGTGTATAGGGATGCAGCAATCTGTAATACTGTGTGTACAGGCGCTGACAATGGGCGTCTCAGTCCTTGCGGATCTGGCCACATGGATGTACCTGAGCAAAGGAGATTGTAGCAGAATTTACATACAATCGCAGGTTGGCGACCACCAATAGTTACTGCTGTGTCCTCCTCTGAAACAGCCCCAATATACTGTATGCATCATAGGAGTATAGAGCAAACCTATGCCCATGCACATACTACTTATATACATAATATATCAAGTATGTGCAGCAGACATGTCATCATGTGCCCGTATTACCATACACAGCCACTGGGCAATCCGGTCAGCATAACGGCGTTCGGTATGCTGGCAGTCGGAATGATGCCGTCGGAATCCCGTCACTGGTCGGAATGCCATGGATCAAAATGCCGGCGTCGGAATACTGACTGCCGGCATCCCAAATGTAAGTATGCCTGGGGTCCTAAGGGTCAGGCCGTGGGGGGAGGGTAGACACCACCGGGAATGGTTGCGGCTAGGCTGCGGGTGTAGGAGGAGTAGGTTTAGACTGCTGGTAGGGGGGGTTAGGTTTAGGCGCCATAGGGAAGGGTTACAGCTAGGCTGCGGGGGAAGGGGGGGATGGTTAGGGTCAGGCTGCAGAAATGGAGGGGTAGGAGAGGAGGGTGAACATACTTACCTTCCACGTGTTGAGATCCTGTATGTCGGGATGACGATGTTGGTATTCTGACTGCCGGCATCCCAAGTGCCAGGATGCCGATACCTTCCCGCCACTGGCTCACACGGAATGTGCACTAATACATTCTACCCCACCACCATTATAAGAATCATTTATATACATTACTTTGGAACACTGTGCTAGTCAGTGGCATAGCTAGGTTTGATGGCGCCGAGGGCAAATTCAAATAAATTATGACCCTTGAAAATTGTTCTTGAAAACTGCGGTTCAGTTCTTATATTGAGCTACAAAACGAGCACACACTGCAAACACAGATTAGGAAAATACAAGAGCAAGGTGAAACGTCAATCCGACTGCAATGAATACCACAGGCAGACACACAGTTCTGAAATGATCCTCAACAAAATCTGACACAGACCTAAATAATGCAAATGGTGGGCACCAACTGATTGTGACAACACAAGAGTATACAACTTTCTCTTGGGGTTTAGGCAAAAGGTCGACAAGACCAATGTTGACATAATGTTGACAGTTATGACGCAGACATTGTTACAATGTAACAGGCAACGTGTCGACGGTCTCAGTATGTTGACAGGTGAAATGTTGACATTGTCGGAATCTTTTTCTGGCACATGATTTTACATTACATACTTGACCAGAAAGAGATGAATTTAAAATGATGATGGATAGGGATATCTCAGCATATTATACCCAGATCTTAACTTGAAGCAATTGGACAGGTATCACATCAATTCCTCACTACAGCTTTCCGATGTCTCACCACTTTTGCCACCGTGGTTGTTTTCCCACTACCGACGCGTTTCACTTATTGGTGGAGCATCAAAAAAGACCCTCCCTGTACTGAAACGCGTTTCATTTCGGGGCAACAATCCGCCTTAGTGTCCAAAGCGGTGGGGCATCTAAATTCTGTAGTGAGGAATTGATGTGATACCTGTCTAATTGATGTTCCAGTTGTCAAATCGCTTCAAGTAAGGATCTGTCTATAGGTTAAATCTCCATAACCCTCTGGTACGAGTAACTGCTTTACCAGATTATATCTGCATTGTAGCCATTTTTACCTGTCAACACAAGTGTGCTTTTAAAATAGCATTTTATTATTTTATCTATAATAAAAGTACTATACAAACACATAGCTTTATTTGTTCCCTGAGATTCTTTTGAAGAATAAAAAAGAAGAAGGCAAAGAGAAAAAAAGGATTCTCCAATCAATCGGACAACAGATCTTCAAAGGGGGAGTGTCCATCCGTATTATTTCATCACTTTATACTCCCTACCTCCTGGTGAGAACAGTATATTACTTCTAGGGTTTTATCTCCATTAAAGAAATATACAAGAATATATATTTTAAGAAGAATTAAGAAGGACTCATTCCGTTTTCATTCTTGTTTCTATTTTATGGTTACATTATGATTGTGTTAATACGAAGAATAATTCTTCCGGTTTTATGTTTTTTATTAGTTTGAACTAGTGGGCATATAAGGAATGCTCTTTATGGGAAGATACTGTAGGCTGCTTGCCTTTAGGAGAACTTCAACACAATCCCTAATATTGAACATTACGTACGTGAGATTACTCACTTCCTCCAGCTTCTTTCTCCCTTCCAGACAAACTCTCTAGACGCTCTTCTATACAGCTCACCATCACCTGACTCTTGCCTACAACTGTACATACTTTACCCACGTGTAATGTGAAGCCATAAATGAGAAGGGACTTTTTGCATTTTTTAATAGGAACAATTATGCCCCCAAGATTTGGCGTCCAGAGCAGGTGCTACACCCTAGTTACTACCCTGGTGCTGTTACAGACTCACATCTAGTTTTGATAGACGGCCCGGCCCAGTTACATGAAATTGATGGAGGTAAGCACCCATATAGGAACCCTCTGCCGCCCTCTTACACTAGCCTGTTTACCGATCCTTTATGAACAATATGGATTTCTATATCAGTCTAAAACTCCTGCTGATTAAGCCCAAAGAGGAAAGTGTCATCCTCAAAAGACTCTGGTCAGTAATATACAGGATGGTATTTAGACATATGCTTATGACCTTATATTTTTACGTAATTTTCTTCCATATTTTTGCTATAGTATTTTTGGGGGTTATAATGCTACCACTGTATCTGACAGACTAAGTGGGGTAGGTCCACTATAGACTGAAGTTTTGAAAGATTTTACTGAAAGTACTTATGGCATATTACTAATATTATTGGCCAATTTTTATATTAATAATAATAATAATAATAATAATAATTTTATTTATATAGCGCTCTTTCTCCAATAGGACTCAAGGCGCTTAACAGATATATAGCATAATATAATACAGAAAATAATGAAGTACATTTTCATAAAATACAGAAGCATGAAGATGCTAAAAGGGACATTATGGAAATGCTTGAGTAAACAGGAAAGTCTTGAGTCTACTTTTGAAGGATTCTATAGTTGGGGCCTCTCGCACTGTGCGGGGAAGTGAGTTCCATAGAGTCGGAGCCGCATGACTAAAAGCTCGACCCCCAGATGAATTACGGTAGATTCTAGGTACAGCTAAAAGTCCTTCATCTACAGATCGCAGTAATCGAGTGGGGCAGTATGGGGTCAGAAGCTGTTTCAGGTACCTTGGGCCTTGGTCATGTAATGCTTTGAAACTCAGTAAGCCAATCTTGAAGATGATTCGCCATCGTACAGGCAGCCAGTGAAGGGAGTAGAGGATGGGTGTTATGTGGCTAGAACGGGGCTGGTTGGTTAACAGCCTGGCAGCTGTGTTTTGCACCAGCTGTAAGCGTTGCAATTCTTTTGCTGGTAGACCAAGGTAGAGGGCATTACAGTAGTCTAATCGAGATGATACAAATGCATGAAAGACTTTTGGCAGATCATCTGAGGGAATTAAGTGCTTGATTCTGGCTATGTTCCTCAGGTGAAAGAATGAGGATTTGATTGTGGCTGATATCTGATGTTTAAGTGTCAAGCCACCATCCAGGACAACGCCAAGATTCCGCACACGATCACTGGTCTGTAATTCTGAATCCCCGAGTGTAAGTCCAGTTGGTTGGCTATGCTGCAGTCCTGTCCTTTGATGTTGCGGTCGTATTATAAGGACCTCTGTTTTATCCGGGTTCAGTCGTAGCCAGCTGGCGCTCATCCACTCCTGTAGTTCAGCTAGACAGCCATTTAGGGTTGCTATTGGGTTATCAGTGCCCGGAGCAAAGGACAAGTACAATTGTGTATCATCTGCATAGCAGTGGTAGACCAGGCCATGGCGCCTGATTATTTCACCCAGTGGGAGCATGTATACTGCAAAAATCATGGGGGATAGTATAGAACCTTGTGGGACACCACATGGCAATGGCACTGGTGGTGATGAGTATAATCCAGATGATACTCTCTGTGATCTGCCTGTGAGAAATGATTTGAACCAGCTTAGGACTGTGCCATCCAAACCACAGAAATGTATCAGTCGCTCAATCAGAAGCCCATGGTCCACGGTATCAAATGCTGCCAAGAGATCCAGAAGGATTAATATTGAACAGTCACCTCTGTCTTTTGCCATCAGAAGATCATTTAACACACACACCAGGGCTGTTTCAGTGCTATGTCTTCTCCTGAATCCTGATTGAAATGGATCATAAATATCATGGGTTGTCAGGCGGGTTTCCAGTTGATTTGCCACCACTTTCTCAATAACCTTTCCTAGGAAAGGAAGGTTTGATACCGGTCTGTAGTTGGTCATGTGTCACGATCCGGGTATCTGGACGCCATTACTTACCCTTCAGATGCCTCCTAAGGCTGGCTCAGCGTTCCAGGACCGGATCCCGCTGTTCCTGAGTTTCCACATGCAGAATGTCAGATTGGTGATTTCATCAGCCGCGGCCTCCGCTGTGCCCGCGTGGTTAAATGTGCGCTTGTCAGTCTGGCGTCTCCTGTCTCCTGTGGCCGGCGTCGCCATTACTGTTTCAATTCTCACATGGATTACAAACCAAACTTCCCTCCAAGTGTCTGCATGGGCGCAGCCATCTTGGATTTTGTCATCTGATTATTTCCACCAATCTGCTGTCTGTATTGTTGATTTGCATAATTGCCTAGCCAACCCCTTCCTTGCTGCAGGTATAAGTATGCTGTGCCTGAGCAAGGAAGGCGTCAGTGCTTTGGTTGTCTAACCTAGTTCCAGTTTGTCTCTCTCCTGTGGTTGTCTTTCCAGGTTCCAGCTCCTGTCTCCAGACTTCTGCTATAGAGACCCGCACCAGCATTCCATCTGCGGTGTAGCCTGACTCTCCGATCCATTCTGGACTCACCTGTTTCCAGCTACAACAATCACCTGCTTCCAGCCCAGCTTCCAGCAGTGTACAGCTTCTCTTAAAGGGCCGGTGTCCTTTCTGCAGTTTACCACTCTCCACCGGTATTATTATTTCACCGCTCTCAAACAATCACCTGCTTCCAGCCCAGCTTCCAGCAGTATACAGCTTCTCTTAAAGGGCCGGTGTCCTTTTCTGCAGTTTACCACTCTCCACCGGTATTATTATTTCACCGCTCTCAAAACTCCAAACTTCATTATTATTTCATCGCTCTCAAGTTCGTTTATTATTTAACTGGTTCCAGCCAGTATCCACTCCGTACCAACAACAGTCTGGTTCCAGCCAGTATCCACAGCAGCCGTTTTACCTTCAGCAGCCCAGCCTTTCCTGGAACATCAGCTGGTACGATCCTGGGTTCTCTCCATTGCTACAGTCAGGCCTGGTAAGGACTTTCCAACTAGAAGATTATAAGAACTGTCTCACACTACCAGTGCCTGTGGCCCTTGCCACCCTGTAGTACCCAGGAATTGTATTTATCCTCTGTTGACTTTTATGTTTCCTTTTACTGCTGCTGTGTTACGGAGTTTGTCATAATAAACATCATTGACTTTTATCCTGGTTGTCATGGTCACGCCTTCGGGCAGTTATTCTACATGTTACTTACATGTCTAGGGGTCTGATACAACCTCCCAGGTTCCGTTACATCTCAGCCCCTACAACTGAGGCTGCCTCCCGTCAGCTCAGGCCCTCAGTTGTGACAGTAAGCACTGACCTAATGAATCCAGCCGGAGACCAGGATCAAGCGGCCAGGCCGATGCAAGAACTGGCAGCCCGACTTGAACATCAGGAGGCTGCACAGGGCCACATCATCCGCTGTCTCCAGGATCTCTCTACACGGCTGGATGGGATTCAAACGACCCTCCGTGGACCTGGCACGTCCGGTGCGTCCACTACAGTGACACCAGCTGTAACCCCACCCACCTTACCCATTTCCAGTCCACATCTTCATCTTCCAACGCCAGCAAAATTTGATGGATCTCCAAGGTTCTGCAGGGGATTTCTCAATCAATGTGAAATCCACTTTGAGCTTCTACCTGGCAATTTCTTCAGTGACCGTACCAAAATTGCCTATATCATCTCCCTTCTCAGTGGCTCAGCCCTTGACTGGGCATCACCTTTATGGGAGAAGTCTGATCCCCTGCTATCCTCCTATACTGACTTTGTAGCTACATTCAGGCGCATCTTCGACGAGCCAGGCCGGATAACATCTGCTTCATCTGAGATTCTCCGTTTACGCCAGGGAACACGTACTGTGGGACGGTATCTTATACAGTTTAAAATCCTGGCATCCGAACTGGCATGGAACGACGAGGCCCTGTATGCTGCATTCTGGCATGGCTTATCAGAACGCATCAAGGATGAGTTAGCTACCAGAGACTTGCCCTCTAAGTTGGATGAGCTAATTTCTCTTTGCACGAAGGTTGATCTACGTTTCAGAGAGAGAGCAACCGAGCGAGGAAGATCATCTACTCCTAAATCTTCTGCTCCTCCTCCTCGTCAACCATCTCCATCCAAGGATGAGCCTATGCAAATTAGTCGTTCCCGTCTATCTCCCGCTGAGCGCCGAAGACGTCTCTCTGAGTCTCTCTGTCTCTACTGTGCAGCTCCGTCGCACACTATCAATGCCTGTCCCAAACGTCCGGGAAACTCCAGATCCTAGCTCGCCAAGGAGAGGGCCGGCTAGGAGTAATGATCTCCTCTCCATCTCCTCATGACTGTAACCTCCCAGTGTCGCTCCAAATTGCTCAACGTTATAGGAACGTCATTGCCCTCCTTGATTCCGGAGCAGCTGGGAATTTCATAACCGAAGCTTATGTTAAACGGTGGTCCCTACCCACCGAGAGACTGTCCTCGTCCATCTCTTTGACTGCCGTGGATGGCAGCAAGATTTTTGACGCAGTCATTTCCTTAAGGACTCTTCCAGTTCGTCTGAGAGTGGGAGTTCTTCATTCTGAGTATATTTCTTTTTTAGTGATTCCAAGAGCCACACATCCAGTGGTTTTAGGCCTTCCATGGCTCCGTCTCCACAACCCATCAATTGACTGGACGACTACGCAAATACTGGCATGGGGTCCCTCCTGTGCTGAGACTTGTTTAGCCAAAGTTCTTCCTGTTTGTTCTTCCTTCCCCAGGTCATCTGATGTTCCGCCTCCTCCATATCAAGACTTCACGGACGTGTTCAGTAAAGCCTCTGCTGATATCCTTCCTCCTCATAGAGAATGGGACTGCCCAATCGACCTCATTCCAGGGAAGGTTCCACCGCGAGGCCGAACTTATCCGTTGTCTCTGCCTGAGACACACTCCATGGAAGAGTACATCAAAGAGAACTTGGCGAAGGGTTTCATCCGACCATCTTCTTCTCCAGCCGGCGCAGGCTTCTTCTTCGTTAAGAAGAAAGACGGTGGTCTGCGTCCGTGCATCGACTACAGAGGTCTGAACGACATTACCGTCAAGAACCGATACCCTTTACCCCTGATTACCGAGCTCTTTGATAGAGTTAGTGGTGCAACTATTTTCACAAAGCTGGACTTGAGGGGTGCCTACAATCTCATCCGAATCCGTGAGGGTGACGAGTGGAAGACCGCCTTTAACACCCGTGACGGACATTATGAGTACCTCGTCATGCCCTTCGGATTGAGCAACGCTCCAGCAGTCTTCCAGCACTTCGTGAATGAGATTTTCAGGGACATCTTGTACCGCCATGTCGTGGTTTATCTAGACGACATCCTCATCTTTGCTAATAATCTCGAAGATCATCGTTTCTGGGTAAAAGAGGTTCTTTCCCGTCTCCGTGTCAATCACCTCTATTGTAAATTGGAGAAGTGTGTGTTTGAAGTTAAAACCATTCCGTTTCTAGGTTACATTGTGTCCGGTTCCGGACTAGAGATGGATCCTGAGAAACTCCAAGCAATCCAGAATTGGCCTATACCCTTAAGCCTCAAAGGGGTCCAGAGGTTCTTAGGGTTCGCCAATTATTATAGAAAATTTATACGAGACTTTTCCACCATTGTGGCACCTATCACTGCATTAACCAAGAAAGGTGCTAATCCGTCCAAGTGGTCCGAGGAAGCTACACAGGCCTTTCACCTTCTGAAGCAACGGTTCATCTCTGCACCAGTTCTGAAACAGCCCGACACCGACTCTCCTTTTATCTTAGAGGTAGATGCCTCCTCCGTTGGAGTAGGAGCAGTGTTATCCCTGAGGGCCAAAGATGGACATCTACATCCTTGCAGTTTCTTCTCCCGGAAGTTCTCCCCAGCTGAGCGCAACTATGCCATTGGCGATCAGGAGTTGCTAGCCATCAAGCTCGCTCTGGAGGAGTGGAGATACCCGTTGGAGGGAGCTTCCCACTCAATCACCATACTTACCGACCACAAAAATCTTTTATATCTCAAAGGCGCACAATGTCTGAATCCTCGTCAGGCCAGATGGGCACTTTTCTTCTCTAGGTTTGACTTTAAACTCCAGTTCTGTCCGGGTTCTCAGAATCGTAAGGCCGATGCCCTTTCCCGCTCATGGGAGCAAGAAAATGAGTCCGAGTCTGCAGACAAGCATCCTATTATTAATCCGTTGGCATTCTCCACGGTAGGGATGGACTCTACGCCTCCACCAGGGAAAAGTTTTGTTAAGCCAGTTCTAAGGAAGAAGCTCATGCATTGGGCCCATGCTTCCCGTTTTGCTGGACATACAGGCATTCAGAAAACCCTTGAATTTATTTCTAGGTCCTACTGGTGGCCAACTCTGAAGAAGGACGTTATGGAATTTATTGCCTCCTGCCCAAAGTGTGCCCAACACAAAGTCTCCCGCCAGTCGCCTGCGGGGCAACTGGTTCCATTATCTGTTCCCCGTCGACCTTGGACCCATTTGTCGATGGACTTTGTTTCCGATCTACCTATCTGCAACAAGTTTAATACCATCTGGGTGGTAGTTGACCGGTTCACCAAGACGGCACATTTCATCCCTCTCACCGGTCTTCCGTCAGCTTCCAAGTTGGCTCAAGTGTTTATACAAGAGATCTTCCGACTTCACGGTCTTCCTGAAGAGATCATCTCGGATCGTGGAGTACAATTTGTAGCCAAATTTTGGCAAAGTTTGTGTCAAGCCCTCCAAGTCAAGTTAAAGTTTTCCACGGCTTACCATCCTCAGACCAATGGTCAAACCGAGAGGGTGAATCAGGACTTGGAGGCCTTCCTCCGTATATATGTGTCTTCCTCTCAAGATGACTGGGTTCAACTCCTTCCTTGGGCCGAGTTCAGCCACAACAATCAATACCATTCCTCATCTTCTTCTACACCATTCTTCATTAATTATGGATTCCACCCTAAAGTCCCAGAATTCCAACCGCTTCCCGCAACTTCTGTTCCAGCAGTGGATGTCACCTTGCGTCAGTTTTCAAATAACTGGAGGAACGTCCGCGCAGCCCTGCTTAAAGCCTCATTCAGGTATAAGAAGTTTGCCGATAGGAAGCGTAGAGCGGTTCCTGCTCTCAAGGTGGGTGATCGTGTGTGGCTGTCCACGAAGAATTTGAGGTTGAGAGTTCCCAGCATGAAATTTGCACCTCGCTACATCGGACCCTTCAAGATTGAACAAGTCATCAATCCTGTTGCCTACAGGTTACAGTTACCATCCTTCTTGAAAATACCCAGGACATTTCATGTTTCTTTGTTGAAACCGCTGATCCTGAATCGGTTTCATTCCGCACTTCCTCCAGCTCCCAAAGTTCAGACTCAACGGGGAGTCGAGTACGAGGTGGCCAAGATTTTGGACTCACGTTTCCGTTACGGTCAGTTACAATACCTCATTGACTGGAAGGGCTATGGTCCTGAAGAACGCTCTTGGACCAATGCCTCAGACGTCCATGCTCCTGCCTTGGTCCGAAATTTCCACGCAAAGTTTCCTTTAAAGCCTAAGAAGTGTCCTGGGGCCACTCCTAAAGGGGGGGTGCTGTCACGATCCGGGTATCTGGACGCCATTACTTACCCTTCAGATGCCTCCTAAGGCTGGCTCAGCGTTCCAGGACCGGATCCCGCTGTTCCTGAGTTTCCACATGCAGAATGTCAGATTGGTGATTTCATCAGCCGCGGCCTCCGCTGTGCCCGCGTGGTTAAATGTGCGCTTGTCAGTCTGGCGTCTCCTGTCTCCTGTGGCCGGCGTCGCCATTACTGTTTCAATTCTCACATGGATTACAAACCAAACTTCCCTCCAAGTGTCTGCATGGGCGCAGCCATCTTGGATTTTGTCATCTGATTATTTCCACCAATCTGCTGTCTGTATTGTTGATTTGCATAATTGCCTAGCCAACCCCTTCCTTGCTGCAGGTATAAGTATGCTGTGCCTGAGCAAGGAAGGCGTCAGTGCTTTGGTTGTCTAACCTAGTTCCAGTTTGTCTCTCTCCTGTGGTTGTCTTTCCAGGTTCCAGCTCCTGTCTCCAGACTTCTGCTATAGAGACCCGCACCAGCATTCCATCTGCGGTGTAGCCTGACTCTCCGATCCATTCTGGACTCACCTGTTTCCAGCTACAACAATCACCTGCTTCCAGCCCAGCTTCCAGCAGTGTACAGCTTCTCTTAAAGGGCCGGTGTCCTTTCTGCAGTTTACCACTCTCCACCGGTATTATTATTTCACCGCTCTCAAACAATCACCTGCTTCCAGCCCAGCTTCCAGCAGTATACAGCTTCTCTTAAAGGGCCGGTGTCCTTTTCTGCAGTTTACCACTCTCCACCGGTATTATTATTTCACCGCTCTCAAAACTCCAAACTTCATTATTATTTCATCGCTCTCAAGTTCGTTTATTATTTAACTGGTTCCAGCCAGTATCCACTCCGTACCAACAACAGTCTGGTTCCAGCCAGTATCCACAGCAGCCGTTTTACCTTCAGCAGCCCAGCCTTTCCTGGAACATCAGCTGGTACGATCCTGGGTTCTCTCCATTGCTACAGTCAGGCCTGGTAAGGACTTTCCAACTAGAAGATTATAAGAACTGTCTCACACTACCAGTGCCTGTGGCCCTTGCCACCCTGTAGTACCCAGGAATTGTATTTATCCTCTGTTGACTTTTATGTTTCCTTTTACTGCTGCTGTGTTACGGAGTTTGTCATAATAAACATCATTGACTTTTATCCTGGTTGTCGTGGTCACGCCTTCGGGCAGTTATTCTACATGTTACTTACATGTCTAGGGGTCTGATACAACCTCCCAGGTTCCGTTACATCTCAGCCCCTACAACTGAGGCTGCCTCCCGTCAGCTCAGGCCCTCAGTTGTGACATCATGCAGTCGGGATCTAAATTAGGTTTTTTAAGAAGCGGTATAACAATTGCTTCCTTTAGGGGTCCAGGAAAAATGCCTGTCTGCAAAGAGCATTGAACAATTTTTGCAAAGACAGGACCAATTATATCCATACAACCTATTAGAAGCTTTGTTGAGGCTGGGTCCAGACCACAGGTGGTGGGACGCAAAATCCGAGCAATTTCAGCAGTGTCCTTTACATCCACTGGGTCAAAGCTGGTCCATGAAGGCAGGTAGCTTATATTGGCAGGCTTTGTAGTTTGGCACTCCTTTGATGGCACTGTGGAGATTCCAGCCCGGATGGTGGATATTTTATCTGCAAAGAAGTTTGCAAACTCGTTGCATCTTGCCTGGGAAAGGGTCTCATCAGTCTGCAGGCATGCTGGCTTGCAAAGCATCTCCACTGTGCGGAAAAGTTGAGCTGGCCTATTGTTTGCTGCTGTGATCTCATTTGACAGGAACTGTGATTTCTTACGAGTGATTGTCGATTGATATTCTTCGTTATGCTTTATTAGTTTTATTTTGTCATCCACTAGGTTAGTCTTCCTCCATCGTCTTTCCAGTCTACGCCCCATTTTCTTGAGCTCACTAACACTGTTGTCGAACCATGGAGCTTGACGTTGTGGTTTGCGAGGTCTTATACGCACAGGGGCGATAATATCAATTGCAGCCATAACATCCCTATTATAATAACGGACTAGGGAACAGGGATCTTCACAGGCACCCAGTATAGCAGAGAGATCCAGATTTGCTGCAAGAGCCTGGGGAGTCATACCCCTCCTTGGACGATACCTGGTCAACTCCACGGGCAGAGATCTTATTTGAGGGGTTGCAACTGAGAACCAGAGGGAGTAGTGGTCTGACCAGATGACTGGGTTTATTTTTAGGTCAGTGACTTCTAATCCAATCTGAAAGACAAGATCAAGAGTATGACCACTTTTATGTGTGGCAGAGGGAATGACCTGTGTGAAGCCCAGACCATTCATTGTGCACAGGAGGTCTTGGCCAAGGCGTGAGAGCTCATCATCCACCCATGCATTGAAATCCCCGAGGATGAGCCATCTTTGATGTTCCAGAACCAGGCCAGCAACAGTGTCTGCAATTTCTTGTAGAAATATCTTTCCATCTCCAGGTGGACGGTAAATGAGAAGTACTCTGAAACCTAATCCTGTCGAACTCCGGGCAGCAATGCACTCGAATGAGCGAGTAATTTCAATAGGGTGGACCCTAAGTTTAAGTTCTTTTTTGAAGCAGATAGCCACCCCGCCACCCCTGCGGTCCAGTCTTGGGTTGTGGATGACCGAGTAGTTTGTTGGTACTGCAGCCTCCAATATAGGTGCTGCATTTTCATCTAGCCAGGTCTCTGTAATACAGGCTAGATCTGCAGATTCAATAAGGTCAGCAATTGTTGCAGTCTTGTTTCTTATAGATCTGGCATTACAAAGAACTGACCTGATTGGGCATACCAGAGGGCCTTCCGTTTTCTTTATGTTAATTGCAGGAGCTCTGGGTATGGGGGTCACAAAGCGAGAGTTGACCGTTTTGTCCTTCCAAACATAGGGCCGTCTTTTGGGTATCACTTCTATTTGATTGTTCTTTGAGTATGGGGATGAGCAGGTGGGCAAAGGACATAGATGGTTACCGGGGGAAATACATTTCCGGCCTGCTCGCTTCCCACGAATGCGCCTGTGTTTTCTTTTTAAAATGCCAAGGGATTGGAGAATAGAAGCCTGTGATGGTGTGATAGGAACTGCAGAACGTGGTGGGCGGAGTGAAAGAATGAAGCTGGAGCAATACGTATACATTTGGACATCAATGACAGATTACTATAAGTTTGAGCTGCATATGATGATGATGATGAGAGAGGGAGAGAAAGCAGTGGGTTTTTTTTTTTTTTTTTTCCTTTTTGTGTTTTGTTTTCCCCCAATTCGGTATGTGATCCAAAATTATAATGGGTTTATGAACAAAGTTATTGCTATAACCTATTGGGTATATTTGAAGCAAGTGATAAATAAAATAACTGCTGATTTAGTCAATTATCCTAGGATAGGCAGACTTTGGAAAGGTGTTAGAAGCCAGTTCCTACTGTGTAGGTGTGAAAAGTCTCAGTGTGAGAGGCCTTTGATGTAGATTTCTTGTGTGGGGGGTAGTGATGATAACATGTCCTGGGAAATGGATCCTGAGTTGAAACAGTGAGCCTTCAGCAATTCAGAGCCTGAATATACTGATATTAGTAGATTAATGCAATAAGTCAGTTATTTGTTGCTCAGAGAACAGAGGTGGATGATGTCTAAGTGAGGGGCAGGATGTAGCCAAAGATAGGTTGTAATCCACAGTACCTTATCTGGGTAATGTCCAATGCAGAGTACAGCAGCTGCTAAACTGAAGGATTTCTCAGTGGAGGTATGCAGAGGATTCAGTCCAGGATTCAATCCAGTGTGTATCTCAGCGCAGGAATGCAATCCGTTGGTTTTGATGAGATGTCCGCGTAGAGTAGTACAAGTTAAAGGTAAGTCCTTGGATATTTATGATGATTCATAGGTCAGTTGTGGTGAATTTAAGCTGTTTTATGGAGATGATCAGGAGCATACAAAAGGAGAGGCAGCCATCTTGGGCGCCAGTATCATACTTTTTTTATTGTTTTGTTCCTTTATTTATGGTTATTGTGTATATACAGGGTGATTCAAAAGGAAATGGGAAAACTGAATACTCCAGTAAGGTACGGGTGAGGTGGGCTATCTTTTAGGGTATGTACCAGTCATGGACGCCATCTTGAAATCGGACATCTTGAATCTAAGTCAGTTTTTACAAACGGAAAGGGGGTCGTGTAACATATCAAACAACATCGAAAATTTGCTGAAAACTTTATTGCTGCAAACAGATTTGAAAGAGTATTTATGGTTCAAAAGTTACAACACTTTTTCTGTTTTTTTACACTAGTAGAAAACCTTCTAAACCTGTCCCCCGTCACATTTATAAATGGAAGCCAGACAGCTGCAATAGTCAGGAGAGTAGGATACAAAATACCAACTTCCAGTAACTGGAACTATAAGCATTATTTTTATGGGATAATTAGCAAAAGTGAAGTATATACAGCTTTTTTGTTTTAGTAATTCATGGTAACAGGAAGACTAAAGGGGGGTACACATGGGGGAGATGTGTGAGAGATGTTTGCTGAGCAATCTATCACAGACCGCTCAGCACACATCTTTCCCCCTGCTCAGCATACAGCGCAATGTGTGATGAGCGAGGGGGGAGGACGGGGGGGGGGGGGGGGTGCTCATTTCGCGGTGAAATGAGCGATCTCACTAGATTTAGCCTGCATGCAAGCCAAATCTAGAGCCAGCGATAACGTCGCCGGCACCCTACACACGGAGAGATTCGTGTTGAAAGTCTAAGCAATCTAGTAAGTTTGCTTAGAATTTTAGCACGGATCTCGCCGTGTGTACCCCCGTTTAAGGTTAAACTCATTATAAACTACTGTAGCTTCCTGCTCTCCGGTGCCCAAACAAACACGAGATACGTCCTCCCCAGTAATTCATTGATCCACACAGAGATAAGTCATTATTATCACTGGGACAAACATACATTGTGCTATCTTTAGATCAGCATGTCCTTCATCCTTACGTTGCAAACTTGGCAGTACTGTGCAAAGCATCAGTCCAAGGAGACTGTTATGCAATTGTTACAGCACTGGGTGACTGACAATAGCAGGCAAGAATAAATATTCATGGGGGGATAATACATTTAATAAGAGAAAAATGATTCTGAATCTCAGCAGGCAGCTGGCATGGTGCCTGGTGCCAGCCCTCCCTACACAGGTCATAGATTATAGCACAGATCAATAGCTTCAGCAACCTATCTCCTGCAGTGAGCTCGCTTAAGCTTCAAATGTATAATGACTGCTTTATCCTTTCACCTTTCACTCCTTCATCTACTGCTGCACCGTATACAGCAAAGTCTCAGTCTACTGTCACTTGTTATTATTCTACTTGAATAGAACTGGAGCTTTGAACTAAGGTAGACAAGACCAGAACTACCTTATTACTTTACCCAATGTATCTTTCTGAGCACATTACTAGTAGTAATATATGTTAGGTAAGCTTTGCATGTTAAGATTTATAAAATTTCATTATTTTAATACTGTACCGTATAAGATTTTTAGATTGTTAGCTCTTGCAGGCAAAATCTTTTCTATTTTAAGTATTTGTCCGGTAATCAGAAAGTGATGTTTATTTACTTACCAATTGTAAAGTTGCATATATGTAGGTAATGCATACCAAGCAGCCATAGCTATAATCAATCTATATACCTCCCTACTGTCCCAAATTAGGTAGGATAGTCTTAAGTGAGTGAATCGACCAGGTTTTCTTTCACATCCCACCCTTCCCACCATCTTTTTCATTTCATTTCCCCTGCCTACTAGCTTTTTCTCACATGCTCCAAGAGTCCTAGCCTACCATTTTTTCCTAACAAGTCCCCTTCCCACCAGATTTCCGTCCATCATTTCTCACATATGTTCTCTGTCCACAACCTTTTCCCTTACATGCTTCCTTGTCGACCAGCTTTTCCTCTACATGGTCACTGCCAGCTTTTCCTCTACATACTCCCTGCCCATCAGCTTTTTCCTGATATACCCCACTTCCTTCTAGCTTTCCCTCACATATTCCCCTGCTCACCAGCTTATCCCCTACTGCTCTACTTTTCCTACTTTTCCCTTGCCCAACCACTGTTCCCTCAAATATCCCTTGACACAAAAGCTTTTGTTCACATGGCCCTCCCCAACAGCTTATTTCTTACATGTCCCTCTCCTGACTTTTTCCCTCACTGTGCAAAGCATCAGTCTATGGACACTGTTATATACACATGTAGCCATGCTCATCTTACTGCGATTTGGCATGTCGTATCTTACTGCAATGCAGCATATTGTGTCACTGCGTGCTGCATGGTGTGCCAGGCTGCAACTATTCGCAGCCAGCAATTGCTCTATTAATTCCCAAAGGAATTAATGAAGCAATCGCTGGCTGCGAATAATCGCAGACTGGCACGCCATGCAGCACGCAGTGACACAATATGCTGCATTGCAGTAAGATGAGCATGGCTACATCTCTAATTGTTCAAGCATCAGATGTCTGACAATGACAGGCAAGAAAAAATATTCATATACATTTGCCCACAAATTTCCCTCACATGCGCCAAACCTTCCCTCACATGCGTACATCAGCTTTTCCCTCACATGTGCCCTACTCACCAGCTTTCATAGATATCCTCCCTACCCACTAGCTTTTACTTCATTTGCCCCCAGCCGCCAGCTTTTTCCTCACATGCCCCTCATCCCATCAAATTCCCCCCAACTAGCTTATCTCTCACATATAGTACTTCACTTCCCACAGTGTTTATCCTCATATGCCTCCCTGTCCATCAGCTTTGCATGTTGTTACCTGTAGTAATTAAGATGTAAATATGGCTGCATCAAGCAAAATGTAGGAGAAAAATGAAAAAGTAGAAATAATTAGAGATGTGCTGCGAAAGTATAGACTCTGTATGAACAATTTGAATCTTGCTAATATGCACTACTGCAGCGTCTGCAAATGTGGAAAAGGTTGCTCAGAGCAGATTTCCATGAACAGTTCCAAACAATGGAATGAGGTTATGCTAATTCTCATACATGAGGCGGACACAGATGCATTTGTGTAAAAAGAAAGTGCATATATTGAAGTTTGAAATTTAACTGTGTGGCTTTAGCCCTTAACATTCTAATGTGCTTGCAGATAGCAAATATATGTTTTTACCAGACCTGTACTATCAAACCCATGTGTACACAATCTGGTTCTTACCGGTGTCATCAGACTCACACCTGCACCATCAGATTCCCACCTGCACCATCATACTCACATGTGCCATCAGACTCACACCTGCACCATCAAATTCCCACCTGCACCATCAGACTTACACATGCGCCATCAGACTCACACATACACCATCAGATTCCCACCTGCACCATCATACTCACATGCGCCATCAGACTCACACCTGCACCATCAAATTCCAACCTGCACCATCATACTCACATACACCATCAGATTCCCACCTGCACCATCATAACCACATGTGCCATCAGACTCACACCTGCACCATCAAATTCCAACCTGCACCATCATACTCACATACACTTTCAGATTCCCACCTGTACCATCATACTCACAAGTGCCATAAGACTCACACCTGCACCATCTGATTCCCACCTGCACCATCATACTCACGTGTGCCATCAGACTCGCACCTGCACCATCAAATTCCCACCTGCACCATCAGACTCACACATGCGCCATCAGACTCACACCTACACCATCAAATTCCAACCTGCACCATCATACTCACATACACCATCAGATTCCCACCTGCACCATCATACTTACATGTGCCATAAGACTCACACCTGCACCATCTGATTCCCACCTGCACCATCATACTCACATGTGCCATCAGACTCACACCTGCACCGTCAAATTCCCACCTGCACCATCAGACTCACACATGCGCCATCAGACTCATACATACACCATCAGATTCCCACCTGCACCATCATACTCACATGCGCCATCAGACTCACACCTGCACCATCAAATTCCAACCTGCACCATCATACTCACATACACCATCAGATTCCCACCTGCACCATCATACCCACATGCGCCATCAGACTCACACCTGCACCATCATACTCACATACACTTTCAGATTCCCACATGTACCATCATACTCACAAGTGCCATAAGACTCACACCTGCACCATCTGATTCCCACCTGCACCATCATACTCACGTGTGCCCTCAGACTCGCACCTGCACCATCAAATTCCCACCTGCACCATCAGACTTACACATGCGCCATCAGACTCACACCTGCACCATCAAATTCCAACCTGCACCATCATACTCACATACACCATCAGATTCCCACCTGCACCATCATACTCACATGCGCCATCAGACTCACACCTGCACCATCAAATTCCAACCTGCACCATCATACTCACATACACCATCAGATTCCCACCTGCACCATCATACCCACATGCGCCATCAGACTCACACCTGCACCATCATACTCACATACACTTTCAGATTCCCACCTGCACCATCATACTCACATGTGCCATAAGACTCACACCTGCACCATCTGATTCCCACCTGCACCATCATACTCACATGTGCCATCAGACTCACACCTGCACCGTCAAATTCCCACCTGCACCATCAGACTCACACATGCGCCATCAGACTCACACATACACCATCAGATTCCCACCTGCACCATCATACTCACATGCGCCATCAGACTCACACCTGCACCATCAAATTCCAACCTGCACCATCATACTCACATACACCATCAGATTCCCACCTGCGCCATCATACCCACATGCGCCATCAGACTCACACCTGCACCATCAAATTCCAACCTGCACCATCATACTCACATACACTTTCAGATTCCCACCTGTACCATCATACTCACAAGTGCCATAAGACTCACACCTGCACCATCTGATTCCCACCTGCACCATCATACTCACGTGTGCCATCAGACTCGCACCTGCACCATCAAATTCCCACATGCACCATCAGACTCACACATGCGCCATCAGACTCACACCTGCACCATCAAATTCCAACCTGCACCATCATACTCACATACACCATCAGATTCCCACCTGCACCATCATACTCACATGTGCCATAAGACTCACACCTGCACCATCTGATTCCCACCTGCACCATCATACTCACATGTGTCATCAGACTCACACCTGCACCATCAAATTCCCACCTGCACCATCAGACTCACACATGCGCCATTAAACTCACACATACACCATCAGATTCCCACCTGCACCATCATACTCACATGCGCCATCAGACTCACACCTGCACCATCAAATTCCAACCTGCACCATCATACTCACACACACCATCAGATTACCACCTGCACCATCATACCCACATGCGCCATCAGACTCACACCTGCACCACCAAATTCCAACCTGCACCATCATACTCACATACACTTTCAGATTCCCACCTGTACCATCATACTACTCACAAGTGCCATAAGACTTACACCTGCACCATCTGATTCCCACCTGCACCATCATACTCACGTGTGCCATCAGACTCGCACCTGCACCATCAAATTCCAACCTGCACCATCATACTCACATACACCATCAGATTCCCACCTGCACCATCATACTCACATGCGCCATCAGACTCACACCTGCACCATCAAATTCCAACCTGCACCATCATACTCACATACACCATCAGATTCCCACCTGCACCATCATACTCACATGCGCCATCAGACTCACACCTGCACCATCAAATTCCAACCTGCACCATCATACTCACATACACCATCAGATTCCCACCTGCACCATCATACCCACATGCGCCATCAGACTCACACCTGCACCATCATACTCACATACACTTTCAGATTCCCACCTGCACCATCATACTCACATGTGCCATAAGACTCACACCTGCACCATCTGATTCCCACCTGCACCATCATACTCACATGTGCCATCAGACTCACACCTGCACCGTCAAATTCCCACCTGCACCATCAGACTCACACATGCGCCATCAGACTCACACATCACATACACCATCAGATTCCCACCTGCACCATCATACTCACATGCGCCATCAGACTCACACCTGCACCATCAAATTCCAACCTGCACCATCATACTCACATACACCATCAGATTCCCACCTGCGCCATCATACCCACATGCGCCATCAGACTCACACCTGCACCATCAAATTCCAACCTGCACCATCATACTCACATACACTTTCAGATTCCCACCTGTACCATCATACTCACAAGTGCCATAAGACTCACACCTGCACCATCAGATTCCCACCTGCTCCATCATACTCACGTGTGCCATCAGACTCGCACCTGCACCATCAAATTCCCACATGCACCATCAGACTCACACATGCGCCATCAGACTCACACCTGCACCATCAAATTCCAACCTGCACCATCATACTCACATACACCATCAGATTCCCACCTGCACCATCATACTCACATGTGCCATAAGACTCACACCTGCACCATCTGATTCCCACCTGCACCATCATACTCACATGTGTCATCAGACTCACACCTGCACCATCAAATTCCCACCTGCACCATCAGACTCACACATGCGCCATTAAACTCACACATACACCATCAGATTCCCACCTGCACCATCATACTCACATGCGCCATCAGACTCACACCTGCACCATCAAATTCCAACCTGCACCATCATACTCACACACACCATCAGATTACCACCTGCACCATCATACCCACATGCGCCATCAGACTCACACCTGCACCACCAAATTCCAACCTGCACCATCATACTCACATACACTTTCAGATTCCCACCTGTACCATCATACTACTCACAAGTGCCATAAGACTTACACCTGCACCATCTGATTCCCACCTGCACCATCATACTCACGTGTGCCATCAGACTCGCACCTGCACCATCAAATTCCCACCTGCACCATCAGACTCACACATGCGCCATCAGACTCACACCTGCACCATCAAATTCCAACCTGAACCATCATACTCACATACACCATCAGATTCCCACCTGCACCATCATACTCACATGTGCCATAAGACTCACACCTGCACCATCTGATTCCCACCTGCACCATCATACTCTCATGTGCCATCAGACTCATACCTGCACCATCAAATTCCCACCTGCACCATCAGACTCACACATGCGCCATCCGACTCACACATGCACCATCAGATTCCCACCTGCACCATCATACTCACATGCGCCATCAGACTCACACCTGCACCATCAAATTCCAACCTGCACCATCATACTCACATACACCATCAGATTCCCACCTGCACCATCATACCCACATGCGCCATCAGACTCACACCTGCACCATCTGATTCCCACCTGCACCATCATACTCACATGTGCCATCAGACTCACTGTCACCTGCACCATCAAATTCCCACCTGCACCATCAGACTCACACATGCGCCATCAGACTCACACCTGCACCATCAGATTCCCACCTGTACCATCATACTGACATGCGCCATCAGACTCACACCTACACCATCAGATTCCCACCTGCACCATCAAACTCAAATCTACACCGTCAGATTCCCACCTGCACTATCATACTCACACGTGCCATCAGACTCACACCTAAACCATCAGATTCCCACCTGCACCATCAGATCCCCACTTGCACCATAAGACTGACACCTGCACCATCATCCAGAGTTACACCTGCACTATCATACTCACACCTGGTAGATCAGACTCACACCTGCACAGACTCATATCTTCACCACCTGATAACCAGATTCATATCTGCTCCACTGACCACGGGACTGACACCTGCAACAGTTTGCCTGAAAATCAACCTCAGAATCCAGCATATGCATGCCACCACATAATGTGATAACAGTGTGTTCTACTTTTCAGTTGGAATTGATTTTTGTAAGTGCATCTTTAGTAGTGGAATGATGGACGGATAAAATCTGGTGCACACCTGTAAGACACAAGTTCCAGGTGGTGAGCAGAACCACGGAGAGGGAACAGAATGTCATCCTTCAGTAAAAGTTACAAGCTGCTGGTTCTCCCTCCCCCGCATTTTCTGAGACATGTTTAAGCATGAAAACATTTCTCTGTGAGGATGTTCATGATCATTCAGCTTCACTTATTAACAGCTGTGACAATCTTCCCTAAAGTCACAATGACTGAGTTTTTTATTCTTCGGAACACAGCTATATAAAAGTCTGATCCGCATGGATGGATGGGTGGAGGGGTGGTCTTCTGTATGCCGGCGGTCGGGCTCCCGGCGCTCAGTATACCGGCGCCGGGAGCCCGACAGCCGGCATACCGACACTTATTTTCCCTCGTGGGGGTCCACGACCCCCATAGAAAGAGAATAAAATAGTGTGGCGCGCGTAGCGCGCCACCGTGCCCGTAGCGTGGCGAGCGCAGCGAGCCCGCAAGGGGCTCATTTGCGCTCGCCACGCTGTCGGTAAGCCGGCGGTCGGGCTCCCGGCGCCGGGATGCTGGTCGCCGGGAGCCCGACCGCCGGCCAGCCGTAGTGAACCCGGGTGGAGATAGATACACAAAGATAGACAGACAGACAGACAGACAGACAGACAGACAGACAGACAGACAGATAGATAGATAGATAGATAGATAGATAGATAGATAGATAGATAGATAGATAAATGAAAAGATAAGTAACAGTTAAAAAAATTGGTTTGGGTCAAGTAAGGTAAATAAAGTAACAAAAATTCACTTTACATGATCGGTAGAGTGGGGGTGAATGTGCATACACACTTGCCGATAAAATGAACGCCGTTGCTCATTTTCACCCTTCCTGAGAGACAATACACATATGCTGTATATGTATATACAGGGGAACAACAGCACTAATATCAGCTACAACCCCCCCCCCCCCTCCCCATTTTTCGACCACAAAAGCAGCCCCCATAAAAACCTATGGCCACTGCTTTCTTGCCGAATTTACCTAGCACTGGAATGCTAAGCATTTCCAAGCTTGGCCTGGTAGCTAATGCCATCTGAAGAATGGCATTAGCCATTCTAGCCTGTAGGCTACACTTCGCAAAATGTATCTCTTTGCTGGCAGTCACCACATGTGCAGTGGTCACCGGAAAATGAATGTAAAGTAATGGCTGATAAGATCATTTTCCATTTACACATCTCTGGCAATAGGCCCCTATCATTGCCCCTGTCCCGAAATGTGATTCATCAAGGTGGTTTTATTCCGATGCTCCTTTTCCTTGTTGCGTAGTTATATGTGATAACTCTGGTCACTGCTAAACCTGTTCCTGACCCCATAGCAACAGATTCTGCCAAAAATTTAGAAAGGAGACACCAGAAAACGCAACTTTCACCTACAAAATACAAGTTATTAACAAACTGATAGACTAAATATGGCTAATCAGTCAATCAATCAATCAATATACTACTACGTTATCATGAGTATTCACAAAATGGCTTCCTGTGGTGTGTGTAGTGGACAGAAGCAATTTCATATTAAGGGTCTCATTTGCCAAAAATCATTAAAGCAATTTGTTAAATATGATTATCTTTGCTTTGATTTTGGCAGAGAAAGAGATGTTTCTTATTTAAGTTATCACAGATCAGAATGACATAATCATTATCACTAGTCATGTTGAAATTATTCTGTAAAAATATTGTAAAAAAAAAAACCTCACTGGGATCAAAATAATGTCCTGCCACTTCCCAATGGCTGGACCATTACTCTAGAGTGCAGTGCAGACCATTTTATTGGGGTGGGTGGTAGAGAAATAAATTACATTCGAGGGTGGTCAATACAGTATAGTTTATTCGGGAAGAAATGTTTCGTTATAAAGTAAACAAGCCTGACGTGACTGGGAGGCCAATCAAAAACATTATTTCATGCTCCGCAATTTATACTAGAAATAGAATAGGTAAACAAGGCATTTTAGAGTTATGTAATAGTAACTCTAATTTGGCTGGGACCACATAATTTGTCATGCACTAATAACAGACCCAGCACTGTTAGTAAACATATATATAATTAAAAAAAGAATAATTATATAACCAGTTGCAGTGCTGGTCAGCTGAGGATGGCGGTCATTATAACAAGAAAACTACAAGTTTGTAATCCTTATTATACTGTAGTGAAAACTAGCTGCACAGCTGATCACGGCACGCCTGGCTCTTCAATTAGAATGGGCATGGGATGGGAGGAAAAACAGCAAGCCCCTCTCATAGAGGGAAATCATTCACAGGCTGAAAGCATTGCTACTTTTCCAGACACATGAGTATAGACTGATGGTACTAGAGGTGGCTCATGTATAATGGGCAAGTAACATATATACTGTATCAAAATATTTACCCAATTCCCTCATTAAAAACATATATTTAAAAAAAAAAATATCATACTAGATCCAATATAGACCAGTAACAATTGTGTTTTCCAATCCATTAAAGTGTCTTTTCTTGATCTAATGTAACCCAAGAGAAGGTAGGTCACAACCCTGTTGAAAACCAGTTCATCATTCCGTAGCACTAGGTGATACTAAATTAATGTAGTGGAGAATTTTCTCATGCCTCCGATTGTCTGGCCCAGTATGAGAAATGCTATCACACGCCTGGCTGGTTCGCCAAGCTCTTACTTTGAGTTTCTTAAAATAACTTCTAAATATCATCAAGATTTTGCAATACTAGCATTGCAAAAATATTATTTAATGTTACCCAACATTAAAATGATCGTTGATTTAAATATGACGGAACATCTTTATACCTTTACTGCTCATTGCTCAATCAAGTCTATTTCATTTGTATTGTTTATTTATTTATTTATTTATTGTAAGCTATTAACAAATCATTCAGTGAAACTGTTTCTCTCATTGTTCTGTTGTGTACCAGAAGACTTTTCGCATGCTGTATACTGCAGTGTATATTGTATTTCCTACAGTTATCCATAGGGATGAGACAGAAAGGCTCAACAACACTTATATCTCAGTTTTCCAGATATGTATGTCCAATATGTGAAAATTCCTTTATCTCAACCGTTGGGTTTATCTATTTCCAGGATTAAAGTTCTTGCCCAGTACGGGAAGATGGTTTTTCTGGGAAAGTCATAAAATCTTAGGCAGTTGCCAACAGACGGCTCTCTTCACAAGCTCAGAGGAAATGACTACTGCTCAGGCTCTTCTGATTCCTCTCTTAAACGAGCAATTCATGTCCATCCCAGCAATGCTAAACTATAGCATTTTTTTATGATCAATATAAATGTGATCAATGTATCAGAAAAAGCACAAATGGTCTATCACTTATACTGCTGTATAAGCAGTATAACATATTTTACAGAGTTGGATATTGCAATAATATTTTATAAAGATTCTGTCCCCACTTAGCTAATGCATTTTGTAGAGATTTATCAATTTACAGAACCTGATAATAATAATTCATTTTAAAAAGCAATATATCTCTAGCACATTTTTCTTAACGGGATGTCTAATGTAGTGATTAAAAGTAATCGCTTGCTAAAACTATACCAGCATGCCAGTATTTTTTATTTCATCCGGCCACTAGAAGCTCTGCTTTTATTGTTCATATGGACTTGACCGTGTAGAATAGAAGCTTCCACTCATGTAAATAAATTATTATTACCATAATAATACGTAATATGAAGAATAAAACATCTCAATATTACATAGTGCTATTCAGTATGGAGGTCAAGTGACAAACAGGTAGTACAGTATACCCCTTTCACACCACAAATATATCCCGGGATATTGCAGAGGCGAGCTGGCTCGACCCGGGTCAAGGTGCAGTCTAAAAGCACCACTTTTGAATATCCCAGGTCGAGTAACCCTGTATTTCAACCCGGTATAAAATAAAAGCAGTGTAAAACACGGGTTGGACCCAGGTCAATGTGCACTCTAAAGTGTCCAACCCGGGTTATTCAACCCTGCATTCATGTAAACGTGCTGATTGGCTGTTCTTTGTGTGCCTTGATGATGTCAGCACTGAGTCCTGCTACACAGGAGAGAACAGAGAGCATTAGCACTATTAAGAATTAGGGGTGAGGCAGAGATTGCTACGCAGCTTACTGTATACCTCCCAACTTATTAAAAGTACAAAGAGGGACCTTGGCGCGCACTAAGTGCGCCCAAAAAGTGTGTGACCTATATGAAAGGGGCGTGGCCTCGTGGCAGAGCCTCAATCGCGAGTCACGTCCCCTTGTACCGTCACTGAGGGGGCATGTTCAGTGCTCTCTGAGCTGCTGGCATGCCCCCTCTCCCTCTGTCACCTGTGCATGTGCACAGCAACTATTCACCGCTGCTAAGCAGAGCAGCAGTGACAGCAGCCTCCCAACTACCCCCCCCCCCCACACACACACACACATCCCCACCCCCACCATGACAGTTGGGAGATATGTTAATAATGATGCATTTAAACAGCAGATGACGTTGACCTTGCCCAACCAATTTACCAAATATAGGGGTCATTTGTTACTCAGAGGCACAGAGCAAGAATCCTGTGAGTGACAGCAGTGTGTTTGTAGACTGCATTCTTCTGGCCCTCATTCCGAGTTGTTCGCTCGGTAAAAATCTTCGCATCGCAGCGATTTTCCGCTTAATGCGCATGCGCAATGTTCGCACTGCGACTGCGCCAAGTAAATTTGCTATGCAGTTAGGAATTTTACTCACGGCTTTTTCATCGTTCTGGAGATCGTAATGTGATTGACAGGAAATGGGTGTTACTGGGCGGAAACAGGCCGTTTTATGGGCGTGTGGGAAAAAACGCTACCGTTTCCGGAAAAAATGCAGGAGTGGCCGGAGAAACGGAGGAGTGTCTGGGCGAACGCTGGGTGTGTTTGTGACGTCAAACCAGGAACGACAAGCACTGAAATGATCGCAGATGCCGAGTAAGTCTGGAGCTACTCAGAAACTGCTACGAGGTGTGTAATCGCAATATTGCGAATACATCGTTCGCAATTTTAAGATGCTAAGATTCACTCCCAGTAGGCGGCGGCTTAGCATGAGCAAATCTGCTAAAATCCGCTTGCGAGCGAACAACTCGGAATGAAGGCCTCTGTACGTGAATTTGTGCTGCTAAATACATTGTGGTAAGATTGGCGGGCATAGTGGTAAGTGGCATTTTGCTGGTTTTGTGTCATAGGGGGTGGGGCACAGTGATGAAGTAGGCTATGGGTTTGAACTGCACAAATTACATTTTGCTATGCAACACCAGGTGTGGGATGTAATGCCGTTCGAGTTGGCTGGAGGTGCGGGTTGCCGGCTGAACACGGACGGGGTTTTTTTTGTTTTGTTTTTAAAGCGGCAGCAAAACCATGCCTTGTAAATGATTGCTGCTTTAAAAAACACATCCGGACGGCATTACATCTGGCACCAAATACTTAAATAAAATAATTTAAAGACACTACTGATTTTATGGATTGTCCCCGACCTTTAGGACCTGAAACTACACCACCTTGAATATAAAAAAAATCAGAACTTTCCCAATAAGTTCCAATAAATTGTTCTGTGTATATAAACTAGAAAAATAGTGCATTATGAAAGCCAGTATACGAGGGTGGTTCATTAAGTAAGGTAACAAGAGCTCTAACGTGTGTAATGTTCTCTATTTCATTATAATTTCCTGCCAGGCCAGAGCAGGTAGACCACTGCTTCCCTTCATGGCCATTAGACTGCGCCTTATAGAAACATAGAATTTGATGGTAGATGGAACCACTTGGCCCATCTAGTCTACCCATGTACACACACTCACTTACACACTAGGGTTCACTTTATTTGTTGGGAGCCAATTAACCTACCAGTACATTTTTGGATTGTGCGAGAAAACCAGAGTACCCCGAGGAAACCCACGCAAGCACGGGGAGAATATACAAGCTCCACACATTAACAGCTGTGGTGGGAATGTCAGTCAAATTGTCCCAGCATCAGATGTAAGATGGCGGGGCTGGCGGAAGCATGGTCAAACATTGAGGCGCTTAGTGTGATCAGATTTCTACATCTAAAGGGTTCATCAGCAGCTGAAATTCTTCGCCAACTTGTCAAGGTGTACGACAGGGACGTGCGGTGAGGTAAATGGCTCAGGAGGCACTGGCTAGCACTAGAGACAGATTTACACACAATATATGAGCCAAGGGGTCATTGTGAGCATTATGCAAAGATGCAGGAGTATAAACTTCTGTAAATTAGGTGAGTTTTGATCAGAGAAGTATGGAAAAGATAGGCAGGGGGCCACTGCCTCACATGCCATAGACGTTTTACTCCAGAGTTTTGACTATAAAAATTCTTAAAATAACACAAAGAAGATACAGGTTGAGTATCCCATATCCATATATTCCGAAATACGGAATATTCCGAAATATAGAATTTTTTGAGTGAGAGTGAGATAGTGAAACCTTTGTTTTCTGATGGCTCAATGTACACAAACTTTGTTTAATACACAAAGTTATTAAAAATATTGTGTTAAATGACCTTCAGGCTGTGTATATAAGGTGTATATGAAACATAAATGAATTGTGTGAATGTACACACACATTGTTTAATGCACAAAGTTATTACAAATATTGGCTAAAATTACCTTCAGGAGGTGTGTATTATTATTATTATCATTATTATTATTATTAACAGTTTCTTATATAGCGCAGCAAATTCCATTGCGCTTTACAACTGGACACAATTAGAAGACAAAACTGGGTAAAAACAAACAGTCATAGAGGGAGGAGTACCCTGCTCGCAAGCTTACAATCTATGGGGAAATAGGCATTGATACACAAGGACAGGTGCTATCTATTGCATAGTTGTTCACCAGATTGTAAAGGTTCTTGGTGGGTTGCATGATATCACTTGACAGCAGTGATGAACCAGGTTCAGGGGAAAGGAGAGTGAAGAAAGAAAATATGTGGGGGATGTGTGGACTGTACTGTGAGGATATAATTGGATAGGAGAGCTATGAAGGTAATGTGAGCGGTTCTGGAATTTGGTAAGCTTGTCTGAATGGGTGAGTTTTCAGGGAACGCTTGAAGGTTTGAAGACTAGAGGAGAGTGTTATTGTACATGGTAGGGCATTCCACAGAGTGGGTGCAGCCCGAAGAAGGTCCTGTAATCGTGCATGGGAGCAAGTAATGAGTGTGGATGAGAGACGTAGATCTTGTGAAGAGCGAGGGGGCCGGGTTGGGAGATATTTTGAGATAAGTGAAGATATGTATGTTAGGGTAGTGTATAAGGTGTATATGAAACATAAATGCATTCTGTGCTTATACTTGGGTCCCATCGCCATGATATCTCATTATGGTATGCAATTATTCCAAAATACGGAAAAATCCCATATCCAAAACACTTCTGGTCCCAAGCATTTTGGATAAGGGAGACTCAACCTGTATTTCTAACATATTCTTTGTATTTTTCAAATACTTTATACAGGGGGCAATTCAGACCTGATCGCTGCTGTGCGTTTCCGCAGCTGTTACTGATGAGAGGTGCAGGGCCTTCAGTTCAGGAGAGGCACTGGAATGAGACTGGGAAAACTGTGTATGCGCCAAGAAGAGGCAGGAGATAAACACTCACCACATAGGAGTCTGAGAATAAAAATGGCGGTGATCGCTTCAATAATTTCTTTAGGAATTAATGGAGCGATCGCCGGCTGCGAATAGTCGTGGTCTGGCATGCCATGTAGCAAGCCGTGTTGCAGCATGCTGCATCGCAGCAAAGATGAGCATGGCTACATGGCTACATATGTACAGTACACTGTAATTCCCCAACCCGGCGGCACAGCCAATCCACCAATTGGTGGCCAGCGATGATCAGTGATCCTTTAGGGCATTTAGGAAATGAAACATGTTAAAAATGCCTGATTTTCCGTTCCCACTGGAGAATGGTCAGGATCTGGGGATCAGAACTTTTCAACAGGTTTAATATTCCCGATTCCCGTCAGGGGATCGAGACTTTGCCCCAATTCCTCTCTGACACCTTAACACTGTACGTATGTGTTACTGGATATAAATAACTCTTAATAAATATTTTGTATATCGTTCTAGCATAATGCATGCTGCTTTTTTAGTTGGTTTAATTAACTTGACGTTTTATTAGATTTAACTCTGAGGTCAGTCCTTGATTTATTAAAGCATGTGTACTTTGTCTACAGCTATCCCCAACTGAAAATGACCTTTCATCATTGAATTATACAAGTGGAATATTCACGCTTTATAAACCGAAAGTATGAAAGAGATGAGAAATCCCTTAATATGCAGAGAGACTATTTTAATCGATTTAAAACCGATCAAATGAGATGGTGTGTTTCAGGGGCTAAAACACACATTTACTAACATTTATAAATGAATATAAAAAAAATTCCTGTTAATAAATGTGTGCTTTAGCCCCTGAAACACAACATCGATTTTACATAGATTTTAATTGATTTAAAAATCAATGAAAATTTACTTTTATTAAATGTACTCCTATGCACTGGCGTATCTATAATAAGTGCAAGGTGTACACGAGCCCCTGGGTCGGGATCAGTAGGATTTTACCCACAATCAAAATACCGACGGTCAAAATACCGACAACAATTGACCGATGGTCAAAAGACCAACAAGGTCAAAATACCGACATGGTCAAAATACCGACATTTAAAATGTCGACATGGTCAAAAAATGCTTACATTTAAAATGTCGACAGGTCAAAAAGTCGGCACCAATTTTCGGGGGGAATTGGTGTGTATGTCGAGATAGGTCGACACGGGCACCGTATAAGTGTACCGCGTCCCCTTGCATGGCTCGCGGCTTCACGGTGCCTCGCTGCGCTCAGCACACTATTATATTCCCCTTCCCCCTCCAAGTCCACAGGAATGGTAAAGTATGAACAAGTCGGTTTCAATGAAAAAATCATGAAAAACTCATGTTGTTTTTTTGACCTGTCGACATTTTAAATGTCGGTATTTTGACCGTGCCAACATTTTTAATGTCGGTATTTTGACCATGTCAGTATTTTGACCTTGTCGGTATTTTGACCATTGGTCAATGGTTGTCGGTATTTTGACCGTCAGGATTTTGATTGTAGGTAAATTGACTGCATCCCCCTGGGTCCAAGGGGGTCCGCACACCACACACCGTGCACTCATTTAATTATACTCACCTCTCCGTCGGCCCATCGCTAGCTGCACAGCAGCAAAAATCAATCGGAAAATGGCCACCATTGGCCAAGTATACAACAGTACACAAGGAATTAATCTCCGGTTAACTGCTACAGCAAGATACTTACATAAACATACTGACATCTACAATACCAAAAACACAATAAATAAATAAAACACAATAATGATGTCTCCAGGAACGCGGCGTGGCAGCGAAGTTCCTGGAGACCTGTACATGCGCAGTAGACAATGATAGAGACTAATGCGCCTTCTGAGAGGAGAGGGCAAAATCGGAGACTGCACACAGGCCACCTCCTCTCTTAAAGCGCCTCTGCCGCTATGTGTCTCGGTTCTACTTATAAAAAACATGATAATCAAAGGTATAACTGGCATACTATCTATCCATCTAGCTCTCTTGATCCTCTTGCGGAAAGAAGTGTATGTCGTGTTGCCTGTCAGGCGCAAGTTCCGGTAAGTTATGCTTTTCGTAACTTGCTGCATACCGTCACATCGCACCCCCACAGAATCCTATGAGGACCACTGTGCTGTGGGCAGTGTTGCATTTGGGCATGAAGGGCCCACCGGGAAATACAATGGTAGGAACCCATACTTAGGGGTGTGGTCAGCATCCAAAGGGGGTGTAGCCAGCCTCCACAGATGCTTGGCGCAGGAGGGAGCAGCGCTGGAGGGTGGTTGTAGGGAGTAGTGTGGGAGGGAGCAGCGCTAGAGGGTGGGTGTAGGAAGCGGCAGGGGAGGGAGCAGCGCTGCAGGATGGGTGTAGTGTAGGGAGCAGTGCTGGAGGGTGGGTGTAGGAAGCGGCGCGGGAGGGAGGCTCTAGGGAGCAGTGAGGGAGGGTGGGTGCAAGTAATACTTATTATTAGGCGGGCGGCAGCCATGGACTGAACGCGCCGGCGGTCTTTCAAATTGTAGCGCTGGCCGCCAGCCAGTCAGAACGGACAGTCCGGCAGCCAATCAGGAGCAGCTGCTGCAACCGCTTCCCTGATTGGCTGCCGGTCTGCCAGCTCTGATTGGCTGGCGGCCGGCGCTACATTTGAAATGCCGCCGGCGCAGTCTCTGTGTTCATGGCTGCCGCCCACATAAGGGCAAGTATTACTTACACCCACCTTCCCTCACTGCATATGCGCAATCTAATCCCGTGAGTCCTGGGATTGGAGGCTCCAATCCTGGGATTCAAATCCCGGCATTTTTGTCCCAGAATCCCGGGATCCCACCGATCCCGGGCTTGGCCTCCCTAGTAAATACACAGATCAGAACTAGGACTTGAATGCAGGACAAGAATGTAGCACTATGACTCCTGCGGTAGGTAATGAATGTCCACAGAAAATAAGATATACTCAGCACTTTATTCAGGCAGCACAGGAATACAGAGTAATAATCCAAAGTACAAGATATGCAGAGTTATTACAGCAGTCCAGTATGAGGTTGTAATGACAGAGAGCCGTGAATCCCAGCAAGGCATAGTGAGATCCACAAAAATTATTTCTGCACAAAGCACAGGGCAAACACTTAAGCAGAGAAGACAAGGGCCGAGTTGTAAAGAAGTCAGAGTTCGGTGGCCGTGTGGGATGCCGGCCAAACTCTGAAGTTTTATTAAAAGGGCAAACCGTGCCTTGTGAACCATGATTGGCCCTTTAAAAAAGTCCATGTTCGGCCGGCATCCCGCACAGCCGCTGAACGCGGGTTTTATTACATCCCCAGGTATAGCAAAGTCACTTAGCTGATGAAGTACTTTGGGCAAGGTAGAGTTCAAGGACCATCTGACAAGGACTCCTAAACAAGATCATAAACATAGGAATGGGAACTCAGGAAATAACACCGGCAAAGCTGTGTAGGGCTGGTTGCCTTTTATCAGAAGCAGGGTAACACGATCCGGGTAACTAAGCACATTTACTTACCATCCAAGTGCCTTCTCAGACTGTCCCTGCGCTCCAAGCCTGGATTCCATCTGCGCTGTTTGCACGCAGTGCGCTGCATGACATCTCCACAGTCTCTCCTCAGCGATCCTGTCGATGATGACATGTCAGCTACTGAGCATGCCACTCCTGTCCTAGCAGATGGTGTGTCCAACTCTCCGTGGCCTCCGCAGCTGCCATTACTGTAACCCTTAGCATGCTGTCTACAAACAGACTTTTCCCTCCAGATCCAAACATGGGTGCAGCCATGTTTGGGTTGGTCACATGACTTTCCACAGCCAATCCACTGCACACAGTATCCTTTCTAATTGCCCACCCAATCCCTGCTTCCCAGCAGGTATAAGTATCCTGAACCAGGACTTCCTGGTTGTCAGTGCTACGGTTGTCTAACCCAGTGTTGGAGGTCTCTGCATTCTGTGGTTATTTCTGTTTACTGCTTCCAAGTATTCCAGCTCCTGTGACCTTGCTCCACTTAAAGAGACCTGCACCAGTTTCCATCCTGCGTTGCCACCTGACTCCAGCAGTGTTCTGACATCGACCTCTGTTACCATCAGTGTCCTAACATCGACCTCTGTTACCATCGGTGTTCCAACATCGACCTCTGTTACCATCAGTGTCCTAACATTGACCTCTGTTACCATCAGTGTTCCAACATCGACCTCTGTTACCATCGGTGTGCTTCCATCGAGCTCTCACCATCAGTGACAGTTCCATTCAGCATCCTCGACAGTACGTCCAGCTCCCAGCCTACCTCGGTGCTCTGCCATCGACTCCCACTTCCAGTGTGTCATCTCCTGGTCAGTATCGGTTCATCTATTCAGTACAGTGGTTAGTTGTGTTCATCTATGGACTATACCATCATTGTGTCTTCCAAGACTGTACCGTATTGATGCCATACTACGCCTAACAGCATACTTCATTACTACCGTATCAGGTCAGACCCAACCCTCATGTGTGACACAGGGACCAATGGCAACAATGCCAGGCAGACCAGCCCCCTTAATGACAGAATAAATTGTAGCTGTAAGGCTGCACACATACACAGAGGGGTCCTGGCTGCTTAGCAACAGCCGGTACCAGAAATCAGTGCGGTGTCCCGAAACCCGGTTGCCTAGTAACCGTCGGGACCATCGGCCAGTGCGGCCATCATGACATGGCATTCCAGTTGCCTGGCAACGACAAGGATCCGCTGCAGAGGAAAGCTGCAGCGGTGACTCGTAACACATGTGTAGAAACCTACAGTATAACCCCCGTGACATCAGATATTGATGCATACTTTTTTCTTAACCTTTTTTTTTATATAGTCTGTTTTTATTGAAACAATGAAAAAATGAAAAGTTACCAATGAAAAGTTACACACCATTTCAGCTTCAGTAAAGCATACATTGGACCAACAGATATGGAAAAGAAATGAATATACATTCCTTGCAAGCAAAGCCGATTAGTCTAACATAAAACTGCAAGTCACAACTCCATTAGTCTATCAAAAAAGGGAAATTGAGACTCAATATCGGGTCTAGTCGAAACGGTGCACATTCCAATATAAAGAACTTAATTAAAAGATAAAGAAGGGGGACTCAAGTATAAAGGAGGGTAAAAGGCGTTAAAAAGAGTAAGAGGAAAGAGTGGGGTAGAGAAGTCAAATCTGTATCAAGGTATCCTACTTAGAGCATATCCCATCTACAATTGTGGAGAAGAGACGAGAAACAAGAGAACCCACTTTCTGCTACTGCATTAAAAATAAATAGTCTTTGTATAAGGCTGAGGTTTTATAGGTCAACCAGGGAAGCCATATAGAATTGAAGTCAACAATCTTGTCTCTAGAAGCAAAAAACGTTTCCTCCATTGTCATATAATAATCTATTCTAGAGAACCAAGTTTTACGTGTAGGGGAAGTGGTAGATCTCCACAGAGTCGGTATCGTCATTCTGGCTGCATTACAGAGATGTCGCTGTAATGAAGATTTATAGTCAGATAGGGCCATAGAGGAGCGATTCAACAACCAAAAGGCTGGGGTGGAGGGGACATCTATATGGACAATATCTTGGGAAGTAGTTATAACATCATTCCAGTAAGAGGTTAACAGAGGGCAACTCCACCAGATGTGCAATAGTGTACCTAGAGCTTTACAGCATATCCAACAGTTGGCAGAAGCCGAGGGAGAGATGGTATGTAAAAGGGTGGGGTGTCTATACCACCGCATTAGGATTTTGTATTGTGTTTCTCTGATCTGGATACAGACAGAGCTATTTTGTGTTTTGAGAAAAATAGCCTCCCATTCCCTGTCAGAAAACCTCAAACCTAAGTCTCTCTCCCACTTTGAGGTGAAAGATGGAAGGGTGAGGGTGTCGGGCATTTGTAATAGTTTGTATAGGACAGAAATCATGTGAGTGGGGTTAAGTGGAGCGACGCATAGTCTTTCAAATTTTGTTAATTCTCTAGCAGCTCGCGGGAGTTTATTACCCGAATTTAGGTAGTGTCTAACCTGAAGATATTTCCAAAAGTCGGTTTGTGGGATGTTAAATTTAGTTCGGATATCCGCAAACTGTTTGACTCCAGATTTTTGTACCAGTTGTCCCACTCTAAAAAGTCCCTCTAGCGCCCATGTACAGAAGTGAGAGAGAGAAATACCCGGTGCAAAGTCTGAGTTACCTAAAAAAGAGGTTAAGGGGCCAAAGTCCGAGAAAATATATACGGACAACAACGTATACTTTTCCAGAAGGATAATGTGGGGGAGATAGTAGGATGAGAAATATCTAGTTTGGGTATGGTGGGAAGCCATGGAAAAATTTCAGGATATTGTCGTGTATAAAGGCCCTCCAGACCCACCCATTGCTTGTCGTCCCGACTCCTGGTCCAGTCCAAAATTCTGTTGAGTAGAATCTCATTATAATAGGTCCTAATATCTGGTAATTGAAACCCCCCTCGTGTAGCTGATCTCATCATAACGGGCTTACTTATTCTCGGTCTCTTACGGGACCATATTGTTGTATAAGGAGCTGGATGGATTTGAACCAAGAGTCTGGAATCTGCATTGGCAGCGTCTGAAGAGTGTAGAGTAATTTAGGCAATGTATTCATCTTAACCACGCCCAACCTACCTAGCCAGGTCAGATGTCGTAGATGCCATCTACAGTAATCATTTCTCACCGCTCAAAGGAGCGGGAGAAAATTTAAAGATAGCAATCGTGATAAGTCCTGTGGCAATTGGACTCCTAAATATGTGATATGGGAGGATTTCCAAAGGAATGGGAATGAGTGTTTCAAAGTAGTTATTGTGGAGGATGTTGCAAAGATGTTCAGGGCACTGGACTTGGAAGCATTGACCTTAAAGTTAGAAAGGACACTAAAAGTGTCTAGTTCTCTCATGAGGTGGGGTAGGGAATGTAAGGGACGTGTAATCAAAGCTAGGATGTCATCAGCAAATAGCGCTAGTTTGTATTCCCCTTCTCCCAAATGTAGGCCCGCTATACCCTTGTTGGCTCTGATAGCCCTGGCTAACGCTTTGATAAAGCTGAATATTTATCTTACTTAAAACCCTTTAAGAGGTCTAAGAACACAGTACGCTATTTACGTATGGTATACCGTAAGGGTACGCACGTTGCGTAACAATCGCTTATCCGTAGTCGAGACGCTCCAGCGTCACGTTCGCTTACGGCCAAGGGATCACAGGCAGGCACGCTATAGGCTGCCGACTAGATAAAGCCAAATATTTATCCTATATAACACACTATACAGAGGTTAAGAAACACTGTACGCAACTGGCGCACGAGGTACCGTAAGGGTACGCTCTTAGCGTAGCGGACGCTGTATCGGGAGCGAGCCGCTCGAGCGACACAAACGCTCGCGAGAATACGCTGTTGGTATCGGGCACACTATAGGTGAGCGACTACCGTAATGCTACGCTATCAGCGTAGCGGACGCTCGAGACCACGAGAAGATCACGAGCGGCGCAGACGCTCACAAGATAACAATCAGTAGACCTTGAATGTAACACACAGAAATGATATTCTTATACTGTAAACCCTTTTGTAGTGATAAGGTGAAAATGCAACACAGTGTAAGCTGGTTTACACTAAAGCTGTTTGAGCGATAGAGACGCTCCTATTACCCACTGCAATATAATAAACACACAATACCGGTCTAAGGGTCTAACGCCTTTTAAGGAAATGAATGAACGTTCAAAAAGAATAATACAATACAAGTCATACACTACCAATATAACATAGACTACCTAACCAGATAACTACACAGGAAATACAATATCAGTACAATAACTATATAAGAGAAACGAGAGAGAAAGAGAAGAGAGAGAGAGAGAGATATGGCTCACAATAACAAGAAAGACAATATGATTGCAGAGAAAACTTACGCACAAGGGGGAACGATCGCATGCGCCTCTAGACATCCAGCTCCCGATTATCAGCAATGAGAACCGTTGAAGAGTGAGAGCTGGATGTGATCGGCTTGTCTATTTATGCCCCACACACAATACAATTCAATGGTCCCTACAATCTCATTGTTCATTGGACACAGGAATTCGTCTTCGCATTATAACAAAAGGTCATAGGTTGATTCATACAGGTGGGCTGTGTCTACTTCCAACTGCTCAGGTGGGTGGGAAACTAGGTTTCCCGCCGCATGGATAAGTAAGTGCAAATAATAGTAAAGTACATAAACTTCTTATGTCCATAACTATTCGCACGAGCGATTAATCCGCTTCAAACCAACACCGGAATATTGCTAATTAAATACTCTTCCGATGGATACTAAACACCACTGTATAATCCTTGTCTGACCCTTTGTATCAGAAAAAGAGGGATCTCTCTGTCCATGAACATACTATATTAACTAAACTTTCAGAATCTATCAAAGGGACCATGATCTACAAAATACATTATATAGTTAAAATATGTAACGATTGAGTCGCACGCTACGCACACATAAACTCTACCGTAAATGCACATCCCGTGCGCCTGCAGGTGCACGTAACAGCGGGTATGCGCACGCACGGGAGAGCGTACGCATGCGCAGAGCGGACATGTATGAGGTGCAAATATGGCAGTGTGCATAGTGATATTTTTCTGACTTTGACAGTCCACCCTTTGGCAGTCAACAATAACTGCCACTTCCTAAAACATTTCAAAACGAGAAAAATATATGTCAAGTGTAAATACATTTCCATGATTGGGTAGGGGAGGAGAGGAGAAGGTAGGAAAAGGGTATGACCTAGTGAGATAGCAGAAGCATGTGTATATGAATCCATGTTTGGGGGGTCATGTATCATCGTGCCGTACGTGTTTTAAATCAAGCTTCGAGGTATTGCGAAGTATACATTTGAATTCGTTCTTATCCCGTGGTACGGGTCTGTGGATGGGCTGTCAAACTTTACCGAGCTCTCTTCGGCTTTTGGTTGCAACAAAATGGGGGAGCACATTTTAGTTGATGATACATGAATGGGGGAATATGTGATTGCTGATATCTGTGCTGGTATTCCCTATCGACTATGTGTGTCATTACCTGAAGGTTGTAGAGATGAAGATAAGACACAATTATGGTAAATGCAGTGGTATTCTATGTCAGGTTAATGAACATTTGTCGGTTGAAGTCTTGTTCGGTGTCTGTTGAATGCAGTCTTCTTTGGGCTTTTGCCAATAGGTGTGTGCAAAAGCTTTGTCAATGTCCATAGACTTACAAAAAGTGTTGGGCTAGCGTAATTTTAAAATTTCTAGGGAAACTGGGGGTCTATGGCATAGTTCATCAAATATCTGTGTATAAGGTTGTCAAAACTTCTTCTTTAATCCATCAGTTGTCTGTATACAGGCTCGTCAAATTCCTCGTCCAGGTGGGTCTTTTTACCTTGGAGAAAACGGAAAAACAGGTGAAAGAAACGGACCGTATAATCGCATTTTCATCACATCATTGTCTCTACCGTTGGGTCATAAATCAAATCCATTGGAATTACAATTTCCTCACTCCTTAAACTCATCACCCTAGTACTTCGTTTGCACTTCATTAAAGCCTGACCGCATCTAAATATCAAGCCAATCGTTATGACAACACCTAAGATACATAGGAGAAACTTCCCTACATCCATTATGACTCCTTGAGCCCATTCTCCTAAACCAGAGAACCAATTTCGCGGGTTCAACCATGACACCCAACCAGTCAGCTCATTACCCACAGCAGCAAGGGTGAGATTGTGTCTCCTGCGAAATTCCCACTTTAATTGGAGAATATCGTCCATCTTTTGGTCTATGACCTCGACCGGGTCCTCGGTACTATTCGTTATATATGTGCAGCATTTCACGCCGTACTGCGTTGCCAGTGTGACACAATATCCACCTGTCACTGCCGTGAGATAATTGAGAACCATTCTATGCTGAACCAGTTCTGTTTTATAAGCTTGAAGCTCCCTTCCAGTATACCTAAAAGTGTCATCATACATTTCTGTGATATTGTCTAACAAATTTGCGAGCGCAGATATGTATTTATAATTCAACACTCCTCTGGCGGTGCGAGTGATGTCTAACGCAAGTAGAAACTGAATCCCGGTGGATTCATGGATCATGTCAGAGGCCGGATGCTCTGTTCTTTCTATCAGGTGCCGTTTAACTACGTGCTCGTAATGAGTGTGAGTATAAGGAGCTTGGGCAACACGGTGTATATCTTTCATTTTGGCATGTGATACAGTCATTACTTCAGGCAGTACTTTTCCAATATAACACAATCCTTCAGAGTTTGGGGCAAGCCACTTATACGCCTTCCTCCCGCATATGAAATATGCATCATCGGGGAGAACATATGGGACGGAATAGGACATAACCATATTACACATCTTCCATGTGAAATCTCCTAACCCTAATTCTCCCATCTGTCTAGTACACGTATCAGTTTGTACGATATGTGCACAGTATCCTGGTGATACCTCTCCAACTCTCATAATCCTACTTCCTAGGGTATACCTATATCGGAAATATTTTCCACTACGAGCTATGTGGCGTATAAGTTCTGTATCTGTCGGCAATTTATCTGCTCTATATGAAAAGGTCATGGTTTGGTTACTCCATGACAGTTCCCAATTTCCCGGCTTTCGGGGATTGGAAATGTTAAAACATATTAGGGATCTATCCACATGATATTGGTGGAGCTTCAAACTAGGAGGACTGGAGATATTAAACCTCCTGTCCACCGGCCTCCCACCACTTAGCTCAAGTACCTCTCCTACCGTTAAAGGGAATGGTACTAGCCCTGATTTGCTATGACCTTGAGGTACTTGAGAGCATACCCAACAATCTGTTTGATTCAACACACTACCCACTAAGGAGTGATAGTCACTCAATGGATGCCGGTCCATGTGGATATTAAAACTGGATTGGCATTTCTTGATGCACCCATCCTCAACTACATTGTCACAGAGCCTACAGATACAGTTCTCTTTTCTGCTAACAATGTTTACAAATAACATGGCTGCTAGATCGTTTCCGGTACTCGCCTTTGCTTGGTGGTTGTGTTGCTATTGGAAATTTACACCTCCGTCTCAGTCATCAGAACCTTTCTGGATCCTTTCTCGACCTCACTGGTACTCTCGCCGGAACAGACTGCTCTGGTCAACATCATGGTCAACAGGAAAATCCGTATCACAGTCTCTTGGGGCAAGTCCATCTTACAGGAGGAGAAAAGAAGAAATTTGTAATGGGGGTACAGGAAAACAGTTTGAGGGGGAGAGAAACTTGCTACGATAATTAGTTCTCTAGTCTTGTTGTTCTTCTTGTTCTGCTGTCATCTCAAAGGTGCCGTCTCTCAGTCTTCCAACCGAACATTCCGGTGATGCAATATTCCTTCAAAACCAGCGATCTTTCTGACCCTCCGTTAGGGGGTTTGATTACAGTCTTTACCGATTTGGTCGCGTCCACCTGGATGTCTTGTGTGATGGCTGCTGGAAAAGGTGCCGACATCGTGCTGGGCTCACTTTCTTGTTGGTGTTCCTGAGGAAAGTTTAACATGGGGTGCGACTTGCATGGGTTAATAGTTGTACATTTAACACTTTCATTTTTATAAACCTTATTACGTTTGTTACTTTCATTCTTAATACAGTTACTAAGTGCATTTTTATCGTACAACATTGTGCCTTTCTCCGCAACCATAATCCTCTCCATTGCCATGTCTCTCCTCTCAAGATGAAAGTTAGGTATGTAAGTTACATTTCTTTGCATTTCACTTTCCTGTAGCCATAACTGCAAACAATCATCATGTTTAACCCGTTGTTTCCAGGATTTTATGAGACAGATCCTCCGCCTTAAATTATGCAATACCTCTAAGTCAAAACTACCTATCCCGGGAAATGGTGTCTTATCCCCCGCAGTCATTCGTGTCCATTCGTCACAAAAGGTCTCAGTGTGGGGACCATACCTCCCCCACATTACTAACCGAGCAGACCCTCGGGGTCTGCAAGCCTCTGCAGTCTGAACCCTGACTGCTGAACGTCCCTGTGTTGTGCACTTGGCTGCCATTGTGGACCTTTAACACAGAAAAACTTCCTAAAATGCACCAAACACAGTCTACGGTGGGAGTTTTTCCAAGCTCTTCCACCAGCTTCTTCTGCTCCGGGTATCTCCGGTCCGCCTTCTAGCAGACACGTGTAACCGTTACAGGCCCTATCTCTAGAGATTTTCCTGAGAAAATTCCCTTCCTTTTTCTTTACACGAATCACGCTTGCATGTGCTTCCCACAACACGTATGATCACGTTGCGTTATTGGTCACACCTACAACTGTGCGGTCCAATCGTACCACCTATAGACACTTGTTGCCCATAAATGGTAGGATCATTGGAGTCTCCCTACTGTGCTCCAAAACAGCCAGAGCGTGATACAACGAAAACTTTATCACACTCTGTCGCACGTTTTCACTTAGACCGTGCTCATCACGTTCCACCAAGACCACCAAGATCACTCAGTTCACCCAGCGGGATTCAATACACTCATACCGTTTTCAACCCACTATCATTCTCTAGTTTTCTGATCAGAAAAATAATTTCCCGTAATCTGGTAGCTCTCCCCAGAGGCGTTACAGTAAAGTAAGGTATTTAAACTAAGTTTTGGAAACTGAAATCAATTTGTGCTATTATCGCGTGGCTATATTATACCGCCCCCACTAAAACAATGCTATTGTGCGATTTGAGTTTCGGTGGGCGTACCCAGACGCTCCGTTGCGTAATATACGCTGCGTGCGTCGGCCTTTGTGTTGCGTTCGCGAGTCTCAGCCTTTTGTTAGAGACACGTGTATGCTGGCCATAAAAATACAATTAGCACGTTTATCAATGTAGATGATCTTTAACTGTAATCATCTACCAAGCACCACACAGGTCTTTCCTTGTATCTCAGGCGAAGCTGTGCGTGTGTTTTACAAATTACCCCTTAATGTATCGTTTTTACTCTTTAACTACCAATAGCAACAAATCTTTCTCAGCACGTTATCAATTGTGAAATGGCAAACAGGAGAGTGATATGAAAATACACGAAAAAGAAATGCAGCTATATGCGTGTGTACGCAAAACAGAAATAAAACAGTTTTAAAAGATACTAGCGTGTTGTTCTTACCTCCGGTTCCCGGATTCCTTCAGCACCCTTTACTAAGCGAAGCAGACGCTTATCCAGTCAGCACTGCGAGGAATATGATCTCCCGCGCTTTGCTGATGGATAATGTCTGCTGAAATTACCTAGTTCAGATGTGTGAAGGACGGACGAGCCGCCAATTGATAAAGCTGAATATTTATCTTACTTAAAACCCTTTAAGAGGTCTAAGAACACAGTACGCTATTTACGTATGGTATACCGTAAGGGTACGCACGTTGCGTAACAATCGCTTATCCGTAGTCGAGACGCTCGAGCGTCACGTTCGCTTACGGCCAAGGGATCACAGGCAGGCACGCTATAGGCTGCCAACTAGATAAAGCCAAATATTTATCCTATATAACACACTATACAGAGGTTAAGAAACACTGTACGCAACTGGCGCACGAGGTACCGTAAGGGTACGCTCTTAGCGTAGCGGACGCTGTATCGGGAGCGAGCCGCTCGAGCGACACAAACGCTCGCGAGAATACGCTGTTGGTATCGGGCACACTATAGGTGAGCGACTACCGTAATGCTACGCTATCAGCGTAGCGGACGCTCGAGACCACGAGGAGATCACGAGCGGCGCAGACGCTCACAAGATAACAATCAGTAGACCTTGAATGTAACACACAGAAATGATATTCTTATACTGTAAACCCTTTTGTAGTGATAAGGTGAAAATGCAACACAGTGTAAGCTGGTTTACACTAAAGCTGTTTGAGCGATAGAGACGCTCCTATTACCCACTGCAATATAATAAACACACAATACCGGTCTAAGGGTCTAACGCCTTTTAAGGAAATGAATGAACGTTCAAAAAGAATAATACAATACAAGTCATACACTACCAATATAACATAGACTACCTAACCAGATAACTACACAGGAAATACAATATCAGTACAATAACTATATAAGAGAAACGAGAGAGAAAGAGAAGAGAGAGAGAGAGAGATATGGCTCACAATAACAAGAAAGACAATATGATTGCGGAGAAAACTTACGCACAAAGGGGAACGATCGCATGCGCCTCTGGACATCCAGCTCCCGATTATCAGCAATGAGAACCGTTGAAGAGTGAGAGCTGGATGTGATCGGCTTGTCTATTTATGCCCCACACACAATACAATTCAATGGTCCCTACAATCTCATTGTTCATTGGACACAGGAATTCGTCTTCGCATTATAACAAAAGGTCATAGGTTGATTCATACAGGTGGGCTGTGTCTACTTCCAACTGCTCAGGTGGGTGGGAAACTAGGTTTCCCGCCGCATGGATAAGTAAGTGCAAATAATAGTAAAGTACATAAACTTCTTATGTCCATAACTATTCGCACGAGCGATTAATCCGCTTCAAACCAACACCGGAATATTGCTAATTAAATACTCTTCCGATGGATACTAAACACCACTGTATAATCCTTGTCTGACCCTTTGTATCAGAAAAAGAGGGATCTCTCTGTCCATGAACATGCTATATTAACTAAACTTTCAGAATCTATCAAAGGGACCATGATCTACAAAATACATTATATAGTTAAAATATGTAACGATTGAGTCGCACGCTACGAACACATAAACTCTACCGTAAATGCACATCCCGTGCGCCTGTGGGTGCACGTAACAGCGGGTATGCGCACGCACGGGAGAGCGTACGCATGCGCAGAGCGGACATGTATGAGGTGCAAATATGGCAGTGTGCATAGTGATATTTTTCTGACTTTGACAGCTTCTATACAGAGGACGAAAATTATAGGAGATAGAGGACACCCCTGCCTAGTCCCGTTAATAATTAAAAAGGAATCTGAAAGCGAGCCATTGATACGGACTCGTGCTGACGGTGATGTGTAGATAGCCATAATCCTGCCCATCGCCCGCGGACCTAGTCCGATATGCTCCAGAACCGACCTCATAAAAAACCGACCTCATAAAACTCCAATTTACCCTGTCAAAAGCCTTCTCGGCATCCATTGACAGAAGAACGGCAGGGATCCGTCCGTGCGAAGCATAATGAATAAGATTCAGAATTTTAGTTGTGTTGTCTTTAGCTTCGCGACCTGGAACGAATCCCACCTGGTCGCTGTGTATGAGATAGGGGAGGAACTCGTTGAGTCTAGTCGCCATCAATTTTGCAAATAGTTTTATATCAACATTTAACAGAGATATGGGTCGGTTTCTTAACCTTTTTAATCTGAACAGTATATTTATGTTGTGATAATGCTGATTATCTTTACAGGAATAAAAGCTATACCTTATACACACTTAGAATACACTTTACCAGTGGCGTGCGGTGAGGTCAGTGGCTGGTGAGGCACTACAGCCATAATGTACGCCGCATCCTGCCGATGACCCCTACCGCCTCCGAGCCAATGCCCGCTGCCACCGCCAATGGCTTACAAACTCGCCCACCATCAACTGACCCAGCCCTCCGACACTAATTTGCATCTCAGTCCGATGCCGCCAATGCCCGCTGCCTGCCTGCTCATCATACTTGTTGTATATTGTACATTTTTATAGAAAAAAAAATAAAAATAGTGTTTGGGACTGGGAAGGGAGTGGGAGGAGGGCATGAATGCAATTTTTTTGTCCAGGGCTTCCATTAACTTAATGGAGAAGGGTCTGAATGGGTTAAAAAAAAATAAAAAAAAATGCGTGAGGTCCCCCCTACTAAGTATAACCAGCCTCGGGCTCTTTGAGCCGGTCCTGGTTGTTTAAATACTGGAGGAAAAATTGGGCAGGGGTTCCCCATATTTAGACAACCAGCACCGGGCTCTTAGTCCGGTCCTGGTTCCAAAAATACGGGGAACAAAAGATGTAGGGGTCCCCCGAGGCTGTCCCCAGCACCCCTGGGCGGTGGGTGCCGGGCTGATAGTCATGTGTGTAAAAAAAAGAATATTGTTTTTTGTTGTGGAACTACAAGGCCCAGCAAGCCTTCCCCGCTTGCTGGTACTTGGAGAACCTCAAGTACCAGCATGCGGGGAAATAACGGGCCCGCTGGTACCTGTAGTTCTACAACAACAAAAATACCCAAATAAAAACACAACTCACACACTGTGAAAGTAAAAATTTATTAAAACACACTTACACACTCACACAAACTTACCTACATCCCACGCCGGTCACGTCCACTTGTCCAGTAGAATCCAATAGGGGTACCTGTAAAAATGAGAGACAGATTACTTACCTACATCCCACGCCGATCACGTCCACTTGTCCAGTAGAATCCAATAGGGTAGGGGTACCTGTAAAAATGAACATTATACTTACAAACTGAGAGAGAGAGAGAGAGAGAGAGAGAGAGAGTGTGAGGACGGGATGTACTAAGCAGTAATATAGCGGTAAAACCTGTTACCGGCCCAATGTCTTTTCCCCGTATGTTCTATTAATCCTCAGCCTACTGCGCTGTCAGTTGCTTCTGCATCTCCTGTTACACGTGACTTCTTCGGCACGGTACCTGCTGTCATAGGTAGCCTATTGTTCCACCACGGGCACCGTATGTACGAACGTACAGGACCTGTCACCTCCAGGCATATGTGCCATCGTTTAATGATCGGAGGTGATGGGTCCCGTACGTTCGTATATACGGTGCCCGCGGTGGACCAATAGGCTACCTATGAGAGCAGGTATCGTGCAGAAGTCACGTGTAACAGGTGCAAGTGACAGCGTGGCAGGCTGGGGGTTAATTAAATACGGGGAAAAGATATTGAGCTGGTAGGACACCCCCCCCCCTACCTGCTGCTGGGTAGAGCCGCACGAGACCGACACACACACACACACCTACCTGCTGCTGCACACACACACACCCCTACCTGCTGCTGCACACACCCCCCCTCCCCCCTACCTGCTGCTGCTGGACCCCCCCCCCCCACACACACCTGCTGCTGCTGGACACACACACACACTACCTCTGCTGCTGCTGCTGGACGACCCCCCCCCCACCCGTACCGGCTGCTGCTGTACACACACACACACACAAACACTACCTCTGCTGCTGCTGGACACCCCCACACACACACACACACCTGCTGCTGCTGGACACACACACACACACACACTACCTCTGCTGCTGCTGCTGGACGACCCCCCCTACCTGCTGCTGCTGGACACACACACACAACACACACAAACACTACCTCTGCTGCTGCTGGACACCCCCCCACACACACACACACCTGCTGCTGGACACACACACACACACACACTACCTCTGCTGCTGGACGACCTCCCCCACCACCCCTCCCTACCTGCTGCTGCTGGACACACACACACACAACACACAAACAGTACCTCTGCTGCTGCTGGGGAGAGCCGCTCCGGTCAGCGGGAGGGTGGAGGAGGGGGAGAGCCGCACATCACGGCGCTTTGGTCAGCAGGAAGACGGAGGAGGTCGGGGGAGAGCCGCACTCCCGCCTACCTCCAGCGACACTCACCGCCGGGACCCGCCGCCTCCAGCGCCGCATGTGTGGGATTGGACAGCAGATCCAGCACTGGATCCGCTGTCCAATCACAGGTGCCTCGCTGACATGGGGGTGGTGTCCCTGTCAGCGAGGCACTTGTATAAGTACCGCTTCCCCATCTGTTTTGAATGGGCTTTTACAGCCCAGTGCTTGGCCCCACCCCCCGCTCAGTCCCGTTTCAATTCTGTATGAGAGGCACCTGCTGTCAGTGCCTCGCAAGCACATTAAACCGCAAAAATTATTAGAATTAATTAAAGAAGATACTTATGACACAGAATGTGTCATAAGTATCTTCTTTATATTATTTTAATAATTAATCACAGGGGAGGCACTGCCTCCCCTGCCTCCCCTGACTGCACGTCCCTGCACTTTACCATGGAGCCGCTGCGGCCGCTAAACCTAGTACACACGCTACGTACTTTATACACTGTTTGCGTACGGAGTCCCGTATCACTGTACGGACTTAGCGTACAAACGCCGCGCTTGGGGTACAAAGTACACACAGCGCGTACACACCCAGAGATACACTTTAAACCTTCACAGTAATGCAATGCAATGATATTACACTTTAAACCTTAGCAGGGCAATGAGCACATGACACCAATTGTGATTTTACCGCTGGGTTCCGACACCACAGTGGATTATTTCAGAAAGGGGGTTTACAATACAATTTATACACTACAATACAAGACAATATATAACAGAATAATGGCTACAGGTCAATGTACATACGTGAGTATATTCGCCTGCGCTTCCCGGTCCGGTCCTCCGTCATCAAAGAGATAACGTTGTGAGTCTTGTGTCTGGCCGGGCTGCAGCAGGCTTTATTTATACAAGTCTTCCAAAAGCAATACAATGGATACTGTAATCCCTTTGTCCATTGGACACAGGAATGCACTTTTACAGTACAGGAGAGGTCATAGGTTGATTTGAAAAGGTAGGAGATGTCTTTCTCAACTGCTCTGGTGGGTGGTCTCCTCTGGATTCCCGCCGCATACATAATATACAGTAAATACAGTTTATATCTATATTCTGCTTCTGCACATAACTATCCGCAGGAACATGCGATCTTCCGCACACCAACACCGGAATGTTACCCTTCACAGTGCCTCCGAGCTCCATGACTACCAGATCGCTTTCTGATACTCGCCTTTGCTCGAGTGATGTGTTGCTCTTGAGATTCTACAAATCCATCCTCGCCATCAGAACCCATTCCAGATCCTTTCTCGACCTCTCTGGGACCCTCACCGAAACAGACTGTCCTGGTCAACAACAGGATTAACAGAAAAACCCGGAACGCAGTCTCTTGGGGTAAGTCCATCTTGTTAAGCGAAGAGAAGGGAAACAAGAAGGGGGAGAAAGAGAAGGAGAGTAGTGGGGGATGGAGAAAATAAAAAAACTGGTGCGACAACCATCTTGTTGTTCTCCGCGCTCAGGTGCCGTCTCAACAGTACTGCCTCTCAACCTTCCCGGAACAAACACTCCAGTGATACGATGTTCTCTACACTCTGCTCTTTGTCATGGGTTCTCTCTGGGTCAGCGACCTTCTTACAGTGGGACGAGTGGACCCAAGTCTCTCTTTCGGCAACCTTTAATGCTGTCGTGCTGGTTAGCAATATTTGGTACGGTCCTTCCCACCTGTCAATGAGGCAACCTGAGCGTAGAAAATTTCGAATCATTACATAATCCCCAGGTTCAATGTCATGACAATTACTGTTCGGTAGGTCAGGAATCACCAGCTTTAGATTTCTATTTTGATTCATCAGCTGCTGGTTCATCCTAACCAAATATTTTACAGTCACTTTTTGCATTTCAAATCATCCTGGGGGTCTATCATTACATGAGGTTGTCGGCCAAAAAGAATCTCAAAGGGTGATAGGTTAAGGAAGTGGTTCTGATGCTGTACAATACTAGTGGCAAAGCTTCTGGCCACAACAATCTAGTCTCAGCCATCACTTTGCTCAGCTTGTTCTTAATAGTGCTGTTCATTCTCTCCACCTTCGCACTCGCCTGTGGTCGGTACGGAGTATGCAGCTTGCTATTAATTCCCATCAGTTTGCACATTACCTGAAAGACTTCACCTGTAAAATGGGTACCCCTATCGCTTTCAATTATTCTAGTGATACCATATCTACACACAAATTCCTGCACAATTTTCTTTGCAGTGAACGTAGCAGTATTTGTGGCAGCAGGGAACGCTTCTACCCAATTGGAAAATACATCAATACAGACTAACACATATTTTAAATTCCTACAGGGTGGTAACTGTATGAAATCAATTTGTATTACCTGAAAAGGGCCGTCTGTCGGAGGGATATGGGATGGTTCTGTTGGTATTGACTTTCCAATATTCTTCCTCAAGCAAGTAAGACATGTCATTGCTCTCTTACCTGCATGAGAAGAGAATCCTGGCGCACACCAGTAGGCTCTCACTAGCTTACACATACCCTCTTTACCCAGATGAGTCAGACCGTGTGCCGCCTCAGCTAAGCTTGGAAGATATGCTCTGGGGGCCACTGGCTTACCGTGTCCACCTGTCCAGAGTCCTGAGTACTCCTGGCCATACCCCTTTGACCTCCAGAGCACCTTTTCCTGGAGAGAACACAAATTTTGCATTTCAATTAATTTTTGTGTGTTGATTTTGTTGAATGTCATCAGTGATGTGATGTTCGTTTGTATGGGGGTGCTGGCTGCTGATTTAGCAGCTTCGTCTGCCCGGCTGTTACCAAGTGAGATTGGGTCTTGGTTGTAAGTGTGTGCTTTGCACTTGATAACAGCCACTCTGTCTGGTTCTTGTATCGCTGTTAGAAGCCTTTTTATGTGGGATGCATGCGCTACAGGTGTGCCAGCTGCCGTCATAAAATTTCTGAGGCGCCATAGGGCCCCGAAATCATGCACTACTCCAAAGGAATACCTAGAATCTGTGTATATATTGGCTGACTTACCCTTGGCCAATTCACACGCTCTGGTTAGGGCGACCAGCTCAGCAACTTGTGCTGAGTGCGGTGGGCCCAGGGGTTCAGCTTCTATGATACCTCTGTCATCTACGACTGCGTATCCAGTACACAAGTCTCCCGAGTCCGTCTGTCTGTGGCAACTACCGTCAGTGTAAAAGGTAAAGTCTACGCCTTCCAGTGGGTTGTCACTGATGTCAGGTCTCGCAGTGAAAGTCTGATTCAGGTATTCCATACAATCATGCGTATCAGTATCTGTACTAAATCCTCCTTCACCATCATTCTCATCCTTCACCCTTTGTGCCTATCCAGGCACACTTGGCAGATAAATTGCAGGATTAAGTGCGCTGCATCTCTTTATGGTGATGTTTACAGGGGCCATTAGTGCTAATTCCCACTTTGTAAACCGTGCCGATGAGACATGTCTGGTTTGGGCGGAGTTCAGTAAGGCTGATACTGCATGAGGTGTATGGATGGTCAGGTTGTGTCCTAACACTACGTCTTCGCTTTTACTTACTAGCAAAGCTATCGCTGCAACACTTCGCAAGCATGTGGGGAGAGACCGTGCTATGGTATCCAACTGTGCACTGTAGTAAGCTACCGGCCTGCTGGCATCACCATGTCTCTGGGTTAAGACTCCTGCTGCGCACCCTGCACTTTCTGTACCGTATAATTCAAAAGGCTTCCCATAATCTGGCATACCTAATGCAGGTGCCTGTGATAGGCACTGTTTGAGTCTCTCAAAGGCCAATTCGGACTCATCTGTGTGCGAGATCCGATCTGGTTTGTTCGAGGAGACCATTTCTTGCAAAGGTAAAGCCAGTATGGAGAATCCTGGGATCCAGTTTCGACAGTACCAACACATTCCAAGGAAAGTGCGGATCTGTTGCTGGGTTTGTGGCAGGGTCATGTCGCGAATCGCCTGTATTCTATCCGCGGTGAGATGTCTAAGTCCTTGAGTCAAGCAATGTCCCAAATATTTTACCCTGGTCTGGCACAGCTGCAACTTATCCTTTGAAACCTTGTGTCCCGTATTAGAAAGGTGAAACAGAAGCTGTTTCGTGTCTTTCAAGGACGATTCGAGTGAATCAGAACACAGCAATAAGTCATCTACATACTGTATTAATACTGACCCGCTCTCAGGTTGAAAGGATTGTAAACAGTCATGCAAAGCCTGGGAGAAAATACTTGGGCTGTCATTGAAACCTTGGGGGAGACGAGTCCAGGTATACTGTACTCCCCTGTATGTAAATGCAAAGAGGTATTGGCTGTCAGGGTGCAGAGGGACAGAAAAGAAGGCAGAACAGAGGTCAATGACAGTAAAAAAATTTGCAGTAGGGGGAATTTGCATGAGGATGACAGCTGGATTGGGCACTACGGGGAGTTGGCTCTCAACTATCTTTGTTTATCCCCCTTAGATCCTCCACTAGCCTGTAACCCCTCCCCCCACTCTTTTTCACAGGGAAGATGGGACTATTGGCAGTGCTGGATGTCCTGACTAGTATGCCCTGTTGTAGCAATCGCTCTATGACGGGGTACACTCCTACTTCTACCTCTGGCTTCAGAGGATACTGAGGGATTTTTGGAGCTAGCCTACCATCTTTTACTTGCACTACTACCGGAGCTACATTCGCCATCAATCCAGTGTCTTGTCCATCTTTGGTCCAAAGGGAACCCGGTATTTGTGAGATCATTTCCTCTACCTTTGATGGACACTTGTCTATAACAGCAGAATGCGACATTAGCCTTTGAGGGGTGTCTAATATATCTTGCACTTCCTGAACGTGATTCTCAGGTATATCCAAGAAGACACCCTCAGGAGTACAGTATATGACACACCGCATTTTACACAATAAATCTCTTCCAAGCAGGTTAGTTGGAGCCGCTGCAGCCAGCAAAAAGGAATGCTTGGTTTGCAAGGGCCCTATTGTAATCTCTGCAGGTCTACTCAAAGGGTAGTGTTGCACTATTCCTGTTACTCCCATTGCCGAAATTGTTTTACCCGTGGTTTTCATACCTACAGTTGAATTTAACACTGACCTGGCCGCCCCTGTGTCTACAAGAAAAGGTAATGGTACACCAGCTACATCAACCGTGACCTCAGGTTCACTACCAAGGCTAGCAATCAACTTCACTGGCTGCAGACTACAGGTGTGGCCCAACCCCTATTGTGTGGCGAGACCCTCCCGCAGCGCGTTGGCAGCTACGATATGTGGGGGAGATAGCTGAGAATTTCTGGTTGTCTGCCCATCTCTCCTTGGGGGGTACCTCCTTGTTTCCTCTGCATGTGGCTCGTAACTTCTCCTATGTGGTCCCTGATCCCAATTATGTGAGTAGTAGTGTGGTTCGTATTCTCTGTCTAGGGTTCTATCTTGGCTATGCGCTCTACTACTCCTACAGTCTTTGGTAAAATGCCCTTCCTTCCTTCAAATGAAACATGTTCTAGGTCTGTCCCAAACAACAGGGGTCCGGGTTTTTGGCTGATGGGGTTTTGCCGTAAGGGCCTGTATACTTACCGTCATCAGTTTTTCCCCCTGTGACTCCCTGTGTTTAATGATGTTCCTATCATGCTCGACAGCGGACTCTCTCAATGCAGCCACTGAGATACCTCTCCAGTTTGGTAGAGAGGTCTGTACCCTTGTTCTGAGTGCCTCTTTCAACCCGTCCATTAATACTGAAACAGCTACCTCCCTATGATGTGCATTGTCTCTAATGTCCTCGATCCCAGTGTATCTAGTCATTTCCTGCAGTGCTCGATGGAAATATTTGGATGCCGTTTCACCTTCCTTTTGTCTTATGGAAAAGATTTTATTCCATTTGACAACAGTAGGGAAATATATTCCTAATTGCAGATTGATTTGTCGTACCTTCTCCTGAGTGTACTCATCAGTGATAGGTACTTCTTCGTCTAAATTGCAATCAGTTATGAACTTCGCGGGGTCAATATTGGAGGGTAAACATACCCGTAGCACTGTTCGCCAATCTTTGTTTGTGGGTTCGGTGGCATTACCTAACTCTTTAATGAACCTCTGGCATGCGACTAGATCCTTTCTGGGATCGGGAAATTCTGACATAATTGACCTCAATTATGTCCGGGACCAGGGACAATGCATGGCAATGTTCCTGATGGGAGTGACTCCCTGAGCGTCAGTCTTCCCATTGGGGACTGCAATCACCCTGACAGGATTTAATTCAATTACATCCTTCTGGTTTGATTCTACAATGTGGGGTGCTATGGTTTCTGCATAATGTACGGTACCGTACTTACCTGTGGACACGACCTCACTTATCCCTCCGCTAGGGGGCCTGACTACTGCTCTTGTTGGTTGGGCCGTGCCCACCTGAGTGTCTTGTATGGTGGCTGCTAGAGAGAGTGCCGATATCATGCTGGGCTCATCTTCTTGTTCGCAATCCTGGGGAAAATTTTAAACAGGGGACAACTGGCAAGGATTAGGGTTAGTACATTTTGCAATTACACTCTTATTCTGTCCCAATGTATCATTGTGTCAAAGTCAGAAAAATGTCTTAGTGCACACTGCCATATTTGCACCGCACACTGGTCCGTGCTGCGCATGCGTACGCTCTCCCGTGGAAGCGCATACCCGCAATAGCGTGCACTCGCACGCGCAGTATGCGCATTTACGGTAGAGTTTATGTGATCGTAGCGTGCGACTCATTCGTTACAAAAGTTCACAATTAATGTAGTTTATAGATCATGTTCCCCTCAATAGTTTCTGTAAGTTTGGTTTAGATAGAATGTCCCTGAGCGGAGGAATCCCTCTTTGTATTGCACGAAGGGTCTAACAGGAGTCATACAGCAGTGTTTGGTACCCATCGGAAGAGTATTTAATTAGCAATATTCCGGTGTTGGTTTGGAGCGTATTAATCGCTCGTGCGAATAGTTATGGACATAAGAAGTTTATGTCCATTTCTATGATTTGCACATACTCAGGTATGCGGCGGGAAAACCAGTTCCCCACCCACCTGAGCTGTTGGAAATCAGCACAGCCCACCTGTATGAATCAACCTATGACCTTTGGTTACAGTACAGGGCCGAATTCCTGTGTCCAATAAACTGTAGGATTGTAGGGACTAGGAGATTGCATTGTGTGTGGGGCATAAATAGGCAGACCAACCACATCCAGCGCTCACTCTCTCATCAACGGTTATCTGCTGATAATCGGGAGCTGGATATCGAGGCGCTGGCGATCATACCCTTTGTGCGTAAGTTCTCTCCGTAATCATTGTCTTTCTGTGAGCCAATTTCTCTCTCTCTCTCTGTGTCTATTTCTCTCTCTCTATTCTCTCTTTTCTCTCATATCTCCCCTAGACTAAACTTTATAGTATTGTATTGTATTGTGTTAAACCAGGATAGCATTGTAGTTTATCCCTTAGTTAGGTGTTTGGTTAGGAAGTCTTTGTTATATTGTAGTGTATCATTTGTACTGTGTTACTCTTTTACAAGTATACTAGATATAATACAGATAATAGGCTTTGGAACCCTAAACCAGTATCAGTGTATTTACTATAGTGTTAAGTGTTCACTTGAGCGTCGGTGACGCTCAAACAGCTTTGTAGATAGTCAGGTTACACAAGGTTGCACTTACACCCTGTACTCACATTAAGGTATTCAGTGTATTTCATCGGTATAAGGTTTAACATAAAGGTATAGTGTCGTGAGCGTCTGCATCGCTGGTGACCTCCTCGTGGTCTCTAGCGTACGCTACGCTACAGCGAATCTTTCCCCTAGACATAGCCAATAACGTGTCCTGTGATCACTGGGCCGTGAGCGAACGTGACGCTTGAGCGTCTCGCCTACGGCTGAGCGATCGCTACGCCAATAGCGTACCATTACGGTACTTCTTGAGCAAACAGCGTACAGTGTTCTTAGCTTCATAAAGGGTTGCTTATACGACAAGGAATTTAGCATTGTCAATTGCGGGCTCGCCCGGTCCTTTTCACATCTGCACTAGGTAGATCAGCAGACTTTATCCCCCAGCAAAAGGGTGGGAGGTTGTCTCGCAGTTGCTGACGGGATAAGCGTCTGCTTCGCTTAGGTAAAGAGTGCTGAAGGAACCCGGTAACCGGAAGTAAGAACAAAACGCTTGTGTCTTTTTAAAACTGTTTATTTTTTTCTTTTGTCTTGCATACGCACGCATATATACCTGCATTTCTTTTCACTTGTGTATTTCATTTTTCGTATATCACTATTCCTGTTTGCCACATTTTTATAGTTGATAGAAAGGGCTAAAAGGAGATTTGCTGTTATTTAATAATAGAGGTAATAGTTAAAGTATAGAACAACACACGGCTTGTCCGAGAGACGAGGCAGCCAGTGTGCAGTGTGGATTGCGGTAGATGATCAGGGATCATCTACATTGATAAAATATATATTGTGTTACGGTGGATCCTTTGCATTGCGTACACGTGTCGCTAACAAAGACTAGCGTACGCAATCCAAAAGGCAGACGCACGCAGCGTACATTACGCAACGTAGCGTCTGGTTACGCCCACGTAGCTCAAGTTGTGATAAAGTTGGATTTTAGCGCAAAGCGATAATTAACGCACAGCGATAAATAACGCGAAGCGGTAAATAACGCAAATCTATTTTTGGAAAATCTGAAATTTAGTTTAACAGATCCTGCTCCTAATTGGTAACACACTTGGCCTGAAGACAATTTCTGCGCAGAAATAGATATAGAAACAAAAGTGTACATGTGTTGAGTGAGTGTGTTTTGTATACAAAAGTTTATACAATTTTAAAGGTGGAACCAAAAGGAAAGTCGGGTACTCGTTAAGGAACATACGTGTAAGTGACATATACGGTGGCCAGGGAGGCATCCCTGGTTAAAATAATATTTGAGCATTAGAGTATAGCGGACCATAAGGTAACAAGACCAGGAGGTCATAAGGTAAAAAGGTCCGCTATAAAAGTCCAGTGGCACAACGCCTGGGGTGTTGGTGCAGAACCCATATAGGCCATACAAGCTCTGGTTGAAGGAATCGCAGCCGGAAACATCGATTCCATTAATCTTTCAGTACATGACAAATAGTGCTCGCGTACTGAACGATTGGACCGCACGTTATTGTGTGCAGTAGTTAGTAATCTGACCTAATACCATTAGAGTAAAGTGGTCACAAACGCTATCTGTACATTCTGACGTGATTTGTGTAATTTTTTATTTTTGGAAGGGAAGTTCGCTGGTCACTCAGGAACTATCTAACAACCCCAACTTTACTGGAAAGAGTAAGTGTCCTGCGGGTAACCCTCATATGTTCCAGTAAACTAAAGGTTTACAGGGGCCCTGGGTTGGGTACCACAGCTCTGGTTTACAGTGATTGCGGCATAGGCCAACGTGGGCGAGAAGTAAGTGGGGTACTTGATAAACCACCACCGCCGGCCTGCCCAAGGACATCTTGGTTTGTTTGTAAGGGTGCGCTGAAAGCCTTGATATTCAAGGAGGAATAAGCAACGCCTGCAGATTATGGGGGCCATTTGTTCAGGTAGGGGGCGATCAACCCAGGTTCAGGTTGATTCGGAGGACCGACCAGTTGGGTCGGCAAGATACATTATGTGTGAAAAATACGGTAGTCACACAGAAGTTTTTTGTGATGAATGGGAGAGAATGACTGTACAAGACAGGGACAAGTTCCCAAGAATAGGTAGCTTCAGTCCAGAGGTGTTACAAAATTTAAGGAGGAGGATAAGTCTCGTTGAACTAACGAAGAGACAAAATAAACATTATGAATATTTACAGTTATGGCAACAGGAAAGTGAATTACAAAGAGAGTCTATTGACTTTTCTGACTCTTATCTTGAGAGGAGAGACATGGCATCGGGAGAGGAGTTGATTGCGGAGAGAAAAGCACAAGGGTGGAACAATAAAAATGCACTTAGTAACTGTATTAAGAATGAAAGTGTTAAATGTAATAATGTTTATGAAAATGAAAGTGTAAAAATTACAAATGTTAACCTGTGCAAGTTGCACCCCATGTCAAACCTCCCTCAGGAATACAAACAAGACAGTGAGCCCAGAACGATGTCAGCACCTCTTCCAACAACCATCACAGAAGCCATCCAGGTGGACACGACCAAATGGGTAAAGGCAATAATCGAACCCCCTAACGGAGGGTCAGGTGAGGTCGTGTCCACAGGTACGTACAATGTTTCATATCACGCACAAACAGATGTACCCCATATTGTAAGGCCAACACAAGATGATGGAACTGAGCTCAATCTGGCCAGGGTGATCTCAGTCCCCAATGGGAAGACTGACGATCAGGGAATCATTCCCGTCAAGGACAGTGCAATGCGCTGTCTCTTGTCCCGGACCGAATTGAGATCAATTGTGTCTGAATTTCCTGATCCTAGGAAAAATCTAGCCAAATGTCAAAGGTTTATAAAAGAACTAGGAAACGCCACAGAACCCACCAACAAAGAGTGGCGGACAGTGCTGAGGGCATGTTTGCCCTCCAGGGTTGACCCTGAAAAGTTCATTGCTGATTGTAAATTAAACACAGAGGTACCTAGTACGGAGGAACACAATCAGGAATGTATTAGGCAGATTAACCGACAGTTAGGAATATATTTCCCAGCTGCTGTCAAGTGGAATGAAATTTTCTCCATAAGACAAAACGAAAGGGAAAATGTTTCTAATTATTTCAATCGAGCACTGCAAATAATGGCTGGAAACACTGGGATCACGGACATCAAGACAAATGCACAACATAGAAGAATAGCGGTTAAGGTATTAATGAATGGTTTAAAAGATGAATTAAAAACAAGGGTACAGACCACCAACCCAAACTGGAGAGATATCTCGGTGACTGCACTAAGAGAGGCCGTCATCAATCAGGATCAGAATATCACCAGATACAGAGAGTCACAAAGAGATAAGTTAATGGCAGCAAAAATACAGGCCCAAACCACAAGACCACCCCAACAAAAGCCCCACACCCCTGCGAGAAATCCAGATATGGTAGTCTGTTACCATTGTCATAGAAAGGGACACATTGCAAGAGATTGTAGATCACGAGAAAGACCACACCATAATCATAAAAACCAAGGAACCAGGGAAGCACAGGGGAAACGATTGATGATGATGAGCATCCGAGCGTTTGAGGAGGCATCAAATCAGCCAAGACCCCATTTCACTGACACTTGGAGGAAGCCCAGGATTTGTTACCATTGTAGGAGAGAAGGGCATTATGCCCACAACTGCAACAGCCCACATAAAGTTAGACCCCCTAGACCAAGAAATGAGCAAAATTACAACACACACCATTATAATCAAGAATCACATAGGCAGGAAAGGTGATTGTTAGGAATGGAGGCAAGCCTGAGGTAACGGTTAATGAAGTGGGAGGTCATTCACTGAAGACACGGGAATGACCAGGTTAAACGTTGTAAATGTATTTGTGAAAAATGTTTTTCTCTTTTCTCACTCTCTATCCCCATCTCTGACGATTATTGGTAAGAATTCAAACATTGCATATTCGCTTGGTCCTTGCAGAAGTCTACCAAACCCCAGCATGACCTATCCACCACAATGTATTCTGGCCAGATACAGACAGTGGAATAATGCAAGTGCTGGTGGGGAGGGACTGCTCAAGGAGACCATTAGACACGTAGATACGACAGCCTAATAAGTCTGACAATGTTTTTCTAATACTAACAATGTTTTCTTACAATGTTTAAAAATGCTTTGTTTCTCTTTTCTTATTGATGGTTATTGTCGAGTTATGTGATGTATATATGCACATGAATTGTTCTCTATCTCTTTTGTTTTTTTTATTTTCTCTCTCTTCTCACTCATGTTTCCATGATTTAAAGATGCTATGTCACCCCTCAGTTGGACCAATGATAATGCCAGATTTTTGCTCCTTACAGAAAGATCGTCGGTTAGGAAGGAATATTGCATCACCAGAATGATCGTTTTTGAAGACTGAGAGACAACACCTTTGAGAGGACAGCAGAACAAGAAGAACAACAAGACGAGAGAACTTATTATCGTAACGAGTTCTCTCCCCCTCAAACTGATTTTCTTATACCCCATTTACAAATTTCTTCTTTTCTCCTCCTGTAAGATGGACTTGCCCCAAGAGACTGTGATATGGATTTTTCCCGTTAACCATGATGTTGACCAGAGCAGTCTGTTTCGGTGAGAGTACCAGTGAGGTCGAGAAAGGATCCAGAAAGGTCCTGATGACTGAGACGGAGGTGTAAATTTCCAATAGCAACCCAATCACCAAGCAAAGGCGAGTACCGGGCACGATCTAACAACCATGTTATTTGTAAACAACTGTGAAGGAATGTTAGTTCAAAAAGAAAGTTGTATCTGTAGGCTCTGTAACAAAGTAATGCCAATCCAGTTTTAATATCCATATGGACCGGCATCCATTGAGTGACTATCACTCTCTAGTGGGTAACGTGTTGAACCAAACAGATTGTTGGGTATGCTCTCAAGTACCTCAGGGTCACAGCAAATCAGGGCTAGTACCATTTCCTTTAACGTTAGGGGAGGTACTTGAGCTAAGTGGTGGGAGACCGGTGGACCGGAGGTTTAACATCTCCAGCCCTCCTAGTTTGAAGCTCCACCAATACCATGTGGATAGGTCCCTCATATGTTTTAACATCTCCAATCCTAGAAAACCGGGAAATTGGGAAGTGTCATGGAGCAACCTTACCATGACCTTTTCACACAGAGCAGATAGAATGCCTACAGATACAGAGCTCGTACGCCACATAGCCAGTAGAGGAAAATCTTTTCGGTATCGATATACCTTAGGAAATAGGATTACTAAAGTTGGAGAGGTATCACCAGGATACTGTGCACATATCGTACAAACTGATACGTGCATTAGACAGATGGAAGAATTAGGGTCAGGAGATTTCACCTGGAAGGTTTGTAACATGGTCATGTCCTTCTCCGTCCCTTATGTTCTCCCCGATGATGCATATTTCATATGCGGGAGAAAGGCGTACAAGTGGCTTGCCCCAAACTCTGAAGGATTGTGTTATATTGGAAAAGTATTGCCTGAAGTGATGACTGTAACACATGACAAAATGAAAGACATACACCGTGGTGCCCAAGCTCCTTATACTCACACTCACTACGAACACCGAGTTAAAAGACACCTGTCAGAAAGGTTAGAGCATCCGGCCTCTGATCTTATCCATGAATCCACCGGGATTCAGGTTCTGGTAGCGTTAGATTTCACTCGTACCGCTCGAGGAGTGATGAATTATAAATACATTTCCGCACTCGCCAATTTGTTAGATAATATCACTGAAATGTATGATGACACGTTTAGATACACCGGAAGAGAACTCCAAGCTTACAAAACGGAACTAGTTCAGCATAGGCTTAATTACCTTACAGCAGTAACAGGCGGATATTGTGTTACATTGGCAACACAGTACGGCATAAAGTGTTGCTCACCCTTGTTGCTGTAGGTAATGAGCTGACTGGTTGGGTGTCATGGTTGAACCCGCGAAATTGGTTAGAGTGGGCTCAAGGAGTCATAATGGATGTTGGAAAGTTTCTACTGTGTATCTTGGGTGTCGTTATATCGATTGGATTGATATTTAGATGCGGGCAGGCTTTGACGAAGTGTAAACAAAGTACGAAAGTGATGAGCTTGAGGAGTGAGGAAACTGTAATTAACCTGGATTTGATTTATGACCCAATGCTAGAAACCATGACGTAATGATGTAATGAGTATACGGTCCGTCTTTCACCCATTTCTATGTTTTCCTCCGAGGTACAAAGACCCACGTAGACGAAGGATTTGATGAGCCAAGGGGCCGACAACGGAAAGATGGAAAGAAGAAGAGCAGACGACCTGATATACAAGATTTTGATGGACAATGCCATGGGTACCCCAGTTTCCCTAGGAACTTTAAAATCACGCTAGCCCAACATTTTTTGTAAATCCATGGACGTTGTTTGCTTTACTCACGATTTATGAGCAAAAGCACAAAGAAGAAGACTCCAATCAACCGACACCAATCAAGACCCCAATCGACGAACGTACATTAACCTGACATAGAATATCATTGCATTTTTCGTAAGTGTTCTTTATCTTCATCTCTGCAACCCTCAGGTAATAACACACATAGTCGATAGGGAATACAGGCACAGATAGCAGCAACCACATACCCCCCCCAATTCATGTATCATCAACTAAAATGTGCATCCCCATTGTGTTACAACCACAGCCGAAATGAGCTCGGTAGAGTTTGACAGCCCATCCACAGACCTGTACCACAGGATAAGAAGGAATTCAAATGTATACTTCGCAATACCTCGAAGCTTGATTTACCACACGTACGGCATGATGATACATGACCCTCCAAACATGGACTCATACACACATGCTCCTACTCTCTCACTAGGTCATACCCTTTTCACACCTACTCCTCTCTTCTTCCTTACCCCACCATGGAAATCAATTAACCCCTGACTTACATTTTTCTCCTTAAATATTTTGTGGCAGTTATTATTGACTGCCAAAGGGTGGACTGTCAAAGTCAGAAAAATGTCTTAGTGCACACTGCCATATTTGCACCGCACACTGGTCCGTGCTGCGCATGCGTACGCTCTCCCGTGGAAGCGCATACCCGCAATAGCGTGCACTCGCACGCGCAGTATGCGCATTTACGGTAGAGTTTATGTGATCGTAGCGTGCGACTCATTCGTTACAAAAGTTCACAATTAATGTAGTTTATAGATCATGTTCCCCTCAATAGTTTCTGTAAGTTTGGTTTAGATAGAATGTCCCTGAGCGGAGGAATCCCTCTTTGTATTGCACGAAGGGTCTAACAGGAGTCATACAGCAGTGTTTGGTACCCATCGGAAGAGTATTTAATTAGCAATATTCCGGTGTTGGTTTGGAGCGTATTAATCGCTCGTGCGAATAGTTATGGACATAAGAAGTTTATGTCCATTTCTATGATTTGCACATACTCAGGTATGCGGCGGGAAAACCAGTTCCCCACCCACCTGAGCTGTTGGAAATCAGCACAGCCCACCTGTATGAATCAACCTATGACCTTTGGTTACAGTACAGGGCCGAATTCCTGTGTCCAATAAACTGTAGGATTGTAGGGACTAGGAGATTGCATTGTGTGTGGGGCATAAATAGGCAGACCAACCACATCCAGCGCTCACTCTCTCATCAACGGTTATCTGCTGATAATCGGGAGCTGGATATCGAGGCGCTGGCGATCATACCCTTTGTGCGTAAGTTCTCTCCGTAATCATTGTCTTTCTGTGAGCCAATTTCTCTCTCTCTCTCTGTGTCTATTTCTCTCTCTCTATTCTCTCTTTTCTCTCATATCTCCCCTAGACTAAACTTTATAGTATTGTATTGTATTGTGTTAAACCAGGATAGCATTGTAGTTTATCCCTTAGTTAGGTGTTTGGTTAGGAAGTCTTTGTTATATTGTAGTGTATCATTTGTACTGTGTTACTCTTTTACAAGTATACTAGATATAATACAGATAATAGGCTTTGGAACCCTAAACCAGTATCAGTGTATTTACTATAGTGTTAAGTGTTCACTTGAGCGTCGGTGACGCTCAAACAGCTTTGTAGATAGTCAGGTTACACAAGGTTGCACTTACACCCTGTACTCACATTAAGGTATTCAGTGTATTTCATCGGTATAAGGTTTAACATAAAGGTATAGTGTCGTGAGCGTCTGCATCGCTGGTGACCTCCTCGTGGTCTCTAGCGTACGCTACGCTACAGCGAATCTTTCCCCTAGACATAGCCAATAACGTGTCCTGTGATCACTGGGCCGTGAGCGAACGTGACGCTTGAGCGTCTCGCCTACGGCTGAGCGATCGCTACGCCAATAGCGTACCATTACGGTACTTCTTGAGCAAACAGCGTACAGTGTTCTTAGCTTCATAAAGGGTTGCTTATACGACAAGGAATTTAGCATTGTCAATTGCCTGTAGCCATTTTCTCCCCAACAATATATGGTGGTGGTGCCGTCGCCATTGTTTTCCCGCTAGGTTTGGAACCTGCTGCGCGAGCTAATTCCTTTTGCATATCCCCCTCCTGTTGCCATAAATTTAAACAGTCTGTATGTTTAATCCTTTGTTTCTTGGATTTTATCAGACATATCCTTAACCTTAAGTTCTGTAATACCTCTGGTTCAAAGCTGCCCACTCTAGGGAATGGTACCCTATCATTGTTGGTCATACATATCCACTCATTGCATAAACCTTCTGTGTGTGAACCATATTTTTCACACATGATAAACCTTGCTGAGCCTTTTGGCCACAATTCTGCCTGAACCCTGTCTAAACGTCTCTTACTTGAGCAACTGGCTCCCATATTTGTGGGTCTCTTCCAATATCTTTAAAAAATTCCCACAAACACCAAAATACTCAATATAAGTAGATGGTGGAAGTATACCTGAGCGCCTTCCACTCGCTCGCGCCCACGCTGGCCAGTACTACCATACACTGTTGATCGCGAAGGCAATGTACCCAACTTAGGGCTCCTATCAGACCTTACACCGTAATTTCTTTCGGTGGAAGTTCTGTTTGGAATATTTTCCTGAGAGAGGCAGTGAAAATTTCCTTTTCGGTATCTTTCAACTGGAATTGTTTGTAGGGTGAAAAACAGAGAAATTAGATAACTATCCTTCACCCTTTCCAGTGAAGCCCACCAGGGAGATTTCCCGAAGTTATAAAAGAAAAACCCCTTTGTCTATACAATCACGTCTGCGTATGCTCTTCCACAGCAAATGTGACACAATAATATCACGTTGCGCTATGCAGAACAAACGGACATGTGATGCAATAGCACAGCCTATAGATACTAGTTATCTATATGCCCTACGATTGGTGTAGACCACCTAGTAAACCACCTAGTAGACCACCTAGAGTTGTATGGGATACCACTCAGTCCACCATGACCACCTAGTCCTCTTTGTTTTTTTAATAATGCAGGGTTGCGAACCCTACGCCACCGGGTCTCTACTAACCCAGTGTGTACACCTAGACCACCTAGCAGTCCACCTAGTTCTTGGGTTCAGTATCCACTCACTCCTGCACTCGCTCACTCAGATACACTTTATTTTTCTGTACAGAAAATTATCATTCAGACAAGCAGCTTTAGTCCCAGAGGCAATACAGTAAATAAGGGTTTTATACTAAACTTTGTAAGCTGGGCAATCTTGTGTTATTGTAGCGTGACTACTATCCCACCTTTAAACTATACGAACTATCGTGTGGTTTTATTATGCGCACACAACGTTACGCAAGCTTGCGTAATTATGCAACCGTGCGTACCTTAATGCCACGTGTGCGGCCTTGCGCTACGTGCACGTTTTGTGTACGCTGTCCTCACGTTCCGTACCACGTGTACCAATGTGCGGACGCAATAAAACAACTCCAACAAGAAAGAGTTCTCCTTACAGGCGCCGCAGAGGAGCAGCAAACGGATAATACCTAATAGATCACCAACCTATACAAACAATAGCAAAAAGAAAAGGTACAATCTCACTGTTTTGCGCTCCAAATGTCCCTTCACTTGAATAATCCTCACGTTGATGGTGAGTACATGAAACAAAGAACACAAAACACAATATAGTGTAATACTGTTGATAAAAAGAGTTCTTTCTCCCTTGTGCTGTGGAGAAACTGAGTGATGGAGAGAAAGTCCCAATATAGATCAGACGTCCACCTTCTTATGGGGTCACCCGAAAAGATGTGCTGATAACTTGACAAGGGGTTCTTACATGTATGCTTACTTGTAAAAATATAGTAGAAAACACATAAAGGTTTCTTTAGAGGAATCACTTGCTTTCTCTTTGAACCATGAGATGTGGATGAGTGCCACTCATGGGGAATATGATGTGGAATTGAAGAAAAGGGGAAGCCAAATTAGGACAAAATAGAGCCCCTTTTATTAAAATACAAATAAAACAGACAACCAATCGTACCCAGAGTGGGAAACAGAGATGGATTCAGCTGACAAGGTTACATCCGGATATAACAAGGTCATTTGTTCCCCTCAATGAGTATACTGGTGAATAGACTTCAAAATGACACTGTATCCGGATTTTCACTTGGCGTGTGGTTTTGCCTATATACAGTAGGTTACATTTGCAAACAATACCGTATACAACATAATCAGTATGGCATGTGATACATTCATCTATTTTAATAACTTTCTTCCCCCAACAAAAGTTGGTAACTTTGGATTCACTACTCGGACATGATTTACACATTTTACAATCCCCACAGCGGTAAAAACCCTTATTCCTAGGGAGAAAACGTTTCCCATCCATATACAGTGCACTAGAAACCAAATTATTTTTAATATTGGGTGCCCTCCGGTAGGTGAATTTAGGTCTTTCTGGTAATACATTTCGCAGAATGTCATCCTTAAGAAGAATCTTCCAATTGTTCCTAATGATTCCCTCAATTTTTTTATATCGTTTATTAAATTGGGTGTGAAAAGATACTTGGAAATTGGTGGTATTCCTAGATGTGTTACCCTTATTTATTAAGAGAGTAGATCTATCTATAGTGCCAACTTCTTCTGAAATTTGGGATAATTTTTCAGCTTTGTACCCTTTACTTGTAAAACTTTTAATCATACTGGTTGCTTGTTCCTTATATTTGTTGTCATTGGAACAATTCCTACGAAGCCTAAGCAACTGGCCCCTAGGAACATTCTCTAACCAGGTAGGTAGATGGTTGCTATTTAACGGTATATACGTATTGCAATCCGTGGGTTTTACATAATTGCTGGTGGTGAGAACTCCCTCAAAAACTTCAATAGTTAAATCCAAAAAGTGGACAGACAAACGACTACTCTCAAACGACAATTGGATGTTAAGATTATTACAATTGAGATATTGACAAAATTCATGGAGGGTAGACTCGTCCCCCTTCCAAATGAAGACGATATCATCTATGTACCGCCACCACCGTACCAGGCTCGCGCCCCAGCCATGGGTACCAGGTTCGCGCCCAGCTATGCCAACTTGTTCATGTCTAGGTGGGAGGAGTCCCACGTGTGGACGGGGCATGGCTGGGGCGCGAGCCTGGTACGGTGGTGGCGGTACATAGATGATATCGTCTTCATTTGGAAGGGGGACGAGTCTACCCTCCATGAATTTTGTCAATATCTCAATTGTAATAATCTTAACATCCAATTGTCGTTTGAGAGTAGCCGTTTGTCTGTCCACTTTTTGGATTTAACTATTGAAGTTTTTGAGGGAGTTCTCACCACCAGCAATTATGTAAAACCCACGGATTGCAATACGTATATACCGTTAAATAGCAACCATCTACCTACCTGGTTAGAGAATGTTCCTAGGGGCCAGTTGCTTAGGCTTCGTAGGAATTGTTCCAATGACAACAAATATAAGGAACAAGCAACCAGTATGATTAAAAGTTTTACAAGTAAAGGGTACAAAGCTGAAAAATTATCCCAAATTTCAGAAGAAGTTGGCACTATAGATAGATCTACTCTCTTAATAAATAAGGGTAACACATCTAGGAATACCACCAATTTCCAAGTATCTTTTCACACCCAATTTAATAAACGATATAAAAAAATTGAGGGAATCATTAGGAACAATTGGAAGATTCTTCTTAAGGATGACATTCTGCGAAATGTATTACCAGAAAGACCTAAATTCACCTACCGGAGGGCACCCAATATTAAAAATAATTTGGTTTCTAGTGCACTGTATATGGATGGGAAACGTTTTCTCCCTAGGAATAAGGGTTTTTACCGCTGTGGGGATTGTAAAATGTGTAAATCATGTCCGAGTAGTGAATCCAAAGTTACCAACTTTTGTTGGGGGAAGAAAGTTATTAAAATAGATGAATTTATCACATGCCATACTGATTATGTTGTATACGGTATTGTTTGCAAATGTAACCTACTGTATATAGGCAAAACCACACGCCAAGTGAAAATCCGGATACAGTGTCATTTTGAAGTCTATTCACCAGTATACTCATTGAGGGGAACAAATGACCTTGTTATATCCGGATGTAACCTTGTCAGCTGAATCCATCTCTGTTTCCCACTCTGGGTACGATTGGTTGTCTGTTTTATTTGTATTTTAATAAAAGGGGCTCTATTTTGTCCTAATTTGGCTTCCCCTTTTCTTCAATTCCACATCATATTCCCCATGAGTGGCACTCATCCACATCTCATGGTTCAAAGAGAAAGCAAGTGATTCCTCTAAAGAAACCTTTATGTGTTTTCTACTATATTTTTACAAGTAAGCATACATGTAAGAACCCCTTGTCAAGTTATCAGCACATCTTTTCGGGTGACCCCATAAGAAGGTGGACGTCTGATCTATATTGGGACTTTCTCTCCATCACTCAGTTTCTCCACAGCACAAGGGAGAAAGAACTCTTTTTATCAACAGTATTACACTATATTGTGTTTTGTGTTCTTTGTTTCATGTACTCACCATCAACGTGAGGATTATTCAAGTGAAGGGACATTTGGAGCGCAAAACAGTGAGATTGTACCTTTTCTTTTTGCAATAAAACAACTCACACAATTTCTATAAATGTGAGCAATATTAACTATGATCGCTCAATTAACACGCCACACAGTTTCTTTTCTGTATAAACCTTTATAACTAGGCCAGACTGCGTTTGTGTTTTACACTTACTTCCTTAATATTTATATTATGAATCTAGTAATCTGAGTGTTATGGCAACAATGTGGGAGAGTATGCACAGGGTATGGGTGTACGCTTTTGTTGTGTACGCATTTGGCGCCAAAAATAAATTCACAGATTTTAAATAGCTTTTTTTTTTCTGCTTACCTTACGAGTTCTTACCAGCATCCCTACAAACCATACAGAGCAGACACCATCTAATCAGCAATTAAGTAGGGTTTTCAGTGTATCCACCGACCAAGAAAAGGATACGTAGGATCCCTGTCCACCCTTATGCTGATAGATTATGTCTGCTTGTGACCTGTTAAGCAGTAAAAATGTGGAAAATCGGACGATGCCCCCAATTGATAATGCTGATTATCTTTACAGGAATAAAAGCTATACCTTATACACACTTAGAATACACTTTACCATGGAGCCGCTGCGGCCGCTAAACCTAGTACACACGCTACGTACTTTATACACTGTTTGCGTACGGAGTCCCGTATCACTGTATGGACTTAGCGTACAAACGCCGCGCTGGGGTTACAAAGTACACACAGCGCGTACACACCCAGAGATACACTTTAAACCTTCACAGTAATGCAATGCAATGATATTACACTTTAAACCTTAGCAGGGCAATGAGCACATGACACCAATTGTGATTTTACCGCTGGGTTCCGACACCACAGTGGATTATTTCAGAAAGGGGGTTTACAATACAATTTATACACTACAATACAAGACAATATATAACAGAATAATGGCTACAGGTCAATGTACATACGTGAGTATATTCGCCTGCGCTTCCCGGTCCGGTCCTCCGTCATCAAAGAGATAACGTTGTGAGTCTTGTGTCTGGCCGGGCTGCAGCAGGCTTTATTTATACAAGTCTTCCAAAAGCAATACAATGGATACTGTAATCCCTTTGTCCATTGGACACAGGAATGCACTTTTACAGTACAGGAGAGGTCATAGGTTGATTTGAAAAGGTAGGCGATGTCTTTCTCAACTGCTCTGGTGGGTGGTCTCCTCTGGATTCCCGCCGCATACATAATATACAGTAAATACAGTTTATATCTATATTCTGCTTCTGCACATAACTATCCACAGGAACATGCGATCTTCAGCACACCAACACCGGAATGTTACCCTTGAAATACCCTACAGCTGGATACCAAATACCACCGTATAACCTTAGTCTGTCCACTCTTATCCTGTAAAGGTGAATCCCTTTGTTCTGCAACCATTTAAACAGCTATAACTTTCTGATGTGGTGCAAGGAGACTATGTGTACATTGTGCACTATTTGGATTAAATATGTAATGTGTTTTGATAGCTCTCCATGCATTCACAAACCCTACCATAAATACCCATACCACGCGCTGATGCGCACGACCGCGGGAGCGACCATACGCAAATTGCGAATATGTGCACGCACAGCAGAACAAGTACACGCGCGGAGGCCATCTGTGTGTTGTTTGTACGTGATGTGTGTACTGCAATATTTTTCGACTTTGACAGTTGTGGGGAAAGTCTGTTTGAAACTGAAGAGCTGACATTTGTTTGACATTTTCAACTTTGAGAAACTTTCTTTACAAAGACTTGTTTTTACTGAACATTCCTCACAACACATGATGTCTAAAAGACGAGGATAAAATTAACAAGGGCACACAATATTGTTTATTCCATTTTATTATCTACATTGCACTAATGTGTTCTTTTTACTTCTTTTTTCGATTCAAAGAATGTTTTTATTGCTAAAAATGATAGTTTGAAAAATGTGTATGTTTTCTCCTTCACAAAATAACAGCACACAAATAAAAATGTTATGCATTGTTAATGAAAATATATACTTTTGATTTGGGTCCCATAAAAAAAGCAGTTTTACATTCACAGCCAAGTTATAGAGTGCCAAAAATTATTTGCCAAGTTTGACACAGTAACTGGTAAATAAAGTTTGTTAGTAATATAGTTTGACTTGAAATATTTACCTGTAAAGCAGCCGTCAATTAGTCTATGCCTCCCCTGCCTCCCCTCTGTTGTGCTCCTCAACAGATGGTACAAAGACTCCTGCAGGTTCATTCACAGGCAAATGCGGGGTGGGGGGGGGGGGTTTAGTTGCCTGGAAACACCCTCTGCTTGGCCAACGGCTCAAATTATGATAATAATAGCAATAGTATACAATACAACTACTAAAGCTGCCACCGCAACATGCAGTTTAAGGGACATGCTGCACATATAGAATTACCGGTGAGTAAATTCTTATTTTCTCTGACGTCCTAGTGGATGCTGGGAACTCCGTAAGGACCATGGGGATTATACCAAAGCTCCCAAACGGGCGGGAGAGTGCGGATGACTCTGCAGCACCGCATGAGCAAACTCAAGGTCCTCCTCAGCCAGGGTATCAAACTTGTAGAACTTAGCAAACTTGTTTGACCCCGACCAAGTAGCAGCTCGGCAAAGCTGTAACGCCGAGACCCCTCAGGCAGCCGCCCAAGAAGAGCCCACCTTCCTTGTGGAATGGGCTTTCACCATTTTGGATGCGGCAATCCAGCCGCAGAGTGAACCAGCTGAATCGTGCTATAGATCCAGCGAGCAATAGTCTGCTTCGAAGCAGGAGCGCCAACCTTGTTGGCTGCATACAGAATAAACAGCGAGTCATACTTTCTGACTCCCGCCGTTCCGGAAACATAAATTTTCAAAGCCCGGACTACGTCCAGCAACTTGGAATCCTCCAAGTCCCTAGTAGCCGCAGGCACCACAATAGGCTGGTTCAAATGAAACGATGATACCACCCTAGGGAGAAATTGGGGACGAGGCCTCAATTCTGCCCTGTCCATATGGAAGATCAGATAAGGGCTTTTACATGACAAAACTGCCAATTCTGACACACGCCTAGCCGAAGCTAAGGCCAATAGCATGACCACTTTCCACGTGAGATATTTTAGCTCCATGGTCATAAGTGGCTCAAACCAGTGGGATTTCAGGAAATCCAACACAACGTTAAGATCCCAAGGTGCCACCGGTGGCCCAAAAGGAGGCTGAATATGCAGCACCCCCGGAACAACGTCTGAACTTCAAGCAATGAAGCCAGTTCTTTTTGAGAGAAAATGGATAGGGCCGAAATCTTGACCTTTATGGATCCTAATTTTAGGCCCATAGTCACTCCTGACTGTAGGAAGTGCAGGAATCGACCCCGCTGGAATTCCTCTGTAGGGCCTTCCCGGCCTCACACCAAGCAACCTATTTTCGCTATATACAGTGAAAAAGTCTTGCTGTCACGTCTTTCCTAGCCTTTATCAGCGTAGGAATAACTGCATCCGGAATGCCCTTTTCCGCTATGATCCGGCGTTCAACCGCCATGCCGTCAAATGCAGCCGCGGTAAGTCTTGGAACAGACAGGGCCCCTGTTGCAACATGTCCTGTCTGAGAGGCAGAAGCCCTGAGTCCTCTGAGAGCATTTCTTGCAGCTCCGGGTACCGAGTCCTTCTTGGCCAATTCGGAGCAAAGAATATTGTTCTTACTCCTCCTTTTATTACAATTCTCAGCCCTTGGGTATGAGAGGAAGAGGAGGGAATACATAGACCGACTGGAACACCCACGATGTTACTAGTGCGACCACAGCTATCACCTGAGGGTCCCTTGACCCGGCGTAAAACCTTTTTTAGCTTTTTATTGAGGTGGGACGCCATCTAGTCCACCTGAGGCAGTTCCCATCAATTTGCAAACTGCGTGAAAACTTTCTGATGAAGTCCCCACTTTCCCGGGTGGAGGTCGTGCCTGCTGAGGAAGTCTGCTTCCCAGTTGTCCACTCCCGGAATGAACACTGCTGACAGTGCGCTTACTTGATTCTCCGCCCAGCGAAGAATTCTGGTGGCTTCTACCCTCGCCACCCTGCTCCTTGTGCCGCCTTGGCGGTTTACATGAACCCCTGCGGTCTGACTGGATCAGAACTGGTTGGTCGCGAAGCAGGATCTCCACTTGACTTAGGGCGTTGTATATGGCCCTTAGTTCCAGGATATTGATGTGGAGGCAAGTCTGTTGACTTGACCACAGACCTTGGAAATTTCTTCCCTGTGTAACTGCCCCCCACCCTCGGAGGCTTGCATCCGTGGTCACCAGGATCCAGTCCTGAATGCCGAATCTGCGGCCCTCGAGAAGGTGAGCACTCTGCAGCCACCACAGGAGAGACACCCTGGCCCTGGGGGATAGGGTGATTAACCGATGCATCTGAAGAGGTGATCCGGACCACTTGTCCAGTAAGTCCCATTGGAAGGTCCTCGCATGGAACCTGCCTAAGGGGATGGCCTCGTATGATGCCACCATCCTTCCCAGGACTCGAGTGCAGTGATGCACGGACACCTGTTTTGGTTTTAATAGATTCCTGACCAGTGTCATGAGCTCCTGAGCTCTCTCTATCGGGAGATAAACCCTTTTCTGGTCTGTGTCTAGGATCGTGCCTAGGAGAGGCAGATGAGCTGTAAGAACCAACTGCGACTTTGGAATATATAGAATCCAGCCGTGTTGCAGTTACACTTCCAGAGAAAGTGATACACTGTTCAGCAACTGCTCTCTTGATCTCGCTTGTATGAGGAGATCGTCCAAGTACGTGATAATAGTGACACCTTGCTTCCGCAGGAGCACAATCATATCTGCCATTACCTTGGTTATGACAATCCCGTACCGCAATTCTGAGGTATGCCTAATGAGGTGGATAAATGGGGACATGAAGGTATGCATCCCTTATGACCCGATTCACGATAAAGTCTCCCTCTTTTTAGGCTTGCCCTGACCGCTCTTAGCGATTCCATCTTGAACTTGAACCTTCTCAGGTATATGTTCAGGGATTTTTAATTCAATATGGGTCTGACCGAACCGTCTGGCTTCGGGATTACAACATGGTCGAATAATAACACCCTCTTGTTAAAGGAGGGGACCCTTGACCACCACCTGTTAAAGATACAATTTGTGAATTGCAGTTAACACTGGCTCCCTCTCTTGGGGGGAAGCCGCAGGGCCGTCGGTGAGGGGGCATCTTCTCACAGTCCAGCTTGTATCCCTGAGACACAATATCTATTGCCCAGGGACCTAACAGGGAGTGAACCCACTTGTGGCTGAACTTACGAAGGCGTGTCCCCACCGGGCCTAGCTCTGCCCGGCATAGGTGGATTTTTGTAGGGGCCGGGGAGGACTTCTGTTCCTGGGAACTAGCTGTGTTGATCCAGGCTCTGACAAGAAAGGACGCACCTCAGACTTTCTTGTTTCTTTATTCGAAAGGCTGCATTTAATAATGTCGTGCTTTCTTAGGCTGTGCAGGAATATAAGGCAAACTAGCAGAATTACCAGCTATAGCTGTGGAGACCAGGCCCGAGAACCCTTCTCCACACAATCCTCAGCCTTCCATATGCCTCTTAAGTCGGCATCATCTGTCCAATGCATATTCTACAGGACACGTCAAGCAGAGATCGACATAGCTTTGACTCTAGGACCCAGTATACTCATGTCTCTTTGGGCATGCTTTATAACTATATATCTATCACTTCAGACAGCATCTTTAAAATAAGAATTTACTTACCGATAATTCTATTTCTCATAGTCCGTAGTGGATGCTGGGACTCCGTCAGGACCATGGGGAATAGCGGGCTCCGCAGGAGACAGGGCACATCTAAAAAAGCTTTTAGGTCACATGGTGCGTACTGGCTCCTCCCCCTATGACCCTCCTCCAAGCCTCAGTTAGGTACTGTGCCCGGACGAGCGTACACAATAAGGAAGGATCTTGAATCCCGGGTAAGACTCATACCAGCCACACCAATCACACCGTACAACTTGTGATCTGAACCCAGTTAACAGTATGATAACACAAACGAAGTAGCCTCTGAACAGATGGCTCACAACAACAGTAATAACCCGATTTTTGTAACAATAACTATGTACAAGCATTGCAGACAATCCGCACTTGGGATGGGCGCCCAGCATCCACTACGGACTATGAGAAATAGAATTATCGGTAAGTAAATTCTTATTTTCTCTAACGTCCTAGTGGATGCTGGGACTCCGTCAGGACCATGGGGATTATACCAAAGCTCCCAAACGGGCGGGAGAGTGCGGATGACTCTGCAGCACCGAATGAGAGAACTCCAGGTCCTCTTTAGCCAGAGTATCAAATTTGTAAAATTTTACAAACGTGTTCTCCCCTGACCACGTAGCTGCTCGGCAAAGTTGTAATGCCGAGACTCCTCGGGCAGCCGCCCAGGATGAGCCCACTTTCCTTGTGGAATGGGCCTTTACAGATTTAGGCTGTGGCAGGCCTGCCACAGAATGTGCAAGTTGGATTGTACTACATATCCAACGTGCAATCGTCTGTTTAGACGCAGGAGCACCCAACTTGTTGGGTGCATACAATGTAAACAACGAGTCAGATTTTCTGACTCCAGCTGTCCTTGAAATATATATTTTTAATGCTCTGACAACGTCCAGTAACTTGGAGTACTCCAAGTCGCTAGTAGCCGCAGGCACCACAATAGGCTGGTTCAAGTGAAATGCCGAAACCACCTTAGGGAGAAATTGAGGACGTGTCCTCAATTCTGCCCTGTCCGAATGGAATATCAGATATGGGCTTTTGTATGACAAAGCTGCCAACTCCGAAACTCTCCTGGCTGAAGCCAGGGCCAACAGCATGGTTACCTTCCATGTAAGGTATTTTAAATCTACCGATTTTAAAGGCTCAAACCAATGAGATTTGAGAAAATTTAGAACCACGTTCAAATCCCACGGTGCCACTGGAGGCACTATTGGGGGTTGTATATGTAGTACACCTTTGACAAAAGTTTGTACTTCAGGCACTGACGCCAATTCCTTCTGGAAGAAAATTGATAAGGCCGAAATTTGAACTTTAATGGACCCCAATTTGAGGCCCATAGACAATCCTGCTTGCAGGAAATGTAAGAATCGACCCAATTGAAATTCTTCCGTTGGAGCCTTCCTGGCCTCACACCACGCAACATATCTTCTCCAAATGCGGTGATAATGTTGTGCGGTCACTTCTTTCCTGGCTTTAATTAAAGTAGGAATAACTTCCTCAGGAATGCCCTTCTCTTTTAGAATCCGGCGTTCAACCGCCATGCCGTCAAACGCCGCCGCGGTAAGTCTTGGAACATACAAGGTCCCTGCTGAAGCAGATCCCTTCTTAGAGGTAGAGGCCACGGATCCTCCGTGAGCATCTCTTGAAGTTCCGGATACCAAGTTCTTCTTGGCCAGTCCGGAGCTACCAGTATTGTTCTTACTCCTCTTTTCCGTATAATCCTCAGTACCTTTGGTATGAGAGGCAGAGGAGGGAACACATACACTGACTGGTACACCCACGGTGTTACCAGAGCGTCCACAGCTATTGCCTGAGGGTCTCTTGACCTGGCGCAATACCTGTCCAATTTTTTGTTGAGGCGAGACGCCATCATGTCCACCTTTGGTTTTTCCCAACGGTTCACAATCATGTGGAAAACTTCTGGATGAAGTCCCCACTCTCCCGGGTGAAGGTCGTGTCTGCTGAGGAAATCTGCTTCCCAGTTGTCCACTCCCGGGATGAACACTGCTGACAGTGCTACGACATGATTCTCCGCCCAGCGCAGAATCCTTGCAGCGTCTGCCATTGCACTCCTGCTTCTCGTGCCGCCTTGTCGGTTTACGTGGGCGACTGCCGTGATGTTGTCGGACTGGATCAACACCGGCTGACCCTGAAGCAGCGATTTTGCCAGGCTTAGAGCATTGTAGATCGCTCTTAGCTCCAGTATATTTATGTGAAGAGACGTCTCCAGGTTTGACCACACGCCCTGGAAGTTTCTTCCCTTTGTGACTGCTCCCCAACCTCGTAGGCTGGCATCCGTAGTCACCAGGACCCAGTCCTGTATGCCGAATCTGCGGCCCACTAACAGATGGGCAGTCTGCAACCACCACAGGAGAGACAACCTTGTTCTCGGTGACAGTGTTATCCGCTGATGCATGTGCAGATGCGATCCGGACCATTTGTCCAGCAGATCCCACTGAAATGTTCGTGCATGGAATCTGCCGAATGGAATCGCTTCGTACGAAGCCACCATCTTTCCCAGGACTCTTGTGCATTGATGTACTGACACAGTTCCTGGTTTTAGGAGGTTCTTGACAAGTTCGGATAACTCCCTTGCTTTCTCTTCCGGGAGAAATACCTTTTTCTGAACCGTGTCCAGAATCATGCCCAGGAACAGCAGATGTGTTGTCGGGGTCAATTGAGATTTTGGAAGATTTAGAATCCACCCGTGTTGCTGAAGCACTACTTGTGTTAGCGCTACACCGACTTCCAGCTGTTCTCTGGACTTTGCCCTTATCAGGAGATCGTCCAAGTAAGGGATAATTAATACGCCTTTTCTTCGTAGAAGAACCATCATTTCGGTCATTACCTTGGTAAAGACCCGAGGGGCCGTGGACAACCCAAACGGCAGCGTTTGAAACTGATAATGACAGTCTTGTATCACGAACCTGAGATACCCTTGGTGTGAGGGGTAAATCGGGACATGTAGATAAGCATCTTTTATGTCCAAGGACACCATGAAGTCTCCTTCTTCCAGATTCGCTATCACTGCTCTGAGTGACTCCATCTTGAACTTGAATTTCTTTATGTACAGGTTCAAGGATTTCAGATTTAGAATAGGCCTTACCGAACCGTCCGGTTTCGGTACCACAAATAGTGTGGAATAATACCCCTTTCCCTGTTGTAGGAGGGGTACCTTGACTATCACCTGCTGAGAATACAGCTTGTGAATGGCTTCCAAAACCGACGTCCTTTCTGAGGGAGACGTTGGTAAAGCAGACTTTAGGAACCGGCGAGGGGGAGACCTTTCGAACTCCAGCATGTAACCCTGAGATACTATCTGCAGGACCCACGGGTCCACTTGTGAGTGAACCCATTGATTGCTGAAAATCTTGAGTCGACCCCCCACCGTTCCTGAGTCCGCTTGTAAAGCCCCAGCGTCATGCTGATGGCTTTGTAGAAGCCGGGGCGGGCTTCTGTTCCTGGGCAGGGGCTGCTTGCTGCCCTTTCTTACCCTTTCCTCTGCCTCGCGGCAGATAAGACTGTCCTTTTGGTCGCTTTTTATAGGAGCGAAAGGACTGCGGCTGAAAAGACGTTGTCTTTTTCTGTTGGGAGGGGGTCTGAGGTAAAAAAGTGGATTTGCCGGCAGTTGCCGTGGCCACCAGGTCCGAAAGACCGACCCCAAACAATTCCTCTCCTTTATATGGCAATACTTCCATATGCCTCTTGGAATCCGCATCACCTGACCACTGTCGCGTCCATAAACTTCTTCTGGCAGATATGGACATCGCGCTTACTCTTGATGCTAGAGTACAAACATCCCTCTGAGCATCTCGCATATAAAGGAAAGCATCCTTTAATTGCTCTAGAGTCAATAAAATACTGTCCCTATCCAGGGTATCAATATTTTCAGTCAGAGAATCCAACCACACTACCCCAGCACTGCACATCCAGGCTGAGGCTATTGCCGGTCGCAGTATAACACCAGTATGTGTGTATATACTCTTCAGTGTAGTTTCCAGCCTCCTATCTGCTGGATCCTTGAGGGCGGCCGTATCAGGAGACGGCAACGCCACTTGCTTTGATAAACGTGTGAGCGCCTTATCCACCCTAGGGGGTGTTTCCCAGCGCGCCCTAACCTCTGGTGGGAAAGGGTATAATGCCAATAACTTCTTGGAAATTAGCAGTTTTCTATCGGGGTTAACCCACGCTTCATCACACACGTCATTCAATTCCTCTGATTCTGGAAAAAATACAGGTAGTTTTTTCACCCCCCACATAATACCCCTTTTTGAGGTACCAGCAGTATCAGAGATCTGCAAAGCCTCCTTCATTGCCGTGATCATATAACGTGTGGCCCTATTGGAAAATACGTTTGTTTCTTCACCGTCGACACTAGATTCATCTGTGTCGGTACCCGTGTCGACTGACTGAGGTAAAGGACGTTTTACAGCCCCTGACGGTGTCTGAGACGCCTGAACCGGTACTAACTGGTTTGCCGGGCGTCTTATTTCGTCAACTGACTTTTGTAATGTGCTGACATTATCACGTAATTCCATAACTAAAGCCATCCATTCCGGTGTCGACTCCCTAGGGGGTGACATTACCATCATCGGCAATTGCTCTGCCTCCACACCAACATCGTCCTCATACATGTCGACACACACGTACCGACACACAGCAGCCACACAGGGAATGCTCTAATCGAAGACAGGACCCCCTAGCCCTTTGGGGAGACAGAGGGAGAGTTTGCCAGCACACACCAAAAGCGCTATAAATGTATATAAACAACCCTAGAAGGTGTTGTTTACTATATATGCGCTCTTAATATATAAATATCGCCAATTTATGCCCCCCTTCTCTTTGTTACCCTGTTTCTGTAGTGCAGTGCAGGGGAGAGACCTGGGAGCCTTCCTCACCAGCGGAGCTGAGCAGGAAAATGGCGCTGAGTGCTGAGGAGAATAAGCTCCGCCCCTTTTTCGGCGGGCTTTTCCCCGGTTTTTAAGAAACTGGCCTGGGTTAAAATACATACATATAGCCTTAATGGCTATATGTGATGTATTTATTTTGCCACTAAAGGTAATTATATTGCTGCCCAGGGCGCCCCCAGCAGCGCCCTGCACCCTCCGTGACTGAGTCAGTGAGCCGTGTGACAACAATGGCGCACAGCTGCCGTGCTGTGCGCTACCTTCAAGAAGACTGAGGAGTCTTCTGCCGCCTGCTTTCCGGACCTCCGTTCTGCCGTCTCTTCAGCGTCTGTAAGGGGGATCGGCGGCGCGGCTCCGGGACGAACCCCAGGCTGACCTGTGTTCCGACTCCCTCTGGAGCTAAGTGTCCAGTAGCCTAAGACTTCAATCCATCCTGCACGCAGGTGAGTTGGAAATCTCTCCCCTAAGTCCCTCGATGCAGTGATCCTGTTGCCAGCAGGAATCACTGAGATTGAAACCTAAAAAAAAACTTTTCTAAACAGCTCTTTAGGAGAGCCACCTAGATTGCACCCTCTCGGACGGGCACAAAAACCTAACTGAGGCTTGGAGGAGGGTCATAGGGGGAGGAGCCAGTACGCACCATGTGACCTAAAAGCTTTTTTAGATGTGCCCTGTCTCCTGCGGAGCCCGCTATTCCCCATGGTCCTGACGGAGTCCCAGCATCCACTAGGACGTTAGAGAAAATATTTACTAGGGTCTCAATCTCTGCTGATAAGGTACCTGTCCACGCTGCCACAGCGCTATAAACCCATGCCGACACAATCGCCGGTCTGGGTAGTATACTAGAATGTGCACGCTATCTGCAGGATCCCTGAGAATAGCAAGTGCTACCGTCTGTGCAAACAGGACACCCTAGGGGAAGATTCTCAACACATCCTGGCCCTAGTGGGGAAAGGATACAGCCTGAGAATTCTCTTGTGGGAAGCTGCCGTCTCTTGTCTGGAGATTCCCGCTCTTTTTCCTCATGAGAGAAGGGAAATTTACCTCAGCATTCTTCCCCTTAAACATGTGTACTCTCGTGTCAGGGACAGATGAGTCATCAGTGATATGCAAATCATCTTTTATTTCAATAATCATATATTGAATACCTTCTAGCCATCTTGGCTGTAACTTTGCATTATCGTAGTCGACAGTGGAGTTAAACTCCGTGTCGATACCAGTGTTTGTTATTTTGGATAGTGAGCATTGTGAGACTCTGAAGGTCTCTGTGACATAGGGACAGACATGGGTAGATTTCCTGTCTGTTCCCTAACCATTTGTGCAATAAATTCACCTTAGCACTTACACATATCCAAACAGGTGTCGGCGTTGTCGACGGAGACACCCTCTCACACACATATCCGCTCTATCACCTCCTTAGAGGAGCCTTTTACCTCAGACATGTCGACACACGCGTACCGACACACCACACACACAGAGGATGCTCTATTTGAGGACAGTTCCCCCACATGGCCCTTTGGAGAGACAGAGAGAGAGTATGCCAGCACACACCCCAGCGCTATATAATCCAGGGATTACACTACAACTCAGTGTTTACCCAGTAGCTGCTGTATATACAATTTTTGCGCCTAAATTTATGTGCCCCCCCTCTCTTTTCACCCTTTGTGTACCAGGATACTGCAGGGGAGAGCCTGGGGAGCTTCCTTCCAGCGCAGCTGTGAAGAGAAAATGGCGCTGGTGTGCTGAGGAAGAAGGCCCCGCCCCCTCAGCGGCGGGCTTCTGCCCTGTTTCTGACTAAAAATGGCGGGGGTTTTACACATATTGCTGCCCAGGGCGCCCCCCCCCCCCCAGCGCCCTGCACCCTACAGTGACCGGAGTGTGTGGTGTGCTGTGGGAGCAATGGCGCACAGCTGCAGTGCTGTGCGCTACCTTAATGAAGTCCGGAGTCTTCTGCCGCCGATTTCATCACCTTCTTCTGTCTTCTGGCTCTGCAAGGGGGACGGCGGCGCGGCTCCGGGAACGGACGATCGAGGTCAGGCCCTGTGTTCGAACCCTCTGGAGCTAATGGTGTCCAGTAGCCTAAGAAGCACAAGCTAGCTGCACGCAGGTAGGTTTGCTTCTCTCCCCTCAGTCCCACGTAGCAGTGAGTCTGTTGCCAGCAGAACTCACTGAAAATAAAAAACCTAACAAATACTTTCTTTCTAGCAAGCTCAGGAGAGCCCACTAGGAGTACCCAGCTCTGGCCGGGCACAGATTCTAACTGAGGTCTGGAGGAGGGGCATAGAGGGAGGAGCCAGTGCACACCACATAGTAACTAATCTTTCTTTTAGAGTGCCCAGTCTCCTGCGGAGCCCGTCTATTCCCCATGGTCCTTACGGAGTTCCCAACATCCACTAGGACGTCAGAGAAATGATAATGGCAGTGTATAGGGGTGTCATCTAAACTGGCGCTTATTTAGCAGTTTTGACCTTAGTAAATAAGCAGGGTGCAAATGGCCAGGAAAACAGTCTCTGTTTAGTAAATTTAACCAAAAATTTATTTTGCCCGAGATACAAATTGCTGTATGCCTGCCCTTTAGCTACTCAAATAAAAAAATTAGTGATGAGCGGGTTTGGTTCCTCGGGATCGGAACCCCCCTGAACTTCACCCATTTTACACGGTTCCGGGGCAGCCTCGGATCCTCCCGCCTTGCTCGGTTAACCCGAGCGCGCCCGAACGTCATCATCCCGCTGTCGGATTCTCGCGAGATTCGTACTCTATATGAGTAGCCACGCATCGCCGTCATTTTCACTCGTAGCGAGAGGACGTGCAGCGTTCTCTCAGTTTCTGTGTTCAGTGTGCTGCTAATATCTGCTCAGTGTGCTGCAAATATCTGTGCTCAGTGTGCTTGCAAATATCTGTGCCCAGTGTGCTGAAAATATCTACGTTCTCTGCCTGAAAAACGTTCCATATCTGTGCTGCATTGTAGTATATAGTAGGAGGACAGTGCAGAATGTTGCTGTGACCACCAGTATATATATAGCAGTACGGTACAGTAGTCCACTGCTCTACTTACCTCTGTGTCGTCAAGTATACTATGCATCCATACCTGTGCTGCTTTTTAGTTGTGCGCAGTATATAGTAGGAGGGGACAGTGCAGAATGTTGCTGTGACCAGAAGTATATATATTGCAGTACGGTACAGTAGTCCACTGCTCTACCTACCACTGTGTCGTCAAGTATACTATGCATCCATACCTGTGCTGCATTTAAGTTGTGCGCAGTATACAGTAGGAAGGGAACAGTGCAGAATGTTGCTGTGACCACCAGTATATATATAGCAGTACGGTACAGTAGTCCACTGCTCTACCTACCTCTGTGTCGTCAAGTATACTACAAAAATTCAGTAAAATGACCCAAAAATCAAAATTAAAAGCGTCTGATGAGAAGCGTAAACTTGCCAATATGCCATTTACGACACGGAGTGGCAAGGAACGGCTGAGGCCCTGGCCTATGTTCATGGCTAGTGGTTCAGATTCACATGAGGATGGAAGCACTCATCCTCTCGCTAGAAAACTGCAGTGCCACTCCTAGATGGGCCAGGTGTTTGTGTCGGCCACTTGGGTCGCTTAGCTTAGTCACACAGCTACCTCATTGCACCTCTTTTTTTCTTTGCATCATGTGCTGTTTGGGGACTATTTTTTAAATCTGCCATCCTGTCTGAGACTGCAGTGCCACTCCTAGATGGGCCAGGTGTTTGTGTCGGCCACTTGGGTCGCTTAGCTTAGTCACACAGCTACCTCATTGCCCCTCTTTTTTTCTTTGCATCATGTGCTGTTTGGGGACTATTTTTTAAATCTGCCATCCTGTCTGACACTGCAGTGCCACTCCTAGGTGGGCCAGGTGTTTGTGTCGGCCACTTGGGTCGCTTAGCTTAGCCATCCAGTGACCTCGGTGCAAATTTTAGGACTAAAAATAATATTGTGAGGTGTGAGGTGTTCAGAATAGACTGTAAATGAGTGGAAATTATGGTTATTGAGGTTAATAATACTATGGGATCAAAATGACCCCCAAATTCTATGATTTAAGCTGTTTTTGAGGGGGTTTTGTAAAAAAAACACCCGAATCCAAAACACACTCGAATCCGACAAAAAAATTTCAGGGAGGTTTTGCCAAAACGCGTCCGAATCCAAAACACAGCCGCGGAACCGAATCCAAAACCAAAACCCGAAAAATTTTCGGTGCACATCACTAAAAAAATATATATATTTCATGTGACCTAGAAAGATGGATATTGACTTAGAGATAGTATAACTCTTCTCCGGTTTGCTCCCACAATCCAAAAACTGGTTAATTGGCTACCAACAAAAATGAACACTAGTGTAAATATGTGTTTGTGTACGTGTGGTAGGGAATATAGGCCCAGTTTTATTAAACCTTTGAAAATGATCAATTGCACGGTGATAAAGTACAAACCAACCATCTCCTAACTGTCATGTTACAGGCTGTGTTTGAAAAATGACAGTTAGACGCTGATTGGTTGGTATTTTATCACCAGGCAATTTATCACTCTCCAAAGCTTGATAAATATAGGCCATAGATTTGTAAAAGGTCCACTAGGGCAGGGACTGATGCTAATGGGCAAATATTCTCTGTAAAGCGCTGCGGAATATGCGTGCGCTATATAAATAACTGGTAATAACTCATATGTCTGTTGTAACAAATCAACTTGTATCACCTCTCATTACTGGGGCAATAATTCTAAAACAGGTGGTAAAGAGAAAATTACTACAGGTATTGGGCCTTATTTAACGAGGAGGCATAGCCCCATTAGCACTCACTAAAAGTTATGTACTGGGTCCTCCTAACTGCCCCCACCGCGAAAATCAGGACAGTTGGAGGTATGATTTAACCTTTTTCTGACCCTATGTTATTTATATTAGTTAACCCCCCCTATAAAAAATAAAATACTGTTTGTCCCTGGGTTAATTGTCTACTAAAATATGGATTTTTTAATATGACCATTGTTTATTGTGGGAAGAGAGATTTGGGAGATTTGTTATTTGGCAATTGTTTTAGTGCCAGAGAGGGTATTACATTTATTTGGTGTCCCTGGCATGGTTAGGTGATAGCCAATAGGATTATTGTGGAATGTGTATCCAGAGGATATATTTTGGAGTAGGGATTGTGTGCCCCCTCTTTGTGCAGTATGGTTTCCCATAACAAATTCCCATTTCCAATTAATTTTCAAAAAATTTGACATAATTTTCACCAAATCTAAGACTTTGTGTGGTTATTACATAATATAATCCTAAACCAATATCCGACTTAACTGACCACAAAAAGTTATTTTCTGACTACTACATAACAAATGTTTGTGTCCATTCCTATTGACATCATAAGCAACTATTGACTAATGGCTTTTATGATTTCCATGAGATAAAATGATAATGGCAGTGTATAGGGGTGTCATCTAAACTGGCGCTTGTTTGGCAGTTTTGACCTTAGTAAATAAGCAGGGTGCAAATGGCCAGGAAAACAATCTCTGTTTAGTAAATTTAACCAAAAATGTATTTTGCCCGAGATACAAATTGCTGTATGCCTGCCCTTTAGCTACTCAAATAAAAAAATTATTGATGAGCGGGTTTGGTTCCTCGGGATCCGAACCCCCCCAAACTTCACCCATTTTACACGGTTCCGGGGCAGCCTCGGATCCTCCCGCCTTGCTCGGTTAAACCCGAGCGCGCCCGAACGTCATCATCCCGCTGTCGGATTCTCGCGAGATTCGTATTCTATATAAGGAGCCACGCGTCGCCGCCATTTTCACTCGTAGCGAGAGGACGTGCAGCGTTCTCTCAGTTTCTGTGTTCAGTGTGTTGCTAATATCTGCTCAGTGTGCTGCAAATATCTGTGCTCAGTGTGCTTGCAAATATCTGTGCTCAGTGTGCTGAAAATATCTACGTTCTCTGCCTGAAAAACGCTCCATATCTGTGCTGCATTGTAGTATATAGTAGGAGGACAGTGCAGAATGTTGCTGTGACCACCAGTATATATATAGCAGTACGGTACAGTAGTCCATTGCTCTACTTACCTCTGTGTCGTCAAGTATACTATGCATCCATACCTGTGCTGCTTTTTAGTTGTGCGCAGTATATAGTAGGAGGGGACAGTGCAGAATGTTGCTGTGACCAGAAGTATATATATTGCAGTACGGTACAGTAGTCCACTGCTCTACCTACCTCTGTGTCGTCAAGTATACTATGCATCCATACCTGTGCTGCATTTAAGTTGTGCGCAGTATACAGTAGGAAGGGAACAGTGCAGAATGTTGCTGTGACCACCAGTATATATATAGCAGTACGGTACAGTAGTCCACTGCTCTACCTACCTCTGTGTCGTCAAGTATACTACAAAAATTCAGTAAAATGACCCAAAAATCAAAATTAAAAGCGTCTGATGAGAAGCGTAAACTTGCCAATATGCCATTTACGACACGGAGTGGCAAGGAACGGCTGAGGCCCTGGCCTATGTTCATGGCTAGTGGTTCAGATTCACATGAGGATTGAAGCACTCATCCTCTCGCTAGAAAACTGCAGTGCCACTCCTAGATGGGCCAGGTGTTTGTGTCGGCCACTTGGGTCGCTTAGCTTAGTCACACAGCTACCTCATTGCACCTCTTTTTTTCTTTGCATCATGTGCTGTTTGGGGACTATTTTTTAAATCTGCCATCCTGTCTGACACTGCAGTGTCACTCCTAGGTGGGCCAGGTGTTTGTGTCGGCCACTTGGGTCGCTTAGCTTAGCCATCCAGTGACCTCGGTGCAAATTTTAGGACTAAAAATAATATTGTGAGGTGTGAGGTGTTCAGAATAGACTGGAAATGAGTGGAAATTATGGTTATCGAGGTTAATAATACTATGGGATCAAAATGACCCTTAAATTCTATGATTTAAGCTGTTTTTGAGGGGGTTTTGTAAAAAAAACACCCGAATCCAAAACACAGTCGAATCCGACAAACAAATTTCAGGGAGGTTTTGCCAAAACGCGTCCGAATCCAAAACACGGCCGCGGAACCGAATCCAAAACACAAAACCCGAAAAATTTTCGGTGCACATCACTAAAAAAATATATATATATCATGTGACCTAGAAAGATGGATATTGACTTAGAGATAGTATAACTCTTCTCCGGTTTGCTCCCACAATCCAAAAACTGGTTAATTGGCTACCAACAAAAATTAACACTAGTGTAAATATGTGTTTGTGTACGTGTGGTAGGGAATATAGGCCCAGTTTTATTAAACCTTTGAAAATTATCAATTGCACGGTGATAAAGTACAAACCAACCATCTCCTAACTGTCATGTTACAGGCTGTGTTTGAAAAATGACAGTTAGACGCTGATTGGTTGGTATTTTATCACCAGGCAATTTATCACTCTCCAAAGCTTGATAAATATAGGCCATAGATTTGTAAAAGGTCCACTAGGGCAGGGACTGATGTTAATGGGCAAATATTCTCTGTAAAGCGCTGCGGAATATGCGTGCGCTATATAAATAACTGGTAATAACTCATATGTCTGTTGTAACAAATCAACTTGTATCACCTCTCATTACTGGGGCAATAATTCTAAAACAGGTGGTAAAGAGAAAATTACTACAGGTATTGGGCCTTATTTAACGAGGAGGCATAGCCCCATTAGCACTCACTAAAAGTTATGTACTGGGTCCTCCTAACTGCCCCCACCGCGAAAATCAGGACAGTTGGAGGTATGATTTAACCTTTTCCTGACCCTATGTTATTTATATTAGTTAACCCCCGTAGTGGATGCTGGGGACTCCGTAAGGACCATGGGGAATAGCGGCTCCGCAGGAGACTGGGCACAAAAGTAAAGCTTTAGAACTACCTGGTGTGCACTGGCTCCTCCCCCTATGACCCTCCTCCAAGCCTCAGTCAGGATACTGTGCCCGGACGAGCGTACACAATAAGGAAGGATTTTGAATCCCGGGTAAGACTCATACCAGCCACACCGTATAACTCGTGATCTAAACCCAGTTAACAGCATGATAACAGAGGAGCCTCTAGAAAAGATGGCTCACTACAGCAATAACCCGATTTTTTTTGGTAACAATAACTATGTACCAGTATTGCAGACAATCCGCACTTGGGATGGGCGCCCAGCATCCACTACGGACTACGAGAAATAGAATTATCGGTAAGTAAATTCTTATTTTCTCTAACGTCCTAAGTGGATGCTGGGGACTCCGTAAGGACCATGGGTATTATACCAAAGCTCCCAAACGGGCGGGAGAGTGCGGATGACTCTGCAGCACCAAATGAGAGAACTCCAGGTCCTCCTCAGGCAGGTTATCAATTTTGTAGAATTTTACAAACGTATTTGCTCCTGACCAAGTAGCTGCTCGGCAAAGTTGTAAAGCCGAGACCCCTCGGGCAGCCGCCCAAGATGAGCCCATCTTCCTTGTGGAGTGGGCATTTACAGATTTTTGGCTGTGGCAGGCCTGCCACAGAATGTGCAAGCTGAATTGTACTACAAATCCAACGAGCAATAGTCTGCTTAGAAGCAGGAGCACCCAGCCTGTTGGGTGCATACAGGATAAACAGCGAGTCAGAGTTTCTGACTCCAGCCGTCCTGGAAACATATATTTTCAGGGCCCTGACAACGTCTAGCACTTGGAGTCCTCCAAGTCCCTAGTAGCCGCAGGCACCACAATAGATTGGTTCAGGTGAAACGCTGAAACCACCTTAGGGAGAAACTGAGGACGAGTCCTCAATTCCGCCCTGTCCGAATGGAAAATCAGATAAGGGCTTTTACAGGATAAAGCCGCCAATTCTGACACGCGCCTGGCCCAGGCCAGGGCCAACAGCATGACCACTTTCCATGTGAGATATTTTAACTCCACAGATTTAAGTGGTTCAACCCAATGTGACTTTTGGAACCCAAAAATTACATTGAGATCCCAAGGTGCCACTGGAGGCACAAAAGGAGGCTGTATATGCAGTACCCCTTTTACAAACGTCTGAACTTCAGGGACTGAAGCTAGTTCTTTTTGGAAGAAAATTGACAGGGCCGAAATTTGAACCTTAATGGACCCCAATTTCAGGCCCATAGACACTCCTGTTTGCAGGAAATGTAGGAATCGCACCAGTTGAATTTCCTCCGTCGGGCCTTACTGGCCTCGCACCACGCAACATATTTTCGCCAAATGCGGTGATAATGTTTTGCGGTTACATCCTTCCTGGCTTTGATCAGGATAGGGATGACTTCATCCGGAATGCCTTTTTTCCTTCAGGATCCGGCGTTCAACCGCCATGCCGTCAAACGCCGCCGCGGTAAGTCTTGGAACAGACAGGGTCCTTGCTGGAGCAGGTCCCTTCTTAGAGGTAGAGGCCACGGATCCTCCGTGAGCATCTCTTGAAGTTCCGGTTACCAAGTCCTTCTTGGCCAATCCGGAGCCACGAATATAGTGCTTACTCCTCTCCATCTTATCAATCTCAGTACCTTGGGTATGAGAGGCAGAGGAGGGAACACATACACTGACTGGTACACCCACGGTGTTACCAGAGCGTCTACAGCTATTGCCTGAGGGTCCCTTGACCTGGCGCAATACCTGTCGAGTTTTTTAATCATGTGGACGACTTCTGGGTGAAGTCCCCACTCTCCCGGGTGGAGGTCGTGTCTGCTGAGGAAGTCTGCTTCCCAGTTGTCCACTCCCGGAATTGCTGACAGTGCTGTCACATGATTTTCCGCCCAGCGAAGAATCCTTGCAGCTTCTGCCATTGCCCTCCTGCTTCTTGTGCCACCCTGTCTGTTTACGTGGGTGACTGCCGTGATGTTGTCCGACTGGATCAACACCGGCTGACCTTGAAGCAGAGGTCTTGCTAAGCTTAGAGCATTGTAATGGCCCTTAGCTTCAGGATATTTATGTGAAGTGATGTCTCCAGGCGTGACCATAAGCCCTGGAAATTCCTTCCCTGTGTGACTGCTCCCCAGCCTCGCAGGCTGGCATCCGTGGTCACCAGGACCCAGTCCTGAATGCCGAATCTGCGGCCCTCTAGAAGATGAGCACTCTGCAACCACCACAGGAGGGACACCCTTGTCCTTGGTGACAGGGTTATCCGCTGATGCATCTGAAGATGCGACCCGGACCATTTGTCCAGCTGGTCCCACTGAAAAGTTCTTGCGTGGAATCTGCCGAATGGGATTGCTTCGTAGGAAGCCACCATTTTACCCAGAACCCTTGTGCATTGATGCACTGAGACTTGGCTCGGTTTTAGGAGGTTCCTGACTAGCTCGGATAACTCCCTGGCTTTCTCCTCCGGGAGAAACACCTTTTTCTGGACTGTGTCCAGGATCATCCCTAGGAACAGAAGACGAGTCGTCGGAACCAGCTGCGATTTTGGAATATTGAGAATCCAATCGTGCTGCCGCAACACTACCTGAGATAGTGCTACACCGACCTCCAACTGTTCCCTGGATCTTACCCTTATCAGGGAATCGTCCAAGTAAGGGATAACTAAAATTCCCTTCTTTCGAAGGAATATCATCATTTCGGCCATTACCTTGGTAAAGACCCGGGGTGCCGTTGACCATCCATACGGCAGCGTCTGAACTGATAGTGACAGTTCTGTACCATAAACCTGAGGTACCCTTGGTGAGAAGGGTAAATTTGGACATGAATGTAAGCATCCTTGATGTCCCGAGACATCATGTAGTCCCCTTATTCCAGGTTTCTTAATCACTGCTCTGAGTGACCCAATCTTGAATTTGAACCTCTGTATGTAAGTGTTCAAAAATTTTAGATTTAGAATCGGTCTCACCGAGCCGTCCGGCTTCGGTACCACAACAGTGTGGAATAATACCCCGTTCCCTGTTGCAGGAGGGGTACCTTGATTATCACCTGCTGGGAATACAGCTTGTGAATGGCTTCCAAAACTGTCTCCCTGTCAGAAGGAGACATCGGTAAAGCCGACTTTAGGAAACGGCGAGGGGGAGACATCTCGAATTCCAATTTGTACCCCTGAGATATCACCTGAAGGATCCAGGGGTCTACTTGCGAGTGAGCCCACTGCGCGCTGAAATTCATTGAGACGGGCCCCCCACCGTGCCTGATTCTGCTTGTAAAGCCCCAGCGTCATACTGAGGGCTTGGCAGAGGCGGGAGAGGGTTTCTGTTCCTGGGAACTGGCTGATTTCTGCAGCCTTTTTCCTCTCCCTCTGTCACGGGGCAGAAATGAGGAACCTTTTGCCCGCTTGTCCACGAAAAGACTGCGCCTGATAATACGGCGTCTTCTCATGTTGAGAGGCGACCTGGGGTACAAACGTGGATTTCCCAGCTGTTGCCGTGGCCACCAGGTCTGAAAGACCGACCCCAATATAACTCCTCCCCTTAATAAGGCAATACTTCCAAATGCCGTTTGGAATCCGCATCACCTGACCACTGTCGTGTCCATAACCCTCTACTGGTAGAAATGGACAACGCACTTATACTTGATGCCAGTCGGCAAATATTCCGCTGTGCATCACGCATATATAGAAATGCATCTTTTAAATGCTCTATAGGCAAAAATATACTGTACCTATCTAGGGTATCAATATTTTCAGTCAGGGAATCCGACCACGCCAATCCAGCACTGCACATCCAGGCTGAGGCGATTGCTGGTCGCAGTATAACACCAGTATGTGTGTAAATAAGATTTTACTTACCGATACATCTATTTCTCGTAGTCCGTAGTGGATGCTGGGACTCCGTCAGGACCATGGGGATTAGCGGCTCTGCAGGAGACAGGGCACAAAAATAAAAGCTTTAGGACTAAGTGGTGTGCACTGGCTCCTCCCCCTATGACCCTCCTCCAAGCCTCAGTTAGGATACTGTGCCCGGACGAGCGTACACAATAAGGAAGGATTTTGAATCCCGGGTAAGACTCATACCAGCCACACCAATCACACCGTACAACTTGTGATCTGAACCCAGTTAACAGTATGACAAACGTAGGAGCCTCTGAACAGACGGCTCACAACAATAATAACCCGATTTTTTTGTAACAATAACTATGTACAAGTATTGCAGACAATCCGCACTTGGGATGGGCGCCCAGCATCCACTACGGACTACGAGAAATAGATTTATCGGTAAGTAAAATCTTATTTTCTCTGACGTCCTAGTGGATGCTGGGACTCCGTCAGGACCATGGGGATTATACCAAAGCTCCCAAACGGGCGGGAGAGTGCGGATGACTCTGCAGCACCGAATGAGAGAACTCCAGGTCCTCTTTAGCCAGGGTATCAAATTTGTAGAATTTTACAAACGTGTTCTCCCCCGACCACGTAGCTGCTCGGCAGAGTTGTAATGCCGAGACCCCTCGGGCAGCCGCCCAAGATGAGCCCACCTTCCTTGTGGAATGGGCCTTGATAGATTTAGGCTGTGGCAGGCCTGCCACAGAATGTGCAAGTTGAATTGTGCTACAAATCCAACGAGCAATCGTCTGCTTAGAAGCAGGAGCACCCAGCTTGTTGGGTGCATACAGTATAAACAGCGAGTCAGATTTTCTGACTCCAGCCGTCCTTGAAATATATATTTTCAATGCCCTGACAACGTCCAGCAACTTGGAATCCTCCAAATCGCTAGTAGCCGCAGGCACCACAATAGGCTGGTTCAGGTGAAACGCTGAAACCACCTTAGGCAGAAACTGAGGACGCGTCCGCAGTTCTGCCCTGTCCGAATGGAAAATCAGATATGGGCTTTTATACGATAAAGCCGCCAATTCTGACACTCTCCTGGCTGAAGCAAGGGCCAGTAGCATGGTTACTTTCCATGTAAGATATTTCAAATCCACCGATTTGAGTGGCTCAAACCAATGGGATTTGAGAAAATCCAAAACTACATTAAGATCCCACGGAGCCACTGGGGGCACAACCGGGGGCTGTATATGTAGTACTCCTTTTACAAAAGTCTGGACTTCAGGAACTGAAGCCAATTCTTTCTGGAAGAAAATCGACAGGGCCGAAATTTGAACCTTAATGGACCCTAATTTGAGGCCCATAGACAATCCTGTTTGCAGGAAATGTAGGAATCGACCCAGTTGAAATTCCTCCGTCGGGGCCTTCCTGGCCTCACACCACTCAACATATTTTCTCCAAATGCGGTGATAATGTTGTGCAGTCACCTCCTTCCTGGCTTTTACCAGGGTAGGGATGACCTCTTCCGGAATGCCTTTTTCCCTTAGAATTCGGCGTTCAACCGCCATGCCGTCAAACGCAGCCGCGGTAAGTCTTGGAATAGACACGGTCCCTGCTGAAGAGGTAGAGGCCACGGATCTTCCGTGAGCATCTCCTGAAGTTCCGGGTACCAAGTTCTTCTTGGCCAATCCGGAGCCACGAGTATCGTTCTTACTCCCCTTTGCCGTATAATTCTCAGTACTTTTGGTATGAGAGGCAGAGGAGGAAACACATACACTGACTGGAACACCCACGGTGTTACCAGAGCGTCCACAGCTATTGCCTGAGGGTCTCTTGACCTGGCGCAATACCTGTCCAGTTTTTTGTTGAGGCGGGACGCCATCATATCCACCTTTGGTTTTTCCCAACGGTTCACAATCATGTGGAAGACTTCTGGATGAAGTCCCCACTCTCCCGGGTGTAGATCGTGTCTGCTGAGGAAGTCCGCTTCCCAGTTGTCCACTCCCGGAATGAACACTGCTGACAGTGCTATCACATGATCTTCCGCCCAGCGAAGAATCCTTGCAGCTTCTGCCATTGCCCTCCTGCTTCTTGTGCCGCCCTGTCTGTTTACGTGGGCGACTGCCGTGATGTTGTCCGACTGGATCAACACCGGCTGACCCTGAAGCAGAGGTTTTGCCAGGCTTAGAGCATTGTAAATCGCTCTTAGCTCCAGTATATTTATGTGAAGAGACATCTCCAGGCTTGACCACACTCCCTGGAAGTTTCTTCCCTGTGTGACCGCTCCCCAGCCTCTCAGACTGGCATCCATGGTCACCAGGACCCAGTCCTGTATGCCGAATCTGCGGCCCTCTAACAGATGAGCACTCTGCAACCACCACAGAAGAGACACCCTTGTCCGTGGAGACAAAGTTATCCGCTGATGCATCTGCAGATGCGATCCGGACCATTTGTCCAGCAGATCCCACTGAAAAGTTCGTGCGTGGAATCTGCCGAATGGAATCGCTTCGTAAGAAGCCACCATTTTTCCAAGGACTCTTGTGCATTGATGCACAGACACTTTTCCTGGTTTTAGGAGGTTCCTGACAAGTTCGGATAACTCCCTGGCTTTCTCCTCCGGAAGAAACACCTTTTTCTGAACCGTGTCCAGAATCATTCCCCGGAACAGCAGATGTGTCGTCGGGGTCAATTGAGATTTTGGAAAATTCAGAATCCACCCGTGCTGTTGCAGCACTACTTGGGTTAGTGCTACTACGTCCCCCAGCTGTTCTCTGGACCTTGCCCTTATCAGGAGATCGTCCAAGTAAGGGATAATTAATACGCCTTTTCTTCGCAGAAGAAACATCATTTCGGCCATTACCTTGGTAAAGACCCGAGGTGCCGTGGACAATCCAAACGGCAGCGTCTGAAACTGATAATGACAGTTTTGCACCACGAACCTGAGGTACCCTTGATGTGAAGGGCAAATTGGGACATGCAGGTAAGCATCCTTGATGTCCAGGGACACCATAAAGTCCCCTTCTTCCAGATTCGCTATCACTGCTCTGAGTGACTCCATCTTGAACTTGAATTTTTGTATGTACAGGTTCAAAGATTTCAGATTTAGAATAGGTCTTACCGAGCCGTCCGGCTTCGGTACCGCAAATAGTGTGGAATAATACCCCTTTCCCTGTTGTAGGAGGGGTACCTTGACTATCACCTGCTGAGAATACAGCTTGTGAATGGCTTCCAATACCGTCGCCTTGTCTGAGGGAGACGTTGGCAGAGCCGACTTTAGGAACCGGCGAGGGGGAGACTTCTCGAATTCCAACCTGTAACCCTGAGATACTACCTGCAGGATCCAGGGGTCCACCTGTGAGTGAGCCCACTGTGCGCTGAAATTCTTGAGTCGACCCCCCACCGCCCCTGAGTCCGCTTGTAAAGCCCCAACGTCATGCTGAGGGCTTTGCTGAAGCCGGGGAGGGCTTCTGCTCCTGGGAGGGAGCTGCTTGGCGCACTCTCTTACCCTTTCCTTTGCCTCGGGGCAGATATGACTGTCCTTTTGCCCGCTTGTTCTTATAGGAACGAAAGGACTGTGGCTGAAAAGACGGTGTCTTTTTCTGTTGGGAGGGGACCTGAGGTAAAAAGGTGGATTTCCCGGCTGTTGCCGTGGCCACCAAATCCGATAGACCGACCCCAAATAATTCCTCCCCTTTATACGGCAATACTTCCATATGCCGTTTGGAATCCGCATCACCTGACCACTGTCGCGTCCATAAACTTCTTCTGGCAGATATGGACATCGCACTTACTCTCGATGCCAGAGTGCAAATATCCCTCTGAGCATCTCGCATATAAAGAAAAGCATCCTTTAATTGCTCTATAGTCAATAAAATACTGTCCCTATCCAGGGTATCAATATTTTCAGTCAGGGAATCCGACCAAACCACCCCAGCACTGCACATCCATGCAGAGGCGATGGCTGGTCGCAGTATAACACCAGTATGAGTGTATATACTTTTCAGGGTAGTTTCCAGCCTCCTATCAGCTGGATCCTTGAGGGTGGCCGTTTCAGGAGACGGTAACGCCACTTGTTTTGATAAGCGTGTGAGTGCCTTATCCACCCTAGGGGGTGTTTCCCAGCGCGCCCTAACCTCTGGCGGGAAAGGATATAATGCCAATAACTTCTTTGAAATTAGCAGTTTTCTATCGGGGTTAACCCACGCTTCATCACACACTTCATTCAATTCCTCTGATTCAGGAAAAACTACAGGTAGTTTTTTCAGACCCCACATAATACCCCTTTTTGTGGTACTTGCAGTATCAGAGATATGCAAAGCCTCCTTCATTGCCGTGATCATATAACGTGTGGCCCTACTGGAAAATACGTTTGTTTCTTCACCGTCGACACTAGATTCGGTGTCCGTGTCTGGGTCTGTGTCGACCGACTGAGGTAAAGGGCGTTTTACAGCCCCTGACGGTGTCTGAGACGCCTGGACAGGTACTAACTGGTTTGCCGGCCGTCTCATGTCGTCAACTGATTTTTGTAACGTGCTGACATTATCACGTAATTCCATAAACAAAGCCATCCATTCCGGTGTCGACTCCCTAGGGGGTGACATCACCATTACCGGCAATTGCTCCGCCTCCACACCAACATCGTCCTCATACATGTCGACACACACGTACCGACACACAGCAGACACACAGGGAATGCTCTTATCGAAGACAGGACCCCACTAGCCCTTTGGGGAGACAGAGGGAGAGTTTGCCAGCACACACCCAAGCACTATAAATATATAGGAACAACCCTACAGAAGTGTTGTTTCCTTTATAGCAGCTTAATATATCAATATCGCCAAAAAAGTGCCTCCCCTCTCTGTTTTTTTACCCTGTTTCTGTAGTGCAGTGCAGGGGAGAGTCCTGGGAGCCTTCCTCGCAGCGGAGCTGTGCAGGAAAATGGCGCTGTGTGCTGAGGAGATAGGCCCCGCCCCCTATTTCGGCGGGTTCTTCTCCCGGTGTTTGTGAGACCTGGCAGGGGTTAAATACATCCATATAGCCCCAGGGGCTATATGTGATGTATTTTTAGCCAGAACAAGGTATTATCATTGCTGCCCAGGGCGCCCCCCCCCAGCGCCCTGCACCCTCAGTGACCGCTGGTGTGAAGTGTGCTGACAACAATGGCGCACAGCTGCAGTGCTGTGCGCTACCTCATGAAGACTGAAAAGTCTTCTGCCGCCGGTTTCTGGACCTCTTCACTTTTCGGCATCTGCAAGGGGGTCGGCGGCGCGGCTCCGGACTCCATGGCTGGGCCTGTGTTCGATCCCTCTGGAGCTAATGGTGTCCAGTAGCCTAAGAAGCCAATCCATCCTGCACGCAGGTGAGTTCACTTCTTCTCCCCTAAGTCCCTCGTTGCAGTGAGCCTGTTGCCAGCAGGACTCACTGAAAATAAAAAACCTAATAACTTTTTCTAAGCAGCTCTTTAGGAGAGCCACCTAGATTGCACCCTGCTCGGACGGGCACAAAAACCTAACTGAGGCTTGGAGGAGGGTCATAGGGGGAGGAGCCAGTGCACACCACTTAGTCCTAAAGCTTTTATTTTTGTGCCCTGTCTCCTGCGGAGCCGCTAATCCCCATGGTCCTGACGGAGTCCCAGCATCCACTAGGACGTCAGAGAAAATACATTTTAGGATACCCTCCTGCTTTCTATCAGCAGGATACTTAAGGGCGGCCATCTCAGGAGAGGGTAGAGCCCTTACAAACGTGTGAGCGCTTTATCCACCCTAGGGGGTGTTTCCCAACGCACCCTAACCTCTGGCGGGAAAGGATATAATGCCAATAACATTTTAGAAATTATCAGTTGTTATCGGGGGAAACCCACGCATCATCACACACCTCATTTAATTTCTCAGATTCAGGAAAACTACAGGTAGTTTTTCCTCACCGAACATAATACCCCTTTTTGGTGGTACTCGTATTATCAGAAATGTGTAAAACATTTTTCATTGCCTCAATCATGTAACGTGTGGCCCTACTGGAAGTCACATTTGTCTCTTCACCGTCGACACTGGAGTCAGTATCCGTGTCGGCGTCTATATCTGCCATCTGAGGTAACGGGCGCTTTAGAGCCCCTGACGGCCTATGAGACGTCTGGACAGGCACAAGCTGAGTAGCCGGCTGTCTCATGTCAACCACTGTCTTTTATACAGAGCTGACACTGTCACGTAATTCCTTCCAACAGTTCATCCACTCAGGTGTCGACCCCCTAGGGGGTGACATCACTATTACAGGCAATCTGCTCCGTCTCCACATCATTTTTCTCCTCATACATGTCGACACAAACGTACCGACACACAGCACACACACAGGGAATGCTCTGATAGAGGACAGGACCCCACTAGCCCTTTGGGGAGACAGAGGGAGAGTTTGCCAGCACACAACAGAGCGCTATATATATACAGGGATAACCTTATATAAGTGTTTTTCCCCTTATAGCTGCTGTATTGTTAATACTGCGCCTAATTAGTGCCCCCCTCTCTTTTTTAACCCTTTCTGTAGTGTAGTGACTGCAGGGGAGAGCCAGGGGAGCTTCCCTCCAACTGAGTTGTGAGGGAAAATGGCGCCAGTGTGCTGAGGAGATAGGCTCCGCCCCTTTTTCGCAGACTTTTCTCCTGCTTTTTTATGAATTCTGGCAGGGGTTAAAATTCATCCATATAGCCCTGGGGGCTATATGTGATGTATTTTCGCCAGCCAAGGTGTTTTTATTGCTGCTCAGGGCGCCCCCCCCTAGCGCCCTGCACCCTCAGTGACCGAAGTGTGAAGTGTGCTGAGGAGCAATGGCGCACAGCTGCAGTGCTGTGCGCTACCTTGGTGAAGACAGGACGTCTTCTGCCGCCGATTTTCCGGACCTCTTCTGTCTTCTGGCTCTGTAAGGGGGCCGGCGGCGCGGCTCTGGGACCCATCCATGGCTGGGCCTGTGATCGTCCCTCCGGAGCTAATGTCCAGTAACCTAAGAAGCCCAATCCACTCTGCACGCAGGTGAGTTCGCTTCTTCTCCCCTTAGTCCCTCGATGCAGTGAGCCTGTTGCCAGCAGGTCTCACTGAAAATAAAAAACCTAAAACTAAACTTTTCACTAAGCAGCTCAGGAGAGCCACCTAGTGTGCACCCTTCTCGTTCGGGCACAAAAATCTAACTGAGGCTTGGAGGAGGGTCATAGGGGGAGGAGCCAGTGCACACCAGGTAGTTCTAAAGCTTTACTTTTGTGCCCAGTCTCCTGCGGAGCCGCTATTCCCCATGGTCCTTACGGAGTCCCCAGCATCCACTTAGGACGTTAGAGAAATACTGTTTGTCCCTGGGTTAATTGTCTACTAAAATATGGATTTTTTAATATGACCATTGTTTATTGTGGGAAGAGAGATTTGGGAGATTTGTTATTTGGCAATTGTTTTAGTGCCAGAGAGGGTATTACATTTATTTGGTGTCCCTGGCATGGTTAGGTGATAGCCAATAGGATTATTGTGGAATGTGTATCCAGAGGATATATTTTGGAGTAGGGATTGTGTGCCCCCTCTTTGTGCAGTATGGTTTCCCATAACAAATTCCCATTTCCAATTAATTTTCAAAAAATTTGACATAATTTTCACCAAATCTAAGACTTTGTGTGGTTATTACATAATATAATCCTAAACCAATAGCCGACTTAACTGACCACAAAAAGTTATTTTCTGACAACTACATAACAAATGTTTGTGTCCATTCCTATTGACATCATAAGCAACTATTGACCAATGGCTTTTATGATTTCCATGAGATAAAATGATAATGGCAGTGTATAGGGGTGTCATCTAAACTGGCGCTTATTTGGCAGTTTTGACCTTAGTAAATAATAAGAATTTACTTACCGATAATTCTATTTCTCATAGTCCGTAGTGGATGCTGGGGACTCCGTCAGGACCATGGGGAATAGCGGCTCCGCAGGAGACAGGGCACAAAAATAAAAGCTTTAGGACTAGGTGGTGTGCACTGGCTCCTCCCCCTATGACCCTCCTCCAAGCCTCAGTTAGGATACTGTGCCCGGACGAGCGTACACAATAAGGAAGGATTTTGAATCCCGGGTAAGACTCATACCAGCCACACCAATCACACTGTACAACTTGTGATCTGAACCCAGTTAACAGCATGATAACAGAGGAGCCTCTGAAAAGATGGCTCACAACAATAACAACCCGATTTTTGTAACAATAACTATGTACAAGTATTGCAGACAATCCGCACTTGGGATGGGCGCCCAGCATCCACTACGGACTACGAGAAATAGAATTATCGGTAAGTAAATTCTTATTTTCTCTGACGTCCTAAGTGGATGCTGGGGACTCCGTCAGGACCATGGGGATTATACCAAAGCTCCCAAACGGGCGGGAGAGTGCGGATGACTCTGCAGCACCGAATGAGAGAACTCCAGGTCCTCCTCAGCCAGGGTATCAAATTTGTAGAATTTTGCAAACGTGTTTGCCCCTGACCAAGTAGCTGCTCGGCAAAGTTGTAAAGCCGAGACCCCTCGGGCAGCCGCCCAAGATGAGCCCACTTTCCGTGTGGAATGGGCTTTTACAGATTTTGGCTGTGGCAGGCCTGCCACAGAATGTGCAAGCTGAATTGTACTACAAATCCAACGAGCAATCGTCTGCTTAGAAGCAGGAGCACCCAGCTTGTTGGGTGCATACAGGATAAACAGCGAGTCAGTTTTCCTGACTCCAGCCGTCCTGGAAACATATATTTTCAGGGCCCTGACAACGTCCAGCAACTTGGAGTCCTCCAAGTCCCTAGTAGCCGCAGGCACCACAATAGGTTGGTTCAGGTGAAACGCTGATACCACCTTAGGGAGAAACTGGGGACGCGTCCGCAGTTCTGCCCTGTCCGAATGGAAAATCAGATATGGGCTTTTGTGAGACAAAACCGCCAATTCTGACACTCGCCTGGCCGAGGCCAGGGCCAACAGCATGGTCACTTTCCATGTGAGATATTTCAAATTCACAGATTTGAGCGGTTCAAACCAATGTGATTTGAGGAATCCCAGAACTACGTTGAGATCCCACGGTGCCACTGGAGGCACAAAAGGGGGTTGTATATGCAGTACTCCCTTGACAAATGTCTGGACTTCAGTAACTGAAGCCAATTCTTTCTGGAAGAAAATCGACAGGGCCGAAATTTGAACCTTAATGGACCCCAATTTGAGGCCCATAGACACTCCTGTTTGCAGGAATGCAGGAATCGACCCAGTTGAAATTCCTCAGTGGGGGCCTTCCTGGCCTCACACCACGCCACATATTTTCGCCAAATGCGGTGATAATGTTGTGCGGTCACCTCCTTCCTGGCATTGACCAGGGTAGGTATGACCTCTTCCGGAATGCCTTTTTCCCTTAGGATCCGGCGTTCAACCGCCATGCCGTCAAACGCAGCCGCGGTAAGTCTTGGAACAGACAGGGTCCTTGCTGAAGCAAGTTCCTTCTTAGCGGCAGAGGCCATGGGACCTCTGTGAGCATCTCTTGAAGTTCCGGGTACCAAGTCCTTCTTGGCCAATCCGGAGCCACGAGTATAGTTCTTACTCCTCTCTGTCTTATAATTCTCAGTACCTTGGGTATGAGAGGAAGAGGAGGGAACACATACACTGACTGGTACACCCACGGTGTTACCAGAGCATCCACAGCTATTGCCTGAGGGTCCTTTGACCTGGCGCAATACCTGTCCAGTTTTTTGTTGAGGCGGGACGCCATCATTGAAGATCGTGCCTGCTGAGGAAGTCTGCTTCCCAGTTGTCCACTCCCGGAATGAACACTGCTGACAGTGCTATCACATGATTCTCCGCCCAGCGGAGAATCTTTGCAGCTTCTGCCATTGCCCTCCTGCTTCTTGTGCCGCCCTGTCTGTTTACGTGGGCGACTGCCGTGATGTTGTCCGACTGGATCAGCACCGGCTGACCTTGAAGCAGAGGTCTTGCTAGGCATAGAGCATTGTAAATTGCCCTTAGCTCCAGTATATTTATGTGGAGAGAAGTCTCTAGACTTGACCACTTTCCCTGGAAATTTCTTCCCTGTGTGACTGCTCCCCAGCCTCTCAGGCTGGCATCCGTGGTCACCAGGATCCAATCCTGAATGCCGAATCTGCGGCCCTCTAGTAGATGAGCACTCTGCAGCCACCACAGAAGAGACACCCTTGTCCTCGGAGACAGGGTTATCCGCTGATGCATCTGAAGATGCGATCCGGACTATTTGTCCAGCAGATCCCACTGAAAAGTTCTTGCGTGAAATCTGCCGAATGGAATCGCTTCGTAAGAAACCACCATTTTTCCCAGGACCCTTGTGCAATGATGCACTGACACTTTTCCTGGTTTTAGGAGGTTCCTGACTAGCTCGGATAACTCCCTGGCTTTCTCCTCCGGGAGAAACACCTTTTTCTGGACTGTGTCCAGAATCATCCCTAGGAACAGCAGACGTGTCGTTGGGATCAGCTGCGATTTTGGAATATTTAGAATCCAGCCGTGCTGTTGTAGCAGCACCCGAGATAGTGCTACTCCGACCTCCAACTGTTCCCTGGACTTTGCCCTTATCAGGAGATCGTCCAAGTAAGGGATAAATAAGACGCCTTTTCTTTGAAGAAGAATCATCATTTCGGCCATTACCTTGGTAAAGACCCGGGGTGCCGTGGACAATCCAAACGGCAGCGTCTGAAACTGATAATGACAGTCCTGTACTACGAACCTGAGGTACCCTTGGTGAGAAGGGCAAATTGGGACATGAAGGTAAGCATCCTTGATGTCCAGGGACACCATATAGTCCCCTTCTTCCAAGTTCGCTATCACTGCTCTGAGTGACTCCATCTTGAATTTGAACCTTTTTATGTAAGTGTTCAAAGATTTCAGATTTAGAATAGGTCTCACCGAGCCGTCTGGCTTCGGTACCACAAATAGTGTGGAATAATACCTCTTTCCCTGTTGTAGGAGGGGTACTTTGATTATCACCTGCTGGGAATACAGCTTGTGAATTGCTTCCAATACGCCTCCCTGTCGGAGGGAGACGTTGGTAAAGCAGACTTCAGGCACCTGCGAGGGGGAGACGTCTCGAATTCCAATCTGTACCCCTGGGATACTACCTGTAGGATCCAGGGGTCTACTTGCGAGTGAGCCCACTGCGCGCAGAAACTCTTGAGACGACCCCCCACCGCACCTGAGTCCGCTTGTAAGGCCCCAGCGTCATGCTGAGGACTTTGCAGAAGCGGTGGAGGGCTTCTGTTTCTGGGAAGAGGCTGTCTGCTGCAGTCTTTTTCCCTTTCCTCTACCCCGGGGCAGATATGACTGGCCTTTTGCCCGCTTGCCCTTATGGGGACGAAAGGACTGAGGCTGAAAAGACGGTGTCTTTTTCTGGTGAGAGGTGAGTTGGGGTAAAAAGGTGGATTTTCCAGCTGTTGCTGTGGCCACCAGGTCCGAAAGACCGACCCCAAATAACTCCTCCCCTTTATACGGCAATACTTCCATGTGCCGTTTGGAATCCGCATCACCTGACCACTGTCGTGTCCATAAACATCTTCTGGCAGAAATGGACATCGCACTTACTCTTGATGCCAGGGTGCAAATATCCCTCTGTGCATCACGCATATATAGAAAACGCATCTTTTAAACGCTCTATAGTCAATAAAATACTGTCCCTGTCAAGGGTATCAATATTTTCAGTCAGGGAATCCGACCAAGCCACCCCAGCGCTGCACATCCAGGCTGAGGCAATCGCTGGTCGCAGTATAACACCAGTATGAGTGTATATACTTTTTTGGACATTTTCCAGCTTCCTATCAGCTGGTTCCTTGAGGGCGGCCGTATCAGGAGACGGTAACGCCACTTGTTTTGATAAGCATGTGAGTGCCTTATCCACCCTAGGGGGTGTTTCCCAACGCGCCCTAACTTCTGGCGGGAAAGGGTATAATGCCAATAATTTCTTAGATATTAGCAGTTTTTTATCGGGGGTAACCCCCGCTTCATCACACACTTCATCAATTTATCTGATTCAGGAAAAACTACGGGTAGTTTTTTCACACCCCACATAATACCCTTTTTTGTGGTACTTGTAGTATCAGAAATATGTAACGCCTCCTTCATTGCCGTGATTATGTAACGTGTGGCCCTACTGGAAAATACGTTTGTTTCTTCACCGTCGACACTGGAGTCAGTGTCCGTGTCTGTGTCTATGTCGACCGACTGAGGTAATGGGCGTTTTAAAGCCCCTGACGGTGATTTGAGACGCCTGGACAGGTACTAATTGGTTTGCCGGCCGTCTCATATCGTCAACCGACCTTGTAGCGTGTTGACACTATCACGTAATTCCATAAATAAAGCCATCCATTCCGGTGTCGACTCCCTAGGGGGTGACATCCCATTACAGGCAATTGCTCCGCCTCCACTAACATCGTCCTCATACCTGTCGACACACACGTACCGACACACGGCACACACACAGGGAATGCTCTGATAGAGGACAGGACCCCACTAGCCCTTTGGGGAGACAGAGGGAGAGTTTGCCAGCACACACCAAGGCGCTATAATTATACAGGGACAACCTTATAGTAAGTGTTTTCCCTTATAGCAGCTTAATATATATTAATATCGCCAAAATATGCCCCCCCTCTCTGTTTTAACCCTGTTTCTGTAGTGCAGTGCAGGGGAGAGCCTGGGAGCCTTCCCACCAGCGGATCTGTGTGGGAAAAATGGCGCTGTGTGCTGAGGAGATAGGCCCCGCCCCCTTCACGGCGGGCTCTTCTCCCGGTTTTTTCTGTAATCCTGGCAGGGGTTAAATACATCCATATAGCCCAGGGGCTATATGTGATGTATTTTTAGCCAGTAAAGGTAATTACATTGCTGCCCAGGGCGCCCCCCCCCCAGCGCCCTGCACCCTCAGTGACCGCGGTGTGAAGTGTGCTGAGAGCAATGGCGCACAGCTGCAGTGCTGTGCGCTACCTTAAGAAGACTGGGAAGTCTTCAGCCGCCGATTTCCGGACCTCTTCTCTCTTCAGCATCTGTAAGGGGGCCGGCGGCGCGGCTCCGGTGACCCATCCAGGCTGTACCTGTGATCGTCCCTCTGGAGCTAGTGTCCAGTAGCCTAAGAAGCCCAATCCATCCTGCACGCAGGTGAGTTCGCTTCTTCTCCCCTTAGTCCCGCGTTGCAGTGAGCCTGTTGCCAGCAGGACTCACTGAAAATAAAAAACCTAACAAACTTTTATTCTAAGCAGCTCTTTAGGAGAGCCACCTAGATTGCACCCTTCTCGGCCGGGCACAAAAATCTAACTGAGGCTTGGAGGAGGGTCATAGGGGGAGGAGCCAGTGCACACCACCTAGTCCTAAAGCTTTTATTTTTGTGCCCTGTCTCCTGCGGAGCCGCTATTCCCCATGGTCCTGATGGAGTCCCCAGCATCCACTTAGGACGTCAGAGAAATCTACGTTCTCTGCCTGAAAAACGCTCCATATCTGTGCTACATTGTAGTATATAGTAGGAGGACAGTGCAGAATGTTGCTGTGACCACCAGTGTATATATATAGCAGTACGGTACAGTAGTCCACTGCTCTACTTACCTCTGTGTCGTCAAGTATACTATGCATCCATACCTGTGCTGCTTTTTAGTTGTGCTCAGTATATAGTAGGAGGGGACAGTGCAGAATGTTGCTGTGACCACCAGTATATATATAGCAGTACGGTACAGTAGTCCACTGCTCTACCTACCTCTGTGTCATCACGTATGCTATGCATCCATACCTGTGCTGCATTTAAGTTGTGCGCAGTATACAGTAGGAAGGGAACAGTGCAGAATGTTGCTGTGACGACCAGTATATATATAGCAGTACGGTACAGTAATCCACTGCTCTACCTACCTCTGTGTCATAGCAGTACGGTACAGTAGTCCACTGCTCTGCCTACCTCTGTGTCGTAAAGTATACTATGCATCCATACCTGTGCTGCATTTTAGTTGTGCGCAGTATATAGTAGGAGGTGACAGTGCAGAATGTTGCTGTGACCACTAGTATATATATAGCAGTACGGTACAGTAGTCCACTGCTCTACCTACCTCCTTGTCGTCAAGTATACTATGCATCCATACCTGTGCTGCATTTTAGTTGTGCGCAGTATATAGCAGGAGGGGACAGTGCAGAATGTTGCTGTGACCACCAGTATATATATAGCAGTACGGTACGGTAGTCCACTGCTCTACCTACCTCTGTGTCGTCAAGTATACTATGCATCCATACCTGTGCTGCATTTTAGTTGTGCGCAGTATATAGTAGGAGGGGACAGTGCAGAATGTTGCTGTAACCACCAGTATATATTTAGCAGTACGGTACAGTAGTCCACTGCACCTACCTCTGTGTCGCCAAGTATACTACAAAAATTCAGTAAAATGACCCAAAAATCAAAATTAAAAGCGTCTGATGAGAAGCGTAAACTTGCCAATATGCCATTTACGACACGGAGTGGCAAGGAACGGCTGAGGCCCTGGCCTATGTTCATGGCTAGTGGTTCAGATTCACATGAGGATGGAAGCACTCATCCTCTCGCTAGAAAACTGCAGTGCCACTCCTAGATGGGCCAGGTGTTTGTGTCGGCCACTTGGGTCGCTTAGCTTAGTCACACAGCTACCTCATTGCACCTCTTTTTTTCTTTGCATCATGTGCTGTTTGGGGACTATTTTTTAAATCTGCCATCCTGTCTGAGACTGCAGTGCCACTCCTAGATGGGCCAGGTGTTTGTGTCGGCCACTTGGGTCGCTTAGCTTAGTCACACAGCTGCCTCATTGCCCCTCTTTTTTTCTTTGCATCATGTGCTGTTTGGGGACTATTTTTTAAATCTGCCATCCTGTCTGACACTGCAGTGCCACTCCTAGATGGGCCAGGTGTTTGTGTCAGCCACTTGGGTCGCTTAGCTTAGTCACACAGCTACCTCATTGCGCCTCTTTTTTTCTTTGCATCATGTGCTGTTTGGGGACTATTTTTTAAATCTGCCATCCTGTCTGACACTGCAGTGCCACTCCTAGATGGGCCAGGTGTTTGTGTCGGCCACTTGGGTCGCTTAGCTTAGCCATCCAGTGACCTCGGTGCAAATTTTAGGACTAAAAATAATATTGTGAGGTGTGAGGTGTTCAGAATAGACTGGAAATGAGTGGAAATTATGGTTATTGAGGTTAATAATACTATGGGATCAAAATGACCCCCAAATTCTATGATTTAAGCTGTTTTTGAGGGGGTTTTGTAAAAAAACACCCGAATCCAAAACACACTCGAATCCGACAAAAAATTTTCAGGGAGGTTTTGCCAAAACGCGTCCGAATCCAAAACACGGCCGCGGAACCGAATCCAAAACCAAAACACAAAACCCGAAAAATTTCCGGTGCACATCACTAAAAAAATATATATATTTCATGTGACCTAGAAAGATGGATATTGACTTAGAGATAGTATAACTCTTCTCCGGTTTGCTCCCACAATCCAAAAACTGGTTAATTGGCTACCAGCAAAAATTAACACTGGTGTAAATATGTGTTTGTGTACGTGTGGTAGGGAATATAGGCCCAGTTTTATTAAACCTTTGAAAATGATCAATTTCACGGTGATAAAGTACAAACCAACCATCTCCTAACTGTCATGTTACAGGCTGTGTTTGAAAAATGACAGTTAGACGCTGATTGGTTGGTATTTTATCACCAGACAATTTATCACTCTCCAAAGCTTGATAAATATAGGCCATAGATTTGTAAAAGCTCCACTAGGGCAGGGACTGATGTTAATGGGCAAATATTCTCTGTAAAGCGCTGCGGAATATGCGTGCGCTATATAAATAACTGGTAATAACTCATATGTCTGTTGTAACAAATCAACATGTATCACCTCTCATTACTGGGGCAATAATTCTAAAACAGGTGGTAAAGAGAAAATTACTAGAGGTATTGGGCCTTATTTAACGAGGAGGCATAGCCCCATTAGCACTCACTAAAAGTTATGTACTCCTTTCAGCAGAGCCGTAACGTGACATTTAGGTGCCCAGTGTCAGAAAGAGAATTGGTGTACCTCCCCCCCTCCCCCCCCATAACTAATCTAGGGCCAGTGCCTATGCGCTGTGGCCTGAGCACTCGGCACACAAATATACCCCTTTCACATCGCACAAATAACCCGGTATCGACACGGCATATTGCCGTGTCGACACGGGTCAGTGTGCGATGTGAAAGCACTTTCAGCAAATTAGCGGGTCGCCTGACCCGGTAATTCAACCCGGTATAAAAGAAGGATTATACCCGGGTTGAATACCGGGTCAGGCGCAGTGTGAATGGGAGCCGTGTCGATGCAACACGGTTCCCATTCACAGCATAGGGAGAGGCAGCGCAGGAGATGAGCTCATCTCCCAGCGCCACCTCCTTCTCCGCCCTGCTGCGCCCCCCCCCCCCCCCCCCCCCGCTGCTATTGCAACTGACCCGGTATATTGCCGGGTCGGAAAGCCATCAAAGGAGAGCAAATGCCGGATCCCACGCGGTAGATCTGAAAGCGGCATTAGTTACACACCTAGCAACACCACACTACAGCACCTTTGCCACACATACAGTGCAGCTTGTTCCAGAAGCCTTACCGAGGGACTGAGGAAGAGTGTATTGTAGGGCAGCTCTCAGAGGTACAGGGGAGCTGGCCGCACGTTGCCACTGCAGGAAGCTTCTCTCCCTGTCCTCTCACTGAGGAGATACAAGAAGCAAATGCCCTGCGACATGGCTTAGCTTCCTGTTCAGACCTCCATCCCTCAGAGGATAACTAAAACCTGTCAGCTACAGGCGGGGCGGGGAGGGAGTTGAGGAGGATTTGCTGCGGTTGAAGAAGGGGGAGCCGGGAGAGGCCGGAGCCTGCGGCGGTGTTATGTATGTTACAAAAGCAGGAGCTGGGCGCTCCTCACTGCAGCTAGTACTGTAGCTAGCGGCGGTGATTGTGGGGCTGCCAGGCATGGAAGGAGACAGCAGTGCGGCACAGCCCTGCGGGTTCTGCCAGTGGTCCTGCACCTATATTATTAGTATGCCTTGTAGAAGCATGGGGAAAATCTTTATTAATATGGCAGAAACAGGTATGAAGTGATTATTTATCAGATATATTAAATATATATACTACTTGAAATGTAATGTTATAGGAATGAAGGTTTACAGTAAATGAAGGTACAGTATATATTTTTAAAAGATTATTTTTAAGCACACACAGTGTATTCTGTTAAAACATATTACATGTTTTGATAGAATACACGTTGTTAATTAACGGGAAAGGTGCAAACATTTTTAACAAGATGCATGAGCTGCACCAGGGCTATTCCACTCTGTGATACCCACAGAGTGGGAATAGTACCTGTGGCAAGTGCAGCTCGGCAAGCGCAGCGAGCCCGCAAGGAGGCTCCTAGCGCTCGTCCCACTGCCGGCATTCTGGAGGCTGGGATCCCGGCATCGGTATTCTGACTGGGATTCCATATACAACCCGCAAATACTGTAACCTCTGCAGAATTTCCTGCCATCTTGCCCTGATCTCTGAAATGTTTCCTGTGTGAGGTACAGATGTGTCCTTGCTCATCCATCCCATGAACGGGTCAGATGAGTAAGGACTCATCTGTATATGTACAATACGTTAGGAGAAGATAGATATATAGAGACATATTTACCACATGGACGTCACAAAGGGGGTGAGGAAGGTGCGGCCCGCAACCGGGTGTCACTCACCGAGGGGTGACACCAAAATGCCGGCTCCTGCTTAGTGACAGGAGCCAAGTGCTACACTGTTACATTATGTGCAGCACTCGGCTCCTGTCACTGTGTAGGAGCCGCCACTGGAGAAACAGCACTCTCCAGGAGGCAGACTGCACCTCCCAACCCCTCAAAGTGATGAAAAATGGGTTTGGAACGTGAAGCCCCTCCCACGAAGCCCCACCCACTCCCGGGAAGCCACATCCCCTTTTCTGCCGACACCTCCCCAGGTGTTCACAACGTAAGTGACGCCTCTGGTTTACCATACTATCCCTTTTAACTGGAACACTCATGGATTACACAGGATCTTTGTCTGACTAAAACCAGCTGGTTTGATGTGGCTCGAAGTTAGCCAGCCACAGAACCTGTATAATTCATGAGTGTACCGGTTTAATGGGATAGTATGGTAAACAAATAAATATATATATATAATAAGAATTTACTTACCGATAATTCTATTTCTCATAGTCCGTAGTGGATGCTGGGGACTCCGTAAGGACCATGGGAAATAGCGGCTCCGCAGGAGACTGGGCACATCTAAAGAAAGCTTTAGGACTAACTGGTGTGCACTGGCTCCTCCCCCTATGACCCTCCTCCAAGCCTCAGTTAGGATACTGTGCCCGGACGAGCGTACACAATAAGGAAGGATTTTGAATCCCGGGTAAGACTCATACCAGCCACACCAATCACACCGTATAACTTGTGATCTGAACCCAGTAAACAGTATGATAACAGAGGAGCCTCTGAAAAGATGACTCCCAACAATAATAACCCGATTTTTGTAACAATAACTATGTACAAGTATTGCAGACAATCCGCACTTGGGATGGGCGCCCAGCATCCACTACGGACTATGAGAAATAGAATTATCGGTAAGTAAATTCTTATTTTCTCTAACGTCCTAAGTGGATGCTGGGGACTCCGTAAGGACCATGGGGATTATACCAAAGCTCCCAAACGGGCGGGAGAGTGCGGATGACTCTGCAGCACCGAATGAGAGAACTCCAGGTCCTCCTCAGCCAGGGTATCAAATTTGTAGAATTTAGCAAACGTGTTTGCCCCTGACCAAGTAGCTGCTCGGCAAAGTTGTAAAGCCGAGACCCCTCGGGCAGCCGCCCAAGATGAGCCCACCTTCCTTGTGGAACGGGCTTTTACAGATTTTAGCTGTGGCAGGCCTGCCACAGAATGTGCAAGCTGAATTGTACTACAAATCCAACGAGCAATAGTCTGCTTAGAAGCAGGAGCACCCAGCTTGTTGGGTGCATACAGGATAAACAGCGAGTCAGATTTCCTGACTCCAGCCGTCCTGGAAACATATTGTCAGGGCCCTGACAACATCCAGCAACTTGGATTCCTCCAAGTCCCTAGTAGCCGCAGGCACCACAATAGGTTGGTTCAGGTGAAAACGCTGGAACCACCTTAGGGAGAAACTGAGGACGAGTCCTCAATTTCGCCCTGTCCGAATGGAAAATCAGATAAGGGCTTTTACAGGATAAAGCCGCCAATTCTGACACGCGCCTGGCCCAGGCCAGGGCCAACAGCATGACCACTTTCCATGTGAGATATTTTAACTCCACAGATTTAAGTGGTTCAAACCAATGTGACTTTTGGAACCCAAACTACATTGAGATCCCAAATTGCCACTGGAGGCACAAAAGGAGGCTGTATATGCAGTACCCCTTTTACAAACGTCTAAACTTCAGGGACTGAAGCTAGTTCTTTTTTGGAAGAAAATTGATAGGGCCGAAATCTGAACCTTAATGGACCCCAATTTCAGGCCCATAGACACTCCTGTTTGCAGGAAATGTAGGAATCGACCCAGTTGAATTTCCTCCGTCGGGCCTTACTGGCCTCGCACTACGCAACATATTTTCGCCAATTGCGGTGATAATGTTTTTGCGGTTACATCCTTCCTGGCTTTAGATCAGGATATGGATGACTTCATCCGGAATGCCTTTTTTCCTTCAGGATCCGGTGTTCAACCGGCATGCCGTCAAACGCAGCCGCGGTAAGTCTTGGAACAGACAGGGTCCTTGCTGGAGCAGGTCCCTTCTTAGAGGTAGAGGCCACGGATCCTCCGTGAGCATCTCTTGAAGTTCCGGTTACCAAGTCCTTCTTGGCCAATCCGGAGCCACGAATATAGTGCTTTCTCCTCTCCATCTTATCAATCTCAGTACCTTGGGTATGAGAGGCAGAGGAGGGAACACATACACTGACTGGTACACCCACGGTGTTACCAGAGCGTCTACAACTATTGCCTGAGGGTCTCTTGACCTGGCGCAATACCTGTCGAGTTTTTTAATCATGTGGACGACTTCTGGGTGAAGTCCCCACTCTCCCGGGTGGAGGTCGTGCTGAGGAAGTCTGCTTCCCAGTTGTCCACTCCCGGAATGAATACTGTTGACAGTGCTATCACATGATTTTCCGCCCAGCGAAGAATCCCTGCAGCTTCTGTCATTGCCCTCCTGCTTATTGTGCCACTCTGTCTGTTTACGTGGGTGACTGCCATGATGTTGTCCGACTGGATCAACACTGGCTGACCTTGAAGCAGAGGTCTTGCTAAGCTTAGAGCATTGTAAATGGCCCTTAGCTTCAGGATATTTATGTGAAGTGATGTATCCAGGCTTGACCCTAAGCCCTGGATATTCCTTCCCTGTGTGACTGCTCCCCAGCCTCGCAGGCTGGCATCCGTGGTCACCAGGACCCAGTCCTGAATGCCGAATCTGCGGCCCTCTAGAAGATGAGCACTCTGCAACCACCACAGGATGGATACCCTTGTCCTTGGTGACAGGGTTATCCGCTGATGCATCTGAAAATGCGACCCGGACCATTTGTCCAGTAGGTTCCACTGGAAAGTTCTTGCGTGGAATCTAACGAATGGGATTGCTTCGTAGGAAGCCACCATTTTTACCCAGAACCCTTGTGCATTGATGCACTGAGACTTGGTTCGGTTTTAGGAGGTTCCTGACTAGCTCGGATAACTCCCTGGCTTTCTCTTCCGGGAGAAACACCTTTTTTCTGGACTGTGTCCAGGATCATCCCTAGGAAACAGAAGACAAGTCGTCGGAACCAGCTGCGATTTTGGAAAATTGAGAATCCAATCGTGCTGCCGCAACACTACCTGAGATAGTGCTACACCGACTTCCAACTGTTCCCTGGATCTTACCCTTATCAGGGAATCGTCCAAGTAAGGGATAACTAAAATTCCCTTCCTTCGAAGGGATATCATTTCGGCCATTACCTTGGTAAAGACCCGGGGTGCCGTGGACCATCCCTACGGCAGCGTCTGAACTGATAGTGACAGTTCTGTACCATAACCTGAGGTACCCTTGGTGAGAAGGGTAAATTTTGACATGAAGGTAAGCATCCTTGATGTCCCGAGACATCATGTAGTCCCCTTCTTCCAGGTTCGCAATCACTGCTCTGAGTGACTCAATCTTGAATTTGAACCTCTGTATGTAAGTGTTCAAAGATTTTAGATATAGAATCGGTCTCACCGAGCCGTCTGGCTTCGGTACCACAATAGTGTGGAATAATACCCCGTTCCCTGTTGCAGGAGGGGTACCTTGATTATCACCTGCTGGGAATACAGCTTGTGAATGGCTTCCAAAACTGCCTCCCTGTCAGAGGGAGACGTCGGTAAAGCCGACTTTTGGAAACGGTGAGGGGGAGACGTCTCGAATTCCAATATGTACCCTTTTACTGGTAGAATTGGACAACGCACTTATACTTGATGCCAGTCGGCAAATATTCCGCTGTGCATCATGCATATATAGAAATGCATCTTTTAAATGCTCTATAGGCAATAATATACTATCCTTATCTAGGATATCAATATTTCCAGTCAGGGAATCCGACCATGCCAACCCAGCACTGCACCTCCAGGCTGAGGCGATTGCTGGTCGCAGTATAACACCAGTATGTGTGTAAATACATTTTTGGATACCCTCCTGCTTTCTATCAGCAGGATCCTTAAGGGCGGCCATCTCATGAGAGGGTAGAGCCCTTGTTCTTACAAGCGTGTGAGCGCCTTATCCCCCCTAGGGGGTGTTTCCCAACGCACCCTAACCTCTGGCGGGAAAGGGTATACAGCCAATACTTTTTAAGAAATTATCAATTGTTTTCGGGGGGAAACCCACGCATCATCACACACCTCATTTTATTTCTCAGATTCAGGAAAACTACAGGTAGTTTTTCCCTCACCGAACATAATACCCCTTTTTGGTGGTACTCGTATTATCAGAAATGTATAAAACATTTTCCATTGTCTCAATCATGTAACGTGTGGCCCTACTGGAAATCACGGTTGTCTCTTCACTGTCGACACAGGAGTCAGTATCCGTGTCGGCGTCTGTATCTGCCATCTGAGGTAACGGGCGCTTTAGAGCCCCTGACGGCCTACGAGACGTCTGGACAGGCACAAGCTGAGTAGCCGGCTGTCTCATGTCAACCACTGTTTTTTTATACAGAGCTGACACTGTCACGTAATTTTCAACAGTACATCCACTCAGGTGTCGACCCCCTAGGGGGTGACATCACTGTTACAGACACTCTGCTCCGTCTCCACATCCTTTTTCTCCTCATACATGTCGACACAAACGTACCGACACACAGCACACACACAGGGAATGCTCTGATAGAGGACAGGACCCCACTAGCCCTTTGGGGAGACAGAGGGAGAGTATGCCAGCACACACCAGAGCGCTATATATATATACAGGGATAACCTTATATAAGTGTTTTTCCCCTTATAGCTGCTGTATGTTTTAATACTGCGCCTAATTAGTGCCCCCCTCTCTTTTTTTAACCCTTTCTGTAGTGTAGTGACTGCAGGGAAGAGCCAGGGAGCTTCCCTCCAACTGAGCTGTGAGGGAAAATGGCGCCAGTGTGCTGAGGAGATAGGCTCCGCCCCCTTTTCGGCGGCCTTATCTCCCGTTTTTCTGTATATTCTGGCAGGGGTTAAATGCATCCATATAGCCCAGGAGCTATATGTGATGTATTTTTTGCCATGTAAGGTATTTTTATCATGTTTTATTGCGTCTCAGGGCGCCCCCCCCAGCGCCCTGCACCCTCAGTGACCGGAGTATGAAGTGTGCTGAGAGCAATGGCGCACAGCTGCAGTGCTGTGCGCTACCTTATTGAAGACAGGAACGTCTTCTGCCGCCGATTTTTCCGGACCTCTTCGCTCTTCTGGCTCTGTAAGGGGGCCGGCGGCGCGGCTCCGGGACCCATCCAGGCTGGGCCTGTGATCGTCCCTCTGGAGCTAATGTCCAGTAGCCAAGAAGCCCAATCCACTCTGCACGCAGGTGAGTTCGCTTCTTCTCCCCTTAGTCCCTCGATGCAGTGAGCCTGTTGCCAGCAGGTCTCACTGAAAATAACAAACCTAAACTAAAACTTTCACTAAGAAGCTCAGGAGAGCCCCTAGTGTGCACCCTTCTCGTCGGGCACAGAAATCTAACTGAGGCTTGGAGGAGGGTCATAGGGGGAGGAGCCAGTGCACACCAGTTAGTCCTAAAGCTTTCTTTAGATGTGCCCAGTCTCCTGCGGAGCCGCTATTCCCCATGGTCCTTACGGAGTCCCCAGCATCCACTTAGGACGTTAGAGAAATATATATATATATATATACTGTATATAATTATATTATATAATACTATTGATAGATAGATAGATAGATAGATAGATAGATAGATAGATAGATAGATAGATAGATAGATCATACCTCCCAACTTTGATAAAGCATGAAGCGAGACTCCTGTATGGTAAAGCCGCGACCGCTAGGAAAGGGGGCATGGCTTCAGAGAAAAGGGACAAGGATGCACAGTAATGTTGCAATCATGAGCCACGCACCTGTTTTCAATCACTGTAGGGGCATGGCCAGCACTCTGAGCTGCTGACATGCCTCCAGTCTCTCTGTCTCCGTGGATAGACGCTGTATGCGCACAGCATCTATTCACTGTTGCTCTACAGCAGAGCAGCGATTGACAAGAGCCTCCTAAATGCTGCCCCTCCCACGCAGGACACTGCGGAATGCGGGTGGGGTAGTCCCTAAATAATGGATTTACCCGGCAAAAATCGGGACAGTTGGGAGGTATATATACACACACACAAAGAGAAAACTCAGCATTCACCCTAGCAAGCTCACTTATCCTCAACACATCAATAATTAAATAAATGATGGATTATGGGGAACACATGTAAAAATAGTAAATACTGAGGTGCTGCACCCGTAAGCAGCAAAAGACTGAAAAATAGGTCACCAACCTATACAACAGATACAAATTGGAACAGTCTTACATGCGCTGGGATAGACGTTACAGTCCAGATTTCAAATCCAATGAATATCCCTCAATGTTCCTCGTGATGAATCATGGGAAAAAAAGAAGAGAACATATATAGTGTAATAATGTCAGATGCTAAAAATACACCCAGCGTACTAATTCTTTTCTGTCAAAAAGGTGTAAAGAGTCCACTTCCAAATGAGATTCCACTCCAGATAAGACTCAGAAACCCAGAATCCTCTTCTATGGTCACCACACACTCAGTGAATTGAATAGTGGGATGCTCACATGTATGCTTACTTTTTGTAAACAGCCACTGTTTCCACAAAGGTATCTATGGGGATCATTCCGACCTGAACGCTCGCTGCAGTTTGTCGAAGCGCAGCGATCACGTCAGAACTGCGCATGCGCCGGCGCCGCAGTGCGCCAGCGCATGGCAGTCGTCGTTGCCTAGTGATCGCCTCTGAGACAAAGGCGGTCGCTGGGGCGGGAGGGGGCTGGACAGGGGCAGCGGTCCGGCCAACACAGGCATGGCCGGACCATTGGGGGGGCCGTGGCGGTTGTGTGACATCTCACGCAGCCGCTGTGGCCAGCGGCAGCGACGAACAACTCCCGGCCAGCCGCAGGAGCTGCGCTGGCAGGGAGTTACAAAAAGCATCGCCGCTGTGCGATGCTTTTGTATTTGTGCGGGGGGGGGGGGCGGCACTGACATGCGGGGCGGACTAGCCCTGTGCTGGGCATCCCCCGCATGTCAGGGAAGATGATCGTAGCTGTGCTAAATTTAGCACAGCTACGATCAACTCGGAATGACCCCCTTTATCGCTTCTCGCCTTTTGGTATGGGAAAGTTGCATCAATATAATACAGGAGGTCTGAATCACATTATGGTTCAATCCAAATTGCACAGAAGGGAACACCAGATGTGACCCGGGTATATATAGGTATAGTCCCCTGTGTTTATGAACCCTTAATGCCGTACTTCATAAAATGTCACTATTTTTCTTCGCGTTTCAGCGCTCTGCTGCGCCTTTTTCAAGATGAGTGTCTGTAAGATAATATTTTGCACAATGTACATATACTGCATCCCTGTCCAAATATATCTAATTTTATAAATACATCTGACTTGACATAGAATAGAATCTCTACTTACCAAAAGGTGAAAAAGGGGTCTCCATATATGGCCAAAGATACTGCCTCCAACCAAATCTGATTAGCAGAAAGGTATAATCCGCCCAAATGATGGGGGTTTAGTTAGTGAATTGGCCAATGCACAGAAGCCTGCAAACCAGACACCAAGGTAACCAACCTTCTTGCAGGTCCTACACTAGTCTTAAGACTCTGTGATAGTGTAGGACCTGCAAGAAGGTGGGGTACCTCGGCATCCGGTTTGCAGGCTTCTGTGCATTGGCCAATTCACTAACTAAACCCCCATCATTTATTTATTAATGTGTTCAGGATAAGTGAGCTTGCTATGGTCATTGCTGAGTTTTCTGTTTGTATGTATTTAAGTAATGTGGTCACGGGCTACATACACCCCACCCTATGAGTGGTAAGTGCAGTCGTGGGGTGGCGAGTTCTGTGGTTTTGTATCTGTGTGTGTGTATATATAATAAGAATTTACTTACCGATAATTCTATTTCTCGGAGTCCGTAGTGGATGCTGGGGTTCCTGAAAGGACCATGGGGGGGGATAGCGGCTCCGCAGGAGACAGGGCACAAAAAGTAAAGCTTTAGGATCAGGTGGTGTGCACTGGCTCCTCCCCCTATGACCCTCCTCCAAGCCTCAGTTAGGTACTGTGCCCGGACGAGCGTACACAATAAGGAAGGATTTATGAATCCCGGGTAAGACTCATACCAGCCACACCAATCACACTGTACAACCTGTGATCTGAACCCAGTTAACAGTATGATAACAGCGGAGCCTCTGAAAAGATGGCTCACAACAATAATAACCCGATTTTTGTAACTATGTACAAGTAATGCAGATAATCCGCACTTGGGATGGGCGCCCAGCATCCACTACGGACTCCGAGAAATAGAATTATCGGTAAGTAAATTCTTATTTTCTCTATCGTCCTAGTGGATGCTGGGGTTCCTGAAAGGACCATGGGGATTATACCAAAGCTCCCAAACGGGCGGGAGAGTGCGGATGACTCTGCAGCACCGAATGAGAGAACTCCAGGTCCTCCTTAGCCAGGGTATCAAATTTGTAGGATTTTACAAACGTGTTTGCCCCTGACTAAATAACCGCTCGGCAAAGTTGTAAAGCCGAGACCCCTCGGGCAGCCGCCCAAGATGAGCCCACCTTCCTTGTGGAATGGGCATTTACATATTTTGGCTGTGGCAGGCCTGCCACAGAATGTGCAAGCTGAATTGTATTACACATCCAACTAGCAAAAGTCTGCTTAAAAGCAAGAGCACCCAGTTTGTTGGGTGCATACAGGATAACAGCAAGTCAGTTTTCCTGACTCCAGCCGTCCTGGAACCTATATTTTCAGGGCCCTGACCACATCTAGCAACTTGGAGTCCTCCAAGTCCCTAGTAGGCGCAAGACACCACAATAAGCTGGTTCAGGTGAAACACTGACACCACCTTAGGGAGAGAACTGGGGACGAGTCCGCAGCTCTGCCCTGTCCGAATGGACAAACAGATATGGGCTTTTTTGAGAAAAAAACCACCAATTTGACACTCGCCTGGTCCAGGCCAGGTCCAAGAGCATGTTCACTTTTCATGTGAGATGCTTCAAATCCACAGATTTGACTGGTTTTAAACCAATGTGTTTTGAGGAATCCCAGAACTACGTTGAGATTCCACAGTGCCACTGGAGGCACAAAGGGGGGTTGTATATGCAATACTCCCTTGACAAACTTCTGGACTTCAGGAACTGAAGCCACTTCTTTCTGGAAGAAAAATCGACAGGGCCGAAATTTGAACCTTAATGGACCCCAATTTGAGGCTCATAGACACTCCTGTTTGCAAGAAATGCAGGAATCGACCGAGTTGAAATTTCTTCGTGGGGCCTTCCTGGCCTCACACCACGCAACATATTTTCGCCACATGTGGTGATAATGTTGTGCGGTCACCTCCTTTCTGGCTTTGACCATGGTAGGAATGACCTCTTCCTGAATGCCTTTTCCCTTAGGATCCGGCGTTCCACCGCCATGCCGTCAAACGCAGCTGCGGTAAGTCTTGGAACAGACATGGTACTTGCTGAAACAAGTCCCTTCTTAGCGGCAGAGGCCATAAGTCCTCTGTGAGCATCTCTTGAAGTTCCGGGTACCAAGTCCTTCTTGGCCAATCCGGAGCCATGAGTATAGGCCCTCATTCCGAGTTGTTCGCTCGGTATTTTTCATCGCATCGCAGTGAGAATTCTCTTAGTGCGCATGCGTAATGTTCGCACTGCGCATGCGTCAAGTAACTTTACTAAGAAGAAAGTAATTTTACTCACGGCTTTTTCGTCGCTCCGGAGAACGCATTGTGATTGACAGGAAATGGGTGTTACTGGGCGGATGTACGGCGTTTTAGGGGCGTGTGGCAGGAAACGCTACCGTTTCCGGAAAAAACGCAGGCGTGTCTGGAGAAACGGTGGGAGTGCTTGGGCGAACGCTGGGTGTGTTAATGACGTCAGCCGGGACCGAAAAGCACTGAATTGATCGCACAGGCAGAGTAAGTCTGGAGTTACTCAGAAACTGCTAACTCGGTTTTGATCGCAATATTGCGAATACATCGGTCGCACATTTAAGATGTTTAGATTCACTCCCAGTAGGCGGCGGCTTAGCGTGTGTAACTCTGCTATAATCGCCTTGCGAGCGAACAACTCGGAATGAGGGCCATAGTTCTTACTCCTCTACGTCTTATAATTCTCAGTACCTTAGGTATGAAAAGCAGAGGATGGAACACATACACCGACTGGTACACCCACGGTGTTACCAGAACGTCCACAGCTATTGCCTGAGGGTCTCTTAACCTGGCGCAATACCTGTCCCGTTTTTTGTTCAGACGGGACGCCATCATGTCCACCTTTGGTAATTCCCAACGGTTTACAATTATGTGGAAAACTTCCCCATGAAGTTCCCACTCTGCCGGGTGGAGGTCGTGCCTACTGAGGAAGTCTGCTTCCCAGTTTCCATTCCCGGAATGAAACACTGCTGACAGTGCTATCACATGATTTTCCGCCCAGCGAAAAGTCCTTGCAGTTTTTGCCACTGCCCTCCTGCTTCTTGTGCCGCCCTGTCTATTTACGTGGGCGACTGCCGTGATGTTTTATCCCACTGGATCAATACCGGCTGACCTTGAAGCAGAGGTCTTGCTAAGCTTAGAGCATTATAAATTTACCCTTAGCTATATTTATGTGGAGAAAAATCTCCAGACTTGATCACACTCCCTGGAAATTTTTTCCTTGTGTGACTGCTCCCCAGCCTCTCGGGCTGGCCTCCGTGGTCACCAACATCCAAAACTGAATGCCGAATCTGCGGCCCTCTAGAAGATGAGCACTCTGTAACCACCACAGGAGAGACACCCTTGTCCTTGGATATAGGGTTATCCGCTGATGCATCTGAAGATGCGATCCGGACCATTTGTCCAGCAGATCCCACTGAAAAGTTCTTGCATGAAATCTGCCGACTGGAATTGCTTCGAAGGAAGTCACCATTTTTTTACCATGGCCCTTGTGCAATGATGCACTGATTTTAGGAGGTTCCTGACTAGCTCGGATAACTCCCTGGCTTTCTCTTCCGGGAGAAACACCTTTTTCTGGACTGTGTCCAGAATCATCCCTAAGCACAGGAGACTTGTTGTCGGGATCAGCTGCGATTTTGGAATCTTTAGAATCCACCCCTGCTGTTGTAACAGTATCCGAGATAGTGCTACTCCGACCTCCAACTGTTCCCTGGACTTTGCCCTTATCAGGAGATCGTCCAAGTAAGGGATAATTAAGACGCCTTTTCTTCGAAGAAGAACCATCATTTCGGCCATTACCTTGGTAAAGACCCGGGGTGCCGTAGACAATCCAAACGGCAGCGTCTGAAACTGATAGTGACAGTTCTGTACCACGAACCTGAGGTACCCTTAGTGATAAGGGCAAATTTGGGACATGGAGGTAAGCATCCCTGATGTCTCGGGACACCAGATAGTCCCCTTCTTCCCGGTTCGTTATCACTGCTCTGAGTGACTCCATCTTGATTTGAACCTTTGTAAGTGTTCAAATTTTTTTAGATTTAGAATAGGTCTCACCTAGCCTTCTGGCTTCAGTACCACAATATAGTGTGGAATAATACCCCTTTTCTTGTTGTAGGAGGGGTAATTTAATTATCACCTGCTGGGAATACAGCTCGTGAATTTTTTCCCATACTGCCTCCTTGTCGGAGGGAGACCTTGGTAAAGCAGCCTTCAGGAGCCTGCGCAGGGGAAACGTCTCGACATTCCAAACTGTACCCCTGGGATACTACTTGTAGGATCCAGGGGTCCTGTACGGTCTCAGCGTCATGCTGAGAGCTTGTCAGAAGGGTTGGAACGCTTCTGTTCCTGGGAATGGGCTGCCTGCTGCAGTCTTCTTCCCTTTCCTCTATCCCTGGGCAGATATGACTCTTATAGGGACGAAAGGACTGAAGCTGAAAAGACGGTGTCTTTTTCTGCAGAGATGTGACTTAGGGTAAAAACGGTGGATTTTCCAGCAGTTGTCGTGGCCACCAGGTCCGATGGACCGATCCCAAATAACTCCTCTTCCTTTATACGGCAATACACCTTTGTGCCGTTTGGAATCTGCATCACCTGACCACTGTCGTGTCCATAAACATCTTCTGGCAGATATGGACATCGCACTTACTCTTGATGCCAGAGTGCAAATATCCCTCTGTGCATCTCGCATATATAGAAATACATCCTTTAAATGCTCTATAGTCAATAAAATACTGTCCCTGTCAAGGGTATCAATATTTTTAGTCAGGGAATCCGACCAAGCCACCCCAGCTCTGCACATCCAGGCTGAGGCGATCGCTGGTCGCAGTATAACACCAGTATGTGTGTATATACTTTTTATGATATTTTTCCAGCCTCCTGTCAGCTGGCTCCTTGAGGACGGCCCTATCTATAGACGGTACCGCCACTTGTTCTGATAAGCGTGTGAGCGCCTTATCCACCCTAAGGGGTGTTTCCCAACGCGCCCTAACTTCTGGCGGGAAAGGGTATACCGCCCATATTTTCTATCGGGGGGAACCCACGCATCATCACACACTTCATTTAATTTATCTGATTCAGGAAAAACTACGGTAGTTTTTTCACATCCCACATAATACCCTCTTTTGTGGTACTTGTAGTATCAGAAATATGTAACACCTCCTTCATTGCCCTTAACGTGTGGTCCTAATAAGGAATACGTTTTTTAAAACCCCTGACGGTGTTTTTGAGACGTCTGGACCGGTACTAATTGTTTGTCGGCCGTCTCATGTCGTCAACCGACCTTGGCGCGTGTTGACATTATCACGTAATTCCCTAAATAAGCCATCCATTCCGGTGTCGACTCCCTAGAGAGTGACATCACCATTACAGGCAATTGCTCCGCCTCCTCACCAACATCGTCCTCATACATGTCGACACACACGTACCGACACACAGCACACACACAGGGAATGCTCTGATAGAGGACAGGACCTACTAGCCCTTTGGAGAGACAGAGGGAGAGTTTGCCAGCACACACCAAAAACGCTATAATTATATAGGGACAACCTTATATAAGTGTTTTCCCTTATAGCATCTTTTTTATATATTTCTAACGCCAAATTAGTGCCCCCCCTCTCTGTTTTAACCCTGTTTCTGTAGTGCAGTGCAGGGGAGAGCCTGGGAGCCTTCCCTCCAGCCTTTCTGTGAGGGAAAATGGCGCTGTGTGCTGAGGAGATAGGCCCCGCCCCTTTTTCGGCGGCCTCGTCTCCCGCTCTTAACGGATTCTGGCAGGGGTTAAATATCTCCATATAGCCCCCGGAGGCTATATGTGAGGTATTTTTAGCCAAAAAAGGTTTTCATTTGCCTCCCAGGGCGTCCCCCTCCCAGCGCCCTGCACCCTCAGTGACTGCCGTGTGAAGTGTGCTGAGAGGAAAATGGCGCACAGCTGCAGTGCTGTGCGCTACCTTAAGAAGACTGAGGAGTCTTCTGCCGCCGATTCTGGACCTCTTCTCGTTTCAGCATCTGCAAGGGGGCCGGCGGCGAGGCTCCGGTGACCATCCAGGCTGTACCTGTGATCGTCCCTCTGGAGCTAATGTCCAGTAGCCAAGAAGCCAATCCATCCTGCACGCAGGTGAGTTCACTTCTTCTCCCCTAAGTCCCTCGTTGCAGTGATCCTGTTGCCAGCAGGACTCACTGTAAAATAAAAAACCTAAGCTAAACTTTTCTAAGCAGCTCTTTAGGAGAGCCACCTAGATTGCACCCTTCTCGGCCGGGCACAAAAATCTAACTGAGGCTTGGAGGAGGGTCATAGGGGGAGGAGCCAGTGCACACCACCTGATCCTAAAGCTTTACTTTTTGTGCCCTGTCTCCTGCGGAGCCGCTATCCCCCCCCATGGTCCTTTCAGGAACCCCAGCATCCACTAGGACGATAGAGAAAATAAGATTTTACTCACCGGTAAATCTATTTCTCGTAGTCCGTAGTGGATGCTGGGAACTCCGAAAGGACCATGGGGAATAGCGGCTCCGCAGGAGACTGGGCACAACTAAAGAAAGCTTTTAGGTCACCTGGTGTGCACTGGCTCCTCCCACTATGACCCTCCTCCAAGCCTCAGTTAGGACACTGTGCCCGGACGAGCTGACATAATAAGGAAGGATTTTGAATCCCGGGTAAGACTCTTACCAGCCACACCAATCACACCGTATAACTCGTGATACCATACCCAGTTTAACAGTATGAAAACAACTGAGCCTCTCAACAGATGGCTCAACAATAACCCTTTAGTTAACAATAACTATGTACAAGTATTGCAGACAATCCGCACTTGGGCCCTCATTCCGAGTTGATCGGTCGCAAGGCGAATTTAGCAGAGTTACACACGCTAAGCCGCCGCCTACTGGGAGTGAATCTTAGCTTCTTAAAATTGCGACCGATGTATTCGCAATAATGCGATTACTAACTACTTAGCAGTTTCAGAGTAGCTCCAGACTTACTCTGCCTGTGCGATCATTTCAGTGCTTGTCGTTCCTGGTTGACGTCACAAACACACCCAGCGTTCGCCCAGGCACTCCCACCGTTTCTCCGGCCACTCCTGCGTTTTTTCCGGAAACGGTAGCGTTTTCAGCCACACGCCCCTGAAACGCCGTGTTTCCGCCCAGTAACACCCATTTCCTGTCAATCACATTACGATCGCCGGAGCGAAGAAAAAGCTGTGAGTAAAAATACTTTCTTCATAGTAAAGTTACTTGGCGCAGTCGCAGTGCGAACATTGCGCATGCGTACTAAGCGGATTTTCACTGCGATGCGATGAAAAATACCGAGCGAACAACTCGGAATGAGGGCCTTGGGACGGGCGCCCAGCATCCACTACGGACTACGAGAAATAGATTTACCGGTGAGTAAAATCTTATTTTCTCTGACGTCCTAGTGGATGCTGGGAACTCCGAAAGGACCATGGGGATTATACCAAAGCTCCCAAACGGGCGGGAGAGTGCGGATGACTCTGCAGCACCGAATGAGAGAACTCAAGGTCCTCCTCAGCCAGGGTATCAAATGTGTAGAATTTTGCAAACGTGTTTGCCCCTGACCAAGTAGCAGCTCGGCAAAGTTGTAAAGCCGAGACCCCTCGGGCAGCCGCCCAAGATGAGCCCACCTTCCTTGTGGAATGGGCTTTTACTGATTTAGGATGCGGCAGTCCAGCCGCAGAATGCGCCAGCTGAATTGTGCTACAAATCCAGCGAGCAATAGTCTGCTTAGAAGCAGGAGCACCCAGCTTGTTGGGTGCATACAGGATAAATAGCGAGTCAGTTTTCCTGACTCTAGCCGTCCTGGAAACATACATTTTCAAGGCCCTGACTACGTCCAGCAACTTGGAATCCTCCAAGTCCCTAGTAGCCGCAGGCACCACAATAGGTTGGTTCAAGTGAAAAGCTGATACCACCTTAGGGAGAAACTGGGGACGAGTCCTCAATTCTGCCCTATCCATATGGAAAATCAGATAAGGGCTTTTACATGACAAAGCCGCCAATTCTGACACACGCCTGGCTGAAGCCAAGGCCAATAACATGACCACTTTCCACGTGAGATATTTTAGATCCACGGTTTTAAGTGGCTCAAACCAATGTGATTTTAAGAAACTCAACACCACGTTGAGATCCTAAGGTGCCACTGGAGGCACAAAAGGGGGCTGAATATGTAGCACTCCCTTAACAAACGTCTGAACTTCAGGTAGTGAAGCTAGTTCTTTCTGGAAGAAAATCGACAGAGCCGAGATCTGTACCTTAATGGAGCCTAATTTCAGGCCCATAGTCACTCCTGCTTGTAGGAAATGCAGAAATCGACCCAGTTGAAATTCCTCTGTTGGGGCCTTTTTGGCCTCACACCAAGCAACATACATCCGCCATATGCGGTGATAATGCTTTGCAGTTACATCTTTCCTGGCTTTAATCAGCGTAGGAATGACTTCCTCCGGAATGCCCTTTTCCTTCAGGATCCGGCGTTCAACCGCCATGCCGTCAAACGCAGCCGCGGTAAGCCTTGGAACAGACAGGGCCCCTGCTGCAGCAGGTCCTGTCTGAGCGGCAGAGGCCATGGGTCCTCTGAGATCATCTCTTGAAGTTCCGGGTACCACGCTCGTCTTGGCCAATCCGGAACCACGAGTATTGTTCTTACTCCTCGTTTTCTTATTATTCTCAGTACCCTTGGTATGAGAGGCAGAGGAGGGAACACATAAACTGACTGGTACACCCACGGTGTCACTAGAGCGTCCACAGCTATCGCCTGAGGGTCCCTTGACCTGGCGCAATATCTCTCTAGTTTTTTGTTTAGGCGGGACGCCATCATGTCCACCTGTGGCCTTTCCCAACGGTTTACCAACAGTTGGAAGACTTCTGGATGAAGTCCCCACTCTCCCGGGTGTAGGTCGTGTCCGCTGAGGAAGTCTGCTTCCCAGTTGTCCACTCCCGGAATGAACACTGCTGACAGTGCTAAGACGTGATTTTCCGCCGATCGGAGAATCCTTGTGGCTTCTGCCATCGCCATCCTGCTGCTTGTGCCGCTCTGTCGGTTTACATGGGCGACTGCCGTGATGTTGTCTGATTGGATCAGTACCGGCTGGTTTTGAAGCAGAGGCCTTGCCAGACTTAGGGCATTGTAAATGGCCCTCAGTTCCAGAATATTTATGTGTAGGGACGACTCCTGACTTGACCAAAGTCCTTGGAAATTTCTTCCCTGTGTGACCGCCCCCCCCAGCCTCGAAGGCTGGCATCCGTGGTTACCAGGACCCAGTCCTGTATGCCGAATCTGCGGCCCTCTTGAAGATGAGCACTCTGCAGCCACCACAGTAGAGATACCCTGGTCCTTGGAGACAGGGTTATCAGCCGATGCATCTGAAGATGCGATCCCGACCACTTGTCCAAGAGGTCCCACTGAAAAGTTCTTGCATGGAACCTGCCGAATGGAATTTTTCTTCGTAAGAAGCTACCATTTTTCCCAGGACTCGTGTGCAGTGATGCACCGATACCTGTTTTGGTTTCAGGAGGTCTCTGACTAGAGATGACAGCTCCTTGGCTTTCTCCTGCGGGAGAAACACTTTTTTCTGTTCTGTGTCCAGAACCATCCCCAGGAACAGTAGGCGTGTGGTAGGAACCAGCTGTGACTTTGGAATGTATAGAATCCATCCGTGCTGTTGTAGCACTTCCCGAGATAGTGCTACTCCGACCAACAACTGCTCCTTGGACCTCGCCTTTATAAGGAGATCGTCCAAGTACTGGATAATTAAAACTTCCTTTCTCGAAGGAGTATAATCATTTCTGCCATTACCTTGGTAAAGACCCTCGGTGCCGTGGACAGTCCAAACGGCAGTGTTTGGAATTGGTAATGGCAATCCTGTACCACAAATCTGAGGTACTCCTGGTGAGGATGGTAAATGGGGACTTGTAGGTAAGCCTCCTTGATGTCCAGGGATACCATGTAATCCCCCTCCTCCAGGCTTGCAATAATCGCCCTGAGCGATTCCATCTTGAACTTGAATTTTTTTATGTATGTGTTCAAGGATTTCAAATATAAAATGGGTCTCACCGAACCGTCCGGTTTCGGTACCACAGTGTGGAATAGTAAAGTCAGCATCACCTGTCCAGTGTCGGGTCTCTAATAACCTCCTGACCGAATGGACATTGCATTAATTCTGGATGCCAGCCGGCAAAATATCCCTCTGTGCATCCCTCATATACAAGACGACGTCTTATGTTCGCAAAATAGTATCCCTGTTTGACAGGGTTACAGACCACGCTGCAGCAGCACTATCTGCAGGTCTCAGTCTAGTACCTGAGTGTGTAAATAAGACTTCAGGATAGCCTCCTGCTTTTTATCAGCAGGTACCTTCAAAGTGGCCGTATCCTAAGACGGCAGTGCCACCTTTTTTGACAAATGTGTGAGCGCCTTATTCACCCTAGGGGATATCTCCCAGCGTAACTTATCCTCTGGCGGGAAAGGGTACGCCATCAGTAACTTTTTAGAAATTACCAGTTTCTTATCGGGGTAACCCACGCTTTTTCACACTTCATTCACTCATTTGATGGGGGAACAAAACACTGCCTGCTTTTTCTCCCCAAACATAAAACCCTTTTTTAGTGGTACTTGGGTTAATGTCAGAAATGTGTAACACATTTTTTATTGCCGGGATCATGTAACGGATGTTCCTAGTGGATTGTGTATATGTCTCAACCTCGTCGACACTGGAGTCAGACTCCGTGTCGACATCTGTGTCTGCCATCTGAGGGAGCGGGCATTTTTGAGCCCCTGATGGCCTTTGAGACGCCTGGGCAGGCGCGGGCTGAGAAGCCGGCTGTCCCATAGCTGTTACGTCATCCAGCCTTTTATGTAAGGAGTTGACACTGTCGGTTTATACCTTCCACCTATCCATCCACTCTGGTGTCGGCCCCACAGGGGGCGACATCACATTTATCGGCATCTGCTCTGCCATCACATAAGCCTCCTCATCAAACGTGTCGACACAGCCGTACCGACACACCGCACACACACAGGGAATGCTCTGACTGAGGACAGGACCCCACACAGCCCTTTGGGGAGACAGAGAGAGAGTATGCCAGCACACACCAGAGCGCTATATAATTTAGGGATTAACACTATATTGAGTGAATTTTTCCCAATAGCTGCTTGTATATACAATATTGCGCCCAAATTTTGTGCCCCCCCTCTCTTTTTAACCCTTTGAGCCTGAAAACTACAGGGGAGAGCCTGGGGAGCTGTCTTCCAGTTGCACTGTGAAGAGAAAATGGCGCCAGTGTGCTGAGAGAGATAGCTCCGCCCCTTTTTCGCGGACTTTTCTCCCGCTTTTTTATGGATTCTGGCAGGGGTATTTATCACATATATAGCCTCTGGGGCTATATATTGTGATATATATGCCAGCCAAGGTGTTTTTATTGCTGCTCAGGGCGCCCCCCCCCCCCAGCTCCCTGCACCCTCAGTGACCGGAGTGTGAAGTGTGCATGAGGAGCAATGGCGCACAGCTGCAGTGCTGTGCGCTACCTTGGTGAAGACTGATGTCTTCTGCCGCCGATTTTCCGGACCTCTTCTTGCTTCTGGCTCTGTAAGGGGGACGGCGGCGCGGCTCCAGGACCGAACACCAAGGCCAGTTCCATGCGGTCGATCCCTCTGGAGCTAATGGTGTCCAGTAGCCTAAGAAGCCCAAGCTAGCTGCAAGCAGGTAGGTTCGCTTCTTCTCCCCTTAGTCCCTCGCTGCAGTGAGCCTGTTGCCAGCAGGTCTCACTGTAAAATAAAAAACCTAATTATATACTTTCTTTCTAGAAGCTCAGGAGAGCCCCTAGTGTGCATCCAACCTCGGCCGGGCACAAAATCTAACTGAGGCTTGGAGGAGGGTCATAGTGGGAGGAGCCAGTGCACACCAGGTGACCTAAAAGCTTTCTTTAGTTGTGCCCAGTCTCCTGCGGAGCCGCTATTCCCCATGGTCCTTTCGGAGTTCCCAGCATCCACTAGGACGTCAGAGAAATATATATATATATATATATATATATATATATACACACATACATATACAGTACCAGTCAAAAGTTCGACTGGTACTGTATGTATATATATATATATATATATATATACAGTATATATATATATATATATCTCCTATATAATAGCCCAGATCTGTGACTTTGTGACTCATTTGCTAACGCTGGGCGGAGTCACAACACTGGGCGGAGTTAGTCAAATGAGTCACAGATCTGGGCAAATCTATAGGAGACTAGGAGCAGAAGCAGATAGTATGGGAATGGCACAGGCAGGGGTGCATACCTCCCAGCTTTCTTCAGGCAGAAGGAGGGCACACACACACACACACGGCGAAAAGGGACGTGGTCAACAAAAGGGGCGTGGCTTTACGGGAGGGTCCCCGTTTTCGTCAGTGAGGGGGCATGCCCAGCGCTCTGTGAGCTGCTGGCATGCCTCCAGGGGCAGATTATGAGTCCGGGGGGCCCAGGGCACTTGAGACAGGGGAGCCCTATCTCATGGCTGTCTGCTGTGGGGTGGGGGCGTGGCCTAATCGCGTCCCGCGTGGCCACGCCCCCTTATGCAAATTCCGTGTTTTTTTTTTATTATATATATATGGAATTTTGGCCCCTCAGCTAGGGCTAAATCCAGAGGAGGTGGTCGCTCCCCCCTACACACCCGCACAGGCAGAAGAAAGCAGGCAACACCACAGACCTGCCAACACGCAGCAGCGTGCTGTCTGTAGCACAATGCTGCCGCTGTTGCTGGCAGGACGGGGGAGCTTCTGAGCTGGGACAGAGCTACTCCAGCCGGGGGGCCCCCTAAACCTGTGGGGCCCATGGTACGTACCCCCTGCCCCCCCCCCCCCTTAATCCGGCTCTGCTGCCGGAACCCCGGGACAGTTGGGAGGTATGGGGGTGTGTGAGGGGGTATGCCGTACAGACAGACGGGCACCGGCTCACTGTGTGCTTGACCCCCCACATCAACATACTCAGCAGGATCTCTCTGACGCGGAGGAGCATCACTTTCTAGCACACTCCACGCTTCTTAGCTGCAGTTTTGTGGGGCACCTGCTGCTGTGCAGGTTCCGTACTGCCTGTTATCTCCAGCCCCGGCAACCCCACCGCTAGCTGCAGTGCTGCCGCCCGCAGTGAGGTGCGCCCAGTTCCTTCACACACTTTAGCCAGCGGGTAGCGCTGCAGAAGTCTGAGCTGCTTGCAGGCTCCGACACCCCTCCTCCCTCCAGCCGCAGCGTCTCCTGGGAGCTAACCAGTCACTCCCAGTCTCCCCTTACCACAGTGCCCGGCAGCCGCGCGAGGTCCGCGCCGCGTGCATGCTATGACCCCCTCCTCCCTCCAGTCGCAGCATCTCCTGGGGGCTAACCAGTCACTCCCAGTCTCCCTTTACCACAGTGCCCAGCAGCTGCGCGAGGTCTGTGGTGTGTGACTGAGGAGGGGGGGAGGGATGCTGACGGGCAGAGGAAGCAGGACTCCAGCCTGAGAAAGTCAGCCATGCCAAGTCTCCACCAGCAGCAGATCCCAACAGGTTGGAGTGGAACAGCAGCAGCTGTGACTCCGGTAAGACACATCTGTCTGTCACCACTGTTTTGTCCCTAATACCAATCTCTCCCGTGCCCTGTGTTCTGTCATGTCCCTGTCACCCCTGGCCTTGCCCTGTCACCCTTATCCTGGCCCTTTCACCCTTATGCTGGCCCTGTTACCCCTATCCTGGCCCTGTCACCCCTGATCTGACCCTGTCACGCCTGTCCTGGCCCTGTTACTGCATGCCCTCCAACTACCTTTTTGGCAGGTACAGTACCCGCAGCGCCTCCAGACCCCTCCTCAATGCACCACACCTCCGCACCTTCCCCTCCACCACATGCGGCACTCCACCCCTCCCCCACACGCTGTGCCTCCAGACCCCCTACACCACCCGTGGCTCCCACTCCTCCGCCCCTCCACCACCTACAGCACCTCCAGACCACCTCCACCATCCAACTCCCATATATGTCTCCCCCCACACCTGCCCCCTCCACCCGCAGCATCTGCAGAAACCCTCCTCCATCTGCGGTCCCCCCCCACCCACCCCTCCCCCACCCATGGCACCCCCGCACCTACCCCTCCACCACATGCAGCGCCTCCAGACCCCTTCCCCATCCACCGCACCACCCGTACCTGCCCCTCCCCTACCCACGGCGCCTCCAGACCGTCGCAAGGGGCTGTGCCTCCTTCACCATCGCACGCCCTTTCATTGTGCAATATTTAACCACTGACAAAGGAATGCAGGTAATACTCCATATAATACAAATATTGAACCCCAGAAAGGCATGCAAGGGTTAAGGGGGCGTAGCCCCTTGCGACGGTGTGAAGAGCGCCTGTAGGGCGCGATGAAGCACCTAGTATATATATATATATATATATAATTCATGGAAGGCGGCACTCAGGAGACTTTCAGGAATGTAGATAAACGTGCTTTAATATCAACGTTTCGGGAGACACACTCCCTTCTTTAAGACACAGCAAGACAAGTGACAAACAATGTGTAAAACAAACTTAAATACCTTACCCTCCCCTGGCTTGGTCACCTCCGTCACGGCCAGCGGCGTCCCGGACCACGGAGCCCGCACTTCCGGGTTCGGCAAACCCGCCCCTTCCGGATGACGGCCTTCCGCCGCCGGGCGTCGCGGCCGCTGGGAGGACCCACACAAACAGGAGCCAGCGTAGTCATGGGGATGTGTTGCTGTAGCAACCAAACAAAACATAAACACATGAACAATTGTGCCAATCTTACCACTAACGTGGATACATTATCAAAAATAAAACACATTGTGATAAAACCATGACCCTTATGACACATCCTGCGCACGCAGAGAGTGTGATGTTGTGTCATGAGAACTATTGTGCATATACACACACATATGGCAATCTAGCTAAAAAAGTGTACTAATACAAATGCAATGCTAAAAACATCTGAACATATGCTGCTAGTTATCATATGAACATTGTACGGATACATATGGTTTACATATCTCAAATCCTCAATGCAAAATATATAACATATAACATACAAAGGGAAGTATATAACATACAAAGGAGATCCACAAAGGGGGGCGAGAAATTGCCCGCATTAGGATCCAGTGCCATCATGGCATGCCTGTACTCCTGTCATAAATGGAACCTGGGTCTGCCACCCCACTTAGAGGAAGCAGCTCAAACTAAGATATTCATTTAAACCACGGGGATGGATCGTATCTAGCTTATGAATCCATTTTGCCTCTAATTGCAGCAGTTTTTTTGCTCGATTGCCACCACGTAATGAATCAGGAACCTGATCCACTATTTTGTAGCGGACTGAGGCTAGGCTGTGGCGCATCTGTGCAAAATGGCGTGCCACGGGCTGTTCGCTACTCCCTGACACCAGTGCTGCCCTTATCGCCGACCTATGCTGGGCCATCCGTTCTTTAAATAAACACTGGGTTTTGCCTACATAATATAGACTGCAGGGACAAATCAGCACATAAATCACAAACGTGGAGCTACATGTCAGTGGTTTGTGTATTTTCATCTTTTTCCCAGTGTGGGGATGAGAGATAAACTCCCCCGTCAGCATGTAGCTGCATGTGGTGCAGCCCAGGCATCTAAAGCAACCTGCCTTCCGTGTCAAGAAATGTGTAGTAGGCCGTGTTTTAGTGAACCCCGTGACATCGGTCTTAACTACCAGATCTTTAATGTTTGAACTGCGTGTATAGCAGGGCATTATTCTGCTGTTCTTTAAACTGGATAGATTAGGATCTGACGTAATCATGGGCCACCATTGTTTAACCCTTCTGTTTGTCCTTCTGCTTGCGGTATTAAACTGGTTTACCCAGGCCATTTTAGAAGCAGAGGGCGATGGGTCCTTGGCTTGTAGTAGTTCCTGTCTATTAAAGGATAAGGCCCTGGCACGCGCTTTCTTTAAAAGACCTGGCGGATAGCCTCTCTGTAGAAATCGGTTGGTCATGATTTCTAACTGGGTCTCTAGTTCCTCAGGGGCGCTGGTGATTCTGCACACCCTGAGGAACTGGGAATGTGGAAGGCCCTGAATTAGGGCTGGAGGGTGGAAGCTGTCGTATCTAAGGAGTGTGTTGCGGTCCGTAGGTTTAGAATATACTGTAGTCCTCAGCACATCTCCTTGTACCTGAATCTTGGTGTCTAGAAAACATATCTCAGACCTATGGGTAGTCAACGTGAACTTAATCGGACTGGGTGTGTTGTTATACGCCTCTATTAATTTGGCTAACACTTCCTCGTCTCCTGTCCAAAACAACAAGAGATCATCTATATATCTCGAGTATAGAAAAATGAACCTGTTGACCTCAGCATCCTCAAAGAAAATTTGTCTCTCCACCTCCCACATGTATGTGTTTGCTAGCGATGGGGCCACTGCTGACCCCATCGCACACCCAGACTTTTGAAGAAAAAACCTACCATTGAACAAAAAATAATTGTGGCTAAGGGTGTATTCCAATAAACTAACAAAAAACTCCACATCCGGGCCCGTATACTTAGGATTATTAGTAATGAGCTGTCTCACAGCTCTTAACCCCGCCTGATGTGGGATACATGTATACAAGCTGGCCACGTCAAGCGTGGCCAATACCATGTCGGGTGGAATGGGTCCTAACTGTGTGAACTGTCTTAACAACGTGTTTGTGTCTTTCAAATGAGTGGGAGTGGCTTGGATGCAGGGTTGCAGAGAGAAGTCTAGATATCTAGCGATTGGTTCACAGATTGAGCCTCTGGCTGAGATAATGGGGCGCCCAGGTGGATGCTGCGCATCCTTGTGGAGTTTAGGAATCGAATAAAACACCGGAACTACTGGATGTGAGCACAGCAATTTAGTATATGTGTTATGGGTAATAAACCCCTCCTCTTTAGCACATGATAATATCTGCTCCAATTCTGCTTTGAATTGGGCAGACGGATCTCCCTTGAGTAAAACATAAGTCTGACTATCAGAAAGCAGTCGGTCACATTCCTCTATGTAGTCATCAGTGTCTAGAATGACAATAGCGCCCCCTTTATCCGCGCCCCTGATAATGATATCCTGTCTGGCGCTCAAATCTTGGAGGGCGCTATGTTCCTCCTTAGACATGTTTCTATAGACATGTGGGGGAGGATCACCCTGTAAATGTTCCAACATCCGTGTGAATGTTTTAATGGCCGCATTCTGTGACACTGGGTCGAACTGTGAGCCCGAAGACAGTCCTTTGATCAGCGGCATGGAAGTCCCCTTGTGTCTATTGTCGGCCTGCTTGTCAAAGTGTTCTTTGAGTTTTAAACTTCTGTTGAATTGTATGTCTCAATCTTCCACTGAAACTCATCTGGTGTTTTGGTTGGTACATATGACAGTCCTCTGCTCAGGACAGCTAATTCAGCTGTCGTTAATGTTGAATGGGATAGATTGAAGATTAGGTCCGACGCGACCTGGGTGGTCTTCCTCCCCGTTTGCCGCCTCGACTGGCCACCCCGTCTGGTTGGTTTCTTCTTTTGCCAGAAGCCAGTGCCCGGGTGACTGCCCCTAAAGGGACACCTTGAGCGGACACCGCTGAGTCAGAAACTGCTGTATCATCCGTTTCACTCGCCAAGGTACTTGCATGAGGTCTGTGGGTCCTTCGTCTGTATGCTCTCTCAGTCTTTCCTCTGGCTGCCACACCCGTGGCTTTCGCTAACCAGGTATATACCCGGTGTTGCTCGTAGTCAGCTTGTACTTTAAGCAATTTGGTTTTCTTGTATTTGAGCAGCTCCAACCTGTATGATTCTACCTGGTTTTTCAGCTTGTCCAGCCAATTGGTGGATTTATCCTCAGAGAGACTCTGGAGATGTTGTTCCTCAAATGCGCGAAGCTTCTCCCTGGTTAAATTAACCTCTCGGGTGGACTCCTCTATGACCAGGAGCATGAGGTCCATTGCGCATTTATTCAGGACCGAAATCCATCTTCTGCAGAAGTTCGCATTATGACGTCCAATAGTCGGGATATTTTGCACCCGAAATCCCCTAGGGATCTGTTTACTTCTGTAATAGTCTGAGAGCGTTCGTCCATGGTACATAAAGTCTACTTCTCTCTTGCGTAACTTAAATAGCTCTCGGAACAATTCATCGTTAGAGGACACCAGATTTTCTTCAAAAGCAGGCTCTTTCAACAGGATGTTTTCTGCCTCAATATCAGAAAAACTGAGCACATCATAGTTGTCACATTGTAGTAGGTATGTCTGAGCGTCACCAGGATCCCCTTCAGATGTGGCCATCTTGTATGAAAAAGATGCACCCTTCCCGTGTTATACTGCAGGTATATGTCACCTGCTTTCGCTCTATGGCTGCAGCATATGCAAATGTGTATATCATAAAGTGCAACGTGCTCTGTGCCAATATTCCGTGCTCGTGTGGCTTGCCGAGCCAGTATCTGTGTAGGTAGTTCAAGTGTACCTCAGGAGGGTGCCCCGGCCTGGTGGGACTGAGAGAAAGCAACTCCAGGTCCCCCAAATACTCCGCTCTGTTGGGTCTGGCACTCCTCGTTCCCGCTGGGAATATGCTCCAGGTGCCCTCCTTGAGCAAGATGGCTCTAAGTATAATTCATGGAAGGCGGCACTCAGGAGACTTTCAGGAATGTAGATAAACGTGCTTTAATATCAACGTTTCGGGAGACACACTCCCTTCTTCAAGACACAGCAAGACAAGTGACAAACAATGTGTAAAACAAACTTAAATACCTTACCCTCCCCTGGCTTGGTCACCTCCGTCACGGCCAGCGGCGTCCCGGACCACGGAGGCCGCACTTCCGGGTTCGGCAAACCCGCCCCTTCCGGATGACGGCCTTCCGCCGCCGGGCGTCGCGGCCGCTGGGAGGACCCACACAAACAGGAGCCAGCGTAGTCATGGGGATGTGTTGCTGTAGCAACCAAACAAAACATAAACACATGAACAATTGTGCCAATCTTACCACTAACGTTACCACTAACGTGATGGTCTTCACTCCCCCCGCCCCGTGCCCCTGTGACGGATCCTGGGCGCCGGCGGCTGCCAATGACGTCATGTGGACTCCGGAGCAGGCGGCTGCGGCGGTTTCCCTATGCACGTGGTGAGTATACAGTAAGGTATTTAAATGTATGTTTTGTCAGTATTTTTTAAGTCTTGATAAAGGAGCATAGCTCCGAAACGTTGACCATTACTTCTGGCTTCTGTTGAATTTATTTATATGCTGGAGTGCCGTCTGTGACACCACATCCTACATTATCCTTTGGAAGGGCACCGAGATAAGTTGCCTTCAGTTTTATTGGAGTGCCGGACATTCCCTGGCTTCTATACACACACACACACACACACACACACACACACACACGTTTTTCTATCCTCATCGGGACATATGTCTGGAACCTTCCTCATGGGGACCTATTCAGGAATACATGCCTCATGAGGACACCAACATAACTGATTTATTTTCGGGGTTAATTAGAGATAGAGGAAACATGTATTCAGCAGCAGATACATTTTATTCAGGAAAGGTTCTTTCTCATTTCAGCAGTAATTCGGTTCTTAATGTAAAACTTAACCGAGAGCCAGTTCCGAGCCTTCAGCGCTTTTCGTTCTGCCCTTAGGCACGCATCACAGTCATTCTTGCCCGGCTCCTTGAATGAGCGAATGAACCGAATCATGTGACGTTTAACAGCTTTCACTTCTGCTGGGGTCCACGGATTGCGCTTGGCACCCCTTTTGTCACCTGTGCGGGAGAAGAAAGGTCAGTCACCACGCAACGCCACCACCAGTCATGGACGCATCTGTTATGCACACCAGTGCCTGCAGGAATGTACCTGGGCATGGGCCCTGCCCATGCCGATCTCTGAGCTGTTATCCGAGCTCCACAGCTATCCTGTCACGCGCCCATTCACCAGAGCTCCAAATGATTTTGCTTTTTGGGACCAGGTTCCTGGAGCCCTGCCTGGGCAAAATCGGATGCAAGAAGGCCCTGCCCATGCCGATCTCTGAGCTGTTATCCGAGCTCCACGGCTATCCTGTCACGCGCCCATTCACCAAGCGATTGTATCATCAGCTACTACTCTGTTGATACCTTAAATAACTACAACATAGGCACTTCGTCCAAAAAAGCAAAGGTCATGTCTAATCAATATGAAACCCCATCTTAATTGGACAGAGTAGTATTGATTGTTACTGGTTTGTCTCATTTTCTTGATTGAAGTATACAAAGAAATAATTCTACAATTTAGCTATACTAATTACTTATTCCCATTCACCAGAGCTCCAAATGATTTTGCTTTTTGGGACACGGTTCCTGGAGCCCTGCCTGGGCAAAATCGGATGCAAGAAGGCCCTGCCCATGCTGTTATCCGAGCTCCACGGCTATCCTGTCACGCGCCCATTCACCAGAGCTCCAAATGATTTTGCTTTTTGGGACCCGGTTCCTGGAGCCCTGCCTGGGCAAAATCGGATGCAAGAAGGCCCTGCTCATGCCGATCTCTGAGCTGTTTTCCGAAGCCCTGCCTGGGCAAAATCGGATGCAAGAAGGCCCTGCCCATGCCGATCTCTGAGCTGTTTTCCGAGCTCCACGGCTATCCTGTCACGCGCCCATTCACCAGAGCTCCAAATGATTTTGCTTTTCGGGACCCGGTTCCTGGAGCCCTGCCTGGGCAAAATCGGATGCAAGAAGGCCCTGCCCATGCCGATCTCTGAGCTGTTATCCGAGCTCCACGGCTATCCTGTCACGCGCCCATTCACCAGAGCTCCAAATGATTTTGCTTTTCGGGACCCGGTTCCTGGAGCCCTGCCTGGGCAAAATCGGATGCAAGAAGGCCCTGCCCATGCCGATCTCTGAGCTGTTATCCGAGCTCCACAGCTATCCTGTCACACGCCCATTCACCAGAGCTCCAAATGATTTTGCTTTTTGGGACCCGGTTCCTGGAGCCCTGCCTGGGCAAAATCGGATGCAAGAAGGCCCTGCCCATGCCGATCTCTGAGCTGTTATCCGAAGCCCTGCCTGGGCAAAATCGGATGCAAGAAGGCCCTGCCCATGCCAATCTCTGAGCTGTTATCCGAGCTCCACGGCTATCCTGTCACGCGCCCATTCACCAGAGCTCCAAATGATTTTGCTTTTTGGGACACGGCTCCTGAAGCCCTGCCTGGGCAAAATCGGATGCAAGAAGGCCCTGCCCATGCCAATCTCTGAGCTGTTATCCGAGCTCCACGGCTATCCTGTCACGCGCCCATTCACCAGAGCTACAAATGATTTTGCTTTTTGGGACCCGGTTCCTGGAGCCCTGCCTGGGCAAAATCGGATGCAAGAAGGCCCTGCCCATGCCGATCTCTGAGCTGTTTTCCGAGCTCCACAGCTATCCTGTCACACGCCCATTCACCAGAGCTCCAAATGATTTTGCTTTTTGGGACCCGGTTCCTGGAGCCCTGCCTGGGCAAAATCGGATGCAAGAAGGCCCTGCCCATGCCGATCTCTGAGCTGTTTTCCGAGCTCCACAGCTATCCTGTCACACGCCCATTCACCAGAGCTCCAAATGATTTTGCTTTTCGGGACCCGGTTCCTGGAGCCCTGCCTGGGCAAAATCGGATGCAAGAAGGCCCTGCCCATGCCGATCTCTGAGCTGTTTTCCGAGCTCCACAGCTATCCTGTCACACGCCCATTCACCAGAGCTCCAAATGATTTTGCTTTTCGGGACCCGGTTCCTGGAGCCCTGCCTGGGCAAAATCGGATGCAAGAAGGCCCTGCCCATGCCGATCTCTGAGCTGTTATCCGAGCTCCACGGCTATCCTGTCACACGCCCATTCACCAGAGCTCCAAATGATTTTGCTTTTTGGGACCCGGTTCCTGGAGCCCTGCCTGGGCAAAATCGGATGCAAGAAGGCCCTGCCCATGCCGATCTCTGAGCTGTTATCCGAGCTCCACAGCTATCCTGTCACACGCCCATTCACCAGAGCTCCAAATGATTTTGCTTTTTGGGACCCGGTTCCTGGAGCCCTGCCTGGGCAAAATCGGATGCAAGAAGGCCCTGCCCATGCCGATCTCTGAGCTGTTATCCGAGCTCCACAGCTATCCTGTCACACGCCCATTCACCAGAGCTCCAAATGATTTTGCTTTTTGGGACCCGGTTCCTGGAGCCCTGCCTGGGCAAAATCGGATGCAAGAAGGCCCTGCCCATGCCGATCTCTGAGCTGTTATCCGAGCTCCACGGCTATCCTGTCACGCGCCCATTCACCAGAGCTCCAAATGATTTTGCTTTTTGGGACCCGGTTCCTGGAGCCCTGCCTGGGCAAAATCGGATGCAAGAAGGCCCTGCCCATGCCGATCTCTGAGCTGTTTTCCGAGCTCCACGGCTATCCTGTCACGCGCCCATTCACCAGAGCTCCAAATTATTTTGCTTTTTGGGACCCGGTTCCTGGAGCCCTGCCTGGGCAAAATCGGATGCAAGAAGGCCCTGCCCATGCCGATCTCTGAGCTGTTTTCCGAGCTCCACGGCTATCCTGTCACGCGCCAATTCACCAGAGCTCCAAATGATTTTGCTTTTTGGGACCCGGTTCCTGGAGCCCTGCCTGGGCAAAATCGGATGCAAGAAGGCCCTGCCCATGCCGATCTCTGAGCTGTTATCCGAGCTCCACAGCTATCCTGTCACGCGCCCATTCACCAGAGCTCCAAATGATTTTGCTTTTTGGGACCCGGTTCCTGGAGCCCTGCCTGGGCAAAATCGGATGCAAGAAGGCCCTGCCCATGCCGATCTCTGAGCTGTTATCCGAGCTCCACGGCTATCCTGTCACGCGCCCATTCACCAGAGCTCCAAATGATTTTGCTTTTTGGGACCCGTTTCCTGGAGCCCTGCCTGGGCAAAATCGGATGCAAGAAGGCCCTGCCCATGCCGATCTCTGAGCTGTTATCCGAGCTCCACAGCTATCCTGTCACACGCCCATTCACCAGAGCTCCAAATGATTTTGCTTTTTGGGACCCGGTTCCTGGAGCCCTGCCTGGGCAAAATCGGATGCAAGAAGGCCCTGCCCATGCCGATCTCTGAGCTGTTTTCCGAGCTCCACAGCTATCCTGTCACACGCCCATTCACCAGAGCTCCAAATGATTTTGCTTTTTGGGACACGGTTCCTGGAGCCCTGCCTGGGCAAAATCGGATGCAAGAAGACCCTGCCCATGCCGATCTCTGAGCTGTTTTCCGAGCTCCACGGCTATCCTGTCACGCGCCCATCCACCAGAGCTCCAAATTATTTTGCTTTTTGGGACCCGGTTCCTGGAGCCCTGCCTGGGCAAAATCGGATGCAAGAAGGCCCTGCCCATGCCGATCTCTGAGCTGTTATCCGAGCTCCACGGCTATCCTGTCACGCGCCCATTCACCAGAGCTCCAAATGATTTTGCTTTTTGGGACCCGGTTCCTGGAGCCCTGCCTGGGCAAAATCGGATGCAAGAAGGCCCTGCCCATGCCGATCTCTGAGCTGTTATCCGAGCTCCACAGCTATCCTGTCACACGCCCATTCACCAGAGCTCCAAATGATTTTGCTTTTTGGGACCCGGTTCCTGGAGCCCTGCCTGGGCAAAATCGGATGCAAGAAGGCCCTGCCCATGCCGATCTCTGAGCTGTTATCCGAGCTCCACAGCTATCCTGTCACGCGCCCATTCACCAGAGCTCCAAATGATTTTGCTTTTTGGGACCCGGTTCCTGGAGCCCTGCCTGGGCAAAATCGGATGCAAGAAAGCCCTGCCCATGCCGATCTCTGAGCTATTATCCGAGCTCCACGGCTATCCTGTCACGCGCCCATTCACCAGAGCTCCAAATGATTTTGCTTTTTGGGACACGGTTCCTGGAGCCCTGCCTGGGCAAAATCGGATGCAAGAAAACCCTGCCCATGCCGATCTCTGAGCTGTTATCCGAGCTCCACGGCTATCCTGTCACGCGCCCATTCACCAGAGCTCCAAATGATTTTGCTTTTTGGGACACGGTTCCTGGAGCCCTGCCTGGGCAAAATCGGATGCAAGAAGACCCTGCCCATGCCGATCTCTGAGCTATTATCCGAGCTCCACGGCTATCCTGTCACGCGCCCATTCACCAGAGCTCCAAATGATTTTGCTTTTTGGGACCCGGTTCCTGGAGCCCTGCCTGGGCAAAATCGGATGCAAGAAGGCCCTGCCCATGCCGATCTCTGAGCTATTATCCGAGCTCCACGGCTATCCTGTCACGCGCCCATTCACCAGAGCTCCAAATGATTTTGCTTTTTGGGACCCGGTTCCTGGAGCCCTGCCTGGGCAAAATCGGATGCAAGAAGGCCCTGCCCATGCCGATCTCTGAGCTGTTTTCCGAGCTCCACGGCTATCCTGTCACGCGCCCATTCACCAGAGCTCCAAATGATTTTGCTTTTTGGGACCCGGTTCCTGGAGCCCTGCCTGGGCAAAATCGGATGCAAGAAGGCCCTGCCCATGCCGATCTCTGAGCTGTTTTCCGAGCTCCACGGCTATCCTGTCACGCGCCCATTCACCAGAGCTCCAAATGATTTTGCTTTTTGGGACCCGGTTCCTGGGGCCCTGCCCATGCCGATCTCTGAGCTGTTATCCGAGCTCCACGGCTATCCTGTCACGCGCCCATTCACCAGAGCTCCAAATGATTTTGCTTTTTGGGACCCGGTTCCTGGAGCCCTGCCTGGGCAAAATCGGATGCAAGAAGGCCCTGCCCATGCCGATCTCTGAGCTGTTATCCGAGCTCCACGGCTATCCTGTCACGCGCCCATTCACCAGAGCTCCAAATGATTTTGCTTTTTGGGACCCGGTTCCTGGAGCCCTGCCTGGGCAAAATCGGATGCAAGAAGGCCCTGCCCATGCCGATCTCTGAGCTGTTATCCGAGCTCCACGGCTATCCTGTCACGCGCCCATTCACCAGAGCTCCAAATGATTTTGCTTTTTGGGACCCGGTTCCTGGAGCCCTGCCTGGGCAAAATCGGATGCAAGAAGGCCCTGCCCATGCCGATCTCTGAGCTGTTATCCGAGCTCCACGGCTATCCTGTCACGCGCCCATTCACCAGAGCTCCAAATGATTTTGCTTTTTGGGACCCGGTTCCTGGAGCCCTGCCTGGGCAAAATCGGATGCAAGAAGGCCCTGCCCATGCCGATCTCTGAGCTGTTATCCGAGCTCCACGGCTATCCTGTCACGCGCCCATTCACCAGAGCTCCAAATGATTTTGCTTTTTGGGACCCGGTTCCTGGAGCCCTGCCTGGGCAAAATCGGATGCAAGAAGGCCCTGCCCATGCCGATCTCTGAGCTGTTATCCGAGCTCCACGGCTATCCTGTCACGCGCCCATTCACCAGAGCTCCAAATGATTTTGCTTTTTGGGACCCGGTTCCTGGAGCCCTGCCTGGGCAAAATCGGATGCAAGAAGGCCCTGCCCATGCCGATCTCTGAGCTGTTTTCCGAGCTCCACGGCTATCCTGTCACGCGCCCATTCACCAGAGCTCCAAATGATTTTGCTTTTTGGGACCCGGTTCCTGGAGCCCTGCCTGGCCAAAATCGGATGCAAGAAGGCCCTGCCCATGCCGATCTCTGAGCTGTTATCCGAGCTCCACGGCTATCCTGTCACGCGCCCATTCACCAGAGCTCCAAATGATTTTGCTTTTTGGGACCCGGTTCCTGGAGCCCTGCCTGGGCAAAATCGGATGCAAGAAGGCCCTGCCCATGCCGATCTCTGAGCTGTTATCCGAGCTCCACGGCTATCCTGTCACGCGCCCATTCACCAGAGCTCCAAATGATTTTGCTTTTTGGGACACGGTTCCTGGAGCCCTGCCTGGGCAAAATCGGATGCAAGAAGGCCCTGCCCATGCCGATCTCTGAGCTGTTATCCGAGCTCCACGGCTATCCTGTCACGCGCCCATTCACCAGAGCTCCAAATGATTTTGCTTTTTGGGACCCGGTTCCTGGAGCCCTGCCTGGGCAAAATCGGATGCAAGAAGGCCCTGCCCATGCCGATCTCTGAGCTGTTATCCGAGCTCCACGGCTATCCTGTCACGCGCCCATTCACCAGAGCTCCAAATGATTTTGCTTTTTGGGACACGGTTCCTGGAGCCCTGCCTGGGCAAAATCGGATGCAAGAAGGCCCTGCCCATGCCGATCTCTGAGCTGTTTTCCGAGCTCCACGGCTATCCTGTCACGCGCCCATTCACCAGAGCTCCAAATGATTTTGCTTTTTGGGACCCGGTTCCTGGAGCCCTGCCTGGGCAAAATCGGATGCAAGGCCCTGCCCATGCCGATCTCTGAGCTGTTATCCGAGCTCCACGGCTATCCTGTCACGCGCCCATTCACCAGAGCTCCAAATGATTTTGCTTTTTGGGACCCGGTTCCTGGAGCCCTGCCTGGGCAAAATCGGATGCAAGAAGGCCCTGCCCATGCCGATCTCTGAGCTGTTATCCGAGCTCCACGGCTATCCTGTCACGCGCCCATTCACCAGAGCTCCAAATGATTTTGCTTTTTGGGACCCGGTTCCTGGAGCCCTGCCTGGGCAAAATCGGATGCAAGAAGGCCCTGCCCATGCCAATCTCTGAGCTGTTATCCGAGCTCCACGGCTATCCTGTCACGCGCCCATTCACCAGAGCTCCAAATGATTTTGCTTTTTGGGACCCGGTTCCTGGAGCCCTGCCTGGGCAAAATCGGATGCAAGAAGGCCCTGCCCATGCCGATCTCTGAGCTGTTTTCCGAGCTCCACGGCTATCCTGTCACGCGCCCATTCACCAGAGCTCCAAATGATTTTGCTTTTTGGGACCCGGTTCCTGGAGCCCTGCCTGGGCAAAATCGGATGCAAGAAGGCCCTGCCCATGCCGATCTCTGAGCTGTTTTCCGAGCTCCACGGCTATCCTGTCACGCGCCCATTCACCAGAGCTCCAAATGATTTTGCTTTTTGGGACCCGGTTCCTGGAGCCCTGCCTGGCCAAAATCGGATGCAAGAAGGCCCTGCCCATGCCGATCTCTGAGCTGTTATCCGAGCTCCACAGCTATCCTGTCACACGCCCATTCACCAGAGCTCCAAATGATTTTGCTTTTTGGGACCCGGTTCCTGGAGCCCTGCCTGGGCAAAATCGGATGCAAGAAGGCCCTGCCCATGCCGATCTCTGAGCTGTTATCCGAGCTCCACAGCTATCCTGTCACACGCCCATTCACCAGAGCTCCAAATGATTTTGCTTTTTGGGACCCGGTTCCTGGAGCCCTGCCTGGGCAAAATCGGATGCAAGAAGGCCCTGCCCATGCCGATCTCTGAGCTGTTATCCGAGCTCCACAGCTATCCTGTCACGCGCCCATTCACCAGAGCTCCAAATGATTTTGCTTTTTGGGACCCGGTTCCTGGAGCCCTGCCTGGGCAAAATCGGATGCAAGAAGGCCCTGCCCATGCCGATCTCTGAGCTGTTATCCGAGCTCCACGGCTATCCTGTCACGCGCCCATTCACCAGAGCTCCAAATGATTTTGCTTTTTGGGACCCGGTTCCTGGAGCCCTGCCTGGGCAAAATCGGATGCAAGAAGGCCCTGCCCATGCCGATCTCTGAGCTGTTATCCGAGCTCCACGGCTATCCTGTCACGCGCCCATTCACCAGAGCTCCAAATGATTTTGCTTTTTGGGACCCGGTTCCTGGAGCCCTGCCTGGGCAAAATCGGATGCAAGAAGGCCCTGCCCATGCCGATCTCTGAGCTGTTATCCGAGCTCCACGGCTATCCTGTCACGCGCCCATTCACCAGAGCTCCAAATGATTTTGCTTTTTGGGACCCGGTTCCTGGAGCCCTGCCTGGGCAAAATCGGATGCAAGAAGGCCCTGCCCATGCCGATCTCTGAGCTGTTATCCGAGCTCCACGGCTATCCTGTCACGCGCCCATTCACCAGAGCTCCAAATGATTTTGCTTTTTGGGACCCGGTTCCTGGAGCCCTGCCTGGGCAAAATCGGATGCAAGAAGGCCCTGCCCATGCCGATCTCTGAGCTGTTATCCGAGCTCCACGGCTATCCTGTCACGCGCCCATTCACCAGAGCTCCAAATGATTTTGCTTTTTGGGACCCGGTTCCTGGAGCCCTGCCTGGGCAAAATCGGATGCAAGAAGGCCCTGCCCATGCCGATCTCTGAGCTGTTTTCCGAGCTCCACGGCTATCCTGTCACGCGCCCATTCACCAGAGCTCCAAATGATTTTGCTTTTTGGGACCCGGTTCCTGGAGCCCTGCCTGGGCAAAATCGGATGCAAGAAGGCCCTGCCCATGCCGATCTCTGAGCTGTTATCCGAGCTCCACGGCTATCCTGTCACGCGCCCATTCACCAGAGCTCCAAATGATTTTGCTTTTTGGGACACGGTTCCTGGAGCCCTGCCAGGGCAAAATCGGATGCAAGAAAACCCTGCCCATGCCGATCTCTGAGCTGTTATCCGAGCTCCACGGCTATCCTGTCACGCGCCCATTCACCAGAGCTCCAAATGATTTTGCTTTTTGGGACACGGTTCCTGGAGCCCTGCCTGGGCAAAATCGGATGCAAGAAGGCCCTGCCCATGCCGATCTCTGAGCTGTTATCCGAGCTCCACGGCTATCCTGTCACGCGCCCATTCACCAGAGCTCCAAATGATTTTGCTTTTTGGGACCCGGTTCCTGGAGCCCTGCCTGGGCAAAATCGGATGCAAGAAGGCCCTGCCCATGCCGATCTCTGAGCTGTTATCCGAGCTCCACAGCTATCCTGTCACGCGCCCATTCACCAGAGCTCCAAATGATTTTGCTTTTTGGGACCCGGTTCCTGGAGCCCTGCCTGGGCAAAATCGGATGCAAGAAGGCCCTGCCCATGCCGATCTCTGAGCTGTTATCCGAGCTCCACGGCTATCCTGTCACGCGCCCATTCACCAGAGCTCCAAATGATTTTGCTTTTTGGGACCCGGTTCCTGGAGCCCTGCCTGGGCAAAATCGGATGCAAGAAGGCCCTGCCCATGCCAATCTCTGAGCTGTTATCCGAGCTCCACGGCTATCCTGTCACGCGCCCATTCACCAGAGCTCCAAATGATTTTGCTTTTTGGGACCCGGTTCCTGGAGCACTGCCTGGGCAAAATCGGATGCAAGAAGGCCCTGCCCATGCCGATCTCTGAGCTGTTATCCGAGCTCCACGGCTATCCTGTCACGCGCCCATTCACCAGAGCTCCAAATGATTTTGCTTTTTGGGACCCGGTTCCTGGAGCCCTGCCTGGGCAAAATCGGATGCAAGAAGGCCCTGCCCATGCCAATCTCTGAGCTGTTATCCGAGCTCCACGGCTATCCTGTCACGCGCCCATTCACCAGAGCTCCAAATGATTTTGCTTTTTGGGACCCGGTTCCTGGAGCCCTGCCTGGCCAAAATCGGATGCAAGAAGGCCCTGCCCATGCCGATCTCTGAGCTGTTATCCGAGCTCCACAGCTATCCTGTCACACGCCCATTCACCAGAGCTCCAAATGATTTTGCTTTTTGGGACCCGGTTCCTGGAGCCCTGCCTGGGCAAAATCGGATGCAAGAAGGCCCTGCCCATGCCGATCTCTGAGCTGTTATCCGAGCTCCACAGCTATCCTGTCACACGCCCATTCACCAGAGCTCCAAATGATTTTGCTTTTTGGGACCCGGTTCCTGGAGCCCTGCCTGGGCAAAATCGGATGCAAGAAGGCCCTGCCCATGCCGATCTCTGAGCTGTTATCCGAGCTCCACGGCTATCCTGTCACGCGCCCATTCACCAGAGCTCCAAATGATTTTGCTTTTTGGGACCCGGTTCCTGGAGCCCTGCCTGGGCAAAATCGGATGCAAGAAGGCCCTGCCCATGCCGATCTCTGAGCTGTTATCCGAGCTCCACGGCTATCCTGTCACGCGCCCATTCACCAGAGCTCCAAATGATTTTGCTTTTTGGGACCCGGTTCCTGGAGCCCTGCCTGGGCAAAATCGGATGCAAGAAGGCCCTGCCCATGCCGATCTCTGAGCTGTTATCCGAGCTCCACGGCTATCCTGTCACGCGCCCATTCACCAGAGCTCCAAATGATTTTGCTTTTTGGGACCCGGTTCCTGGAGCCCTGCCTGGGCAAAATCGGATGCAAGAAGGCCCTGCCCATGCCGATCTCTGAGCTGTTTTCCGAGCTCCACGGCTATCCTGTCACGCGCCCATTCACCAGAGCTCCAAATGATTTTGCTTTTTGGGACCCGGTTCCTGGAGCCCTGCCTGGGCAAAATCGGATGCAAGAAGGCCCTGCCCATGCCGATCTCTGAGCTGTTATCCGAGCTCCACGGCTATCCTGTCACGCGCCCATTCACCAGAGCTCCAAATGATTTTGCTTTTTGGGACCCGGTTCCTGGAGCCCTGCCTGGGCAAAATCGGATGCAAGAAGGCCCTGCCCATGCCGATCTCTGAGCTGTTATCCGAGCTCCACGGCTATCCTGTCACGCGCCCATTCACCAGAGCTCCAAATGATTTTGCTTTTTGGGACCCGGTTCCTGGAGCCCTGCCTGGGCAAAATCGGATGCAAGAAGGCCCTGCCCATGCCGATCTCTGAGCTGTTTTCCGAGCTCCACGGCTATCCTGTCACGCGCCCATTCACCAGAGCTCCAAATGATTTTGCTTTTTGGGACCCGGTTCCTGGAGCCCTGCCTGGGCAAAATCGGATGCAAGAAGGCCCTGCCCATGCCGATCTCTGAGCTGTTATCCGAGCTCCACGGCTATCCTGTCACGCGCCCATTCACCAGAGCTCCAAATGATTTTGCTTTTTGGGACACGGTTCCTGGAGCCCTGCCAGGGCAAAATCGGATGCAAGAAAACCCTGCCCATGCCGATCTCTGAGCTGTTATCCGAGCTCCACGGCTATCCTGTCACGCGCCCATTCACCAGAGCTCCAAATGATTTTGCTTTTTGGGACACGGTTCCTGGAGCCCTGCCTGGGCAAAATCGGATGCAAGAAGACCCTGCCCATGCCGATCTCTGAGCTGTTATCCGAGCTCCACGGCTATCCTGTCACGCGCCAATTCACCAGAGCTCCAAATGATTTTGCTTTTTGGGACCCGGTTCCTGGAGCCCTGCCTGGGCAAAATCGGATGCAAGAAGGCCCTGCCCATGCCAATCTCTGAGCTGTTATCCGAGCTTCACGGCTATCCTGTCACGCGCCCATTCACCAGAGCTCCAAATGATTTTGCTTTTTGGGACCCGGTTCCTGGAGCCCTGCCTGGGCAAAATCGGATGCAAGAAGGCCCTGCCCATGCCAATCTCTGAGCTGTTATCCGAGCTTCACGGCTATCCTGTCACGCGCCCATTCACCAGAGCTCCAAATGATTTTGCTTTTTGGGACCCGGTTCCTGGAGCCCTGCCTGGGCAAAATCGGATGCAAGAAGGCCCTGCCCATGCCAATCTCTGAGCTGTTATCCGAGCTTCACGGCTATCCTGTCACGCGCCCATTCACCAGAGCTCCAAATGATTTTGCTTTTTGGGACCCGGTTCCTGGAGCCCTGCCTGGGCAAAATCGGATGCAAGAAGGCCCTGCCCATGCCGATCTCTGAGCTGTTATCCGAGCTCCACAGCTATCCTGTCACACGCCCATTCACCAGAGCTCCAAATGATTTTGCTTTTTGGGACCCGGTTCCTGGAGCCCTGCCTGGGCAAAATCGGATGCAAGAAGGCCCTGCCCATGCCGATCTCTGAGCTGTTATCCGAGCTCCACAGCTATCCTGTCACGCGCCCATTCACCAGAGCTCCAAATGATTTTGCTTTTTGGGACCCAGTTCCTGGAGCCCTGCCTGGGCAAAATTGGATGCAAGAAGGCCCTGCCCATGCCGATCTCTGAGCTATTATCCGAGCTCCATGGCTATCCTGTCACGCGCCCATTCACCAGAGCTCCAAATGATTTTGCTTTTTGGGACCCGGTTCCTGGAGCCCTGCCTGGGCAAAATCGGATGCAAGAAGGCCCTGCCCATGCCGATCTCTGAGCTGTTTTCCGAGCTCCACAGCTATCCTGTCACACGCCCATTCACCAGAGCTCCAAATGATTTTGCTTTTTGGGACCCGGTTCCTGGAGCCCTGCCTGGGCAAAATCGGATGCAAGAAGGCCCTGCCCATGCCGATCTCTGAGCTGTTATCCGAGCTCCACGGCTATCCTGTCACGCGCCCATTCACCAGAGCTCCAAATGATTTTGCTTTTTGGGACCCGGTTCCTGGAGCCCTGCCTGGGCAAAATCGGATGCAAGAAGGCCCTGCCCATGCCGATCTCTGAGCTGTTTTCCGAGCTCCACGGCTATCCTGTCACGCGCCCATTCACCAGAGCTCCAAATGATTTTGCTTTTTGGGACCCGGTTCCTGGAGCCCTGCCTGGGCAAAATCGGATGCAAGAAGGCCCTGCCCATGCCGATCTCTGAGCTGTTTTCCGAGCTCCACGGCTATCCTGTCACGCGCCCATTCACCAGAGCTCCAAATGATTTTGCTTTTTGGGACCCGGTTCCTGGAGCCCTGCCTGGGCAAAATCGGATGCAAGAAGGCCCTGCCCATGCCGATCTCTGAGCTGTTTTCTGAGCTCCACGGCTATCCTGTCACGCGCCCATTCACCAGAGCTCCAAATGATTTTGCTTTTTGGGACCCGGTTCCTGGAGCCCTGCCTGGGCAAAATCGGATGCAAGAAGGCCCTGCCCATGCCGATCTCTGAGCTGTTTTCCGAGCTCCACGGCTATCCTGTCACGCGCCCATTCACCAGAGCTCCAAATGATTTTGCTTTTTGGGACCCGGTTCCTGGAGCCCTGCCTGGGCAAAATCGGATGCAAGAAGGCCCTGCCCATGCCGATCTCTGAGCTGTTTTCCGAGCTCCACGGCTATCCTGTCACGCGCCCATTCACCAGAGCTCCAAATGATTTTGCTTTTTGGGACCCGGTTCCTGGAGCCCTGCCTGGGCAAAATCGGATGCAAGAAGGCCCTGCCCATGCCGATCTCTGAGCTGTTTTCCGAGCTCCACGGCTATCCTGTCACGCGCCCATTCACCAGAGCTCCAAATGATTTTGCTTTTTGGGACCCGGTTCCTGGAGCCCTGCCTGGGCAAAATCGGATGCAAGAAGGCCCTGCCCATGCCGATCTCTGAGCTGTTATCCGAGCTCCACGGCTATCCTGTCACGCGCCCATTCACCAGAGCTCCAAATGATTTTGCTTTTTGGGACCCGGTTCCTGGAGCCCTGCCTGGGCAAAATCGGATGCAAGAAGGCCCTGCCCATGCCGATCTCTGAGCTGTTTTCCGAGCTCCACGGCTATCCTGTCACGCGCCCATTCACCAGAGCTCCAAATGATTTTGCTTTTTGGGACCCGGTTCCTGGAGCCCTGCCTGGGCAAAATCGGATGCAAGAAGGCCCTGCCCATGCCGATCTCTGAGCTGTTATCCGAGCTCCACGGCTATCCTGTCACGCGCCCATTCACCAGAGCTCCAAATGATTTTGCTTTTTGGGACCCGGTTCCTGGAGCCCTGCCTGGGCAAAATCGGATGCAAGAAGGCCCTGCCCATGCCGATCTCTGAGCTGTTATCCGAGCTCCACGGCTATCCTGTCACGCGCCCATTCACCAGAGCTCCAAATGATTTTGCTTTTTGGGACCCGGTTCCTGGAGCCCTGCCTGGGCAAAATCGGATGCAAGAAGGCCCTGCCCATGCCGATCTCTGAGCTGTTATCCGAGCTCCACGGCTATCCTGTCACGCGCCCATTCACCAGAGCTCCAAATGATTTTGCTTTTTGGGACCCGGTTCCTGGAGCCCTGCCTGGGCAAAATCGGATGCAAGAAGGCCCTGCCCATGCCGATCTCTGAGCTGTTATCCGAGCTCCACGGCTATCCTGTCACGCGCCCATTCACCAGAGCTCCAAATGATTTTGCTTTTTGGGACCCGGTTCCTGGAGCCCTGCCTGGGCAAAATCGGATGCAAGAAGGCCCTGCCCATGCCGATCTCTGAGCTGTTATCCGAGCTCCACAGCTATCCTGTCACACGCCCATTCACCAGAGCTCCAAATGATTTTGCTTTTTGGGACCCGGTTCCTGGAGCCCTGCCTGGGCAAAATCGGATGCAAGAAGGCCCTGCCCATGCCGATCTCTGAGCGGTTATCCGAGCTCCACAGCTATTCTGTCACGCGCCCATTCACCAGAGCTCCAAATGATTTTGCTTTTTGGGACCCAGTTCCTGGAGCCCTGCCTGGGCAAAATCGGATGCAAGAAGGCCCTGCCCATGCCGATCTCTGAGCTATTATCCGAGCTCCACGGCTATCCTGTCACGCGCCCATTCACCAGAGCTCCAAATGATTTTGCTTTTTGGGACCCGGTTCCTGGAGCCCTGCCTGGGCAAAATCGGATGCAAGAAAACCCTGCCCATGCCGATCTCTGAGCTGTTATCCGAGCTCCACGGCTATCCTGTCACGCGCCCATTCACCAGAGCTCCAAATGATTTTGCTTTTTGGGACCCGGTTCCTGGAGCCCTGCCTGGGCAAAATCGGATGCAAGAAGACCCTGCCCATGCCGATCTCTGAGCTGTTATCCGAGCTCCACGGCTATCCTGTCACGCGCCAATTCACCAGAGCTCCAAATGATTTTGCTTTTTGGGACCCGGTTCCTGGAGCCCTGCCTGGGCAAAATCGGATGCAAGAAGGCCCTGCCCATGCCGATCTCTGAGCTATTATCCGAGCTCCACAGCTATCCTGTCACGCGCCCATTCACCAGAGCTCCAAATGATTTTGCTTTTTGGGACCCGGTTCCTGGAGCCCTGCCTGGGCAAAATCGGATGCAAGAAAACCCTGCCCATGCCGATCTCTGAGCTGTTATCCGAGCTCCACGGCTATCCTGTCACGCGCCCATTCACCAGAGCTCCAAATGATTTTGCTTTTTGGGACCCGGTTCCTGGAGCCCTGCCTGGGCAAAATCGGATGCAAGAAGGCCCTGCCCATGCCGATCTCTGAGCTGTTATCCGAGCTCCACGGCTATCCTGTCACGCGCCCATTCACCAGAGCTCCAAATGATTTTGCTTTTTGGGACCCGGTTCCTGGAGCCCTGCCTGGGCAAAATCGGATGCAAGAAGGCCCTGCCCATGCCAATCTCTGAGCTGTTATCCGAGCTTCACGGCTATCCTGTCACGCGCCCATTCACCAGAGCTCCAAATGATTTTGCTTTTTGGGACCCGGTTCCTGGAGCCCTGCCTGGGCAAAATCGGATGCAAGAAGGCCCTGCCCATGCCGATCTCTGAGCTGTTATCCGAGCTCCACAGCTATCCTGTCACACGCCCATTCACCAGAGCTCCAAATGATTTTGCTTTTTGGGACCCGGTTCCTGGAGCCCTGCCTGGGCAAAATCGGATGCAAGAAGGCCCTGCCCATGCCGATCTCTGAGCTGTTATCCGAGCTCCACAGCTATCCTGTCACGTGCCCATTCACCAGAGCTCCAAATGATTTTGCTTTTTGGGACCCAGTTCCTGGAGCCCTGCCTGGGCAAAATCGGATGCAAGAAGGCCCTGCCCATGCCGAACTCTGAGCTATTATCCGAGCTCCACGGCTATCCTGTCACGCGCCCATTCACCAGAGCTCCAAATGATTTTGCTTTTTGGGACCCGGTTCCTGGAGCCCTGCCTGGGCAAAATCGGATGCAAGAAGGCCCTGCCCATGCCGATCTCTGAGCTGTTTTCCGAGCTCCACGGCTATCCTGTCACGCGCCCATTCACCAGAGCTCCAAATGATTTTGCTTTTTGGGACCCGGTTCCTGGAGCCCTGCCTGGGCAAAATCGGATGCAAGAAGGCCCTGCCCATGCCGATCTCTGAGCTGTTATCCGAGCTCCACGGCTATCCTGTCACGCGCCCATTCACCAGAGCTCCAAATGATTTTGCTTTTTGGGACCCGGTTCCTGGAGCCCTGCCTGGGCAAAATCGGATGCAAGAAGGCCCTGCCCATGCCGATCTCTGAGCTGTTATCCGAGCTCCACAGCTATCCTGTCACACGCCCATTCACCAGAGCTCCAAATGATTTTGCTTTTTGGGACCCGGTTCCTGGAGCCCTGCCTGGGCAAAATCGGATGCAAGAAGGCCCTGCCCATGCCGATCTCTGAGCTGTTATCCGAGCTCCACGGCTATCCTGTCACGCGCCCATTCACCAGAGCTCCAAATGATTTTGCTTTTTGGGACCCGGTTCCTGGAGCCCTGCCTGGGCAAAATCGGATGCAAGAAGGCCCTGCCCATGCCGATCTCTGAGCTGTTATCCGAGCTCCACAGCTATCCTGTCACACGCCCATTCACCAGAGCTCCAAATGATTTTGCTTTTTGGGACCCGGTTCCTGGAGCCCTGCCTGGGCAAAATCGGATGCAAGAAGGCCCTGCCCATGCCGATCTCTGAGCGGTTATCCGAGCTCCACAGCTATTCTGTCACGCGCCCATTCACCAGAGCTCCAAATGATTTTGCTTTTTGGGACCCAGTTCCTGGAGCCCTGCCTGGGCAAAATCGGATGCAAGAAGGCCCTGCCCATGCCGATCTCTGAGCTATTATCCGAGCTCCACGGCTATCCTGTCACGCGCCCATTCACCAGAGCTCCAAATGATTTTGCTTTTTGGGACACGGTTCCTGGAGCCCTGCCTGGGCAAAATCGGATGCAAGAAAACCCTGCCCATGCCGATCTCTGAGCTGTTATCCGAGCTCCACGGCTATCCTGTCACGCGCCCATTCACCAGAGCTCCAAATGATTTTGCTTTTTGGGACCCGGTTCCTGGAGCCCTGCCTGGGCAAAATCGGATGCAAGAAGACCCTGCCCATGCCGATCTCTGAGCTGTTATCCGAGCTCCACGGCTATCCTGTCACGCGCCAATTCACCAGAGCTCCAAATGATTTTGCTTTTTGGGACCCGGTTCCTGGAGCCCTGCCTGGGCAAAATCGGATGCAAGAAGGCCCTGCCCATGCCGATCTCTGAGCTATTATCCGAGCTCCACAGCTATCCTGTCACGCGCCCATTCACCAGAGCTCCAAATGATTTTGCTTTTTGGGACCCGGTTCCTGGAGCCCTGCCTGGGCAAAATCGGATGCAAGAAAACCCTGCCCATGCCGATCTCTGAGCTGTTATCCGAGCTCCACGGCTATCCTGTCACGCGCCCATTCACCAGAGCTCCAAATGATTTTGCTTTTTGGGACCCGGTTCCTGGAGCCCTGCCTGGGCAAAATCGGATGCAAGAAGGCCCTGCCCATGCCGATCTCTGAGCTGTTTTCCGAGCTCCACGGCTATCCTGTCACGCGCCCATTCACCAGAGCTCCAAATGATTTTGCTTTTTGGGACCCGGTTCCTGGAGCCCTGCCTGGGCAAAATCGGATGCAAGAAGGCCCTGCCCATGCCGATCTCTGAGCTGTTATCCGAGCTCCACGGCTATCCTGTCACGCGCCCATTCACCAGAGCTCCAAATGATTTTGCTTTTTGGGACACGGTTCCTGGAGCCCTGCCTGGGCAAAATCGGATGCAAGAAGGCCCTGCCCATGCCGATCTCTGAGCTGTTTTCCGAGCTCCACGGCTATCCTGTCACGCGCCCATTCACCAGAGCTCCAAATGATTTTGCTTTTTGGGACCCGGTTCCTGGAGCCCTGCCTGGGCAAAATCGGATGCAAGAAGGCCCTGCCCATGCCAATCTCTGAGCTGTTATCCGAGCTCCACGGCTATCCTGTCACGCGCCCATTCACCAGAGCTCCAAATGATTTTGCTTTTTGGGACCCGGTTCCTGGAGCCCTGCCTGGGCAAAATCGGATGCAAGAAGGCCCTGCCCATGCCGATCTCTGAGCTGTTATCCGAGCTCCACGGCTATCCTGTCACGCGCCCATTCACCAGAGCTCCAAATGATTTTGCTTTTTGGGACCCGGTTCCTGGAGCCCTGCCTGGGCAAAATCGGATGCAAGAAGGCCCTGCCCATGCCGATCTCTGAGCTGTTTTCCGAGCTCCACGGCTATCCTGTCACGCGCCCATTCACCAGAGCTCCAAATGATTTTGCTTTTTGGGACCCGGTTCCTGGAGCCCTGCCTGGGCAAAATCGGATGCAAGAAGGCCCTGCCCATGCCAATCTCTGAGCTGTTATCCGAGCTCCACGGCTATCCTGTCACGCGCCCATTCACCAGAGCTCCAAATGATTTTGCTTTTTGGGACCCGGTTCCTGGAGCCCTGCCTGGGCAAAATCGGATGCAAGAAGGCCCTGCCCATGCCGATCTCTGAGCTGTTATCCGAGCTCCACGGCTATCCTGTCACGCGCCCATTCACCAGAGCTCCAAATGATTTTGCTTTTTGGGACCCGGTTCCTGGAGCCCTGCCTGGGCAAAATCGGATGCAAGAAGGCCCTGCCCATGCCGATCTCTGAGCTGTTATCCGAGCTCCACGGCTATCCTGTCACGCGCCCATTCACCAGAGCTCCAAATGATTTTGCTTTTTGGGACCCGGTTCCTGGAGCCCTGCCTGGGCAAAATCGGATGCAAGAAGGCCCTGCCCATGCCGATCTCTGAGCTGTTTTCCGAGCTCCACGGCTATCCTGTCACGCGCCCATTCACCAGAGCTCCAAATGATTTTGCTTTTTGGGACCCGGTTCCTGGAGCCCTGCCTGGCCAAAATCGGATGCAAGAAGGCCCTGCCCATGCCGATCTCTGAGCTGTTATCCGAGCTCCACAGCTATCCTGTCACACGCCCATTCACCAGAGCTCCAAATGATTTTGCTTTTTGGGACCCGGTTCCTGGAGCCCTGCCTGGGCAAAATCGGATGCAAGAAGGCCCTGCCCATGCCGATCTCTGAGCTGTTATCCGAGCTCCACAGCTATCCTGTCACACGCCCATTCACCAGAGCTCCAAATGATTTTGCTTTTTGGGACCCGGTTCCTGGAGCCCTGCCTGGGCAAAATCGGATGCAAGAAGGCCCTGCCCATGCCGATCTCTGAGCTGTTTTCCGAGCTCCACGGCTATCCTGTCACGCGCCCATTCACCAGAGCTCCAAATGATTTTGCTTTTTGGGACCCGGTTCCTGGAGCCCTGCCTGGGCAAAATCGGATGCAAGAAGGCCCTGCCCATGCCGATCTCTGAGCTGTTATCCGAGCTCCACGGCTATCCTGTCACGCGCCCATTCACCAGAGCTCCAAATGATTTTGCTTTTTGGGACACGGTTCCTGGAGCCCTGCCTGGGCAAAATCGGATGCAAGAAGACCCTGCCCATGCCGATCTCTGAGCTGTTATCCGAGCTCCACGGCTATCCTGTCACGCGCCAATTCACCAGAGCTCCAAATGATTTTGCTTTTTGGGACCCGGTTCCTGGAGCCCTGCCTGGGCAAAATCGGATGCAAGAAGGCCCTGCCCATGCCGATCTCTGAGCTGTTATCCGAGCTCCACAGCTATCCTGTCACGCGCCCATTCACCAGAGCTCCAAATGATTTTGCTTTTTGGGACCCGGTTCCTGGAGCCCTGCCTGGGCAAAATCGGATGCAAGAAGGCCCTGCCCATGCCGATCTCTGAGCTGTTATCCGAGCTCCACGGCTATCCTGTCACGCGCCCATTCACCAGAGCTCCAAATGATTTTGCTTTTTGGGACCCGGTTCCTGGAGCCCTGCCTGGGCAAAATCGGATGCAAGAAGGCCCTGCCCATGCCGATCTCTGAGCTGTTATCCGAGCTCCACGGCTATCCTGTCACGCGCCCATTCACCAGAGCTCCAAATGATTTTGCTTTTTGGGACCCGGTTCCTGGAGCCCTGCCTGGGCAAAATCGGATGCAAGAAGGCCCTGCCCATGCCGATCTCTGAGCTGTTATCCGAGCTCCACGGCTATCCTGTCACGCGCCCATTCACCAGAGCTCCAAATGATTTTGCTTTTTGGGACACGGTTCCTGGAGCCCTGCCTGGGCAAAATCGGATGCAAGAAGGCCCTGCCCATGCCGATCTCTGAGCTGTTTTCCGAGCTCCACGGCTATCCTGTCACGCGCCCATTCACCAGAGCTCCAAATGATTTTGCTTTTTGGGACCCGGTTCCTGGAGCCCTGCCTGGGCAAAATCGGATGCAAGAAGGCCCTGCCCATGCCAATCTCTGAGCTGTTATCCGAGCTCCACGGCTATCCTGTCACGCGCCCATTCACCAGAGCTCCAAATGATTTTGCTTTTTGGGACCCGGTTCCTGGAGCCCTGCCTGGGCAAAATCGGATGCAAGAAGGCCCTGCCCATGCCGATCTCTGAGCTGTTATCCGAGCTCCACGGCTATCCTGTCACGCGCCCATTCACCAGAGCTCCAAATGATTTTGCTTTTTGGGACCCGGTTCCTGGAGCCCTGCCTGGGCAAAATCGGATGCAAGAAGGCCCTGCCCATGCCGATCTCTGAGCTGTTTTCCGAGCTCCACGGCTATCCTGTCACGCGCCCATTCACCAGAGCTCCAAATGATTTTGCTTTTTGGGACCCGGTTCCTGGAGCCCTGCCTGGGCAAAATCGGATGCAAGAAGGCCCTGCCCATGCCAATCTCTGAGCTGTTATCCGAGCTCCACGGCTATCCTGTCACGCGCCCATTCACCAGAGCTCCAAATGATTTTGCTTTTTGGGACCCGGTTCCTGGAGCCCTGCCTGGGCAAAATCGGATGCAAGAAGGCCCTGCCCATGCCGATCTCTGAGCTGTTATCCGAGCTCCACGGCTATCCTGTCACGCGCCCATTCACCAGAGCTCCAAATGATTTTGCTTTTTGGGACCCGGTTCCTGGAGCCCTGCCTGGGCAAAATCGGATGCAAGAAGGCCCTGCCCATGCCGATCTCTGAGCTGTTATCCGAGCTCCACGGCTATCCTGTCACGCGCCCATTCACCAGAGCTCCAAATGATTTTGCTTTTTGGGACCCGGTTCCTGGAGCCCTGCCTGGGCAAAATCGGATGCAAGAAGGCCCTGCCCATGCCGATCTCTGAGCTGTTTTCCGAGCTCCACGGCTATCCTGTCACGCGCCCATTCACCAGAGCTCCAAATGATTTTGCTTTTTGGGACCCGGTTCCTGGAGCCCTGCCTGGCCAAAATCGGATGCAAGAAGGCCCTGCCCATGCCGATCTCTGAGCTGTTATCCGAGCTCCACAGCTATCCTGTCACACGCCCATTCACCAGAGCTCCAAATGATTTTGCTTTTTGGGACCCGGTTCCTGGAGCCCTGCCTGGGCAAAATCGGATGCAAGAAGGCCCTGCCCATGCCGATCTCTGAGCTGTTATCCGAGCTCCACAGCTATCCTGTCACACGCCCATTCACCAGAGCTCCAAATGATTTTGCTTTTTGGGACCCGGTTCCTGGAGCCCTGCCTGGGCAAAATCGGATGCAAGAAGGCCCTGCCCATGCCGATCTCTGAGCTGTTATCCGAGCTCCACGGCTATCCTGTCACGCGCCCATTCACCAGAGCTCCAAATGATTTTGCTTTTTGGGACCCGGTTCCTGGAGCCCTGCCTGGGCAAAATCGGATGCAAGAAGGCCCTGCCCATGCCGATCTCTGAGCTGTTTTCCGAGCTCCACGGCTATCCTGTCACGCGCCCATTCACCAGAGCTCCAAATGATTTTGCTTTTTGGGACCCGGTTCCTGGAGCCCTGCCTGGGCAAAATCGGATGCAAGAAGGCCCTGCCCATGCCGATCTCTGAGCTGTTATCCGAGCTCCACGGCTATCCTGTCACGCGCCCATTCACCAGAGCTCCAAATGATTTTGCTTTTTGGGACACGGTTCCTGGAGCCCTGCCTGGGCAAAATCGGATGCAAGAAGACCCTGCCCATGCCGATCTCTGAGCTGTTATCCGAGCTCCACGGCTATCCTGTCACGCGCCAATTCACCAGAGCTCCAAATGATTTTGCTTTTTGGGACCCGGTTCCTGGAGCCCTGCCTGGGCAAAATCGGATGCAAGAAGGCCCTGCCCATGCCGATCTCTGAGCTGTTATCCGAGCTCCACAGCTATCCTGTCACGCGCCCATTCACCAGAGCTCCAAATGATTTTGCTTTTTGGGACCCGGTTCCTGGAGCCCTGCCTGGGCAAAATCGGATGCAAGAAGGCCCTGCCCATGCCGATCTCTGAGCTGTTATCCGAGCTCCACGGCTATCCTGTCACGCGCCCATTCACCAGAGCTCCAAATGATTTTGCTTTTTGGGACCCGGTTCCTGGAGCCCTGCCTGGGCAAAATCGGATGCAAGAAGGCCCTGCCCATGCCGATCTCTGAGCTGTTATCCGAGCTCCACGGCTATCCTGTCACGCGCCCATTCACCAGAGCTCCAAATGATTTTGCTTTTTGGGACCCGGTTCCTGGAGCCCTGCCTGGCCAAAATCGGATGCAAGAAGGCCCTGCCCATGCCGATCTCTGAGCTGTTATCCGAGCTCCACAGCTATCCTGTCACACGCCCATTCACCAGAGCTCCAAATGATTTTGCTTTTTGGGACCCGGTTCCTGGAGCCCTGCCTGGGCAAAATCGGATGCAAGAAGGCCCTGCCCATGCCGATCTCTGAGCTGTTATCCGAGCTCCACGGCTATCCTGTCACGCGCCCATTCACCAGAGCTCCAAATGATTTTGCTTTTTGGGACCCGGTTCCTGGAGCCCTGCCTGGGCAAAATCGGATGCAAGAAGGCCCTGCCCATGCCGATCTCTGAGCTGTTATCCGAGCTCCACGGCTATCCTGTCACGCGCCCATTCACCAGAGCTCCAAATGATTTTGCTTTTTGGGACCCGGTTCCTGGAGCCCTGCCTGGGCAAAATCGGATGCAAGAAGGCCCTGCCCATGCCGATCTCTGAGCTGTTTTCCGAGCTCCACGGCTATCCTGTCACGCGCCCATTCACCAGAGCTCCAAATGATTTTGCTTTTTGGGACCCGGTTCCTGGAGCCCTGCCTGGGCAAAATCGGATGCAAGAAGGCCCTGCCCATGCCGATCTCTGAGCTGTTATCCGAGCTCCACGGCTATCCTGTCACGCGCCCATTCACCAGAGCTCCAAATGATTTTGCTTTTTGGGACACGGTTCCTGGAGCCCTGCCTGGGCAAAATCGGATGCAAGAAAACCCTGCCCATGCCGATCTCTGAGCTGTTATCCGAGCTCCACGGCTATCCTGTCACGCGCCCATTCACCAGAGCTCCAAATGATTTTGCTTTTTGGGACACGGTTCCTGGAGCCCTGCCTGGGCAAAATCGGATGCAAGAAGACCCTGCCCATGCCGATCTCTGAGCTGTTTTCCGAGCTCCACAGCTATCCTGTCACACGCCCATTCACCAGAGCTCCAAATGATTTTGCTTTTTGGGACCCGGTTCCTGGAGCCCTGCCTGGGCAAAATCGGATGCAAGAAGGCCCTGCCCATGCCGATCTCTGAGCTGTTTTCCGAGCTCCACAGCTATCCTGTCACACGCCCATTCACCAGAGCTCCAAATGATTTTGCTTTTTGGGACCCGGTTCCTGGAGCCCTGCCTGGGCAAAATCGGATGCAAGAAGGCCCTGCCCATGCCGATCTCTGAGCTGTTATCCGAGCTCCACGGCTATCCTGTCACGCGCCCATTCACCAGAGCTCCAAATGATTTTGCTTTTTGGGACACGGTTCCTGGAGCCCTGCCTGGGCAAAATCGGATGCAAGAAGGCCCTGCCCATGCCGATCTCTGAGCTGTTTTCCGAGCTCCACGGCTATCCTGTCACGCGCCCATTCACCAGAGCCCCAAATGATTTTGCTTTTTGGGACCCGGTTCCTGGAGCCCTGCCTGGGCAAAATCGGATGCAAGAAGGCCCTGCCCATGCCGATCTCTGAGCTGTTATCCGAGCTCCACGGCTATCCTGTCACGCGCCCATTCACCAGAGCTCCAAATGATTTTGCTTTTTGGGACCCGGTTCCTGGAGCCCTGCCTGGGCAAAATCGGATGCAAGAAGGCCCTGCCCATGCCGATCTCTGAGCTGTTTTCCGAGCTCCACGGCTATCCTGTCACGCGCCCATTCACCAGAGCTCCAAATGATTTTGCTTTTTGGGACCCGGTTCCTGGAGCCCTGCCTGGGCAAAATCGGATGCAAGAAGGCCCTGCCCATGCCGATCTCTGAGCTGTTATCCGAGCTCCACAGCTATCCTGTCACACGCCCATTCACCAGAGCTCCAAATGATTTTGCTTTTTGGGACCCGGTTCCTGGAGCCCTGCCTGGGCAAAATCGGATGCAAGAAGGCCCTGCCCATGCCGATCTCTGAGCTGTTATCCGAGCTCCACAGCTATCCTGTCACACGCCCATTCACCAGAGCTCCAAATGATTTTGCTTTTTGGGACCCGGTTCCTGGAGCCCTGCCTGGGCAAAATCGGATGCAAGAAGGCCCTGCCCATGCCGATCTCTGAGCTGTTATCCGAGCTCCACGGCTATCCTGTCACGCGCCCATTCACCAGAGCTCCAAATGATTTTGCTTTTTGGGACCCGGTTCCTGGAGCCCTGCCTGGGCAAAATCGGATGCAAGAAGGCCCTGCCCATGCCGATCTCTGAGCTGTTATCCGAGCTCCACGGCTATCCTGTCACGCGCCCATTCACCAGAGCTCCAAATGATTTTGCTTTTTGGGACCCGGTTCCTGGAGCCCTGCCTGGGCAAAATCGGATGCAAGAAGGCCCTGCCCATGCCGATCTCTGAGCTGTTATCCGAGCTCCACGGCTATCCTGTCACACGCCCATTCACCAGAGCTCCAAATGATTTTGCTTTTTGGGACCCGGTTCCTGGAGCCCTGCCTGGGCAAAATCGGATGCAAGAAGGCCCTGCCCATGCCGATCTCTGAGCTGTTATCCGAGCTCCACAGCTATCCTGTCACACGCCCATTCACCAGAGCTCCAAATGATTTTGCTTTCTGGGACCCGGTCTGAGCTGTTTTCCGAGCTCCACGGCTATCCCTGTCACGCGCCCATTCACCAGAGCTCCAAATGATTTTGCTTTTTGGGACCCGGTTCCTGGAGCCCTGCCTGGGCATAATCGGATGCAAGAAGGCCCTGCCCATGCCGATCTCTGAGCTGTTATCCGAGCTCCACGGCTATCCTGTCACGCGCCCATTCACCAGAGCTCCAAATGATTTTGCTTTTTGGGACCCGGTCTGAGCTGTTATCCGAGCTCCACGGCTATCCTGTCACGCGCCCATTCACCAGAGCTCCAAATGATTTTGCTTTTTGGGACCCGGTTCCTGGAGCCCTGCCTGGGCAAAATCGGATGCAAGAAGGCCCTGCCCATGCCGATCTCTGAGCTGTTATCCGAGCTCCACGGCTATCCTGTCACACGCCCATTCACCAGAGCTCCAAATGATTTTGCTTTTTGGGACCCGGTTCCTGGAGCCCTGCCTGGGCAAAATCGGATGCAAGAAGGCCCTGCCCATGCCGATCTCTGAGCTGTTATCCGAGCTCCACAGCTATCCTGTCACACGCCCATTCACCAGAGCTCCAAATGATTTTGCTTTTTGGGACCCGGTTCCTGGAGCCCTGCCTGGGCAAAATCGGATGCAAGAAGGCCCTGCCCATGCCGCTCTCTGAGCTGTTATCCGAGCTCCACGGCTATCCTGTCACGCGCCCATTCACCAGAGCTCCAAATTATTTTGCTTTTTGGGACCCGGTTCCTGGAGCCCTGCCTGGGCAAAATCGGATGCAAGAAGGCCCTGCCCATGCCGATCTCTGAGCTGTTATCCGAGCTCCACAGCTATCCTGTCACGCCCATTCACCAGAACTCCAAATGATTTTGCTTTTTGGGACCCAGTTCCTGGAGCCCTGCCTGGGCAAAATCGGATGCAAGAAGGCCCTGCCCATGCCGATCTCTGAGCTGTTATCCGAGCTCCACGGCTATCCTGTCACGCGCCCATTCACCAGAGCTCCAAATGATTTTGCTTTTTGGGACCCGGTTCCTGGAGCCCTGCCTGGGCAAAATCGGATGCAAGAAGGCCCTGCCCATGCCGATCTCTGAGCTGTTATCCGAGCTCCACAGCTATCCTGTCACACGCCCATTCACCAGAGCTCCAAATGATTTTGCTTTTTGGGACCCGGTTCCTGGAGCCCTGGCCTGGGCAAAATCGGATGCAAGAATGCCCTGCCCATGCCGATCTCTGAGCTGTTATCCGAGCTCCACGGCTATCCTGTCACGCGCCCATTCACCAGAGCTCCAAATGATTTTGCTTTTTGGGACCCGGTTCCTGGAGCCCTGCCTGGGCAAAATCGGATGCAAGAAGGCCCTGCCCATGCCGCTCTCTGAGCTGTTATCCGAGCTCCACGGCTATCCTGTCACGCGCCCATTCACCAAGCGATTGTATCATCAGCTACTACTCTGTTGATACCTTAAATAACTACAACATAGGCACTTCGTCCAAAAAAGCAAAGGTCATGTCTAATCAATATGAAACCCCATCTTAATTGGACAGAGTAGTATTGATTGTTACTGGTTTGTCTCATTTTCTTGATTGAAGTATACAAAGAAATAATTCTACAATTTAGCTATACTAATTACTTATTCCCATTCACCAGAGCTCCAAATTATTTTGCTTTTTGGGACACGGTTCCTGGAGCCCTGCCTGGGCAAAATCGGATGCAAGAAGGCCCTGCCCATGCCAATCTCTGAGCTGTTATCCGAGATCCACGGCTATCCTGTCACGCGCTCATTCACCAGAGCTCCAAATGATTTTGCTTTTTGGGACACGGTTCCTGGAGCCCTGCCTGGGCAAAATCGGATGCAAGAAGGCCCTGCCCATGCCGATCTCTGAGCTGTTATCCGAGCTCCACGGCTATCCTGTCACGCGCCCATTCACCAGAGCTCCAAATGATTTTGCTTTTTGGAACACGGTTCCTGAAGCCCTGCCTGGGCAAAATCGGATGCAAGAAGACCCTGCCCATGCCGATCTCTGAGCTGTTATCCGAGCTCCATTCTGTCTAACCACGCCCACCGTGAATCAAGGTCCCAGGCCCCAGCACGTGCTTTCTATTACACATCCGGAGAGGTGGTTCTTACTAGAGTCACATGTCGGGTGGCGCGCGCGACACTTTTGCATCACATGCTCCGATTTTCCCCAGGCTCCCGGAAGCCTGTCCCGGCCCGAGGGGTGCCAGTCCGCACTCATCGGCCAGACTTCCACAAATTGCAGTACCGATTTGGCCCGCCGGGGGGCGCTGCCTGCGGGGGAAAAGGAGACGTGCCTGGGCCGTACGTCGGGCTCCAACGGACGCCCGTCGCGGACTGTTAATAGGAACCATAGGGGAGATGGTCCTGCCCACGCTGTTATCCAAGCTCCACGGCTATCCTGTCACGCGCCCATTCACCAGAGCTCCAAATGATTTTGCTTTTTGGGACACGGTTCCTGGAGCCCTGCCTGGGCAAAATCGGATGCAAGAAGGCCCTGCCCATGCCGATCTCTGAGCTGTTATCCGAGCTCCACGGCTATCCTGTCACACGCCCATTCACCAATCGATTGTATCATCAGCTACTACTCACTCTGTTGATACCTTAAATAACTACAACATAGGCACTTCGTCCAAAAAAGCAAAGGTCATGTCTAATCAATATGAAACCCCATCTTAATTGGACAGAGTAGTATTGATTGTTACTGGTTTGTCTCATTTTCTTGATTGAAGTATACAAAGAAATAATTCTACAATTTAGCTATACTAATTACTTATTCCCTTTCACCAGAGCTCCAAATTATTTTGCTTTTTGGGACACGGTTCCTGGAGCCCTGCCTGGGCAAAATCGGATGCAAGAAGGCCCTGCCCATGCCGATCTCTGAGCTGTTATCCGAGCTCCATGGCTATCCTGTCACGCGCCCATTCACCAGAGCTCCAAATGATTTTGCTTTTTAGGACCCGGTTCCTGGAGCCCTGCCTGGGCAAAATCGGATGCAAGAAGGCCCTGCCCATGCCGATCTCTGAGCTGTTATCCGAGCTCCACGGCTATCCTGTCACACGCCCATTCACCAGAGCTCCAAATGATTTTGCTTTTTGGGACCCGGTTCCTGGAGCCCTGCCTGGGCAAAATCGGATGCAAGAAGGCCCTGCCCATGCCGATCTCTGAGCTGTTTTCCGAGCTCCACGGCTATCCTGTCACGCGCCCATTCACCAGAGCTCCAAATGATTTTGCTTTTTGGGACCCGGTTCCTGAAGCCCTGCCTGGGCAAAATCGGATGCAAGAAGGCCCTGCCCATGCCGATCTCTGAGCTGTTATCCGAGCTCCACAGCTATCCTGTCACACGCCCATTCACCAGAGCTCCAAATGATTTTGCTTTTTGGGACCCGGTTCCTGGAGCCCTGCCTGGGCAAAATCGGATGCAAGAAGGCCCTGCCCATGCCGATCTCTGAGCTGTTATCCGAGCTCCACGGCTATCCTGTCATGCGCCCATTCACCAGAGCTCCAAATGATTTTGCTTTTTGGGACCCGGTTCCTGGAGCCCTGCCTGGGCAAAATCGGATGCAAGAAGGCCCTGCCCATGCCGATCTCTGAGCTGTTATCCGAGCTCCACAGCTATCCTGTCACGCGCCCATTCACCAGAGCTCCAAATGATTTTGCTTTTAGGGACCCGGTTCCTGGAGCCCTGCCTGGGCAAAATCGGATGCAAGAAGGCCCTGCCCATGCCGATCTCTGAGCTGTTATCCGAGCTCCACGGCTATCCTGTCACGCGCCCATTCACCAGAGCTCCAAATGATTTTGCTTTTTGGGACCCGGTTCCTGGAGCCCTGCCTGGGCAAAATCGGATGCAAGGCCCTGCCCATGCCAATCTCTGAGCTGTTATCCGAGCTCCACGGCTATCCTGTCACGCGCCCATTCACCAGAGCTCCAAATGATTTTGCTTTTTGGGACCCGGTTCCTGGAGCCCTGCCTGGGCAAAATCGGATGCAAGAAGGCCCTGCCCATGCCGATCTCTGAGCTGTTATCCGAGCTCCACAGCTATCCTGTCACACGCCCATTCACCAGAGCTCCAAATGATTTTGCTTTTTGGGACCCGGTTCCTGGAGCCCTGGCCTGGGCAAAATCGGATGCAAGAAGGCCCTGCCCATGCCGATCTCTGAGCTGTTATCCGAGCTCCACGGCTATCCTGTCACGCGCCCATTCACCAGAGCTCCAAATGATTTTGCTTTTTGGGACCCGGTTCCTGGAGCCCTGCCTGGGCAAAATCGGATGCAAGAAGGCCCTGCCCATGCCGATCTCTGAGCTGTTATCCGAGCTCCTCGGCTATCCTGTCACGCGCCCATTCACCAAGCGATTGTATCATCAGCTACTACTCTGTTGATACCTTAAATAACTACAACATAGGCACTTCGTCCAAAAAAGCAAAGGTCATGTCTAATCAATATGAAACCCCATCTTAATTGGACAGAGTAGTATTGATTGTTACTGGTTTGTCTCATTTTCTTGATTGAAGTATACAAAGAAATAATTCTACAATTTAGCTATACTAATTACTTATTCCCATTCACCAGAGCTCCAAATGATTTTGCTTTTTGGGACACGGTTCCTGGAGCCCTGCCTGGGCAAAATCGGATGCAAGAAGGCCCTGCCCATGCCGATCTCTGAGCTGTTTTCCGAGCTCCACGGCTATCCTGTCACGCGCCCATTCACCAGAGCTCCAAATGATTTTGCTTTTTGGGACCCGGTTCCTGGAGCCCTGCCTGGGCAAAATCGGATGCAAGAAGGCCCTGCCCATGCCGATCTCTGAGCTGTTATCCGAGCTCCACAGCTATCCTGTCACACGCCCATTCACCAGAGCTCCAAATGATTTTGCTTTTTGGGACCCGGTTCCTGGAGCCCTGCCTGGGCAAAATCGGATGCAAGAAGGCCCTGCCCATGCCGATCTCTGAGCTGTTATCCGAGCTCCACGGCTATCCTGTCACGCGCCCATTCACCAGAGCTCCAAATGATTTTGCTTTTTGGGACCCGGTTCCTGGAGCCCTGCCTGGGCAAAATCGGATGCAAGAAGGCCCTGCCCATGCCGATCTCTGAGCTGTTATCCGAGCTCCACGGCTATCCTGTCACACGCCCATTCACCAGAGCTCCAAATGATTTTGCTTTTTGGGACCCGGTTCCTGGAGCCCTGCCTGGGCAAAATCGGATGCAAGAAGGCCCTGCCCATGCCGATCTCTGAGCTGTTATCCGAGCTCCACAGCTATCCTGTCACGCGCCCATTCACCAGAGCTCCAAATGATTTTGCTTTTTGGGACCCGGTTCCTGGAGCCCTGCCTGGGCAAAATCGGATGCAAGAAGGCCCTGCCCATGCCGATCTCTGAGCTGTTATCCGAGCTCCACAGCTATCCTGTCACACGCCCATTCACCAGAGCTCCAAATGATTTTGCTTTTTGGGACCCAGTTCCTGGAGCCCTGCCTGGGCAAAATCGGATGCAAGAAGGCCCTGCCCATGCCGATCTCTGAGCTGTTATCCGAGCTCCACGGCTATCCTGTCACGCGCCCAGTCACCAGAGCTCCAAATGATTTTGCTTTTTGGGACCCGGTTCATGGAGCCCTGCCTGGGCAAAATCGGATGCAAGAAGGCCCTGCCCATGCCGATCTCTGAGCTGTTATCCGAGCTCCACAGCTATCCTGTCACACGCCCATTCACCAGAGCTCCAAATGATTTTGCTTTTTGGGACCCGGTTCCTGGAGCCCTGGCCTGGGCAAAATCGGATGCAAGAAGGCCCTGCCCATGCCGATCTCTGAGCTGTTATCCGAGCTCCACGGCTATCCTGTCACGCGCCCTTTCACCAGAGCTCCAAATGATTTTGCTTTTTGGGACCCGGTTCCTGGAGCCCTGCCTGGGCAAAATCGGATGCAAGAAGGCCCTGCCCATGCCGATCTCTGAGCTGTTATCCGAGCTCCTCGGCTATCCTGTCACGCGCCCATTCACCAAGCGATTGTATCATCAGCTACTACTCTGTTGATACCTTAAATAACTAAAACATAGGCACTTCGTCCAAAAAAGCAAAGGTCATGTCTAATCAATATGAAACCCCATCTTAATTGGACAGAGTAGTATTGATTGTTACTGGTTTGTCTCATTTTCTTGATTGAAGTATACAAAGAAATAATTCTACAATTTAGCTATACTAATTACTTATTCCCATTCACCAGAGCTCCAAATGATTTTGCTTTTTGGGACACGGTTCCTGGAGCCCTGCCTGGGCAAAATCGGATGCAAGAAGGCCCTGCCCATGCCGATCTCTGAGCTGTTATCCGAGCTCCACGGCTATCCTGTCACGCGCCCATTCACCAGAGCTCCAAATGATTTTGCTTTTTGGGACCCGGTTCCTGGAGCCCTGCCTGGGCAAAATCGGATGCAAGAAGGCCCTGCCCATGCCGATCTCTGAGCTGTTATCCGAGCTCCACGGCTATCCTGTCACGCGCCCATTCACCAGAGCTCCAAATGATTTTGCTTTTTGGGACATGGTTCCTGGAGCCCTGCCTGGGCAAAATCAGATGCAAGAAGGCCCTGCCCATGCCGATCTCTGAGCTGCTATCCGAGCTCCACGGCAATCCTGTCACGCGCCCATTCACCAGAGCTCCAAATGATTTTGCTTTTTGGGACCCGGTTCCTGGAGCCCTGGCCTGGGCAAAATCAGATGCAAGAAGGCCCTGCCCATGCCGATCTCTGAGCTGTTATCCGAGCTCCACGGCTATCCTGTCACGCGCCCATTCACCAGAGCTCCAAATGATTTTGCTTTTTGGGACCCGGTTCCTGGAGCCCTGCCTGGGCAAAATCGGATGCAAGAAGGCCCTGCCCATGCCGATCTCTGAGCTGTTATCCGAGCTCCACAGCTATCCTGTCACACGCCCATTCACCAGAGCTCCAAATGATTTTGCTTTTTGGGACCCGGTTCCTGGAGCCCTGCCTGGGCAAAATCGGATGCAAGAAGGCCCTGCCCATGCCGATCTCTGAGCTGTTATCCGAGCTCCACGGCTATCCTGTCACGCGCCCATTCACCAGAGCTCCAAATGATTTTGCTTTTTGGGACCCGGTTCCTGGAGCCCTGCCTGGGCAAAATCGGATGCAAGAAGGCCCTGCCCATGCCGATCTCTGAGCTGTTATCCGAGCTCCATGGCTATCCTGTCACACGCCCATTCACCAGAGCTCCAAATGATTTTGCTTTTTGGGACCCGGTTCCTGGAGCCCTTGCCTGGGCAAAATCGGATGCAAGAAGGCCCTGCCCATGCCGATCTCTGAGCTGTTTTCCGAGCTCCACAGCTATCCTGTCACGCGCCCATTCACCAGAGCTCCAAATGATTTTGCTTTTTGGGACCCGGTTCCTGGAGCCCTGCCTGGGCAAAATCGGATGCAAGAAGGCCCTGCCCATGCCGATCTCTGAGCTGTTATCCGAGCTCCACAGCTATCCTGTCACACGCCCATTCACCAGAGCTCCAAATGATTTTGCTTTTTGGGACCCGGTTCCTGGAGCCCTGCCTGGGCAAAATCGGATGCAAGAAGGCCCTGCCCATGCCGATCTCTGAGCTGTTATCCGAGCTCCACGGCTATCCTGTCACGCGCCCATTCACCAGAGCTCCAAATGATTTTGCTTTTTGGGACCCGGTTCCTGGAGCCCTGCCTGGGCAAAATCGGATGCAAGAAGGCCCTGCCCATGCCGATCTCTGAGCTGTTATCCGAGCTCCACAGCTATCCTGTCACGCGCCCATTCACCAGAGCTCCAAATGATTTTGCTTTTTGGGACCCGGTTCCTGGAGCCCTGCCTGGGCAAAATCGGATGCAAGAAGGCCCTGCCCATGCCGATCTCTGAGCTGTTATCCGAGCTCCACGGCTATCCTGTCACGCGCCCATTCACCAGAGCTCCAAATGATTTTGCTTTTTGGGACCCGGTTCCTGGAGCCCTGCCTGGGCAAAATCGGATGCAAGAAGGCCCTGCCCATGCCGATCTCTGAGCTGTTATCCGAGCTCCACGGCTATACTGTCACACGCCCATTCACCAGAGCTCCAAATGATTTTGCTTTTTGGGACCCGGTTCCTGGAGCCCTGCCTGGGCAAAATCGGATGCAAGAAGGCCCTGCCCATGCCGATGTCTGAGCTGTTATCCGAGCTCCACAGCTATCCTGTCACGCGCCCATTCACCAGAGCTCCAAATGATTTTGCTTTTTGGGACCCGGTTCCTGGAGCCCTGCCTGGGCAAAATCGGATGCAAGAAGGCCCTGCCCATGCCGATCTCTGAGCTGTTATCCGAGCTCCACAGCTATCCTGTCACACGCCCATTCACCAGAGCTCCAAATGATTTTGCTTTTTGGGACCCGGTTCCTGGAGCCCTGGCCTGGGCAAAATCGGATGCAAGAAGGCCCTGCCCATGCCGATCTCTGAGCTGTTATCCGAGCTCCACGGCTATCCTGTCACGCGCCCTTTCACCAGAGCTCCAAATGATTTTGCTTTTTGGGACCCGGTTCCTGGAGCCCTGCCTGGGCAAAATCGGATGCAAGAAGGCCCTGCCCATGCCGATCTCTGAGCTGTTATCCGAGCTCCTCGGCTATCCTGTCACGCGCCCATTCACCAAGCGATTGTATCATCAGCTACTACTCTGTTGATACCTTAAATAACTACAACATAGGCACTTCGTCCAAAAAAGCAAAGGTCATGTCTAATCAATATGAAACCCCATCTTAATTGGACAGAGTAGTATTGATTGTTACTGGTTTGTCTCATTTTCTTGATTGAAGTATACAAAGAAATAATTCTACAATTTAGCTATACTAATTACTTATTCCCATTCACCAGAGCTCCAAATGATTTTGCTTTTTGGGACACGGTTCCTGGAGCCCTGCCTGGGCAAAATCGGATGCAAGAAGGCCCTGCCCATGCCGATCTCTGAGCTGTTATCCGAGCTCCACGGCTATCCTGTCACGCGCCCATTCACCAGAGCTCCAAATGATTTTGCTTTTTGGGACATGGTTCCTGGAGCCCTGCCTGGGCAAAATCGGATGCAAGAAGGCCCTGCCCATGCCGATCTCTGAGCTGCTATCCGAGCTCCACGGCAATCCTGTCACGCGCCCATTCACCAGAGCTCCAAATGATTTTGCTTTTTGGGACCCGGTTCCTGGAGCCCTGGCCTGGGCAAAATCAGATGCAAGAAGGCCCTGCCCATGCCGATCTCTGAGCTGTTATCCGAGCTCCACGGCTATCCTGTCACGCGCCCATTCACCAGAGCTCCAAATGATTTTGCTTTTTGGGACCCGGTTCCTGGAGCCCTGCCTGGGCAAAATCGGATGCAAGAAGGCCCTGCCCATGCCAATCTCTGAGCTGTTATCCGAGCTCCACGGCTATCCTGTCACGCGCCCATTCACCAGAGCTCCAAATGATTTTGCTTTTTGGGACCCGGTTCCTGGAGCCCTGCCTGGGCAAAATCGGATGCAAGGCCCTGCCCATGCCAATCTCTGAGCTGTTATCCGAGCTCCACGGATATCCTGTCACGCGCCCATTCACCAGAGCTCCAAATGATTTTGCTTTTTGGGACCCGGTTCCTGGAGCCCTGCCTGGGCAAAATCGGATGCAAGAAGGCCCTGCCCATGCCGATCTCTGAGCTGTTATCCGAGCTCCACGGCTATCCTGTCACACGCCCATTCACCAGAGCTCCAAATGATTTTGCTTTTTGGGACCCGGTTCCTGGAGCCCTGCCTGGGCAAAATCGGATGCAAGAAGGCCCTGCCCATGCCGATCTCTGAGCTGTTATCCGAGCTCCACGGCTATCCTGTCACGTGCCCATTCACCAGAGCTCCAAATGATTTTGCTTTTTGGGACACGGTTCCTGGAGCCCTGCCTGGGCAAAATCGGATACAAGAAGGCCCTGCCCATGCCGATCTCTGAGCTGTTATCCGAGCTCCACGGCTATCCTGTCACGCGCCCATTCACCAGAGCTCCAAATGATTTTGCTTTTTGGGACACGGTTCCTGGAGCCCTGCCTGGGCAAAATTGGATGCAAGAAGGCCCTGCCCATGCCGATCTCTGAGCTGTTATCCGAGCTCCACGGCTATCCTGTCACGCGCCCATTCACCAGAGCTCCAAATGATTTTGCTTTTTGGGACACGGTTCCTGGAGCCCTGCCTGGGCAAAATCGGATGCAAGAAGGCCCTGCCCATGCCGATCTCTGAGCTGTTATCCGAGCTCCACGGCTATCCTGTCATGCGCCCATTCACCAGAGCTCCAAATGATTTTGCTTTTTGGGACACGGTTCCTGGAGCCCTGCCTGGGCAAAATCGATGCAAGAAGGCCCTGCCCATGCCGATCTCTGAGCTGTTATCCGAGCTCCACGGCTATCCTGTCACGCGCCCATTCACCAGAGCTCCAAATGATTTTGCTTTTTGGGACCCGGTTCCTGGAGCCCTGCCTGGGCAAAATCGGATGCAAGAAGGCCCTGCCCATGCCGATCTCAGAGCTGTTATCCGAGCTCCAGGGCTATCCTGTCACGCGCCCATTCACCAGAGCTCCAAATGATTTTGCTTTTTGGGACCCGGTTCCTGGAGCCCTGCCTGGGCAAAATCGGATGCAAGAAGGCCCTGCCCATGCCGATCTCTGAGCTGTTATCCGAGCTCCACGGCTATCCTGTCACGCGCCCATTCACCAAGCGATTGTATCATCAGTTACTACTCTGTTGATACCTTAAATAACTACAACATAGGCACTTCGTCCAAAAAAGCAAAGGTCATGTCTAATCAATATGAAACCCCATCTTAATTGGACAGAGTAGTATTGATTGTTACTGGTTTGTCTCATTTTCTTGATTGAAGTATACAAAGAAATAATTCTACAATTTAGCTAAACTAATTAATTATTCCCATTCACCCGAGCTCCAAATGATTTTGCTTTTTGGGACACGGTTCCTGGAGCCCTGCCTGGGCAAAATCGGATGCAAGTAGGCCCTGCCCATGCCGATCTCTGTGCTGTTATCCGAGTTCCACGGCTATCCTGTCACGCGCCCATTCACCAGAGCTCCAAATGCTTTTGCTTTTTGGGACACGGTTCCTGGAGCCCTGCCTGGGAAAAATCGGATGCAAGAAGGCCCTGCCCATGCCGATCTCTGAGCTGTTATCCGAGCTCCACGGCTATCCTGTCATGCGCCCATTCACCAGAGCTCCAAATGATTTTGCTTTTTGGGACACGGTTCCTGGAGCCCTGCCTGGGCAAAATCGGATGCAAGAAGGCCCTGCCCATGCCGATCTCTGAGCTGTTATCCGAGCTCCACGGCTATCCTGTCACACGCCCATTCACCAGAGCTCCAAATGATTTTGCTTTTTGGGACACGGTTCCTGGAGCCCTGCCTGGGCAAAATCGGATGCAAGAAGGCCCTGCCCATGCCGATCTCTGAGCTGTTATCCGAGCTCCATTCTGTCTAACCATGCCCACCGTGAATCAAGGTCCCAGGCCCCAGCACGTGCTTTCTATTACACATCCGGAGAGGTGGTTCTTACTAGAGTCACATGTCGGGTGGCGCGCGCGACACTTTTGCATCACATGCTCCGATTTTCCCCAGGCTCCCGGAAGCCTGTCCCGGCCCGAGGGGTGCCAGTCCGCACTCATCGGCCAGACTTCCACAAATTGCAGTACCCGATTTGGCCCGCCGGGGGGCGCTGCCTGCGGGGGAAAAGGAGACGTGCCTGGGCCGTACGTCGGGCTCCAACGGACGCCCGTCGCGGACTGTTAATAGGAACCATAGGGGAGATGGTCCTGCCCACGCTGTTATCCAAGCTCCACGGCTATCCTGTCACGCGCCCATTCACCAGAGCTCCAAATGATTTTGCTTTTTGGGACCCGGTTCCTGGAGCCCTGCCTGGGCAAAATCGGATGCAAGAAGGCCCTGCCCATGCCGATCTCTGAGCTGTTATCCGAGCTCCACGGCTATCCTGTCACGCGCCCATTCACCAAGCGATTGTATCATCAGTTACTACTCTGTTGATACCTTAAATAACTACAACATAGGCACTTCGTCCAAAAAAGCAAAGGTCATGTCTAATCAATATGAAACCCCATCTTAATTGGACAGAGTAGTATTGATTGTTACTGGTTTGTCTCATTTTCTTGATTGAAGTATACAAAGAAATAATTCTACAATTTAGCTAAACTAATTAATTATTCCCATTCACCCGAGCTCCAAATGATTTTGCTTTTTGGGACACGGTTCCTGGAGCCCTGCCTGGGCAAAATCGGATGCAAGAAGGCCCTGCCCATGCCGATCTCTGTGCTGTTATCCGAGTTCCACGGCTATCCTGTCACGCGCCCATTCACCAGAGCTCCAAATGATTTTGCTTTTTGGGACACGGTTCCTGGAGCCCTGCCTGGGCAAAATCGGATGCAAGAAGGCCCTGCCCATGCCGATCTCTGAGCTGTTATCCGAGCTCCACGGCTATCCTGTCACGCGCCCATTCACCAAGCGATTGTATCATCAGCTACTACTCTGTTGATACCTTAACTACAACATAGGCACTTCGTCCAAAAAAGCAAAGGTCATGTCTAATCAATATGAAACCCCATCTTAATTGGATAGAGTAGTATTGATTGTTACTGGTTTGTCTCATTTTCTTGATTGAAGTATACAAAGAAATAATTCTACAATTTAGCTATACTAATTAATTATTCCCATTCACCAGAGCTCCAAATGATTTTGCTTTTTGGGACCCGGTTCCTGGAGCCCTGCCTGGGCAAAATCGGATGCAAGAAGGCCCTGCCCATGCCGATCTCTGAGCTGTTATCCGAGCTCCACGGCTATCCTGTCACGCGCCCATTCACCAGAGCTCCAAATGATTTTGCTTTTTGGGACCCGGTTCCTGGAGCCCTGCCTGGGCAAAATCGGATGCAAGAAGGCCCTGCCCATGCCGATCTCTGAGCTGTTATCCGAGCTCCACGGCTATCCTGTCACGCGCCCATTCACCAGAGCTCCAAATGATTTTGCTTTTTGGGACACGGTTCCTGGAGCCCTGCCTTGGCAAAATCGGATGCAAGAAGGCCCTGCCCATGCCGATCTCTGAGCTGTTATCCGAGCTCCACGGCTATCCTGTCACGCGCCCATTCACCAGAGCTCCAAATGATTTTGCTTTTTGGGACCCGGTTCCTGGAGCCCTGCCTGGGCAAAATCGGATGCAAGAAGGCCCTGCCCATGCCGATCTCTGAGCTGTTATCCGAGCTCCACGGCTATCCTGTCACGCGCCCATTCACCAGAGCTCCAAATGATTTTGCTTTTTGGGACACGGTTCCTGGAGACCTGCCTGGGCAAAATCGGATGCAAGATGGCCCTGCCCATGCCGATCTCTGAGCTGTTATCCGAGCTCCACGGCTATCCTGTCACGCGCCCATTCACCAGAGCTCCAAATGATTTTGCTTTTTGGGACCCGGTTCCTGGAGCCCTGCCTGGGCAAAATCGGATGCAAGAAGGCCCTGCCCATGCCGATCTCTGAGCTGTTATCCGAGCTCCACGGCTATCCTGTCACGCGCCCATTCACCAGAGCTCCAAATGATTTTGCTTTTTGGGACACGGTTCCTGGAGCCCTGCCTGGGCAAAATCGGATGCAAGAAGGCCCTGCCCATGCCGATCTCTGAGCTGTTATCCGAGCTCCACGGCTATCCTGTCACGCGCCCATTCACCAGAGCTCCAAATGATTTTGCTATTTGGGACCCGGTTCCTGGAGCCCTGCCTGGGAAAAATCGGATGCAAGAAGGCCCTGCCCATGCCGATCTCTGAGCTGTTATCCGAGCTCCACAGCTATCCTGTCACGCGCCCATTCACCAGAGCTCCAAATGATTTTGCTTTTTGGGACCCGGTTCCTGGAGCCCTGCCTGGGCAAAATCAGATGCAAGAAGGCCCTGCCCATGCCGATCTCTGAGCTGTTATCCGAGCTCCACGGCTATCCTGTCACGCGCCCACTCACCAGAGCTCCAAATGATTTTGCTTTTTGGGACCCGGTTCCTGGAGCCCTGCCTGGGCAAAATCGGATGCAAGAAGGCCCTGCCCATGCCGATCTCTGAGCTGTTATCCGAGCTCCACGGCTATCCTGCCACGCGCCCATTCACCAGAGCTCCAAATGATTTTGCTTTTTGGGACACGGTTCCTGGAGCCCTGCCTTGGCAAAATCGGATGCAAGAAGGCCCTGCCCATGCCGATCTCTGAGCTGTTATCCGAGCTCCACGGCTATCCTGTCACGCGCCCATTCACCAGAGCTCCAAATGATTTTGCTTTTTGGGACCCGGTTCCTGGAGCCCTGCCTGGGCAAAATCGGATGCAAGAAGGCCCTGCCCATGCCGATCTCTGAGCTGTTATCCGAGCTCCACGGCTATCCTGTCACGCGCCCATTCACCAGAGCTCCAAATGATTTTGCTTTTTGGGACACGGTTCCTGGAGACCTGCCTGGGCAAAATCGGATGCAAGATGGCCCTGCCCATGCCGATCTCTGAGCTGTTATCCGAGCTCCACGGCTATCCTGTCACGCGCCCATTCACCAGAGCTCCAAATGATTTTGCTTTTTGGGACCCGGTTCCTGGAGCCCTGCCTGGGCAAAATCGGATGCAAGAAGGCCCTGCCCATGCCGATCTCTGAGCTGTTATCCGAGCTCCACGGCTATCCTGTCACGCGCCCATTCACCAGAGCTCCAAATGATTTTGCTTTTTGGGACACGGTTCCTGGAGCCCTGCCTGGGCAAAATCGGATGCAAGAAGGCCCTGCCCATGCCGATCTCTGAGCTGTTATCCGAGCTCCACGGCTATCCTGTCACGCGCCCATTCACCAGAGCTCCAAATGATTTTGCTATTTGGGACCCGGTTCCTGGAGCCCTGCCTGGGAAAAATCGGATGCAAGAAGGCCCTGCCCATGCCGATCTCTGAGCTGTTATCCGAGCTCCACAGCTATCCTGTCACGCGCCCATTCACCAGAGCTCCAAATGATTTTGCTTTTTGGGACCCGGTTCCTGGAGCCCTGCCTGGGCAAAATCAGATGCAAGAAGGCCCTGCCCATGCCGATCTCTGAGCTGTTATCCGAGCTCCACGGCTATCCTGTCACGCGCCCACTCACCAGAGCTCCAAATGATTTTGCTTTTTGGGACCCGGTTCCTGGAGCCCTGCCTGGGCAAAATCGGATGCAAGAAGGCCCTGCCCATGCCGATCTCTGAGCTGTTATCCGAGCTCCACGGCTATCCTGTCACGCGCCCATTCACCAGAGCTCCAAATGATTTTGCTTTTTGGGACACGGTTCCTGGAGCCCTGCCTGGGCAAAATCGGATGCAAGAAGGCCCTGCCCATGCCGATCTCTGAGCTCTGCGCATCTTCTGTCACGGGTCCTTTCGCAAAAGCTCCAGGGAACCAGGCTTATCGGCCCCGGACAGAGTCCCAGCTCTCTCGCTCGCCTCGTTGGTACCTACTGATCCGGCGGAGGTGTGCTCCGGCGGGTAGCAACACGAGCGGCCGAGGGCGCGCTCGACCCAGGCTTCCCACTCTCCTCCCCGAACCCATGGAAGCGCCGGCCAGCCGCGGGCGCCCCGGTCCGCAGTCATCCGCGACACTTCCGTGCGGGAGGGCGACGCTCGCCGGCAGCGTTCCACGGACCGCGGGGGCCCGGGGGGAGGACCGACGCGTGCGGGGGGAGGCGGCGGACGGCGTACATGCAGACAGAAAATGAAATAACGGACGGATGCATGGAAGAGAAGAACAGCCCGGGCTCTCGTCGGCTTCCGCAGCCCGGCCACCCGCCGGCTTCCGCGGCCCGGGCTCCCTCCGGCTTCCCCGACCTGGGCTCCGTACATGCAGACAGAAAATGAAATAACGGACGGATGCATGGAAGAGAAGAACAGCCCGGGCTCTCGCCGGCTTCCGCAGCCCGGCCACCCGCCGGCTTCCGCGGCCCGGGCTCTCGCCGGGTGAAGATCAGGCGAGAGGAGGGGTGTCCTCCGCTGGACGGGAAGCCCAGGCCGTGGAGCCGCCGGACGGACCGGGGGTTGATTTGGCCGGGACGAGGAGGCGGCCAGGCCCGGACTCGCTCCAGCCGTCCTGACGGCCCGAGGCTTAAGCCTTCCGGGCCCTCCTCCCCTCCCGGTGGACCCGCCCCTGACTATTAAGCCCGGCCAGGGAGTCCACGTCGGCCCCCGGGCGGACCAGGGAGGGACCCCCCCTTCCGCGCTCCGCCGCGCTCGGAATGCTCCCCACCGCTGCAGGGGAACTGTTTGCTTTAAACACACTCTGCATTGCATACACACCGACACCCATTCCAGTCTGGTAAACGTGATTCTCGGGGACTTGCGAGAATTGTATGCTGGGTAGTTGAGACATGACTCCTCTATCACCTCCCAGGGTCAGACTCGTGGGGACCTCATTTTAGGTCCCCACCATGTCGGAGGTCCCGCCAGTGTTGGTGTGCCGTCTGGCCCTTGTCCCCATTAGGATATATAAACAAGTGCACAGGACACACGCACACACACACACACATACTCGTTTTTCTATCCTCATCGGGACATATGTCTGGAACCTTCCTCATGGGGACCTATTCAGGAATACATGCCTCATGAGGACACCCACATAACTGATTTATTTTCGGGGTTAATTAGAGATAGAGGAAACATGTATTCAGCAGCAGATACATTTTATTCAGGAAAGGTTCTTTCTCATTTCAGCAGTAATTCGGTTCTTAATGTAAAAATAAGATTTTACTTACCGATAAATCTATTTCTCATAGTCCGTAGTGGATGCTGGGACTCCGTAAGGACCATGGGGAATAGCGGCTCCGCAGGAGACAGGGCACAAAACAAAAGCTTAAGGATCAGGTGGTGTGCACTGGCTCCTCCCCCTATGACCCTCCTCCAAGCCTCAGTTAGGATACTGTGCCCGGACGAGCGTACATAATAAGGAAGGATATTGAATCCCGGGTAAGACTCATACCAGCCACACCAATCACACCGTACAACTTGTGATCTGAACCCAGTTAACAGTATGATAAACGCAAGGGAGCCTCTGAAAAGATGGCTCACAACAATAATAACCCGAATTTTTGTAACAATAACTATATACAAGTATTGCAGACAATCCGCACTAGGGATGGGCGCCCAGCATCCACTACGGACTATGAGAAATAGATTTATCGGTAAGTAAAATCTTATTTTCTCTGACGTCCTAGTGGATGCTGGGACTCCGTAAGGACCATGGGGATTATACCAAAGCTCCCAAACGGGCGGGAGAGTGCGGATGACTCTGCAGCACCGAATGAGAGAACTCCAGGTCCTCCTCAGCCAGGGTATCAAATTTGTAGAATTTAGCAAACGTGTTTGCCCCTGACCAAGTAGCTGCTCGGCAAAGTTGTAAAGCCGAGACCCCTCGGGCAGCCGCCCAAGATGAGCCCACTTTCCTTGTGGAATGGGCTTTTACTGATTTTGGCTGTGGCAATCCTGCCACAGAATGTGCAAGCTGAATTGTACTACAAATCCAACGAGCAATCGTCTGCTTAGAAGCAGGAGCACCCAGTTTGTTGGGTGCATACAGGATAAACAGCGAGTCAGATTTTCTGACTCCAGCCGTCCTGGAAACATATATTTTCAAGGCCCTGACAACGTCAAGCAACTTAGAGTCCTCTAAGTCCCTGGTAGCCGCAGGTACCACAATAGGTTGGTTCATGTGAAATGCAGAAACCACCTTAGGTAGAAATTGAGGACGAGTCCTCAATTCCGCCCTGTCAGAATGAAAAATTAAGTAAGGGCTTTTATATGATAAAGCCGCCAATTCTGACACACGCCAGGCTGAAGCCAAGGCTAACAGCATCGACACCTTCCATGTGAGATATTTTAAGTCCACAGTGGAAAGTGGTTCAAACCAATGTGACTTTAGAAAACTCAACACCACATTGAGATCCCAAGGTGCCACTGGAGGCACAAAAGGAGGCTGTATGTGCAGCACCCCTTTTACAAATGTCTGAACTTCAGGTACTGAAGCCAGTTCTTTTTGGAAGAAAATCGACAGGGCCGAAATTTGAACCTTAATGGACCCTAATTTTAGGCCCATAGACAGTCCTGTTTGCAGGAAATGAAGGAAACGACCCAGTTGAAATTCCTCTGTAGGGGCCCTCTTGGCCTCACACCACGCAACATATTTACGCCAAATGCGGTGATAATGTTTTGCGGTTACGTCCTTCCTGGCTTTGACCAGAGTAGGAATGACTTCTTCTGGAATGCCTTTTTCCCTCAGGATCCGGCGTTCAACCGCCATGCCGTCAAACGCAGCCGCGGTAAGTCTTGAAACAGACAAGGCCCCTGCAGTAGCAGGTCCTGTCTTAGAGGTAGAGGCCACGGTTCGTCCGTGAGCATCTCTTGAAGTTCCGGGTACCAAGTCCTTCTTGGCCAATCCGGGACCACGAGTATAGTTCTTACTCCTCTCCTTCTTATGATTCTCAGTACTTTTGGTATGAGAGGCAGAGGAGGGAACACATACACTGACTGGTACACCCACGGCGTTACCAGAGCGTCCACTGCTATTGCCTGAGGGTCCCTTGACCTGGCGCAATATCTGTCCAGTTTTTTGTTTAGACGTGACGCCATCATGTCCACCTTTGGTTTTTCCCAACGGTTTACAATCAGGTGGAAGACTTCTGGGTGAAGTCCCCACTCTCCCGGGTGAAGGTCGTGTCTGCTGAGGAAGTCTGCTTCCCAGTTGTCCACTCCCGGAATGAACACTGCTGACAGTGCTATCACATGATTTTCCGCCCAGCGAAGAATCCTTGCAGCTTCTGCCATTGCCCTCCTGCTTCTCGTGCCGCCCTGTCTGTTTACGTGGGCGACTGACGTGATGTTGTCCGATTGGATCAACACCGCCTGACCCTGAAGCAGAGGTTTTGCTTGACTTAGGGCATTGTAAATGGCCCTTAGTTCCAGAATGTTTATATGAAGAGATGTTTCCATGCTTGACCACAAGCCCTGGAAATTCCTTCCCTGTGTGACTGCTCCCCAGCCTCTCAGGCTGGCATCCGTGGTTACCAGGATCCAATCCTGAATGCCAAATCTGCGGCCCTCTAGTAGATGAGCACTCTGCAGCCACCACAGGAGAGACACCCTTGTCCTTGGCGACAGGGTTATCCGCTGATGCATCTGCAGATGCGATCCGGACCATTTGTCCAGTAGATCCCACTGAAATGTTCTTGCATGGGATCTTCCGAATGGAATCGCTTCGTAAGAAGCCACCATTTTTCCCAGGACCCTCGTGCACTGATGCACTGAGACCTGGCCTGGTTTTAGGAGGTTCCTGACTAGCTCGGATAACTCCCTGGCCTTCTCCTCCGGGAGAAACACCTTCTTCTGGACTGTGTCCAGAATCATTCCTAGGAACAGTAGACGTGTCGTTGGAATCAGCTGCGATTTTGGAATATTTAGAATCCACCCGTGCTGACGTAACACTACCTGAGATAGTGCTACTCCGACTTCTAACTGTTCCCTGGATCTTGCCCTTATCAGGAGATCGTCCAAGTAAGGGATAATTAAAATGCCTTTTCTTCGTAGAAGAATCATCATTTCGGCCATTACCTTGGTAAAGACCCGAGGTGCCGTGGACAATCCAAACGGCAGCGTCTGAAACTGATAATGACAGTTTTGTACTACAAACCTGAGGTACCCTTGGTGAGAAGGGTATATTGGGACGTGGAGATAAGCATCTTTGATGTCCAGAGACACCATATAGTCCCCTTCTTCCAGGTTCGCTATCACTGCTCTGAGTGACTCCATCTTGAATTTGAACCTTTTTATGTAAGTGTTCAAGGATTTCAGATTTAAAATTGGTCTCACCGAGCCGTCCGGCTTCGGTACCACAAACAGCGTGGAATAATACCCCTTTCCTTGTTGCAGGAGGGGTACCTTGATTATCACCTGCTGGGAATACAGCTTGTGAATGGCTTCCAAAACTGCCTCCCTGTCGGAGGGAGACTTTGGTAAAGCAGACTTCAGGAACCGACGAGGGGGAAACGCCTCGAATTCCAGTTTGTACCCTTGCGATACTACCTGTAGAATCCAGGGATCCACTTGCGAGTGAGCCCACTGCGCGTTGAAATTCTTGAGACGGGCCCCCACCATATCTGAGTCTGCTTGTAAAGCCCCAGCGTCATGCTGAAGACTTGGCAGAAGCAGGGGAGGGCTTCTGCTCCTGTGAAGCGGCTGCATGGTGCAGTCTTTTTCCTCTTCCTCTGCCCCGGGGCAGAAAAGAGTGGCCTTTTGCTCGCTTGTACTTATGGGAACGAAAGGACTGAGTTTGAAAAGACGGTGTCTTTTTCTGCTGATGTGGAGTGACCTGGGGTAAAAAGGTGGATTTTCCAGCCGTTGCCGTGGCCACCAGGTCCGATAGACCAGCCCCAAATAACTCCTCCCCTTTATACGGCAATACTTCCATGTGCCGTTTGGAATCCGCATCCCCTGACCACTGTCGCGTCCATAACGCTCTTCTGGCAGAGATGGACATAGCACTTACTCTTGATGCCAGGGTGCAAATATCCCTCTGTGCATCACGCATATATAGTAATGCATCCTTTAAATGTTCTATAGTTAACAAAATATTGTCCCTATCCAGGGTATCAATATTCTCAGTCAGGGAATCCGACCATGCGACTCCAGCACTGCACATCCAGGCTGAGGCGATTGCTGGTCGCAGTATAACACCAGTATGTGTGTATATACTTTTTAGGATATTTTCCAGCCTTCTATCAGCTGGTTCTTTGAGGGTGGCCGTATCAGGAGACGGTAATGCTACTTGTTTAGATAAACGTGTGAGCGCCTTATCTACCCTAGGGGGTGTTTCCCAACGCGCCCTAACCTCTGGCGGGAAGGGATATAATGCTAATAATTTTTTAGAAATTAGCTGTTTTTTATCGGGGGAAACCCACGCTTTTTCACACACCTCATTTATTTCCTCTGACTCAGGAAAAACTATTGGTAGTTTTTTCTCACCCCACATAATACCCTTCTTTGTGGTACTTGTAGTGTCAGAAAGGTTCAATGCCTCTTTCATTGCCGTGATCATGTAACGTGTGGCCCTACTGGACATTACGTTTGTCTCGTCACCGTCGACACTAGACTCAGTATCTGTGTCAGGGTCTGTGTCGACCCACTGAGGTAACGGGCGTTTTAGCGCCCCTGACGGTGTCTGAGACGCCTGGACAGGCACTAATTGATTTGCCGGCTGTCTCATGTCGTCAACAGTTTTTTGCAAATTGTTGATATTATCACTTAATTGTTTAAATACAATCATCCAGTCAGGTGTCGACTCCCTAGGGGGTGACATCACCAACACAGGCAACTGCCCCGCCTCCACATCATTTTCCTCCTCATACATGTCGACACACGCGTACCGACACACAGCACACACACCGGGAATGCTCTGATAGAGGACAGGACCCCACTTAGCCCTTTGGAGAGACAGAGGGAGAGTCTGCCAGCACACACCCAGCGCTATATATATATACAGGGATAACCTTATATAAGTGTTATTCCCTTATAGCTGCTGTTATTATCGTTATTTGCTGCCAAAAATGCCCCCCCTTCTCTTTTTTACCCTGATTCTGAAGCAGGACTGCAGGGGAGAGTCAGGGAGCCGTCCTTCCAGCGGAGCTGTGAGGGAAAATGGCGCTTGTGTGCTGAGGACATAGGCTCCGCCCCTTCACGACGTCCTTATCTCCCGCTTTTTTGTGTAAAAATGGCAGGGGATTAAAATACATCCATATAGCCCAGGAGCTATATGTGATGTATTCTTTTTGCCACCTAAGGTATATACTGTTATATTGCGTCTCAGGGCGCTCCCCCCCAGCGCCCTGCACCCTCAGTGACCGGAGTGTGAAGTGTGCTGAGAGCAATGGCGCACAGCTGCGGTGCTGTGCGCTACCTTAGACTGAAGACAGGATGTCTTCTGCCGCCGATTTCACCGGACCTCTTTGTCTCTTCTGGCTCTGTAAGGGGGACGGCGGCGCGGCTCCGGTGACCCATCCAGGCTGAACCTGTGATCGTCCCTCTGGAGCTAATGTCCAGTAGCCTAAGAAACCCGATCCACTCTGCACTCAGGTGAGTCCGTTTCTTCTCCCCTTAGTCCCACGATGCAGTGAGCCTGTTGCCAGCAGGACTCACTGAAAATAAAAAAACCTAAACTAAACTTTTATTCTAAGCAGCTCAGGAGAGCCACCTAGATTGCACCCTTCTCGGCCGGGCACAAAAATCTAACTGAGGCTTGGAGGAGGGTGATAGGGGGAGGAGCCAGTGCACACCACCTGATCCTTAAGCTTTTATTTTGTGCCCTGTCTCCTGCGGAGCCGCTATTCCCCATGGTCCTTACGGAGTCCCAGCATCCACTAGGACGTCAGAGAAACTTAACCGAGAGCCAGTTCCGAGCCTTCAGCGCTTGTCGTTCTGCCCTTAGGCACGCATCACAGTCATTCTTGCCCGGCACCTTGAATGAGCGAATGAACCGAATCATGTGACATTCAACAGCTTTCACTTCTGCTGGGGTCCACGGATTGCGCTTGGCACCCCTTTTGTCACCTGTGCGGGAGAAGAAAGGTCAGTCACCACGCAACGCCACCACCAGTCATGGACGCATCTCAAATGGAATGGACAGTCACACCCACCTTTAGCTGCACCTCCATCCGCCGCCACCACGCTGCCGGCTTCTTTTCCCATGTGCCCCATGGGAACCTCAGTATCTTGACTCTCTGACTCATCCCCAGAGTCATCGCTCACCACCTGGATCGGCTCTGTGGATAGAGGACAGGGAAACCGATCACACCAGCCCACTTAGACAGTCAGTCCGTGGAGCCACACTGTCAAGTGATACCTACCGTTTGGATCAATGGAGATCTCTTCCAGATTGTGGCCCCGGAATTCAGCCATTCTCCCTTGCTCGAGAGCCAGAAAGAGCTTGCTCAACTTGGCCAGTTGAAGGGTACCCTCCGGGAGGCGGTAATAATGCCGATGCACCCGGATATCATGTCCAAGGAAATCAGCAAGCTGATCCATCTCTGTATCGCTCAGGTTGAGGACCCTGGAAAGTGTAGCCACATGCTTCCGTAGGCGGGTGGAAGATAATGCTTCGGGGTGCTTGGCCCCACACTCCCGGGCGCAGAGACGTATGCAGTCGGATCCCCTATAATGGGACATGGCTGTTGGCCTAGCAAACATGTATATATTGTGTGGGGTCACATCACATTCTGTCCGCTTCTCTGTGAGGAGCTCCATCGCTTTCTGCATGCTTGGGGATAACAGGACAGGGACTTTCCTGCCTCTTTTCCCAGGAATCTCAATACGGGAGAAGTGACGACAGAGTGCCTTCTCCAGCTCTGACAGGGCCTGAGCCACATCACCCTGCAAATCGGCTGTGTGCCGTAAATCGAAGGAGGAGAGCAACATCTTGGAAACCTCACCTTCTCTCCTGCGGTTGAAGAGAATCAACTGTGTGAGGGTAACTTTGGCCAACATGGACCACTGCTGTTTGGAAGGGTGGGCGGACAACTCATCAATGTACTCTCGCTGACGGTCAAGGAGGTACAGGTTCAAGCGCTTAACATCATCAGTGAAGGGCAGAAGCAGCGGTGCATTCCATTTTATCTCTCGAAGTGTCTTCAGGGCAGCAGTGGAGATGAGCTCGCTCCACCTCGCCTCATAAATTTTCCGAAAGTTTCGGGCACGCTCCACTGTCAGGGCACTGCCCTCCATCAGTGCCTGACACTCCACCATAGCAGAAATCTTCTGCAAGCTGTGTCCCACCTTCAGAGCCAACGAGGGTATTTTATATGTATTGGTGCAATCATCGTAACCAGCCAGGCTCCTCACAGCATGCACCACTTGCAGGAAATTCGGTGGGCAAATGAAATCTTCCATACACCGCAACGGTGTGACCTTCATCGCCTTCAGCAGAAGCCGCCCCACCTCTCTGAGCTTCTGACGGATGTAATCATGCTTGCTGACATCAGACCCCAGACGGTTATAGAGGTGCTGACCGAACTGCATAATACAGCGGTCCCCTTTGATTACCGGTACCACATCATCATAATTAATTTCGCTCAGCAACTTCCAGAGGCCGGTGCCAACATCTTTCGGGAGAGGTGTGGCGTAAGTGAAGAGACCCTGCACCCTGGTTCTTCCAGGTTTGGGGCTGTCACTTTTGCGGAGCGGGCACCTCTTCACATGGCGCCACAGGTGCTTCCTGGAGAATAGCCCTTTACATTTTACACAGTGCATGAAATCTTGGGGAGCCGTTGCTTCTTCCGGCTGCTTGCACGGTAGGAGGACTCCGCTGCCCTCACGGAGAACCCCGACATTATGGGCAAAGTTTCCCCGGGTGCGAATCAGGTCTAGCTGCACCGTCCTTTCCCTGGAGCGCTTCGGAAAGCTGAGTGCCCTTGCTACCTCATGCTCATTGTGGTGGACAGCTTGCACATGTCTCGCAATTTTTGAGAATGGCCTCTCGCACCACAGGCAGAAATTTTTCTTGTTACATGCAATCGAACCATCTGCTTTTCGGGTAAGTACCTGGACCGACACTGCGCGGGCCGGATGGAGACTTGGTTCAGCCTCCGTGGAGCAAGCCCCGGACACTTCCAGAACCTGCCTGCCGTGAAAAGACATCTCCTCCCCTCCACTATCATCCAAGCTGCTCAACTCTGACGAGTCGGGGAGATAGTCTTCGTCACTGCCGTCGGTTCCGTCCATTGCCTCAATGTGACCAGCAGACCCAGGACTTCCGGGGTTTGTGGCGCACACACCGTACCAAGCCCGCGCTTTCTGTCTAACCACGCCCACCGTGAATAAAGGTCCCAGGCCCCAGCACGTGCTTTCTATTACACATCCGGAGAGGTGGTTCTTACTAGAGTCACGTGTCGGGTGGCGCGCGCAACACTTTTGCATCACATGCTCCGATTTTCCCCAGGCTCCCGGAAGCCTGTCCCGGCCCGAGGGGTGCCAGTCCGCACTCAACGGCCAGACTTCCACAAATTGCAGTACCCGATTTGGCCCGCCGGGGGGCGCTGCCTGCGGGGGAAAAGGAGACGTGCCCGGGCCGTACGTCGGGCTCCAACGGACGCCCGTCGCGGACCGTTAATAGGAACCATAGGGGAGATGGTCCTGCCCACGCTGTTATCCGAGCTCCACGGCTATCCTGTCACGCGCCCATTCACCAGAGCTCCAAATGATTTTGCTTTTTGGGACCCGGTTCCTGGAGCCCTGCCTGGGCAAAATCGGATGCAAGAAGGCCCTGCCCATGCCGATCTCTGAGCTGTTATCCGAGCTCCACGGCTATCCTGTCACGCGCCCATTCACCAGAGCTCCAAATGATTTTGCTTTTTGGGAACCTGTTCCTGGAGCTCTGCCTGGGCAAAATCGGATGCAAGAAGGCCCTGCCCATGCCGATCTCTGAGCTGTTATCCGAGCTTCACGGCTATCCTGTCACGCGCCCATTCACCAGAGCTCCAAATGATTTTGCTTTTTGGGACCCGGTTCCTGGAGCCCTGCCTGGGCAAAATCGGATGCAAGAAGGCCCTGCCCATGCCGATCTCTGAGCTGTTATCGGAGCTCCACGGCTATCCTGTCACGCTCCCATTCACCAGAGCTCCAAATGATTTTGCTTTTTGGGACACGGTTCCTGGAGCCCTGCCTGGGCAAAATCGGATGCAAGAAGGCCCTGCCCATGCCGATCTCTGAGCTGTTATCCGAGCTCCACGGCTATCCTGTCACGCTCCCATTCACCAGAGCTCCAAATGATTTTGCTTTTTGGGACCCGGTTCCTGGAGCCCTGCCTGGGCAAAATCGGATGCAAGAAGGCCCTGCCCATGCCGATCTCTGAGCTGTTATCCGAGCTCCACGGCTATCCTGTCACGCGCCCATTCACCAGAGCTCCAAATGATTTTGCTTTTTGGGACCCGGTTCCTGGAGCCCTGCCTGGGCAAAATCGGATGCAAGAAGGCCCTGCCCATGCCGATCTCTGAGCTGTTATCCGAGCTCCACGGCTATCCTGTCACGCGCCCATTCACCAGAGCTCCAAATTATTTTGCTTTTTGGGACACGGTTCCTGGAGCCCTGCCTGGGAAAAATCGGATGCAAGAAGGCCCTGCCCATGCCGATCTCTGAGCTATTATCCGAGCTCCACGGCTATCCTGTCACGCGCCCATTCACCAGAGCTCCAAATGATTTTGCTTTTTGGGACACGGTTCCTGGAGCCCTGCCTGGGCAAAATCGGATGCAAGAAGACCCTGCCCATGCCGATCTCTGAGCTGTTATCCGAGCTCCACGGCTATCCTGTCACGCGCCCATTCACCAGAGCTCCAAATGATTTTGCTTTTTGGGACTCGGTTCCTGGAGCCCTGCCTGGGCAAAATCGGATGCAAGAAGGCCCTGATCATGCCGATCTCTGAGCTGTTATCCGAGCTCCACGGCTATCCTGTCACGCGCCCATTCACCAAAGCTCCAAATGATTTTGCTTTTTGGGACCCGGTTCCTGGAGACCTGCCTGGGCAAAATCGGATGCAAGAAGGCCCTGCCCATGCCGATCTCTGAGCTGTTATCCGAGCTCCACGGCTATCCTGTCACGCGCCCATTCACCAGAGCTCCAAATGATTTTGCTTTTTGGGACCCGGTTCCTGGAGCCCTGCCTGGGCAAAATCGGATGCAAGGCCCTGCCCATGCCGATCTCTGAGCTGTTATCCGAGCTCCACGGCTATCCTGTCACGCGCCCATTCACCAGAGCTTCAAATGATTTTGCTTTTTGGGACCCGGTTCCTGGAGCCCTGCCTGGGCAAAATCGGATGCAAGAAGGCCCTGCCCATGCCGATCTCTGAGCTGTTATCCGAGCTCCACGGCTATCCTGTCACGCGCCCATTCACCAGAGCTCCAAATGATTTTGCTTTTTGGGACCCGGTTCCTGGAGCCCTGCCTGGGCAAAATCGGATGCAAGAAGGCCCTGCCCATGCCGATCTCTGAGCTGTTATCCGAGCTCCACGGCTATCCTGTCACGCGCCCATTCACCAGAGCTCCAAATGATTTTGCTTTTTGGGACCCGGTTCATGGAGCCCTGCCTGGGCAAAATCGGATGCAAGAAGACCCTGCCCATGCCGATCTCTGAGCTGTTATCCGAGCTCCACGGCTATCCTGTCACGCGCCCATTCACCAGAGCTCCAAATGATTTTGCTTTTTGGGACCCGGTTCCTGGAGCCCTGCCTGGGCAAAATCGGATGCAAGAAGGCCCTGCCCATGCCGATCTCTGAGCTGTTATCCGAGCTCCACGGCTATCCTGTCACGCGCCCATTCACCAGAGCTCCAAATTATTTTGCTTTTTGGGACACGGTTCCTGGAGCCCTGCCTGGGCAAAATCGGATGCAAGAAGGCCCTGCCCATGCCGATCTCTGAGCTGTTATCCGAGCTCCACGGCTATCCTGTCACGCGCCCATTCACCAGAGCTCCAAATGATTTTGCTTTTAGGGACCCGGTTCCTGGAGCCCTGCCTGGGCAAAATCGGATACAAGAAGGCCCTGCCCATGCCGATCTCTGAGCTGTTATCCGAGCTTCACGGCTATCCTGTCACGCGCCCATTCACCAGAGCTCCAAATGATTTTGCTTTTTGGGACCCGGTTCCTGGAGCCCTGCCTGGGCAAAATCGGATGCAAGAAGGCTCTGCCCATGCCGATCTCTGAGCTGTTATCCGAGCTCCACGGCTATCCTGTCACGCGCCCATTCACCAGAGCTCCAAATGATTTTGCTTTTTGGGACCCGGTCTGAGCTGTTTTCCGAGCTCCACGGCTATCCTGTCACGCGCCCATTCACCAGAGCTCCAAATGATTTTGCTTTTTGGGACCCGGTTCCTGGAGCCCTGCCTGGGCATAATCGGATGCAAGAAGGCCCTGCCCATGCCGATCTCTGAGCTGTTATCCGAGCTCCACGGCTATCCTGTCACGCGCCCATTCACCAGAGCTCCAAATGATTTTGCTTTTTGGGACCCGGTCTGAGCTGTTATCCGAGCTCCACGGCTATCCTGTCACGCGCCAATTCACCAGAGCTCCAAATGATTTTGCTTTTTGGGACACGGTTCCTGGAGCCCTGCCTGGGCAAAATCGGATGCAAGAAGGCCCTGCCCATGCCGATCTCTGAGCTGTTATCCGAGCTCCACGGCTATCCTGTCACGCGCCCATTCACCAGAGCTCCAAATGATTTTGCTTTCTGGGACCCGGTCTGAGCTGTTTTCCGAGCTCCACGGCTATCCCTGTCACGCGCCCATTCACCAGAGCTCCAAATGATTTTGCTTTTTGGGACCCGGTTCCTGGAGCCCTGCCTGGGCATAATCGGATGCAAGAAGGCCCTGCCCATGCCGATCTCTGAGCTGTTATCCGAGCTCCACGGCTATCCTGTCACGCGCCCATTCACCAGAGCTCCAAATGATTTTGCTTTTTGGGACCCGGTCTGAGCTGTTATCCGAGCTCCACGGCTATCCTGTCACGCGCCCATTCACCAGAGCTCCAAATGATTTTGCTTTTTGGGACCCGGTTCCTGGAGCCCTGCCTGGGCAAAATCGGATGCAAGAAGGCCCTGCCCATGCCGATCTCTGAGCTGTTATCCGAGCTCCACGGCTATCCTGTCACGCGCCCATTCACCAGAGCTCCAAATGATTTTGCTTTTTGGGACCCGGTTCCTGGAGCCCTGCCTGGGCAAAATCGGATGCAAGAAGGCCCTGCCCATGCCGATCTCTGAGCTGTTATCCGAGCTCCACAGCTATCCTGTCACGCCCATTCACCAGAGCTCCAAATGATTTTGCTTTTTGGGACCCAGTTCCTGGAGCCCTGCCTGGGCAAAATCGGATGCAAGAAGGCCCTGCCCATGCCGATCTCTGAGCTGTTATCCGAGCTCCACGGCTATCCTGTCACGCGCCCATTCACCAGAGCTCCAAATGATTTTGCTTTTTGGGACCCGGTTCCTGGAGCCCTGCCTGGGCAAAATCGGATGCAAGAAGGCCCTGCCCATGCCGATCTCTGAGCTGTTATCCGAGCTCCACAGCTATCCTGTCACACGCCCATTCACCAGAGCTCCAAATGATTTTGCTTTTTGGGACCCGGTTCCTGGAGCCCTGGCCTGGGCAAAATCGGATGCAAGAATGCCCTGCCCATGCCGATCTCTGAGCTGTTATCCGAGCTCCACGGCTATCCTGTCACGCGCCCATTCACCAGAGCTCCAAATGATTTTGCTTTTTGGGACCCGGTTCCTGGAGCCCTGCCTGGGCAAAATCGGATGCAAGAAGGCCCTGCCCATGCCGCTCTCTGAGCTGTTATCCGAGCTCCACGGCTATCCTGTCACGCGCCCATTCACCAAGCGATTGTATCATCAGCTACTACTCTGTTGATACCTTAAATAACTACAACATAGGCACTTCGTCCAAAAAAGCAAAGGTCATGTCTAATCAATATGAAACCCCATCTTAATTGGACAGAGTAGTATTGATTGTTACTGGTTTGTCTCTTTTTTGCTTGATTGAAGTATACAAAGAAATAATTCTACAATTTAGCTATACTAATTACTTATTCCCATTCACCAGAGCTCCAAATTATTTTGCTTTTTGGGACACGGTTCCTGGAGCCCTGCCTGGGCAAAATCGGATGCAAGAAGGCCCTGCCCATGCCGATCTCTGAGCTGTTATCCGAGCTCCACAGCTATCCTGTCACGCGCCCATTCACCAGAGCTCCAAATGATTTTGCTTTTTGGGACCCGGTTCCTGGAGCCCTGCCTGGGCAAAATCGGATGCAAGAAGGCCCTGCCCATGCCGATCTCTGAGCTGTTATCCGAGCTCCACGGCTATCCTGTCACGCGCCCATTCACCAGAGCTCCAAATGATTTTGCTTTTTGGGACACGGTTCCTGGAGCCCTGCCTGGGCAAAATCGGATGCAAGAAGGCCCTGCCCATGCCGATCTCTGAGCTGTTATCCGAGCTCCACGGCTATCCTGTCACGCGCCCATTCACCAGAGCCCCAAATGATTTTGCTTTTTGGGACCCGGTTCCTGGAGCCCTGCCTGGGCAAAATCGGATGCAAGAAGGCCCTGCCCATGCCGATCTCTGAGCTGTTATCCGAGCTCCACGGCTATCCTGTCACGCGCCCATTCACCAGAGCTCCAAATGATTTTGCTTTTTGGGACCCGGTTCCTGGAGCCCTGCCTGGGCAAAATCGGATGCAAGAAGGCCCTGCCCATGCCGATCGCTGAGCTATTATCCGAGCTCCACAGCTATCCTGTCACGCGCCCATTCACCAGAGCTCCAAATGATTTTGCTTTTTGGGACCCGGTTCCTGGAGCCCTGCCTGGGCAAAATCGGATGCAAGAAGGCCCTGCCCATGCCGATCTCTGAGCTGTTATCCGAGCTCCACGGCTATCCTGTCACGCGCCCATTCACCAGAGCTCCAAATGATTTTGCTTTTTGGGACCCGGTTCCTGGAGCCCTGCCTGGGCAAAATCGGATGCAAGAAGGCCCTGCCCATGCCGATCTCTGAGCTGTTATCCGAGCTCCACGGCTATCCTGTCACGCGCCCATTCACCAGAGCTCCAAATGATTTTGCTTTTTGGGACCCGGTTCCTGGAGCCCTGCCTGGGCAAAATCGGATGCAAGAAGGCCCTGCCCATGCCAATCTCTGAGCTGTTATCCGAGCTCCACGGCTATCCTGTCACGCGCCCATTCACCAGAGCTCCAAATGATTTTGCTTTTTGGGACCCGGTTCCTGGAGCCCTGCCTGGGCAAAATCGGATGCAAGAAGGCCCTGCCCATGCCGATCTCTGAGCTGTTTTCCGAGCTCCACGGCTATCCTGTCACGCGCCCATTCACCAGAGCTCCAAATGATTTTGCTTTTTGGGACCCGGTTCCTGGAGCCCTGCCTGGCCAAAATCGGATGCAAGAAGGCCCTGCCCATGGCGATCTCTGAGCTGTTATCCGAGCTCCACAGCTATCCTGTCACACGCCCATTCACCAGAGCTCCAAATGATTTTGCATTTTGGGACCCGGTTCCTGGAGCCCTGCCTGGGCAAAATCGGATGCAAGAAGGCCCTGCCCATGCCGATCTCTGAGCTGTTATCCGAGCTCCACAGCTATCCTGTCACACGCCCATTCACCAGAGCTCCAAATGATTTTGCTTTTTGGGACCCGGTTCCTGGAGCCCTGCCTGGGCAAAATCGGATGCAAGAAGGCCCTGCCCATGCCGATCTCTGAGCTGTTATCCGAGCTCCACGGCTATCCTGTCACGCGCCCATTCACCAGAGCTCCAAATGATTTTGCTTTTTGGGACCCGGTTCCTGGAGCCCTGCCTGGGCAAAATCGGATGCAAGAAGGCCCTGCCCATGCCGATCTCTGAGCTGTTATCCGAGCTCCACGGCTATCCTGTCACGCGCCCATTCACCAGAGCTCCAAATGATTTTGCTTTTTGGGACCCGGTTCCTGGAGCCCTGCCTGGGCAAAATCGGATGCAAGAAGGCCCTGCCTATGCCAATCTCTGAGCTGTTATCCGAGCTCCACGGCTATCCTGTCACGCGCCCATTCACCAGAGCTCCAAATGATTTTGCTTTTTGGGACCCGGTTCCTGGAGCCCTGCCTGGGCAAAATCGGATGCAAGAAGGCCCTGCCCATGCCGATCTCTGAGCTGTTATCCGAGCTCCACGGCTATTCTGTCACGCGCCCATTCACCAGAGCTCCAAATGATTTTGCTTTTTGGGACCCGGTTCCTGGAGCCCTGCCTGGGCAAAATCGGATGCAAGAAGGCCCTGCCCATGCCGATCTCTGAGCTGTTATCCGAGCTCCACGGCTATCCTGTCACGCGCCAATTCACCAGAGCTCCAAATGATTTTGCTTTTTGGGACACGGTTCCTGGAGCCCTGCCTGGGCAAAATCGGATGCAAGAAGGCCCTGCCCATGCCGATCTCTGAGCTGTTATCCGAGCTCCACGGCTATCCTGTCACGCGCCCATTCACCAGAGCTCCAAATGATTTTGCTTTTTGGGACCCGGTCTGAGCTGTTTTCCGAGCTCCACGGCTATCCTGTCACGCGCCCATTCACCAGAGCTCCAAATGATTTTGCTTTTTGGGACCCGGTTCCTGGAGCCCTGCCTGGGCATAATCGGATGCAAGAAGGCCCTGCCCATGCCGATCTCTGAGCTGTTATCCGAGCTCCACGGCTATCCTGTCACACGCCCATTCACCAGAGCTCCAAATGATTTTGCTTTTTGGGACCCGGTTCCTGGAGCCCTGCCTGGGCAAAATCGGATGCAAGAAGGCCCTGCCCATGCCGATCTCTGAGCTGTTATCCGAGCTCCACAGCTATCCTGTCACGCCCATTCACCAGAACTCCAAATGATTTTGCTTTTTGGGACCCAGTTCCTGGAGCCCTGCCTGGGCAAAATCGGATGCAAGAAGGCCCTGCCCATGCCGATCTCTGAGCTGTTATCCGAGCTCCACGGCTATCCTGTCACGCGCCCATTCACCAGAGCTCCAAATGATTTTGCTTTTTGGGACCCGGTTCCTGGAGCCCTGCCTGGGCAAAATCGGATGCAAGAAGGCCCTGCCCATGCCGATCTCTGAGCTGTTATCCGAGCTCCACAGCTATCCTGTCACACGCCCATTCACCAGAGCTCCAAATGATTTTGCTTTTTGGGACCCGGTTCCTGGAGCCCTGGCCTGGGCAAAATCGGATGCAAGAATGCCCTGCCCATGCCGATCTCTGAGCTGTTATCCGAGCTCCACGGCTATCCTGTCACGCGCCCATTCACCAGAGCTCCAAATGATTTTGCTTTTTGGGACCCGGTTCCTGGAGCCCTGCCTGGGCAAAATCGGATGCAAGAAGGCCCTGCCCATGCCGCTCTCTGAGCTGTTATCCGAGCTCCACGGCTATCCTGTCACGCGCCCATTCACCAAGCGATTGTATCATCAGCTACTACTCTGTTGATACCTTAAATAACTACAACATAGGCACTTCGTCCAAAAAAGCAAAGGTCATGTCTAATCAATATGAAACCCCATCTTAATTGGACAGAGTAGTATTGATTGTTACTGGTTTGTCTCATTTTCTTGATTGAAGTATACAAAGAAATAATTCTACAATTTAGCTATACTAATTACTTATTCCCATTCACCAGAGCTCCAAATTATTTTGCTTTTTGGGACACGGTTCCTGGAGCCCTGCCTGGGCAAAATCGGATGCAAGAAGGCCCTGCCCATGCCAATCTCTGAGCTGTTATCCGAGATCCACGGCTATCCTGTCACGCGCTCATTCACCAGAGCTCCAAATGATTTTGCTTTTTGGGACACGGTTCCTGGAGCCCTGCCTGGGCAAAATCGGATGCAAGAAAACCCTGCCCATGCCGATCTCTGAGCTGTTATCCGAGCTCCACGGCTATCCTGTCACGCGCCCATTCACCAGAGCTCCAAATGATTTTGCTTTTTGGGACACGGTTCCTGAAGCCCTGCCTGGGCAAAATCGGATGCAAGAAGACCCTGCCCATGCCGATCTCTGAGCTGTTATCCGAGCTCCATTCTGTCTAACCACGCCCACCGTGAATCAAGGTCCCAGGCCCCAGCACGTGCTTTCTATTACACATCCGGAGAGGTGGTTCTTACTAGAGTCACATGTCGGGTGGCGCGCGCGACACTTTTGCTTCACATGCTCCGATTTTCCCCAGGCTCCCGGAAGCCTGTCCCGGCCCGAGGGGTGCCAGTCCGCACTCATCGGCCAGACTTCCACAAATTGCAGTACCGATTTGGCCCGCCGGGGGGCGCTGCCTGCGGGGGAAAAGGAGACGTGCCTGGGCCGTACGTCGGGCTCCAACGGACGCCCGTCGCGGACTGTTAATAGGAACCATAGGGGAGATGGTCCTGCCCACGCTGTTATCCAAGCTCCACGGCTATCCTGTCACGCGCCCATTCACCAGAGCTCCAAATGATTTTGCTTTTTGGGACACGGTTCCTGGAGCCCTGCCTGGGCAAAATCGGATGCAAGAAGGCCCTGCCCATGCCGATCTCTGAGCTGTTATCCGAGCTCCACGGCTATCCTGTCACACGCCCATTCACCAATCGATTGTATCATCAGCTACTACTCACTCTGTTGATACCTTAAATAACTACAACATAGGCACTTCGTCCAAAAAAGCAAAGGTCATGTCTAATCAATATGAAACCCCATCTTAATTGGACAGAGTAGTATTGATTGTTACTGGTTTGTCTCATTTTCTTGATTGAAGTATACAAAGAAATAATTCTACAATTTAGCTATACTAATTACTTATTCCCTTTCACCAGAGCTCCAAATTATTTTGCTTTTTGGGACACGGTTCCTGGAGCCCTGCCTGGGCAAAATCGGATGCAAGAAGGCCTTGCCCATGCCGATCTCTGAGCTGTTATCCGAGCTCCATGGCTATCCTGTCACGCGCCCATTCACCAGAGCTCCAAATGATTTTGCTTTTTAGGACCCGGTTCCTGGAGCCCTGCCTGGGCAAAATCGGATGCAAGAAGGCCCTGCCCATGCCGATCTCTGAGCTGTTATCCGAGCTCCACGGCTATCCTGTCACACGCCCATTCACCAGAGCTCCAAATGATTTTGCTTTTTGGGACCCGGTTCCTGGAGCCCTGCCTGGGCAAAATCGGATGCAAGAAGGCCCTGCCCATGCCGATCTCTGAGCTGTTTTCCGAGCTCCACGGCTATCCTGTCACGCGCCCATTCACCAGAGCTCCAAATGATTTTGCTTTTTGGGACCCGGTTCCTGAAGCCCTGCCTGGGCAAAATCGGATGCAAGAAGGCCCTGCCCATGCCGATCTCTGAGCTGTTATCCGAGCTCCACAGCTATCCTGTCACACGCCCATTCACCAGAGCTCCAAATGATTTTGCTTTTTGGGACCCGGTTCCTGGAGCCCTGCCTGGGCAAAATCGGATGCAAGAAGGCCCTGCCCATGCCGATCTCTGAGCTGTTATCCGAGCTCCACAGCTATCCTGTCACACGCCCATTCACCAGAGCTCCAAATGATTTTGCTTTTTGGGACCCGGTTCCTGGAGCCCTGCCTGGGCAAAATCGGATGCAAGAAGGCCCTGCCCATGCCGATCTCTGAGTTGTTATCCGAGCTCCACGGCTATCCTGTCACGCGCCCATTCACCAGAGCTCCAAATGATTTTGCTTTTTGGGACCCGGTTCCTGGAGCCCTGCCTGGGCAAAATCGGATGCAAGAAGGCCCTGCCCATGCCGATCTCTGAGCTGTTATCCGAGCTCCACAGCTATCCTGTCATGCGCCCATTCACCAGAGCTCCAAATGATTTTGCTTTTTGGGACCCGGTTCCTGGAGCCCTGCCTGGGCAAAATCGGATGCAAGAAGGCCCTGCCCATGCCGATCTCTGAGCTGTTATCCGAGCTCCACGGCTATCCTGTCACGCGCCCATTCACCAGAGCTCCAAATGATTTTGCTTTTTGGGACCCGGTTCCTGGAGCCCTGCCTGGGCAAAATCGGATGCAAGAAGGCCCTGCCCATGCCGATCTCTGAGCTGTTATCCGAGCTCCACGGCTATCCTGTCACACGCCCATTCACCAGAGCTCCAAATGATTTTGCTTTTTGGGACCCGGTTCCTGGAGCCCTGCCTGGGCAAAATCGGATGCAAGAAGGCCCTGCCCATGCCGATCTCTGAGCTGTTATCCGAGCTCCACAGCTATCCTGTCACGCGCCCATTCACCAGAGCTCCAAATGATTTTGCTTTTTGGGACCCGGTTCCTGGAGCCCTGCCTGGGCAAAATCGGATGCAAGAAGGCCCTGCCCATGCCGATCTCTGAGCTGTTATCCGAGCTCCACAGCTATCCTGTCACACGCCCATTCACCAGAGCTCCAAATGATTTTGCTTTTTGGGACCCAGTTCCTGGAGCCCTGCCTGGGCAAAATCGGATGCAAGAAGGCCCTGCCCATGCCGATCTCTGAGCTGTTATCCGAGCTCCACGGCTATCCTGTCACGCGCCCATTCACCAGAGCTCCAAATGATTTTGCTTTTTGGGACCCGGTTCCTGGAGCCCTGCCTGGGCAAAATCGGATGCAAGAAGGCCCTGCCCATGCCGATCTCTGAGCTGTTATCCGAGCTCCTCGGCTATCCTGTCACGCGCCCATTCACCAAGCGATTGTATCATCAGCTACTACTCTGTTGATACCTTAAATAACTACAACATAGGCACTTCGTCCAAAAAAGCAAAGGTCATGTCTAATCAATATGAAACCCCATCTTAATTGGACAGAGTAGTATTGATTGTTACTGGTTTGTCTCATTTTCTTGATTGAAGTATACAAAGAAATAATTCTACAATTTAGCTATACTAATTACTTATTCCCATTCACCAGAGCTCCAAATGATTTTGCTTTTTGGGACACGGTTCCTGGAGCCCTGCCTGGGCAAAATCGGATGCAAGAAGGCCCTGCCCATGCCGATCTCTGAGCTGTTATCCGAGCTCCACGGCTATCCTGTCACGCGCCCATTCACCAGAGCTCCAAATGATTTTGCTTTTTGGGACCCGGTTCCTGGAGCCCTGCCTGGGCAAAATCGGATGCAAGAAGGCCCTGCCCATGCCGATCTCTGAGCTGTTATCCGAGCTCCACGGCTATCCTGTCACGCGCCCATTCACCAGAGCTCCAAATGATTTTGCTTTTTGGGACATGGTTCCTGGAGCCCTGCCTGGGCAAAATCAGATGCAAGAAGGCCCTGCCCATGCCGATCTCTGAGCTGCTATCCGAGCTCCACGGCAATCCTGTCACGCGCCCATTCACCAGAGCTCCAAATGATTTTGCTTTTTGGGACCCGGTTCCTGGAGCCCTGGCCTGGGCAAAATCAGATGCAAGAAGGCCCTGCCCATGCAGATCTCTGAGCTGTTATCCGAGCTCCACGGCTATCCTGTCACGCGCCCATTCACCAGAGCTCCAAATGATTTTGCTTTTTGGGACCCGGTTCCTGGAGCCCTGCCTGGGCAAAATCGGATGCAAGAAGGCCCTGCCCATGCCGATCTCTGAGCTGTTATCCGAGCTCCACAGCTATCCTGTCACACGCCCATTCACCAGAGCTCCAAATGATTTTGCTTTTTGGGACCCGGTTCCTGGAGCCCTGCCTGGGCAAAATCGGATGCAAGAAGGCCCTGCCCATGCCGATCTCTGAGCTGTTATCCGAGCTCCACGGCTATCCTGTCACGCGCCCATTCACCAGAGCTCCAAATGATTTTGCTTTTTGGGACCCGGTTCCTGGAGCCCTGCCTGGGCAAAATCGGATGCAAGAAGGCCCTGCCCATGCCGATCTCTGAGCTGTTATCCGAGCTCCATGGCTATCCTGTCACACGCCCATTCACCAGAGCTCCAAATGATTTTGCTTTTTGGGACCCGGTTCCTGGAGCCCTGCCTGGGCAAAATCGGATGCAAGAAGGCCCTGCCCATGCCGATCTCTGAGCTGTTATCCGAGCTCCACAGCTATCCTGTCACACGCCCATTCACCAGAGCTCCAAATGATTTTGCTTTTTGGGACCCGGTTCCTGGAGCCCTGCCTGGGCAAAATCGGATGCAAGAAGGCCCTGCCCATGCCGATCTCTGAGCTGTTATCCGAGCTCCACAGCTATCCTGTCACACGCCCATTCACCAGAGCTCCAAATGATTTTGCTTTTTGGGACCCGGTTCCTGGAGCCCTGCCTGGGCAAAATCGGATGCAAGAAGGCCCTGCCCATGCCGATCTCTGAGCTGTTATCCGAGCTCCACGGCTATCCTGTCACGCGCCCATTCACCAGAGCTCCAAATGATTTTGCTTTTTGGGACCCGGTTCCTGGAGCCCTGCCTGGGCAAAATCGGATGCAAGAAGGCCCTGCCCATGCCGATCTCTGAGCTGTTATCCGAGCTCCACAGCTATCCTGTCACGCGCCCATTCACCAGAGCTCCAAATGATTTTGCTTTTTGGGACCCGGTTCCTGGAGCCCTGCCTGGGCAAAATCGGATGCAAGAAGGCCCTGCCCATGCCGATCTCTGAGCTGTTATCCGAGCTCCACGGCTATCCTGTCACGCGCCCATTCACCAGAGCTCCAAATGATTTTGCTTTTTGGGACCCGGTTCCTGGAGCCCTGCCTGGGCAAAATCGGATGCAAGAAGGCCCTGCCCATGCCGATCTCTGAGCTGTTATCCGAGCTCCACGGCTATACTGTCACACGCCCATTCACCAGAGCTCCAAATGATTTTGCTTTTTGGGACCCGGTTCCTGGAGCCCTGCCTGGGCAAAATCGGATGCAAGAAGGCCCTGCCCATGCCGATGTCTGAGCTGTTATCCGAGCTCCACAGCTATCCTGTCACGCGCCCATTCACCAGAGCTCCAAATGATTTTGCTTTTTGGGACCCGGTTCCTGGAGCCCTGCCTGGGCAAAATCGGATGCAAGAAGGCCCTGCCCATGCCGATCTCTGAGCTGTTATCCGAGCTCCACGGCTATCCTGTCATACGCCCATTCACCAGAGCTCCAAATGATTTTGCTTTTTGGGACCCGGTTCCTGGAGCCCTGCCTGGGCAAAATCGGATGCAAGAAGGCCCTGCCCATGCCGATCTCTGAGCTGTTATCCGAGCTCTACAGCTATCCTGTCACGCGCCCATTCACCAGAGCTCCAAATGATTTTGCTTTTTGGGACCCGGTTCCTGGAGCCCTGCCTGGGCAAAATCGGATGCAAGAAGGCCCTGCCCATGCCGATCTCTGAGCTGTTATCCGAGCTCCACAGCTATCCTGTCACACGCCCATTCACCAGAGCTCCAAATGATTTTGCTTTTTGGGACCCGGTTCCTGGAGCCCTGGCCTGGGCAAAATCGGATGCAAGAAGGCCCTGCCCATGCCGATCTCTGAGCTGTTATCCGAGCTCCACGGCTATCCTGTCACGCGCCCTTTCACCAGAGCTCCAAATGATTTTGCTTTTTGGGACCCGGTTCCTGGAGCCCTGCCTGGGCAAAATCGGATGCAAGAAGGCCCTGCCCATGCCGATCTCTGAGCTGTTATCCGAGCTCCTCGGCTATCCTGTCACGCGCCCATTCACCAAGCGATTGTATCATCAGCTACTACTCTGTTGATACCTTAAATAACTACAACATAGGCACTTCGTCCAAAAAAGCAAAGGTCATGTCTAATCAATATGAAACCCCATCTTAATTGGACAGAGTAGTATTGATTGTTACTGGTTTGTCTCATTTTCTTGATTGAAGTATACAAAGAAATAATTCTACAATTTAGCTATACTAATTACTTATTCCCATTCACCAGAGCTCCAAATGATTTTGCTTTTTGGGACACGGTTCCTGGAGCCCTGCCTGGGCAAAATCGGATGCAAGAAGGCCCTGCCCATGCCGATCTCTGAGCTGTTATCCGAGCTCCACGGCTATCCTGTCACGTGCCCATTCACCAGAGCTCCAAATGATTTTGCTTTTTGGGACCCGGTTCCTGGAGCCCTGCCTGGGCAAAATCGGATGCAAGAAGGCCCTGCCCATGCCGATCTCTGAGCTGTTATCCGAGCTCCACGGCTATCCTGTCACGCGCCCATTCACCAGAGCTCCAAATGATTTTGCTTTTTGGGACATGGTTCCTGGAGCCCTGCCTGGGCAAAATCAGATGCAAGAAGGCCCTGCCCATGCCGATCTCTGAGCTGCTATCCGAGCTCCACGGCAATCCTGTCACGCGCCCATTCACCAGAGCTCCAAATGATTTTGCTTTTTGGGACCCGGTTCCTGGAGCCCTGGCCTGGGCAAAATCAGATGCAAGAAGGCCCTGCCCATGCCGATCTCTGAGCTGTTATCCGAGCTCCACGGCTATCCTGTCACGCGCCCATTCACCAGAGCTCCAAATGATTTTGCTTTTTGGGACCCGGTTCCTGGAGCCCTGCCTGGGCAAAATCGGATGCAAGAAGGCCCTGCCCATGCCGATCTCTGAGCTGTTATCCGAGCTCCACAGCTATCCTGTCACACGCCCATTCACCAGAGCTCCAAATGATTTTGCTTTTTGGGACCCGGTTCCTGGAGCCCTGCCTGGGCAAAATCAGATGCAAGAAGGCCCTGCCCATGCCGATCTCTGAGCTGTTATCCGAGCTCCATGGCTATCCTGTCACACGCCCATTCACCAGAGCTCCAAATGATTTTGCTTTTTGGGACCCGGTTCCTGGAGCCCTTGCCTGGGCAAAATCGGATGCAAGAAGGCCCTGCCCATGCCGATCTCTGAGCTGTTTTCCGAGCTCCACAGCTATCCTGTCACGCGCCCATTCACCAGAGCTCCAAATGATTTTGCTTTTTGGGACCCGGTTCCTGGAGCCCTGCCTGGGCAAAATCGGATGCAAGAAGGCCCTGCCCATGCCGATCTCTGAGCTGTTATCCGAGCTCCACAGCTATCCTGTCACACGCCCATTCACCAGAGCTCCAAATGATTTTGCTTTTTGGGACCCGGTTCCTGGAGCCCTGCCTGGGCAAAATCGGATGCAAGAAGGCCCTGCCCATGCCGATCTCTGAGCTGTTATCCGAGCTCCACGGCTATCCTGTCACGCGCCCATTCACCAGAGCTCCAAATGATTTTGCTTTTTGGGACCCGGTTCCAGGAGCCCTGCCTGGGCAAAATCGGATGCAAGAAGGCCCTGCCCATGCCGATCTCTGAGCTGTTATCCGAGCTCCACAGCTATCCTGTCACGCGCCCATTCACCAGAGCTCCAAATGATTTTGCTTTTTGGGACCCGGTTCCTGGAGCCCTGCCTGGGCAAAATCGGATGCAAGAAGGCCCTGCCCATGCCGATCTCTGAGCTGTTATCCGAGCTCCACGGCTATCCTGTCACGCGCCCATTCACCAGAGCTCCAAATGATTTTGCTTTTTGGGACCCGGTTCCTGGAGCCCTGCCTGGGCAAAATCGGATGCAAGAAGGCCCTGCCCATGCCGATCTCTGAGCTGTTATCCGAGCTCCACGGCTATACTGTCACACGCCCATTCACCAGAGCTCCAAATGATTTTGCTTTTTGGGACCCGGTTCCTGGAGCCCTGCCTGGGCAAAATCGGATGCAAGAAGGCCCTGCCCATGCCGATGTCTGAGCTGTTATCCGAGCTCCACAGCTATCCTGTCACGCGCCCATTCACCAGAGCTCCAAATGATTTTGCTTTTTGGGACCCGGTTCCTGGAGCCCTGCCTGGGCAAAATCGGATGCAAGAAGGCCCTGCCCATGCCGATCTCTGAGCTGTTATCCGAGCTCCACAGCTATCCTGTCACACGCCCATTCACCAGAGCTCCAAATGATTTTGCTTTTTGGGACCCGGTTCCAGGAGCCCTGGCCTGGGCAAAATCGGATGCAAGAAGGCCCTGCCCATGCCGATCTCTGAGCTGTTATCCGAGCTCCACGGCTATCCTGTCACGCGCCCTTTCACCAGAGCTCCAAATGATTTTGCTTTTTGGGACCCGGTTCCTGGAGCCCTGCCTGGGCAAAATCGGATGCAAGAAGGCCCTGCCCATGCCGATCTCTGAGCTGTTATCCGAGCTCCTCGGCTATCCTGTCACGCGCCCATTCACCAAGCGATTGTATCATCAGCTACTACTCTGTTGATACCTTAAATAACTACAACATAGGCACTTCGTCCAAAAAAGCAAAGGTCATGTCTAATCAATATGAAACCCCATCTTAATTGGACAGAGTAGTATTGATTGTTACTGGTTTGTCTCATTTTCTTGATTGAAGTATACAAAGAAATAATTCTACAATTTAGCTATACTAATTACTTATTCCCATTCACCAGAGCTCCAAATGATTTTGCTTTTTGGGACACGGTTCCTGGAGCCCTGCCTGGGCAAAATCGGATGCAAGAAGGCCCTGCCCATGCCGATCTCTGAGCTGTTATCCGAGCTCCACGGCTATCCTGTCACGCGCCCATTCACCAGAGCTCCAAATGATTTTGCTTTTTGGGACATGGTTCCTGGAGCCCTGCCTGGGCAAAATCGGATGCAAGAAGGCCCTGCCCATGCCGATCTCTGAGCTGCTATCCGAGCTCCACGGCAATCCTGTCACGCGCCCATTCACCAGAGCTCCAAATGATTTTGCTTTTTGGGACCCGGTTCCTGGAGCCCTGGCCTGGGCAAAATCAGATGCAAGAAGGCCCTGCCCATGCCGATCTCTGAGCTGTTATCCGAGCTCCACGGCTATCCTGTCACGCGCCCATTCACCAGAGCTCCAAATGATTTTGCTTTTTGGGACCCGGTTCCTGGAGCCCTGCCTGGGCAAAATCGGATGCAAGAAGGCCCTGCCCATGCCAATCTCTGAGCTGTTATCCGAGCTCCACGGCTATCCTGTCACGCGCCCATTCACCAGAGCTCCAAATGATTTTGCTTTTTGGGACCCGGTTCCTGGAGCCCTGCCTGGGCAAAATCGGATGCAAGGCCCTGCCCATGCCAATCTCTGAGCTGTTATCCGAGCTCCACGGCTATCCTGTCACGCGCCCATTCACCAGAGCTCCAAATGATTTTGCTTTTTGGGACCCGGTTCCTGGAGCCCTGCCTGGGCAAAATCGGATGCAAGAAGGCCCTGCCCATGCCGATCTCTGAGCTGTTATCCGAGCTCCACGGCTATCCTGTCACACGCCCATTCACCAGAGCTCCAAATGATTTTGCTTTTTGGGACACGGTTCCTGGAGCCCTGCCTGGGCAAAATCGGATGCAAGAAGGCCCTGCCCATGCCGATCTCTGAGCTGTTATCCGAGCTCCATTCTGTCTAACCATGCCCACCGTGAATCAAGGTCCCAGGCCCCAGCACGTGCTTTCTATTACACATCCGGAGAGGTGGTTCTTACTAGAGTCACATGTCGGGTGGCGCGCGCGACACTTTTGCATCACATGCTCCGATTTTCCCCAGGCTCCCGGAAGCCTGTCCCGGCCCGAGGGGTGCCAGTCCGCACTCATCGGCCAGACTTCCACAAATTGCAGTACCCGATTTGGCCCGCCGGGGGGCGCTGCCTGCGGGGGAAAAGGAGACGTGCCTGGGCCGTACGTCGGGCTCCAACGGACGCCCGTCGCGGACTGTTAATAGGAACCATAGGGGAGATGGTCCTGCCCACGCTGTTATCCAAGCTCCACGGCTATCCTGTCACGCGCCCATTCACCAGAGCTCCAAATGATTTTGCTTTTTGGGACACGGTTCCTGGAGCCCTGCCTGGGCAAAATCGGATGCAAGAAGGCCCTGCCCATGCCGATCTCTGAGCTGTTATCCGAGCTCCACGGCTATCCTGTCACGCGCCCATTCACCAGAGCTCCAAATGATTTTGCTTTTTGGGACCCGGTTCCTGGAGCCCTGCCTGGGCAAAATCGGATGCAAGAAGGCCCTGCCCATGCCGATCTCTGAGCTGTTATCCGAGCTCCACGGCTATCCTGTCACGCGCCCATTCACCAGAGCTCCAAATGATTTTGCTTTTTGGGACCCGGTTCCTGGAGCCCTGCCTGGGCAAAATCGGATGCAAGAAGGCCCTGCCCATGCCGATCTCTGAGCTGTTATCCGAGCTCCACGGCTATCCTGTCACGCGCCCATTCACCAGAGCTCCAAATGATTTTGCTTTTTGGGACCCGGTTCCTGGAGCCCTGCCTGGGCAAAATCGGATGCAAGAAGGCCCTGCCCATGCCGATCTCTGAGCTGTTATCCGAGCTCCACGGCTATCCTGTCACGCGCCCATTCACCAGAGCTCCAAATGATTTTGCTTTTTGGGACCCGGTTCCGGGAGCCCTGCCTGGGCAAAATCGGATGCAAGAAGGCCCTGCCCATGCCGATCTCTGAGCTGTTATCCGAGCTCCACGGCTATCCTGTCACGCGCCCATTCACCAGAGCTCCAAATGATTTTGCTTTTAGGGACCCGGTTCCGGGAGCCCTGCCTGGGCAAAATCGGATGCAAGAAGGCCCTGCCCATGCCGATCTCTGAGCTGTTATCCGAGCTCCACGGCTATCCTGTCACGCGCCCATTCACCAGAGCTCCAAATGATTTTGCTTTTTGGGACACGGTTCCTGGAGCCCTGCCTGGGCAAAATCGGATACAAGAAGGCCCTGCCCATGCCGATCTCTGAGCTGTTATCCGAGCTCCACGGCTATCCTGTCACGCGCCCATTCACCAGAGCTCCAAATGATTTTGCTTTTTGGGACACGGTTCCTGGAGCCCTGCCTGGGCAAAATTGGATGCAAGAAGGCCCTGCCCATGCCGATCTCTGAGCTGTTATCCGAGCTCCACGGCTATCCTGTCACGCGCCCATTCACCAGAGCTCCAAATGATTTTGCTTTTTGGGACACGGTTCCTGGAGCCCTGCCTGGGCAAAATCGGATGCAAGAAGGCCCTGCCCATGCCGATCTCTGAGCTGTTATCCGAGCTCCACGGCTATCCTGTCATGCGCCCATTCACCAGAGCTCCAAATGATTTTGCTTTTTGGGACACGGTTCCTGGAGCCCTGCCTGGGCAAAATCGGATGCAAGAAGGCCCTGCCCATGCCGATCTCTGAGCTGTTATCCGAGCTCCACGGCTATCCTGTCACGCGCCCATTCACCAGAGCTCCAAATGATTTTGCTTTTTGGGACCCGATTCCTGGAGCCCTGCCTGGGCAAAATCGGATGCAAGAAGGCCCTGCCCATGCCGATCTCTGAGCTGTTATCCGAGCTCCACGGCTATCCTGTCACGCGCCCATTCACCAGAGCTCCAAATGATTTTGCTTTTTGGGACCCGGTTCCTGGAGCCCTGCCTGGGCAAAATCGGATGCAAGAAGGCCCTGCCCATGCCGATCTCTGAGCTGTTATCCGAGCTCCACGGCTATCCTGTCACGCGCCCATTCACCAGAGCTCCAAATGATTTTGCTTTTTGGGACCCGGTTCCTGGAGCCCTGCCTGGGCAAAATCGGATGCAAGAAGGCCCTGCCCATGCCGATCTCTGAGCTGTTATCCGAGCTCCACGGCTATCCTGTCACGTGCCCATTCACCAAAACTCCAAATGATTTTGCTTTTTGGGACACGGTTCCTGGAGCCCTGCCTGGGCAAAATCGGATACAAGAAGGCCCTGCCCATGCCGATCTCTGAGCTGTTATCCGAGCTCCACGGCTATCCTGTCACGCGCCCATTCACCAGAGCTCCAAATGATTTTGCTTTTTGGGACACGGTTCCTGGAGCCCTGCCTGGGCAAAATCGGATGCAAGAAGGCCCTGCCCATGCCGATCTCTGAGCTGTTATCCGAGCTCCACGGCTATCCTGTCACGCGCCCATTCACCAGAGCTCCAAATGATTTTGCTTTTAGGGACACGGTTCCTGGAGCCCTGCCTGGGCAAAATCGGATGCAAGAAGGCCCTGCCCATGCCGATCTCTGAGCTGTTATCCGAGCTCCACGGCTATCCTGTCATGCGCCCATTCACCAGAGCTCCAAATGATTTTGCTTTTTGGGACACGGTTCCTGGAGCCCTGCCTGGGCAAAATCGATGCAAGAAGGCCCTGCCCATGCCGATCTCTGAGCTGTTATCCGAGCTCCACGGCTATCCTGTCACGCGCCCATTCACCAGAGCTCCAAATGATTTTGCTTTTTGGGACCCGGTTCCTGGAGCCCTGCCTGGGCAAAATCGGATGCAAGAAGGCCCTGCCCATGCCGATCCAACTATAAGAGCATTAAGAGATGATAGAGTAGGAACATTATAGAGTAAAGAGCGACAGAGCTGTTATCCGAGCTCCAGGCTATCCTGTCACGCGCCCATTCACCAGAGCTCCAAATGATTTTGCTTTTTGGGACCCGGTTCCTGAGCCCTGCCTGGGCAAAATCGGATGCAAGAAGGCCCTGCCATGCCGATCTCTGAGCTGTTATCCGAGCTCCACGGCTATCCTGTCACGCGCCCATTCACCAAGCGATTGTATCATCAGTTACTACTCTGTTGATACCTTAAATAACTACAACATAGGCACTTCGTCCAAAAAAGCAAAGGTCATTTCTAATATGAAACCCCATCTTAATTGGACAGAGTAGTATGGATTGTTACTGGTTTGTCTCATTTTCTTGATTGAAGTATACAAAGAAATAATTCTACAATTTAGCTAAACTAATTAATTATTCCCATTCACCCGAGCTCCAAATGATTTTGCTTTTTGGGACACGGTTCCTGGAGCCCTGCCTGGGCAAAATCGGATGCAAGTAGGCCCTGCCCATGCCGATCTCTGTGCTGTTATCCGAGTTCCACGGCTATCCTGTCACGCGCCCATTCACCAGAGCTCCAAATGATTTTGCTTTTTGGGACCCGGTTCCTGGAGCCCTGGCCTGGGCAAAATCAGATGCAAGAAGGCCCTGCCCATGCCGATCTCTGAGCTGTTATCCGAGCTCCACGGCTATCCTGTCAAGCGCCCATTCACCAGAGCTCCAAATGATTTTGCTTTTTGGGACCCGGTTCCTGGAGCCCTGCCTGGGCAAAATCGGATGCAAGAAGGCCCTGCCCATGCCGATCTCTGAGCTGTTATCCGAGCTCCACGGCTATCCTGTCACGCGCCCATTCACCAGAGCTCCAAATGATTTTGCTTTTTGGGACCCGGTTCCTGGAGCCCTGCCTGGGCAAAATCGGATGCAAGGCCCTGCCCATGCCAATCTCTGAGCTGTTATCCGAGCTCCACGGCTATCCTGTCACGCGCCCATTCACCAGAGCTCCAAATGATTTTGCTTTTTGGGACCCGGTTCCTGGAGCCCTGCCTGGGCAAAATCGGATGCAAGAAGGCCCTGCCCATGCCGATCTCTGAGCTGTTATCCGAGCTCCACGGCTATCCTGTCACACGCCCATTCACCAGAGCTCCAAATGATTTTGCTTTTTGGGACACGGTTCCTGGAGCCCTGCCTGGGCAAAATCGGATGCAAGAAGGCCCTGCCCATGCCGATCTCTGAGCTGTTATCCGAGCTCCATTCTGTCTAACCATGCCCACCGTGAATCAAGGTCCCAGGCCCCAGCACGTGCTTTCTATTACACATCCGGAGAGGTGGTTCTTACTAGAGTCACATGTCGGGTGGCGCGCGCGACACTTTTGCATCACATGCTCCGATTTTCCCCAGGCTCCCGGAAGCCTGTCCCGGCCCGAGGGGTGCCAGTCCGCACTCATCGGCCAGACTTCCACAAATTGCAGTACCCGATTTGGCCCGCCGGGGGGCGCTGCCTGCGGGGGAAAAGGAGACGTGCCTGGGCCGTACGTCGGGCTCCAACGGACGCCCGTCGCGGACTGTTAATAGGAACCATAGGGGAGATGGTCCTGCCCACGCTGTTATCCAAGCTCCACGGCTATCCTGTCACGCGCCCATTCACCAGAGCTCCAAATGATTTTGCTTTTTGGGACACGGTTCCTGGAGCCCTGCCTGGGCAAAATCGGATGCAAGAAGGCCCTGCCCATGCCGATCTCTGAGCTGTTATCCGAGCTCCACGGCTATCCTGTCACGCGCCCATTCACCAGAGCTCCAAATGATTTTGCTTTTTGGGACCCGGTTCCTGGAGCCCTGCCTGGGCAAAATCGGATGCAAGAAGGCCCTGCCCATGCCGATCTCTGAGCTGTTATCCGAGCTCCACGGCTATCCTGTCACGCGCCCATTCACCAGAGCTCCAAATGATTTTGCTTTTTGGGACCCGGTTCCTGGAGCCCTGCCTGGGCAAAATCGGATGCAAGAAGGCCCTGCCCATGCCGATCTCTGAGCTGTTATCCGAGCTCCACGGCTATCCTGTCACGCGCCCATTCACCAGAGCTCCAAATGATTTTGCTTTTTGGGACCCGGTTCCTGGAGCCCTGCCTGGGCAAAATCGGATGCAAGAAGGCCCTGCCCATGCCGATCTCTGAGCTGTTATCCGAGCTCCACGGCTATCCTGTCACGCGCCCATACACCAAGCGATTGTATCATCAGTTACTACTCTGTTGATACCTTAAATAACTACAACATAGGCACTTCGTCCAAAAAAGCAAAGGTCATGTCTAATCAATATGAAACCCCATCTTAATTGGACAGAGTAGTATTGATTGTTACTGGTTTGTCTCATTTTCTTGATTGAAGTATACAAAGAAATAATTCTACAATTTAGCTAAACTAATTAATTATTCCCATTCACCCGAGCTCCAAATGATTTTGCTTTTTGGGACACGGTTCCTGGAGCCCTGCATGGGCAAAATCGGATGCAAGAAGGCCCTGCCCATGCCGATCTCTGTGCTGTTATCCGAGTTCCACGGCTATCCTGTCACGCGCCCATTCACCAGAGCTCCAAATGATTTTGCTTTTTGGGACACGGTTCCTGGAGCCCTGCCTGGGAAAAATCGGATGCAAGAAGGCCCTGCCCATGCCGATCTCTGAGCTGTTATCCGAGCTCCACGGCTATCCTGTCATGCGCCCATTCACCAGAGCTCCAAATGATTTTGCTTTTTGGGACACGGTTCCTGGAGCCCTGCCTGGGCAAAATCGGATGCAAGAAGGCCCTGCCCATGCCGATCTCTGAGCTGTTATCCGAGCTCCACGGCTATCCTGTCACGCGCCCATTCACCAGAGCTCCAAATGGTTTTGCTTTTTGGGACCCGGTTCCTGGAGCCCTGCCTGGGCAAAATCGGATGCAAGAAGGCCCTGCCCATGCCGATCTCAGAGCTGTTATCCGAGCTCCACAGCTATCCTGTCACGCGCCCATTCACCAGAGCTCCAAATGATTTTGCTTTTTGGGACCCGGTTCCTGGAGCCCTGCCTGGGCAAAATTGGATGCAAGAAGGCCCTGCCCATGCCGATCTCTGAGCTGTTATCCGAGCTCCAGGGCTATCCTGTCACGCGCCCATTCACCAGAGCTCCAAATGATTTTGCTTTTTGGGACCCGGTTCCTGGAGCCCTGCCTGGGCAAAATCGGATGCAAGAAGGCCCTGCCCATGCCGATCTCTGAGCTGTTATCCGAGCTCCACGGCTATCCTGTCACGCGCCCATTCACCAAGCGATTGTATCATCAGTTACTACTCTGTTGATACCTTAAATAACTACAACATAGGCACTTCGTCCAAAAAAGCAAAGGTCATGTCTAATCAATATGAAACCCCATCTTAATTGGACAGAGTAGTATTGATTGTTACTGGTTTGTCTCATTTTCTTGATTGAAGTATACAAAGAAATAATTCTACAATTTAGCTAAACTAATTAATTATTCCCATTCACCCGAGCTCCAAATGATTTTGCTTTTTGGGACACGGTTCCTGGAGCCCTGCCTGGGCAAAATCGGATGCAAGAAGGCCCTGCCCATGCCGATCTCTGTGCTGTTATCCGAGTTCCACGGCTATCCTGTCACGCGCCCATTCACCAGAGCTCCAAATGATTTTGCTTTTTGGGACACGGTTCCTGGAGCCCTGCCTGGGCAAAATCGGATGCAAGAAGGCCCTGCCCATGCCGATCTCTGAGCTGTTATCCGAGCTCCACGGCTATCCTGTCACGCGCCCATTCACCAAGCGATTGTATCATCAGCTACTACTCTGTTGATACCTTAACTACAACATAGGCACTTCGTCCAAAAAAGCAAAGGTCATGTCTAATCAATATGAAACCCCATCTTAATTGGATAGAGTAGTATTGATTGTTACTGGTTTGTCTCATTTTCTTGATTGAAGTATACAAAGAAATAATTCTACAATTTAGCTATACTAATTAATTATTCCCATTCACCAGAGCTCCAAATGATTTTGCTTTTTGGGACACGGTTCCTGGAGCCCTGCCTGGGCAAAATCGGATGCAAGAAGGCCCTGCCCATGCCGATCTCTGAGCTGTTATCCGAGCTCCACGGCTATCCTGTCACGCGCCCATTCACCAGAGCTCCAAATGATTTTGCTTTTTGGGACACGGTTCCTGGAGCCCTGCCTGGGCAAAATCGGATGCAAGAAGGCCCTGCCCATGCCGATCTCTGAGCTGTTATCCGAGCTCCACGGCTATCCTGTCACGCGCCCATTCACCAGAGCTCCAAATGATTTTGCTTTTTGGGACACGGTTCCTGGAGCCCTGCCTGGGCAAAATCGGATGCAAGAAGGCCCTGCCCATGCAGATCTCTGAGCTGTTATCCGAGCTCCACGGCTATCCTGTCACGCGCCCATTCACCAGAGCTCCAAATGATTTTGCTTTTTGGGACCCGGTTCCTGGAGCCCTGCCTGGGCAAAATCGGATGCAAGAAGGCCCTGCCCATGCCGATCTCTGAGCTGTTATCCGAGCTCCACTGCTATCCTGTCACGCGCCCATTCACCAGAGCTCCAAATGATTTTGCTTTTTGGGACACGGTTCCTGGAGCCCTGCCTGGGCAAAATCGGATGCAAGAAGGCCCTGCCCATGCCGATCTCTGAGCTGTTATCCGAGCTCCACGGCTATCCTGTCACGCGCCCATTCACCAGAGCTCCAAATGATTTTGCTTTTTGGGACCCGGTTCCTGGAGCCCTGCCTGGGCAAAATCGGATGCAAGAAGGCCCTGCCCATGCCGATCTCTGAGCTGTTATCCGAGCTCCACGGCTATCATGTCACGCGCCCATTCACCAGAGCTCCAAATGATTTTGCTCTTTGGGACCCGGTTCCTGGAGCCCTGCCTGGGCAAAATCGGATGCAAGAAGGCCCTGCCCATGCCGATCTCTGAGCTGTTAGCCGAGCTCCACGGCTATCCTGTCACGCGCCCATACACCAAGCGATTGTATCATCAGCTACTACTCTGTTGATACCTTAAATAACTACAACATAGGCACTTCGTCCAAAAAAGCAAAGGTCATGTCTAATCAATATGAAACCCCATCTTAATTGGACAGAGTAGTATTGATTGTTACTGGTTTGTCTCATTTTCTTGATTGAAGTATACAAAGAAATAATTCTACAATTTAGCTATACTAATTAATTATTCCCATTCACCAGAGCTCCAAATGATTTTGCTTTTTGGGACCCGGTTCCTGGAGCCCTGCCTGGGCAAAATCGGATGCAAGAAGGCCCTGCCCATGCCGATCTCTGAGCTGTTATCCGAGCTCCACGGCTATCCTGTCACGCGCCCATTCACCAGAGCTCCAAATGATTTTGCTTTTTGGGACCCGGTTCCTGGAGCCCTGCCTGGGCAAAATCGGATGCAAGAAGGCCCTGCCCATGCCGATCTCTGAGCTGTTAGCCGAGCTCCACGGCTATCCTGTCACGCGCCCATTCACCAGAGCTCCAAATGATTTTGCTTTTTGGGACCCGGTTCCTGGAGCCCTGCCTGGGCAAAATCGGATGCAAGAAGGCCCTGCCCATGCCGATCTCTGAGCTGTTATCCGAGCTCCACGGCTATCCTGTCACGCGCCCATTCACCAGAGCTCCAAATGATTTTGCTTTTTGGGACACGGTTCCTGGAGCCCTGCCTGGGCAAAATCGGATGCAAGAAGGCCCTGCCCATGCCGATCTCTGAGCTGTTATCCGAGCTCCACGGCTATCCTGTCACGCGCCCATTCACCAGAGCTCCAAATGATTTTGCTATTTGGGACCCGGTTCCTGGAGCCCTGCCTGGGAAAAATCGGATGCAAGAAGGCCCTGCCCATGCCGATCTCTGAGCTGTTATCCGAGCTCCACAGCTATCCTGTCACGCGCCCATTCACCAGAGCTCCAAATGATTTTGCTTTTTGGGACCCGGTTCCTGGAGCCCTGCCTGGGCAAAATCAGATGCAAGAAGGCCCTGCCCATGCCGATCTCTGAGCTGTTATCCGAGCTCCACGGCTATCCTGTCACGCGCCCACTCACCAGAGCTCCAAATGATTTTGCTTTTTGGGACCCGGTTCCTGGAGCCCTGCCTGGGCAAAATCGGATGCAAGAAGGCCCTGCCCATGCCGATCTCTGAGCTGTTATCCGAGCTCCACGGCTATCCTGTCACGCGCCCATTCACCAGAGCTCCAAATGATTTTGCTTTTTGGGACACGGTTCCTGGAGCCCTGCCTGGGCAAAATCGGATGCAAGAAGGCCCTGCCCATGCCGATCTCTGAGCTCTGCGCATCTTCTGTCACGGGTCCTTTCGCAAAAGCTCCAGGGAACCAGGCTTATCGGCCCCGGACAGAGTCCCAGCTCTCTCGCTCGCCTCGTTGGTACCTACTGATCCGGCGGAGGTGTGCTCCGGCGGGTAGCGACACGAGCGGCCGAGGGCGCGCTCGACCCAGGCTTCCCACTCTCCTCCCCGAACCCATGGAAGCGCCGGCCAGCCGCGGGCGCCCCGGTCCGCAGTCATCCGCGACACTTCCGTGCGGGAGGGCGACGCTCGCCGGCAGCGTTCCACGGACCGCGGGGGCCCGGGGGGAGGACCGACGCGTGCGGGGGGAGGCGGCGGACGGCGTACATGCAGACAGAAAATGAAATAACGGACGGATGCATGGAAGAGAAGAACAGCCCGGGCTCTCGTCGGCTTCCGCAGCCCGGCCACCCGCCGGCTTCCGCGGCCCGGGCTCCCTCCGGCTTCCCCGACCTGGGCTCCGTACATGCAGACAGAAAATGAAATAACGGACGGATGCATGGAAGAGAAGAACAGCCCGGGCTCTCGTCGGCTTCCGCAGCCCGGCCACCCGCCGGCTTCCGCGGCCCGGGCTCCCTCCGGCTTCCCCGACCCGGGCTCCGTACATGCAGACAGAAAATGAAATAACGGACGGATGCATGGAAGAGAAGAACAGCCCGGGCTCTCGCCGGCTTCCGCAGCCCGGCCACCCGCCGGCTTCCGCGGCCCGGGCTCTCGCCGGGTGAAGATCAGGCGAGAGGAGGGGTGTCCTCCGCTGGACGGGAAGCCCAGGCCGTGGAGCCGCCGGACGGACCGGGGGTTGATTTGGCCGGGACGAGGAGGCGGCCAGGCCCGGACTCGCTCCAGCCGTCCTGACGGCCCGAGGCTTAAGCCTTCCGGGCCCTCCTCCCCTCCCGGTGGACCCGCCCCTGACTATTAAGCCCGGCCAGGGAGTCCACGTCGGCCCCCGGGCGGACCAGGGAGGGACCCCCCCTTCCGCGCTCCGCCGCGCTCGGAATGCTCCCCACCGCTGCAGGGGAACTGTTTGCTTTAAACACACTCTGCATTGCATACACACCGACACCCATTCCAGTCTGGTAAACGTGATTCTCGGGGACTTGCGAGAATTGTATGCTGGGTAGTTGAGACATGACTCCTCTATCACCTCCCAGGGTCAGACTCGTGGGGACCTCATTTTAGGTCCCCACCATGTCGGAGGTCCCGCCAGTGTTGGTGTGCCGTCTGGCCCTTGTCCCCATTAGGATATATAAACAAGTGCACAGGACACACGCACACACACACACACATACTCGTTTTTCTATCCTCATCGGGACATATGTCTGGAACCTTCCTCATGGGGACCTATTCAGGAATACATGCCTCATGAGGACACCCACATAACTGATTTATTTTCGGGGTTAATTAGAGATAGAGGAAACATGTATTCAGCAGCAGATACATTTTATTCAGGAAAGGTTCTTTCTCATTTCAGCAGTAATTCGGTTCTTAATGTAAAAATAAGATTTTACTTACCGATAAATCTATTTCTCATAGTCCGTAGTGGATGCTGGGACTCCGTAAGGACCATGGGGAATAGCGGCTCCGCAGGAGACAGGGCACAAAACAAAAGCTTAAGGATCAGGTGGTGTGCACTGGCTCCTCCCCCTATGACCCTCCTCCAAGCCTCAGTTAGGATACTGTGCCCGGACGAGCGTACATAATAAGGAAGGATATTGAATCCCGGGTAAGACTCATACCAGCCACACCAATCACACCGTACAACTTGTGATCTGAACCCAGTTAACAGTATGATAAACGCAAGGGAGCCTCTGAAAAGATGGCTCACAACAATAATAACCCGAATTTTTGTAACAATAACTATATACAAGTATTGCAGACAATCCGCACTAGGGATGGGCGCCCAGCATCCACTACGGACTATGAGAAATAGATTTATCGGTAAGTAAAATCTTATTTTCTCTGACGTCCTAGTGGATGCTGGGACTCCGTAAGGACCATGGGGATTATACCAAAGCTCCCAAACGGGCGGGAGAGTGCGGATGACTCTGCAGCACCGAATGAGAGAACTCCAGGTCCTCCTCAGCCAGGGTATCAAATTTGTAGAATTTAGCAAACGTGTTTGCCCCTGACCAAGTAGCTGCTCGGCAAAGTTGTAAAGCCGAGACCCCTCGGGCAGCCGCCCAAGATGAGCCCACTTTCCTTGTGGAATGGGCTTTTACTGATTTTGGCTGTGGCAATCCTGCCACAGAATGTGCAAGCTGAATTGTACTACAAATCCAACGAGCAATCGTCTGCTTAGAAGCAGGAGCACCCAGTTTGTTGGGTGCATACAGGATAAACAGCGAGTCAGATTTTCTGACTCCAGCCGTCCTGGAAACATATATTTTCAAGGCCCTGACAACGTCAAGCAACTTAGAGTCCTCTAAGTCCCTGGTAGCCGCAGGTACCACAATAGGTTGGTTCATGTGAAATGCAGAAACCACCTTAGGTAGAAATTGAGGACGAGTCCTCAATTCCGCCCTGTCAGAATGAAAAATTAAGTAAGGGCTTTTATATGATAAACCCGCCAATTCTGACACACGCCAGGCTGAAGCCAAGGCTAACAGCATCGACACCTTCCATGTGAGATATTTTAAGTCCACAGTGGAAAGTGGTTCAAACCAATGTGACTTTAGAAAACTCAACACCACATTGAGATCCCAAGGTGCCACTGGAGGCACAAAAGGAGGCTGTATGTGCAGCACCCCTTTTACAAATGTCTGAACTTCAGGTACTGAAGCCAGTTCTTTTTGGAAGAAAATCGACAGGGCCGAAATTTGAACCTTAATGGACCCTAATTTTAGGCCCATAGACAGTCCTGTTTGCAGGAAATGAAGGAAACGACCCAGTTGAAATTCCTCTGTAGGGGCCCTCTTGGCCTCACACCACGCAACATATTTACGCCAAATGCGGTGATAATGTTTTGCGGTTACGTCCTTCCTGGCTTTGACCAGAGTAGGAATGACTTCTTCTGGAATGCCTTTTTCCCTCAGGATCCGGCGTTCAACCGCCATGCCGTCAAACGCAGCCGCGGTAAGTCTTGAAACAGACAAGGCCCCTGCAGTAGCAGGTCCTGTCTTAGAGGTAGAGGCCACGGTTCGTCCGTGAGCATCTCTTGAAGTTCCGGGTACCAAGTCCTTCTTGGCCAATCCGGGACCACGAGTATAGTTCTTACTCCTCTCCTTCTTATGATTCTCAGTACTTTTGGTATGAGAGGCAGAGGAGGGAACACATACACTGACTGGTACACCCACGGCGTTACCAGAGCGTCCACTGCTATTGCCTGAGGGTCCCTTGACCTGGCGCAATATCTGTCCAGTTTTTTGTTTAGACGTGACGCCATCATGTCCACCTTTGGTTTTTCCCAACGGTTTACAATCAGGTGGAAGACTTCTGGGTGAAGTCCCCACTCTCCCGGGTGAAGGTCGTGTCTGCTGAGGAAGTCTGCTTCCCAGTTGTCCACTCCCGGAATGAACACTGCTGACAGTGCTATCACATGATTTTCCGCCCAGCGAAGAATCCTTGCAGCTTCTGCCATTGCCCTCCTGCTTCTCGTGCCGCCCTGTCTGTTTACGTGGGCGACTGACGTGATGTTGTCCGATTGGATCAACACCGCCTGACCCTGAAGCAGAGGTTTTGCTTGACTTAGGGCATTGTAAATGGCCCTTAGTTCCAGAATGTTTATATGAAGAGATGTTTCCATGCTTGACCACAAGCCCTGGAAATTCCTTCCCTGTGTGACTGCTCCCCAGCCTCTCAGGCTGGCATCCGTGGTTACCAGGATCCAATCCTGAATGCCAAATCTGCGGCCCTCTAGTAGATGAGCACTCTGCAGCCACCACAGGAGAGACACCCTTGTCCTTGGCGACAGGGTTATCCGCTGATGCATCTGCAGATGCGATCCGGACCATTTGTCCAGTAGATCCCACTGAAATGTTCTTGCATGGGATCTTCCGAATGGAATCGCTTCGTAAGAAGCCACCATTTTTCCCAGGACCCTCGTGCACTGATGCACTGAGACCTGGCCTGGTTTTAGGAGGTTCCTGACTAGCTCGGATAACTCCCTGGCCTTCTCCTCCGGGAGAAACACCTTCTTCTGGACTGTGTCCAGAATCATTCCTAGGAACAGTAGACGTGTCGTTGGAATCAGCTGCGATTTTGGAATATTTAGAATCCACCCGTGCTGACGTAACACTACCTGAGATAGTGCTACTCCGACTTCTAACTGTTCCCTGGATCTTGCCCTTATCAGGAGATCGTCCAAGTAAGGGATAATTAAAATGCCTTTTCTTCGTAGAAGAATCATCATTTCGGCCATTACCTTGGTAAAGACCCGAGGTGCCGTGGACAATCCAAACGGCAGCGTCTGAAACTGATAATGACAGTTTTGTACTACAAACCTGAGGTACCCTTGGTGAGAAGGGTATATTGGGACGTGGAGATAAGCATCTTTGATGTCCAGAGACACCATATAGTCCCCTTCTTCCAGGTTCGCTATCACTGCTCTGAGTGACTCCATCTTGAATTTGAACCTTTTTATGTAAGTGTTCAAGGATTTCAGATTTAAAATTGGTCTCACCGAGCCGTCCGGCTTCGGTACCACAAACAGCGTGGAATAATACCCCTTTCCTTGTTGCAGGAGGGGTACCTTGATTATCACCTGCTGGGAATACAGCTTGTGAATGGCTTCCAAAACTGCCTCCCTGTCGGAGGGAGACTTTGGTAAAGCAGACTTCAGGAACCGACGAGGGGGAAACGCCTCGAATTCCAGTTTGTACCCTTGCGATACTACCTGTAGAATCCAGGGATCCACTTGCGAGTGAGCCCACTGCGCGTTGAAATTCTTGAGACGGGCCCCCACCATATCTGAGTCTGCTTGTAAAGCCCCAGCGTCATGCTGAAGACTTGGCAGAAGCAGGGGAGGGCTTCTGCTCCTGTGAAGCGGCTGCATGGTGCAGTCTTTTTCCTCTTCCTCTGCCCCGGGGCAGAAAAGAGTGGCCTTTTGCTCGCTTGTACTTATGGGAACGAAAGGACTGAGTTTGAAAAGACGGTGTCTTTTTCTGCTGATGTGGAGTGACCTGGGGTAAAAAGGTGGATTTTCCAGCCGTTGCCGTGGCCACCAGGTCCGATAGACCAGCCCCAAATAACTCCTCCCCTTTATACGGCAATACTTCCATGTGCCGTTTGGAATCCGCATCCCCTGACCACTGTCGCGTCCATAACGCTCTTCTGGCAGAGATGGACATAGCACTTACTCTTGATGCCAGGGTGCAAATATCCCTCTGTGCATCACGCATATATAGTAATGCATCCTTTAAATGTTCTATAGTTAACAAAATATTGTCCCTATCCAGGGTATCAATATTCTCAGTCAGGGAATCCGACCATGCGACTCCAGCACTGCACATCCAGGCTGAGGCGATTGCTGGTCGCAGTATAACACCAGTATGTGTGTATATACTTTTTAGGATATTTTCCAGCCTTCTATCAGCTGGTTCTTTGAGGGTGGCCGTATCAGGAGACGGTAACGCTACTTGTTTAGATAAACGTGTGAGCGCCTTATCTACCCTAGGGGGTGTTTCCCAACGCGCCCTAACCTCTGGCGGGAAGGGATATAATGCTAATAATTTTTTAGAAATTAGCTGTTTTTTATCGGGGGAAACCCACGCTTTTTCACACACCTCATTTATTTCCTCTGACTCAGGAAAAACTATTGGTAGTTTTTTCTCACCCCACATAATACCCTTCTTTGTGGTACTTGTAGTGTCAGAAAGGTTCAATGCCTCTTTCATTGCCGTGATCATGTAACGTGTGGCCCTACTGGACATTACGTTTGTCTCGTCACCGTCGACACTAGACTCAGTATCTGTGTCAGGGTCTGTGTCGACCCACTGAGGTAACGGGCGTTTTAGCGCCCCTGACGGTGTCTGAGACGCCTGGACAGGCACTAATTGATTTGCCGGCTGTCTCATGTCGTCAACAGTTTTTTGCAAATTGTTGATATTATCACTTAATTGTTTAAATACAATCATCCAGTCAGGTGTCGACTCCCTAGGGGGTGACATCACCAACACAGGCAACTGCCCCGCCTCCACATCATTTTCCTCCTCATACATGTCGACACACGCGTACCGACACACAGCACACACACCGGGAATGCTCTGATAGAGGACAGGACCCCACTTAGCCCTTTGGAGAGACAGAGGGAGAGTCTGCCAGCACACACCCAGCGCTATATATATATACAGGGATAACCTTATATAAGTGTTATTCCCTTATAGCTGCTGTTATTATCGTTATTTGCTGCCAAAAATGCCCCCCCTTCTCTTTTTTACCCTGATTCTGAAGCAGGACTGCAGGGGAGAGTCAGGGAGCCGTCCTTCCAGCGGAGCTGTGAGGGAAAATGGCGCTTGTGTGCTGAGGACATAGGCTCCGCCCCTTCACGACGTCCTTATCTCCCGCTTTTTTGTGTAAAAATGGCAGGGGATTAAAATACATCCATATAGCCCAGGAGCTATATGTGATGTATTCTTTTTGCCACCTAAGGTATATACTGTTATATTGCGTCTCAGGGCGCTCCCCCCCAGCGCCCTGCACCCTCAGTGACCGGAGTGTGAAGTGTGCTGAGAGCAATGGCGCACAGCTGCGGTGCTGTGCGCTACCTTAGACTGAAGACAGGATGTCTTCTGCCGCCGATTTCACCGGACCTCTTTGTCTCTTCTGGCTCTGTAAGGGGGACGGCGGCGCGGCTCCGGTGACCCATCCAGGCTGAACCTGTGATCGTCCCTCTGGAGCTAATGTCCAGTAGCCTAAGAAACCCGATCCACTCTGCACTCAGGTGAGTCCGTTTCTTCTCCCCTTAGTCCCACGATGCAGTGAGCCTGTTGCCAGCAGGACTCACTGAAAATAAAAAAACCTAAACTAAACTTTTATTCTAAGCAGCTCAGGAGAGCCACCTAGATTGCACCCTTCTCGGCCGGGCACAAAAATCTAACTGAGGCTTGGAGGAGGGTGATAGGGGGAGGAGCCAGTGCACACCACCTGATCCTTAAGCTTTTATTTTGTGCCCTGTCTCCTGCGGAGCCGCTATTCCCCATGGTCCTTACGGAGTCCCAGCATCCACTAGGACGTCAGAGAAACTTAACCGAGAGCCAGTTCCGAGCCTTCAGCGCTTGTCGTTCTGCCCTTAGGCACGCATCACAGTCATTCTTGCCCGGCACCTTGAATGAGCGAATGAACCGAATCATGTGACGTTCAACAGCTTTCACTTCTGCTGGGGTCCACGGATTGCGCTTGGCACCCCTTTTGTCACCTGTGCGGGAGAAGAAAGGTCAGTCACCACGCAACGCCACCACCAGTCATGGACGCATCTCAAATGGAATGGACAGTCACACCCACCTTTAGCTGCACCTCCATCCGCCGCCACCACGCTGCCGGCTTCTTTTCCCATGTGCCCCATGGGAACCTCAGTATCTTGACTCTCTGACTCATCCCCAGAGTCATCGCTCACCACCTGGATCGGCTCTGTGGATAGAGGACAGGGAAACCGATCACACCAGCCCACTTAGACAGTCAGTCCGTGGAGCCACACTGTCAAGTGATACCTACCGTTTGGATCAATGGAGATCTCTTCCAGATTGTGGCCCCGGAATTCAGCCATTCTCCCTTGCTCGAGAGCCAGAAAGAGCTTGCTCAACTTGGCCAGTTGAAGGGTACCCTCCGGGAGGCGGTAATAATGCCGATGCACCCGGATATCATGTCCAAGGAAATCAGCAAGCTGATCCATCTCTGTATCGCTCAGGTTGAGGACCCTGGAAAGTGTAGCCACATGCTTCCGTAGGCGGGTGGAAGATAATGCTTCGGGGTGCTTGGCCCCACACTCCCGGGCGCAGAGACGTATGCAGTCGGATCCCCTATAATGGGACATGGCTGTTGGCCTAGCAAACATGTATATATTGTGTGGGGTCACATCACATTCTGTCCGCTTCTCTGTGAGGAGCTCCATCGCTTTCTGCATGCTTGGGGATAACAGGACAGGGACTTTCCTGCCTCTTTTCCCAGGAATCTCAATACGGGAGAAGTGACGACAGAGTGCCTTCTCCAGCTCTGACAGGGCCTGAGCCACATCACCCTGCAAATCGGCTGTGTGCCGTAAATCGAAGGAGGAGAGCAACATCTTGGAAACCTCACCTTCTCTCCTGCGGTTGAAGAGAATCAACTGTGTGAGGGTAACTTTGGCCAACATGGACCACTGCTGTTTGGAAGGGTGGGCGGACAACTCATCAATGTACTCTCGCTGACGGTCAAGGAGGTACAGGTTCAAGCGCTTAACATCATCAGTGAAGGGCAGAAGCAGCGGTGCATTCCATTTTATCTCTCGAAGTGTCTTCAGGGCAGCAGTGGAGATGAGCTCGCTCCACCTCGCCTCATAAATTTTCCGAAAGTTTCGGGCACGCTCCACTGTCAGGGCACTGCCCTCCATCAGTGCCTGACACTCCACCATAGCAGAAATCTTCTGCAAGCTGTGTCCCACCTTCAGAGCCAACGAGGGTATTTTATATGTATTGGTGCAATCATCGTAACCAGCCAGGCTCCTCACAGCATGCACCACTTGCAGGAAATTCGGTGGGCAAATGAAATCTTCCATACACCGCAACGGTGTGACCTTCATCGCCTTCAGCAGAAGCCGCCCCACCTCTCTGAGCTTCTGACGGATGTAATCATGCTTGCTGACATCAGACCCCAGACGGTTATAGAGGTGCTGACCGAACTGCATAATACAGCGGTCCCCTTTGATTACCGGTACCACATCATCATAATTAATTTCGCTCAGCAACTTCCAGAGGCCGGTGCCAACATCTTTCGGGAGAGGTGTGGCGTAAGTGAAGAGACCCTGCACCCTGGTTCTTCCAGGTTTGGGGCTGTCACTTTTGCGGAGCGGGCACCTCTTCACATGGCGCCACAGGTGCTTCCTGGAGAATAGCCCTTTACATTTTACACAGTGCATGAAATCTTGGGGAGCCGTTGCTTCTTCCGGCTGCTTGCACGGTAGGAGGACTCCGCTGCCCTCACGGAGAACCCCGACATTATGGGCAAAGTTTCCCCGGGTGCGAATCAGGTCTAGCTGCACCGTCCTTTCCCTGGAGCGCTTCGGAAAGCTGAGTGCCCTTGCTACCTCATGCTCATTGTGGTGGACAGCTTGCACATGTCTCGCAATTTTTGAGAATGGCCTCTCGCACCACAGGCAGAAATTTTTCTTGTTACATGCAATCGAACCATCTGCTTTTCGGGTAAGTACCTGGACCGACACTGCGCGGGCCGGATGGAGACTTGGTTCAGCCTCCGTGGAGCAAGCCCCGGACACTTCCAGAACCTGCCTGCCGTGAAAAGACATCTCCTCCCCTCCACTATCATCCAAGCTGCTCAACTCTGACGAGTCGGGGAGATAGTCTTCGTCACTGCCGTCGGTTCCGTCCATTGCCTCAATGTGACCAGCAGACCCAGGACTTCCGGGGTTTGTGGCGCACACACCGTACCAAGCCCGCGCTTTCTGTCTAACCACGCCCACCGTGAATAAAGGTCCCAGGCCCCAGCACGTGCTTTCTATTACACATCCGGAGAGGTGGTTCTTACTAGAGTCACGTGTCGGGTGGCGCGCGCAACACTTTTGCATCACATGCTCCGATTTTCCCCAGGCTCCCGGAAGCCTGTCCCGGCCCGAGGGGTGCCAGTCCGCACTCAACGGCCAGACTTCCACAAATTGCAGTACCCGATTTGGCCCGCCGGGGGGCGCTGCCTGCGGGGGAAAAGGAGACGTGCCCGGGCCGTACGTCGGGCTCCAACGGACGCCCGTCGCGGACCGTTAATAGGAACCATAGGGGAGATGGTCCTGCCCACGCTGTTATCCGAGCTCCACGGCTATCCTGTCACGCGCCCATTCACCAGAGCTCCAAATGATTTTGCTTTTTGGGACCCGGTTCCTGGAGCCCTGCCTGGGCAAAATCGGATGCAAGAAGGCCCTGCCCATGCCGATCTCTGAGCTGTTATCCGAGCTCCACGGCTATCCTGTCACGCGCCCATTCACCAGAGCTCCAAATGATTTTGCTTTTTGGGAACCTGTTCCTGGAGCTCTGCCTGGGCAAAATCGGATGCAAGAAGGCCCTGCCCATGCCGATCTCTGAGCTGTTATCCGAGCTTCACGGCTATCCTGTCACGCGCCCATTCACCAGAGCTCCAAATGATTTTGCTTTTTGGGACCCGGTTCCTGGAGCCCTGCCTGGGCAAAATCGGATGCAAGAAGGCCCTGCCCATGCCGATCTCTGAGCTGTTATCGGAGCTCCACGGCTATCCTGTCACGCTCCCATTCACCAGAGCTCCAAATGATTTTGCTTTTTGGGACACGGTTCCTGGAGCCCTGCCTGGGCAAAATCGGATGCAAGAAGGCCCTGCCCATGCCGATCTCTGAGCTGTTATCCGAGCTCCACGGCTATCCTGTCACGCTCCCATTCACCAGAGCTCCAAATGATTTTGCTTTTTGGGACCCGGTTCCTGGAGCCCTGCCTGGGCAAAATCGGATGCAAGAAGGCCCTGCCCATGCCGATCTCTGAGCTGTTATCCGAGCTCCACGGCTATCCTGTCACGCGCCCATTCACCAGAGCTCCAAATGATTTTGCTTTTTGGGACCCGGTTCCTGGAGCCCTGCCTGGGCAAAATCGGATGCAAGAAGGCCCTGCCCATGCCGATCTCTGAGCTGTTATCCGAGCTCCACGGCTATCCTGTCACGCGCCCATTCACCAGAGCTCCAAATTATTTTGCTTTTTGGGACACGGTTCCTGGAGCCCTGCCTGGGAAAAATCGGATGCAAGAAGGCCCTGCCCATGCCGATCTCTGAGCTATTATCCGAGCTCCACGGCTATCCTGTCACGCGCCCATTCACCAGAGCTCCAAATGATTTTGCTTTTTGGGACACGGTTCCTGGAGCCCTGCCTGGGCAAAATCGGATGCAAGAAGACCCTGCCCATGCCGATCTCTGAGCTGTTATCCGAGCTCCACGGCTATCCTGTCACGCGCCCATTCACCAGAGCTCCAAATGATTTTGCTTTTTGGGACTCGGTTCCTGGAGCCCTGCCTGGGCAAAATCGGATGCAAGAAGGCCCTGATCATGCCGATCTCTGAGCTGTTATCCGAGCTCCACGGCTATCCTGTCACGCGCCCATTCACCAAAGCTCCAAATGATTTTGCTTTTTGGGACCCGGTTCCTGGAGACCTGCCTGGGCAAAATCGGATGCAAGAAGGCCCTGCCCATGCCGATCTCTGAGCTGTTATCCGAGCTCCACGGCTATCCTGTCACGCGCCCATTCACCAGAGCTCCAAATGATTTTGCTTTTTGGGACACGGTTCCTGGAGCCCTGCCTGGGCAAAATCGGATGCAAGAAGGCCCTGCCCATGCCGATCTCTGAGCTCTGCGCATCTTCTGTCACGGGTCCTTTCGCAAAAGCTCCAGGGAACCAGGCTTATCGGCCCCGGACAGAGTCCCAGCTCTCTCGCTCGCCTCGTTGGTACCTACTGATCCGGCGGAGGTGTGCTCCGGCGGGTAGCGACACGAGCGGCCGAGGGCGCGCTCGACCCAGGCTTCCCACTCTCCTCCCCGAACCCATGGAAGCGCCGGCCAGCCGCGGGCGCCCCGGTCCGCAGTCATCCGCGACACTTCCGTGCGGGAGGGCGACGCTCGCCGGCAGCGTTCCACGGACCGCGGGGGCCCGGGGGGAGGACCGACGCGTGCGGGGGGAGGCGGCGGACGGCGTACATGCAGACAGAAAATGAAATAACGGACGGATGCATGGAAGAGAAGAACAGCCCGGGCTCTCGTCGGCTTCCGCAGCCCGGCCACCCGCCGGCTTCCGCGGCCCGGGCTCCCTCCGGCTTCCCCGACCTGGGCTCCGTACATGCAGACAGAAAATGAAATAACGGACGGATGCATGGAAGAGAAGAACAGCCCGGGCTCTCGTCGGCTTCCGCAGCCCGGCCACCCGCCGGCTTCCGCGGCCCGGGCTCCCTCCGGCTTCCCCGACCCGGGCTCCGTACATGCAGACAGAAAATGAAATAACGGACGGATGCATGGAAGAGAAGAACAGCCCGGGCTCTCGCCGGCTTCCGCAGCCCGGCCACCCGCCGGCTTCCGCGGCCCGGGCTCTCACCGGGTGAAGATCAGGCGAGAGGAGGGGTGTCCTCCGCTGGACGGGAAGCCCAGGCCGTGGAGCCGCCGGACGGACCGGGGGTTGATTTGGCCGGGACGAGGAGGCGGCCAGGCCCGGACTCGCTCCAGCCGTCTTGACGGCCCGAGGCTTAAGCCTTCCGGGCCCTCCTCCCCTCCCGGTGGACCCGCCCCTGACTATTAAGCCCGGCCAGGGAGTCCACGTCGGCCCCCGGGCGGACCAGGGAGGGACCCCCCCTTCCGCGCTCCGCCGCGCTCGGAATGCTCCCCACCGCTGCAGGGGAACTGTTTGCTTTAAACACACTCTGCATTGCATACACACCGACACCCATTCCAGTCTGGTAAACGTGATTCTCGGGGACTTGCGAGAATTGTATGCTGGGTAGTTGAGACATGACTCCTCTATCACCTCCCAGGGTCAGACTCGTGGGGACCTCATTTTAGGTCCCCACCATGTCGGAGGTCCCGCCAGTGTTGGTGTGCCGTCTGGCCCTTGTCCCCATTAGGATATATAAACAAGTGCACAGGACACACGCACACACACACACACATACTCGTTTTTCTATCCTCATCGGGACATATGTCTGGAACCTTCCTCATGGGGACCTATTCAGGAATACATGCCTCATGAGGACACCCACATAACTGATTTATTTTCGGGGTTAATTAGAGATAGAGGAAACATGTATTCAGCAGCAGATACATTTTATTCAGGAAAGGTTCTTTCTCATTTCAGCAGTAATTCGGTTCTTAATGTAAAAATAAGATTTTACTTACCGATAAATCTATTTCTCATAGTCCGTAGTGGATGCTGGGACTCCGTAAGGACCATGGGGAATAGCGGCTCCGCAGGAGACAGGGCACAAAACAAAAGCTTAAGGATCAGGTGGTGTGCACTGGCTCCTCCCCCTATGACCCTCCTCCAAGCCTCAGTTAGGATACTGTGCCCGGACGAGCGTACATAATAAGGAAGGATATTGAATCCCGGGTAAGACTCATACCAGCCACACCAATCACACCGTACAACTTGTGATCTGAACCCAGTTAACAGTATGATAAACGCAAGGGAGCCTCTGAAAAGATGGCTCACAACAATAATAACCCGAATTTTTGTAACAATAACTATATACAAGTATTGCAGACAATCCGCACTAGGGATGGGCGCCCAGCATCCACTACGGACTATGAGAAATAGATTTATCGGTAAGTAAAATCTTATTTTCTCTGACGTCCTAGTGGATGCTGGGACTCCGTAAGGACCATGGGGATTATACCAAAGCTCCCAAACGGGCGGGAGAGTGCGGATGACTCTGCAGCACCGAATGAGAGAACTCCAGGTCCTCCTCAGCCAGGGTATCAAATTTGTAGAATTTAGCAAACGTGTTTGCCCCTGACCAAGTAGCTGCTCGGCAAAGTTGTAAAGCCGAGACCCCTCGGGCAGCCGCCCAAGATGAGCCCACTTTCCTTGTGGAATGGGCTTTTACTGATTTTGGCTGTGGCAATCCTGCCACAGAATGTGCAAGCTGAATTGTACTACAAATCCAACGAGCAATCGTCTGCTTAGAAGCAGGAGCACCCAGTTTGTTGGGTGCATACAGGATAAACAGCGAGTCAGATTTTCTGACTCCAGCCGTCCTGGAAACATATATTTTCAAGGCCCTGACAACGTCAAGCAACTTAGAGTCCTCTAAGTCCCTGGTAGCCGCAGGTACCACAATAGGTTGGTTCATGTGAAATGCAGAAACCACCTTAGGTAGAAATTGAGGACGAGTCCTCAATTCCGCCCTGTCAGAATGAAAAATTAAGTAAGGGCTTTTATATGATAAACCCGCCAATTCTGACACACGCCAGGCTGAAGCCAAGGCTAACAGCATCGACACCTTCCATGTGAGATATTTTAAGTCCACAGTGGAAAGTGGTTCAAACCAATGTGACTTTAGAAAACTCAACACCACATTGAGATCCCAAGGTGCCACTGGAGGCACAAAAGGAGGCTGTATGTGCAGCACCCCTTTTACAAATGTCTGAACTTCAGGTACTGAAGCCAGTTCTTTTTGGAAGAAAATCGACAGGGCCGAAATTTGAACCTTAATGGACCCTAATTTTAGGCCCATAGACAGTCCTGTTTGCAGGAAATGAAGGAAACGACCCAGTTGAAATTCCTCTGTAGGGGCCCTCTTGGCCTCACACCACGCAACATATTTACGCCAAATGCGGTGATAATGTTTTGCGGTTACGTCCTTCCTGGCTTTGACCAGAGTAGGAATGACTTCTTCTGGAATGCCTTTTTCCCTCAGGATCCGGCGTTCAACCGCCATGCCGTCAAACGCAGCCGCGGTAAGTCTTGAAACAGACAAGGCCCCTGCAGTAGCAGGTCCTGTCTTAGAGGTAGAGGCCACGGTTCGTCCGTGAGCATCTCTTGAAGTTCCGGGTACCAAGTCCTTCTTGGCCAATCCGGGACCACGAGTATAGTTCTTACTCCTCTCCTTCTTATGATTCTCAGTACTTTTGGTATGAGAGGCAGAGGAGGGAACACATACACTGACTGGTACACCCACGGCGTTACCAGAGCGTCCACTGCTATTGCCTGAGGGTCCCTTGACCTGGCGCAATATCTGTCCAGTTTTTTGTTTAGACGTGACGCCATCATGTCCACCTTTGGTTTTTCCCAACGGTTTACAATCAGGTGGAAGACTTCTGGGTGAAGTCCCCACTCTCCCGGGTGAAGGTCGTGTCTGCTGAGGAAGTCTGCTTCCCAGTTGTCCACTCCCGGAATGAACACTGCTGACAGTGCTATCACATGATTTTCCGCCCAGCGAAGAATCCTTGCAGCTTCTGCCATTGCCCTCCTGCTTCTCGTGCCGCCCTGTCTGTTTACGTGGGCGACTGACGTGATGTTGTCCGATTGGATCAACACCGCCTGACCCTGAAGCAGAGGTTTTGCTTGACTTAGGGCATTGTAAATGGCCCTTAGTTCCAGAATGTTTATATGAAGAGATGTTTCCATGCTTGACCACAAGCCCTGGAAATTCCTTCCCTGTGTGACTGCTCCCCAGCCTCTCAGGCTGGCATCCGTGGTTACCAGGATCCAATCCTGAATGCCAAATCTGCGGCCCTCTAGTAGATGAGCACTCTGCAGCCACCACAGGAGAGACACCCTTGTCCTTGGCGACAGGGTTATCCGCTGATGCATCTGCAGATGCGATCCGGACCATTTGTCCAGTAGATCCCACTGAAATGTTCTTGCATGGGATCTTCCGAATGGAATCGCTTCGTAAGAAGCCACCATTTTTCCCAGGACCCTCGTGCACTGATGCACTGAGACCTGGCCTGGTTTTAGGAGGTTCCTGACTAGCTCGGATAACTCCCTGGCCTTCTCCTCCGGGAGAAACACCTTCTTCTGGACTGTGTCCAGAATCATTCCTAGGAACAGTAGACGTGTCGTTGGAATCAGCTGCGATTTTGGAATATTTAGAATCCACCCGTGCTGACGTAACACTACCTGAGATAGTGCTACTCCGACTTCTAACTGTTCCCTGGATCTTGCCCTTATCAGGAGATCGTCCAAGTAAGGGATAATTAAAATGCCTTTTCTTCGTAGAAGAATCATCATTTCGGCCATTACCTTGGTAAAGACCCGAGGTGCCGTGGACAATCCAAACGGCAGCGTCTGAAACTGATAATGACAGTTTTGTACTACAAACCTGAGGTACCCTTGGTGAGAAGGGTATATTGGGACGTGGAGATAAGCATCTTTGATGTCCAGAGACACCATATAGTCCCCTTCTTCCAGGTTCGCTATCACTGCTCTGAGTGACTCCATCTTGAATTTGAACCTTTTTATGTAAGTGTTCAAGGATTTCAGATTTAAAATTGGTCTCACCGAGCCGTCCGGCTTCGGTACCACAAACAGCGTGGAATAATACCCCTTTCCTTGTTGCAGGAGGGGTACCTTGATTATCACCTGCTGGGAATACAGCTTGTGAATGGCTTCCAAAACTGCCTCCCTGTCGGAGGGAGACTTTGGTAAAGCAGACTTCAGGAACCGACGAGGGGGAAACGCCTCGAATTCCAGTTTGTACCCTTGCGATACTACCTGTAGAATCCAGGGATCCACTTGCGAGTGAGCCCACTGCGCGTTGAAATTCTTGAGACGGGCCCCCACCATATCTGAGTCTGCTTGTAAAGCCCCAGCGTCATGCTGAAGACTTGGCAGAAGCAGGGGAGGGCTTCTGCTCCTGTGAAGCGGCTGCATGGTGCAGTCTTTTTCCTCTTCCTCTGCCCCGGGGCAGAAAAGAGTGGCCTTTTGCTCGCTTGTACTTATGGGAACGAAAGGACTGAGTTTGAAAAGACGGTGTCTTTTTCTGCTGATGTGGAGTGACCTGGGGTAAAAAGGTGGATTTTCCAGCCGTTGCCGTGGCCACCAGGTCCGATAGACCAGCCCCAAATAACTCCTCCCCTTTATACGGCAATACTTCCATGTGCCGTTTGGAATCCGCATCCCCTGACCACTGTCGCGTCCATAACGCTCTTCTGGCAGAGATGGACATAGCACTTACTCTTGATGCCAGGGTGCAAATATCCCTCTGTGCATCACGCATATATAGTAATGCATCCTTTAAATGTTCTATAGTTAACAAAATATTGTCCCTATCCAGGGTATCAATATTCTCAGTCAGGGAATCCGACCATGCGACTCCAGCACTGCACATCCAGGCTGAGGCGATTGCTGGTCGCAGTATAACACCAGTATGTGTGTATATACTTTTTAGGATATTTTCCAGCCTTCTATCAGCTGGTTCTTTGAGGGTGGCCGTATCAGGAGACGGTAACGCTACTTGTTTAGATAAACGTGTGAGCGCCTTATCTACCCTAGGGGGTGTTTCCCAACGCGCCCTAACCTCTGGCGGGAAGGGATATAATGCTAATAATTTTTTAGAAATTAGCTGTTTTTTATCGGGGGAAACCCACGCTTTTTCACACACCTCATTTATTTCCTCTGACTCAGGAAAAACTATTGGTAGTTTTTTCTCACCCCACATAATACCCTTCTTTGTGGTACTTGTAGTGTCAGAAAGGTTCAATGCCTCTTTCATTGCCGTGATCATGTAACGTGTGGCCCTACTGGACATTACGTTTGTCTCGTCACCGTCGACACTAGACTCAGTATCTGTGTCAGGGTCTGTGTCGACCCACTGAGGTAACGGGCGTTTTAGCGCCCCTGACGGTGTCTGAGACGCCTGGACAGGCACTAATTGATTTGCCGGCTGTCTCATGTCGTCAACAGTTTTTTGCAAATTGTTGATATTATCACTTAATTGTTTAAATACAATCATCCAGTCAGGTGTCGACTCCCTAGGGGGTGACATCACCAACACAGGCAACTGCCCCGCCTCCACATCATTTTCCTCCTCATACATGTCGACACACGCGTACCGACACACAGCACACACACCGGGAATGCTCTGATAGAGGACAGGACCCCACTTAGCCCTTTGGAGAGACAGAGGGAGAGTCTGCCAGCACACACCCAGCGCTATATATATATACAGGGATAACCTTATATAAGTGTTATTCCCTTATAGCTGCTGTTATTATCGTTATTTGCTGCCAAAAATGCCCCCCCCTTCTCTTTTTTACCCTGATTCTGAAGCAGGACTGCAGGGGAGAGTCAGGGAGCCGTCCTTCCAGCGGAGCTGTGAGGGAAAATGGCGCTTGTGTGCTGAGGACATAGGCTCCGCCCCTTCACGACGTCCTTATCTCCCGCTTTTTTGTGTAAAAATGGCAGGGGATTAAAATACATCCATATAGCCCAGGAGCTATATGTGATGTATTCTTTTTGCCACCTAAGGTATATACTGTTATATTGCGTCTCAGGGCGCTCCCCCCCAGCGCCCTGCACCCTCAGTGACCGGAGTGTGAAGTGTGCTGAGAGCAATGGCGCACAGCTGCGGTGCTGTGCGCTACCTTAGACTGAAGACAGGATGTCTTCTGCCGCCGATTTCACCGGACCTCTTTGTCTCTTCTGGCTCTGTAAGGGGGACGGCGGCGCGGCTCCGGTGACCCATCCAGGCTGAACCTGTGATCGTCCCTCTGGAGCTAATGTCCAGTAGCCTAAGAAACCCGATCCACTCTGCACTCAGGTGAGTCCGTTTCTTCTCCCCTTAGTCCCACGATGCAGTGAGCCTGTTGCCAGCAGGACTCACTGAAAATAAAAAAACCTAAACTAAACTTTTATTCTAAGCAGCTCAGGAGAGCCACCTAGATTGCACCCTTCTCGGCCGGGCACAAAAATCTAACTGAGGCTTGGAGGAGGGTGATAGGGGGAGGAGCCAGTGCACACCACCTGATCCTTAAGCTTTTATTTTGTGCCCTGTCTCCTGCGGAGCCGCTATTCCCCATGGTCCTTACGGAGTCCCAGCATCCACTAGGACGTCAGAGAAACTTAATCGAGAGCCAGTTCCGAGCCTTCAGCGCTTGTCGTTCTGCCCTTAGGCACGCATCACAGTCATTCTTGCCCGGCACCTTGAATGAGCGAATGAACCGAATCATGTGACGTTCAACAGCTTTCACTTCTGCTGGGGTCCACGGATTGCGCTTGGCACCCCTTTTGTCACCTGTGCGGGAGAAGAAAGGTCAGTCACCACGCAACGCCACCACCAGTCATGGACGCATCTCAAATGGAATGGACAGTCACACCCACCTTTAGCTGCACCTCCATCCGCCGCCACCACGCTGCCGGCTTCTTTTCCCATGTGCCCCATGGGAACCTCAGTATCTTGACTCTCTGACTCATCCCCAGAGTCATCGCTCACCACCTGGATCGGCTCTGTGGATAGAGGACAGGGAAACCGATCACACCAGCCCACTTAGACAGTCAGTCCGTGGAGCCACACTGTCAAGTGATACCTACCGTTTGGATCAATGGAGATCTCTTCCAGATTGTGGCCCCGGAATTCAGCCATTCTCCCTTGCTCGAGAGCCAGAAAGAGCTTGCTCAACTTGGCCAGTTGAAGGGTACCCTCCGGGAGGCGGTAATAATGCCGATGCACCCGGATATCATGTCCAAGGAAATCAGCAAGCTGATCCATCTCTGTATCGCTCAGGTTGAGGACCCTGGAAAGTGTAGCCACATGCTTCCGTAGGCGGGTGGAAGATAATGCTTCGGGGTGCTTGGCCCCACACTCCCGGGCGCAGAGACGTATGCAGTCGGATCCCCTATAATGGGACATGGCTGTTGGCCTAGCAAACATGTATATATTGTGTGGGGTCACATCACATTCTGTCCGCTTCTCTGTGAGGAGCTCCATCGCTTTCTGCATGCTTGGGGATAACAGGACAGGGACTTTCCTGCCTCTTTTCCCAGGAATCTCAATACGGGAGAAGTGACGACAGAGTGCCTTCTCCAGCTCTGACAGGGCCTGAGCCACATCACCCTGCAAATCGGCTGTGTGCCGTAAATCGAAGGAGGAGAGCAACATCTTGGAAACCTCACCTTCTCTCCTGCGGTTGAAGAGAATCAACTGTGTGAGGGTAACTTTGGCCAACATGGACCACTGCTGTTTGGAAGGGTGGGCGGACAACTCATCAATGTACTCTCGCTGACGGTCAAGGAGGTACAGGTTCAAGCGCTTAACATCATCAGTGAAGGGCAGAAGCAGCGGTGCATTCCATTTTATCTCTCGAAGTGTCTTCAGGGCAGCAGTGGAGATGAGCTCGCTCCACCTCGCCTCATAAATTTTCCGAAAGTTTCGGGCACGCTCCACTGTCAGGGCACTGCCCTCCATCAGTGCCTGACACTCCACCATAGCAGAAATCTTCTGCAAGCTGTGTCCCACCTTCAGAGCCAACGAGGGTATTTTATATGTATTGGTGCAATCATCGTAACCAGCCAGGCTCCTCACAGCATGCACCACTTGCAGGAAATTCGGTGGGCAAATGAAATCTTCCATACACCGCAACGGTGTGACCTTCATCGCCTTCAGCAGAAGCCGCCCCACCTCTCTGAGCTTCTGACGGATGTAATCATGCTTGCTGACATCAGACCCCAGACGGTTATAGAGGTGCTGACCGAACTGCATAATACAGCGGTCCCCTTTGATTACCGGTACCACATCATCATAATTCATTTCGCTCAGCAACTTCCAGAGGCCGGTGCCAACATCTTTCGGGAGAGGTGTGGCGTAAGTGAAGAGACCCTGCACCCTGGTTCTTCCAGGTTTGGGGCTGTCACTTTTGCGGAGCGGGCACCTCTTCACATGGCGCCACAGGTGCTTCCTGGAGAATAGCCCTTTACATTTTACACAGTGCATGAAATCTTGGGGAGCCGTTGCTTCTTCCGGCTGCTTGCACGGTAGGAGGACTCCGCTGCCCTCACGGAGAACCCCGACATTATGGGCAAAGTTTCCCCGGGTGCGAATCAGGTCTAGCTGCACCGTCCTTTCCCTGGAGCGCTTCGGAAAGCTGAGTGCCCTTGCTACCTCATGCTCATTGTGGTGGACAGCTTGCACATGTCTCGCAATTTTTGAGAATGGCCTCTCGCACCACAGGCAGAAATTTTTCTTGTTACATGCAATCGAACCATCTGCTTTTCGGGTAAGTACCTGGACCGACACTGCGCGGGCCGGATGGAGACTTGGTTCAGCCTCCGTGGAGCAAGCCCCGGACACTTCCAGAACCTGCCTGCCGTGAAAAGACATCTCCTCCCCTCCACTATCATCCAAGCTGCTCAACTCTGACGAGTCGGGGAGATAGTCTTCGTCACTGCCGTCGGTTCCGTCCATTGCCTCAATGTGACCAGCAGACCCAGGACTTCCGGGGTTTGTGGCGCACACACCGTACCAAGCCCGCGCTTTCTGTCTAACCACGCCCACCGTGAATAAAGGTCCCAGGCCCCAGCACGTGCTTTCTATTACACATCCGGAGAGGTGGTTCTTACTAGAGTCACGTGTCGGGTGGCGCGCGCAACACTTTTGCATCACATGCTCCGATTTTCCCCAGGCTCCCGGAAGCCTGTCCCGGCCCGAGGGGTGCCAGTCCGCACTCAACGGCCAGACTTCCACAAATTGCAGTACCCGATTTGGCCCGCCGGGGGGCGCTGCCTGCGGGGGAAAAGGAGACGTGCCCGGGCCGTACGTCGGGCTCCAACGGACGCCCGTCGCGGACCGTTAATAGGAACCATAGGGGAGATGGTCCTGCCCACGCTGTTATCCGAGCTCCACGGCTATCCTGTCACGCGCCCATTCACCAGAGCTCCAAATGATTTTGCTTTTTGGGACCCGGTTCCTGGAGCCCTGCCTGGGCAAAATCGGATGCAAGAAGGCCCTGCCCATGCCGATCTCTGAGCTGTTATCCGAGCTCCACGGCTATCCTGTCACGCGCCCATTCACCAGAGCTCCAAATGATTTTGCTTTTTGGGAACCTGTTCCTGGAGCTCTGCCTGGGCAAAATCGGATGCAAGAAGGCCCTGCCCATGCCGATCTCTGAGCTGTTATCCGAGCTTCACGGCTATCCTGTCACGCGCCCATTCACCAGAGCTCCAAATGATTTTGCTTTTTGGGACCCGGTTCCTGGAGCCCTGCCTGGGCAAAATCGGATGCAAGAAGGCCCTGCCCATGCCGATCTCTGAGCTGTTATCGGAGCTCCACGGCTATCCTGTCACGCTCCCATTCACCAGAGCTCCAAATGATTTTGCTTTTTGGGACACGGTTCCTGGAGCCCTGCCTGGGCAAAATCGGATGCAAGAAGGCCCTGCCCATGCCGATCTCTGAGCTGTTATCCGAGCTCCACGGCTATCCTGTCACGCTCCCATTCACCAGAGCTCCAAATGATTTTGCTTTTTGGGACCCGGTTCCTGGAGCCCTGCCTGGGCAAAATCGGATGCAAGAAGGCCCTGCCCATGCCGATCTCTGAGCTGTTATCCGAGCTCCACGGCTATCCTGTCACGCGCCCATTCACCAGAGCTCCAAATGATTTTGCTTTTTGGGACCCGGTTCCTGGAGCCCTGCCTGGGCAAAATCGGATGCAAGAAGGCCCTGCCCATGCCGATCTCTGAGCTGTTATCCGAGCTCCACGGCTATCCTGTCACGCGCCCATTCACCAGAGCTCCAAATTATTTTGCTTTTTGGGACACGGTTCCTGGAGCCCTGCCTGGGAAAAATCGGATGCAAGAAGGCCCTGCCCATGCCGATCTCTGAGCTATTATCCGAGCTCCACGGCTATCCTGTCACGCGCCCATTCACCAGAGCTCCAAATGATTTTGCTTTTTGGGACACGGTTCCTGGAGCCCTGCCTGGGCAAAATCGGATGCAAGAAGACCCTGCCCATGCCGATCTCTGAGCTGTTATCCGAGCTCCACGGCTATCCTGTCACGCGCCCATTCACCAGAGCTCCAAATGATTTTGCTTTTTGGGACTCGGTTCCTGGAGCCCTGCCTGGGCAAAATCAGATGCAAGAAGGCCCTGATCATGCCGATCTCTGAGCTGTTATCCGAGCTCCACGGCTATCCTGTCACGCGCCCATTCACCAAAGCTCCAAATGATTTTGCTTTTTGGGACCCGGTTCCTGGAGACCTGCCTGGGCAAAATCGGATGCAAGAAGGCCCTGCCCATGCCGATCTCTGAGCTGTTATCCGAGCTCCACGGCTATCCTGTCACGCGCCCATTCACCAGAGCTCCAAATGATTTTGCTTTTTGGGACCCGGTTCCTGGAGCCCTGCCTGGGCAAAATCGGATGCAAGGCCCTGCCCATGCCGATCTCTGAGCTGTTATCCGAGCTCCACGGCTATCCTGTCACGCGCCCATTCACCAGAGCTCCAAATGATTTTGCTTTTTGGGACCCGGTTCCTGGAGCCCTGCCTGGGCATAATCGGATGCAAGAAGGCCCTGCCCATGCCGATCTCTGAGCTGTTATCCGAGCTCCACGGCTATCCTGTCACGCGCCCATTCACCAGAGCTCCAAATGATTTTGCTTTTTGGGACCCGGTTCCTGGAGCCCTGCCTGGGCAAAATCGGATACAAGAAGGCCCTGCCCATGCCGATCTCTGAGCTGTTATCCGAGCTTCACGGCTATCCTGTCACGCGCCCATTCACCAGAGCTCCAAATGATTTTGCTTTTTGGGACCCGGTTCCTGGAGCCCTGCCTGGGCAAAATCGGATGCAAGAAGGCCCTGCCCATGCCGATCTCTGAGCTGTTATCCGAGCTCCACGGCTATCCTGTCACGCGCCCATTCACCAGAGCTCCAAATGATTTTGCTTTTTGGGACCCGGTTCCTGGAGCCCTGCCATGGCAAAATCGGATGCAAGAAGGCCCTGCCCATGCCGATCTCTGAGCTGTTATCCGAGCTCCACAGCTATCCTGTCACGCGCCCATTCACCAGAGCTCCAAATGATTTTGCTTTTTGGGACACGGTTCCTGGAGCCCTGCCTGGGCAAAATCGGATGCAAGAAGGCCCGGGGACTTGGCCGGAGGCACCCCGTCCGCCCGGCGTGTCAGCGCCTCCGAGCGCGGCGGAGCGCGGAAGGGGGGGTCCTTCCCTGGTCCGCCCGGGGGCCGACGTGGACTCCCTGGCCGAGCTTAATAGTCGGGGGCGGGTCCACCGGGAGGGGAGGAGGGGCCGGAAGGCTTAAGCCTCGGGCCGTCAGGACGGCTGGAGCGAGTCCGGGCCTGGCCGCCTCCTCGTTCCGGCCAAATCAACCCCCGGTCCGTCCGGCGGCTCCACGGCCTGGGCTTCCCGTCCAGCGGAGGACACCCCTCCTCTCGCCTGATCTTCACCCGGCGAGAGCCCGGGGCGCGGGCCGGGGGAATCTCCGGTGCCGCGGAAGCCGCAGCACCGGAGATTATTCGGGGAATGCTCCCCAGCGCTGCAGGGGAACTGTTTGCTTTAAACACACTCTGCATTGCATACACACCGACACCCATTCCAGTCTGGTAAACGTGATTCTCGGGGACTTGCGAGAATTGTATGCTGGGTAGTTGAGACATGACTCCTCTATCACCTCCCAGGGTCAGACTCGTGGGGACCTCATTTTAGGTCCCCACCATGTCGGAGGTCCCGCCAGTGTTGGTGTGCTGTCTGGCCCTTGTCCCCATTAGGATATATAAACAAGTGCACACACACACACACACACACACACACACACACACACACACACACACACAAAAATGATTAATTCAGCCTGTTAGATAAAGAGCTTTATTTCCTTATAAAATATAAGTGGTGATTTAGTCTAGAAATTTCTTTCACTTATATGTTCCCTTTACCTATATATTGAGGCATTGCCTTATAGTTAATTTTCTACACTAGTCTCTTTTTTTTTTTTTAACTAGAATTTCATGTAAATCCAGTTATAATTGATGTATAAAATGTATATGTAAGATACTGTAACTATAACTTGGTAGCTTTGCTCTTGGTTACTGTGACATCACACCTAGCCTGTGACATCACTAGCCTGTGACATGACAATGCTACTTACTGTAACATTCTATCTACAGCTGCTGTAGTTTCCAGTTACCATGCAGGAAGACAGGTAGGAGGAGGTGAGTCCTACATAGCAGCATATGATGGAGGGGGGTAAGGAAAACAGAGTGCAGTATAGTCAGCTGAAAGGCAAGACAAGATAGACAGAACAGGGAATATAGGTACAAGGACACATAATTAGGAGAAGCTCAGGAAGGAATTATATATTTAGGAATAAAAATGTAGCATTACAGAAATAAAGAGGGCAGTATGGAGGATAAGCACACATACAGGGGATGCAGATAAGCATCTATGAGGCAGGATCTTGCTTTGGAATGAAAAAGTAAATAAAATATATAAATGGCAAATTGAGTAGTTTTTGCTTATGGAAAAGTGGTTGACTTATGGGCATTTTATTGTACTTAAACTAGTACTATGTTTAAGGTTAGTCTTTTGTGTTTTTTAGATCATCATCTGGCAAAGATATTTGCAGAGTGTCAGCTGACCGGCAAAGAGATCTGCAAAGTGTCAGTTGAAGACAACGGGAGGGAGTCACAGAGCAGAGGCAGCAAGGACTGGAGGATAGCATGCAGGAGGTAAGTTAACATACGTGTGCGTGTGGAGGGGGGGGATAGGGGTATTGAGAGCACAGTACAAAACAGAGACTGGGGTGGGGGAGAGCACAATACAAAACAGGCAGATGGAGGCAGCTCAGTATTGGACATACATATGGTATGGGGGCAGGAGCGGTGCTAGGGTGTTCGGCGCCCCCCTGCAAACAATAAACCATACTTTGAAAAGTGACAGTGGTGTGGTCTCACAAAGGGGTGTGGTCTCACAAAGAAGAGGCGTGGTCACACAATAGTACTCCCAATTCAATTTACATCACACAATAGCACAATCTTATTCACATTACACCAGACGTAGTGCCCCTGATTCATAGTATGCCACATTGTGGTTTTCCTTATTCACGTTATGTCACACAGTAGTGCCACCTAGTCATGTTATGCTACACAGTAGTGCCCTTTATACACATAATGCCCACAGTAGTAAAGCCCCTTACAAATAATGCCCACAGTAGTAGTGTTGCTTATACACATTATGTCCACAGTTGTGCCCCTTATATGCATAATGTCAACAGTAATAATGCCCCTTATACACATGATGCGCACAGTAGTAGTGCCACTTATACACATAATGCCCACAGTAGTAGTGCCCCTTATACGCATAATGTCCACAGTAGTAATGCCCCTTATACACATGTCCATAGTAGTAGTGCCCTTATACACATAATGCCCCTTATACACATAATGGCCACAGTAGTAGTGTCCCTTACACATAAGTCCCATAGTAGTAGTGCCCCTTATACACATTATGTCAACCGTAGTAGCCCCCTTACATATAATGCCCACAGTAGTAGTGTGCCTTACACATAATTTCCACAGCAGTGGTGCCCCTTATACACATAATGTAATTTCTAAAAAGTCAATAAAATAGATAAATTGCAAATGAATAAAGTTGAAAGTATGTAACAAAATGTAGCAGTACAATTATACACATAGTATGTCTGAAAAAAGGGTGTGGTCACAAAGAAGGGGCATGGCCACACATTAGTACTGGCAATTCAAATTACTTCACACAATAGAACAATCTTATTCACATTACACCACATGTAGTGCCTGATTCATAGTACGCCACATAGTAGTGTCCCTTTTTCACATTACATTACACAGTAGCGCCCCCTAGTCATGTTACGCTACACAGTAGTGCCAATTATACACATAATGTCCACGGGAGCAATGCCCCTTACAAATAATGCCCACTGTAGTAGTGCTGCTTATACAAATTATGCCCACACTAGTGCCCCTTATATGCATAATGTCAACAGAAGTAATGCCCCTTATACACATGATGCGCACAGTAGAAGTGCCACTTATAAACATAATGACCACAGTAGTAGTGGGGGGCCTATTTTTATCTGTTAGTTTCCCTAATATCAAAACTGGATAAACTGCTCCTCTGGAGATAGTGAAATGGCTGGCCTTTTTATTAATGAACTGGGGGCAGATATACTAAGCCTGAAAGAGTGATAAAGGGGAGAAAGAATAACTAACAACCAGTTACTATCATTTTTCAAACACAGCCTGTAACATGGCAGCTAGGAGCAAATTGGCTGGAACTTCCTCTCCACTTTATCACTCTGCAGGGCTTAATACATCTCCCCCATAGAATAACCAAATGATGAAATGGAACAAAATGGTATAAATTATGTAAAGTAGAGCTGCAACAAGTGACTATATCCCTATCTTTGCATATAATAAAGGTGACATAGCCCTTTTTCCTAGAGTCCTTTTCCTTACCGCACAGGGGGCCTGATTCACATGCGGACGCAAAGCTGCTGTTGCACGTAAGTGGCTCAATGGTCTTTCATTGCGCATGCGTGTAAGCTGCACTGCGCACAAGGGGTCTAATTCAGTAAGGATAACAAATTCTGCTAATCAGCAGAATTTGCTATCCTTTTCCTAGCATGCTGGGGGCCGCCTATCGCTGGGCAAGGCCGCCCAGCATGCTGACCGGAGCCTCCCCCCCTTCAACAAGCAGAAATTGTGAGTGATCGCAATTTCTGCTTGTTAGCAGAAATACTGGATGCCTCCTGCCGGCGCAGCTTAGCTGCGCCCGCAGGAGACCCGCCACCTTCTCCCTGATCATGGCGGCTGCGTGTGACGTCACACAGCAGCCGTGATCACACCCATGACACTCCCCTGTTTGACCGACTTCCGCTCCGTTCACGCTACACTGCCCACCTCCCCGCCCCGCGACCGCCTCTGCCTGATTGACAGGCAGAGGTGATCACATTTTCTGCGGCCCCCCGCAAAAAGTGCGGGCACAGGACGGGCACTGTGCATGCATCCGCGGGTCGATCCAACCTGAATTAGCCCCAAGATGCGATCAAGCTCACATCGAGGATCCCATTACAAAGTGTTTGACAGGAAGTCGGCATTTGGGGTGGTAACGAGGGTGGCTAACGGTACACAGGCATTTCAGTGGTGTTCAAAAACCTTTCCATGCGCGGGCATAAATTACCCATTGTGACCTGTTTTTCTGCTGGAGAGCCCTCTGTGTCTAGGAGACTTGCTCAGCCATGATCGAATCAGGCCCACAATTACACCATTATATTTTACTATTTTATCGCATTTAACAACCAAGGGGTCAGTTTAATTAGGTGCGAGTTTGTCTTACAACAGCTGCACTTTCCGGCAGCCCAAACTCGCTCAAAAGTGCCCGCAGCCCTATCTGGCCACAAAGGGTGCGAGTTTGGGTGCCGTTGCCAGTGTTGAAATGTCGCAGCAATGGCAACTTGTACCTAATAGGATTAACCCCTAAATATTAGCAATTTATAGCTGGTCAAATTTATTTTCTGAAGGTACCCACTTATTACTATAAGAAAGTGTTATGCACACCAGTGCCTGCAGGAAAGTACTGGTGTCAGAACTGTTATGCACTCCAGTGTCTGCTGGAATGTACTGGTGTTTGAACTGTTATGCAAAACAAATGGACTTACAGACAACCTGGGGAATATGACATAACGTACACAGAAGGTAATAGGGTAACAAAATACACACAAAGTGAACAGAGAAGCCCAGAGGCTAAGGAACTGGGTATCTCCTTTGTATTAGAACTGCACAGATGGAAAAAGCAAGATGTTGTGTTTTAATACATAGAGAACCCGAAATGCTGTTGCTAAGGGCAACAGCAAAACCCTAAAGGGTTACCAACGGGTGTGGCAGTAAACTCCTTGGTCAGAGATGGAATGATAGACACAAGGAGAGTCTCCACAATCCTATTTCTCACTTGCAGTGCACAGGTTTTAGCTTACTGCCACTAAACTGACCCCTGACACCTAGCACAGTGAGACAGGATTAGACAGGCAAGTCTTAGAATACAGCCGCAAACTTGCTAAGTTCACAGAGTGGTAACAGAACCCCAGCAAGCTAAACGACTGACTCCAGTCTTACTGCTAGGTCTGGATTGGCAGAGTGTAATACCAAATCCCCAGGCCTATTTGCAGTAAGCAACAAACAAATACAAAGCTACACAGTACTGGCTAACTTTCATGAACTGACTAACCAACAAAGATTCAGCAGCATCTGCTTACCCTGAAAAGAGGCCTTATAAAGCAGGTGCTGTCCACGCCCCACTCAGACCTCACAGACTGTGAGCACAAAAACCAGCACCGGATCCCCTGCCGTGCACAGAGCCTATAACCACTGCACAGCAAAAGACCCGAACCGGAGTATCAGCTGCGCTCAGGTTACTCCACTAGCACTTGTCTCCCGGTTGCCATGACGACGTGGCAGCACAGGGCAGGAGACCCTAACAGTACCCCCCCTCTGACGAGGGGTCAAAGAACCCCTACCACCGGGTTTATCGGGGAACTGCGAGAAGAAAGAGCGTATCAGTCTGGGGGCATGAAGATCACAACTGCGCACCCACGACCGCTCCTCCGGGCCATACCCCTTCCAGTGCACCAAAAATGACAGCCGACCCCGAACCACCTTGGAGTCAAGAATCCTTTCAACAACAAACTCCCTCTGGCCACGTATCAGAAGAGGGGAAGGTCTTCCACTGGAAGAAGGATTACTAATCGCCCGGAACAATGAAATGTTTTATTGATACCCAAAGAACGGGGCAGATCTAACTGAAATGCCACCGGATTGATAACCCTGGTGATCTTATAAGGGCCGATGAACCGGGGCCCTAACTTATGAGATGGCTGTCTCAACTTCAAATTCTTGGTAGACAACCAGACGAAGTCTCCTAATTTGAAGCTGCAGGGTCTTTTCCGCTTATCAAAAACCCTTTTGGTCACTAATGACACAGACACAAGGGCTTTCTTCACTTTCCGCCAAATACCTCTAAGGACCGAAACCACAGAGGAACCACCAGGCGTGGAGTCCAGGGGGTCAAAAGAATTGGCCTTAGGATGATGCCCATACACACAAAGGAAGGGAGAGATCCCTGTAGCAGAGTGAGCCGCGTTGTTATAGGCAAACTCCGCCATGGACAGATGAGCAACCCAGTCAGTCTGACACTTGGAGACATAACACCTGAGGAACTGCTCCAAGGACTGGTTCACCCTTTCAGTCTGCCCATTAGACTGCGGATGGTAGCCTGACGACAAGCTGACAGAAATCTGGAGATCGGAACAAAATGCCCTCCAGAATTTGGCCACAAACTGGGATCCGCGGTCAGAGACCACATCAAGTGGCAACCCGTGGAGACGCACAACATGCAGCATAAATAATTCAGACAGACAGGCGTCTGGCTGATGGCAGCCCAACCAGTGGAACGAAGTGCGCCATCTTCGAAAACCTGTCAACGACAACCCAGATGGCTGTCATCCCCGAGGATTTGGGCAAGTCCACCACAAAATCCATTGAAATGTGGGTCCATGGCTTAGATGGGATAGAGAGTGGATGTAATGGGCCAACAGGAACCCCTCTAGGAGTCTTATTTCGGGCACAGATGTCACATGCCCGAACCCACTGATCCACATCCTTAGCCACCGAGGGCCACCACACCGCCCTAGATAGCAACTCCCGAGTTCTGGCAATACCCGGGTGACCTGCCGACTTCTTGGCATGGAATTCCAGGAACACTCGCTGTCTTAACCTAGGAGGCACAAACAAAAGACCTACCGGAAGGTCTGGAGGAGCCTGCTCCTGTGCTCTAAGGACTAATGATAAGAGGTCCTGGGTAATGCCCACTTTAATACATGATGGGGAAACAATGGGCAACGGCTCCTCGGTGGTCTCCTGGATTGGAGCAAAACTCCGCGAGAGCGCATCAGCCTTGATGTTTTTTGACCCAGGGCGATATGTTATCAAAAAATTAAAGCGAGCAAAAAACAAAGCCCATCGTGCCTGCCTGGCATTGAGACGCTTCGCTGACTCTAAATATGCCAGATTCTTATGGTCAGTGAGAATTGAGACCACAAACTTAGCCCCCTCAAGCCAGTGTCTCCACTCCTCGAGTGCATCCTTAATAGCCAACAATTCCCGGTTACCCACGTCATAATTCATCTCGGCAGGCGAAAATTTACGGGAAAAGTAAGCACAGGGATGAAGGCGATTATCAGACACTCCCATCTGAGAAAGCACTGCCCCAATACCCATCTCAGAGGCATCCACCTCCACCACAAAAGGACGCTCTGGATCTGGGTGTCGCAGCACCTTGGCCGAAACAAATGCCCTTTTGAGACGGGCAAAAGCCGCTTTAGCCTCACAAGACCAGTGAGCAACATCCGCCCCTTTCTTAGTGAGTGCCACCAAGGGCGCCACTATAGACGAAAATCCAGCGATAAATCGTCTATAAAAATTCGCAAAGCCCAGGAAACGCTGAAGCGCCTTCAAACTAGTGGGCTGCACCCAATCCAGGACTGCCTGTACCTTGGAACCCTCCATTTGGAAACCTTCTGGGGAGATAATATATCCTAGAAATGCGATTTGCTGAACTTCAAATTCGCACTTCTCCAGCTTCGCCCCAAGCCGGTGGTCTCTGAGTTTCTGGAGGACTAAGCGTACATGCTTCCGATGTTCCTCCAGGGAATGGGAGAAGATTAGGATGTCATCTAAGTATACAACTAAGAATCTATCCAAATATTCCCTGAGCACATCATTCATGAAATCCTGGAAGACTGCCGGGGCATTACAGAGCCCAAAAGGCATCACCAAATATTCATAATGCCCTGAGTGGGTATTAAAGGCAGTCTTCCATTCATCCCCCTCTCTTATTCGGATTAGATTGTACGCACCGCGTAGGTCAATCTTAGAAAAAATGGTGGCAGTACGAAGCTGGTCAAACAAGACCGAAATGAGAGGCAGTGGGTATGAGTTTTTAATCGTGATACGGTTCAATTCCCTGAAGTCGATGCAGGGTCGCAACGAACCGTCCTTTTTACCCACGAAGAAGAACCCCGACCCAACTGGAGACTGTGAAGGTCTGATAAATCCCTTAGCCAAGTTCTCCTGAATGTACTCTGCCATAGCCTGAGTCTCAGGACGTGACAGGGAGTACAACCTGCTCTTGGGAAGCTTAGCATTTGGCAACAAATCAATGGCACAGTCATAGGGGCGATGGGGAGGTAGTACCTCTGCAACTTTTTTGGAGAACACGTCCGCAAAATCTGCATAACACCCTGGCAATCCTGGCAAACTTAGCTGCGAGAGCCTGACTGGAAGGCTCAAGCAACTCCTGAAACAATCAGTACCCCAACTAAGAATCTCCCTAGAGACCCAGTCAAATTGAGGATTGTGGGCCCTTAACCAGGGTAACCCCAACACCAATGGGGCAAAAGTACAGACAGTCACATAAAAGGACAATTTTTCAGAGTGTGTGGCTCCAATAAACAAAGAAATCTGGCTAGTGCAAGAGGTAATTTTACCTTGGGATAATGGTTCCCCGTTTAACCCACAAATCTCAATTTCCGATGCCAAGGGTACTAAGGGAACAGAGTGTTTCAGGGCGAATTGGCGGTCCATAAAAACCCCGTCGGCCCCACTGTCCACAAAGGCCTCAGTCTTGACAGTTTGACCGAGGATCTTCAAGGTCACCGGAATGATAAAAGTCTTCTTGGGAAATTCTGACTTCTGGCCTGACAGGATATTTCCCATCACCCTCAGGCCCTGAAGTTTTCTGGCTTTTCTGGGCATGATACTACCACATGACCTTTATTCCCACAGTACAAACACAACCCCTGCTGTCTCCTCCGCGTCTTCTCACGCGAGGAGAGGCGGGTAGCCCCAATCTGCATAGGCTCCTCAGAAAATTCCTCAGAGTCTGAGGTTCCCTTGGGAAGGAAGGAAATCTCAGTCTCCCTTTCAAGCCTACGCTCTCTCAGCCGTCTATCCACCCGGATGGATAACTGCATGAGCTGATCCAAGCTATCAGGCAAGGGATATTGTACCAGTTGGTCCTTTATCTGGTTAGAAAGACCTCTTCGGTACTGGTGTCTCAGGGCTGGGTCATTCCACTGGGTATCATGGGCCAACCTCCGAAACTCCGTACAGTAAACCTCAACTGGCCTTCGCCCTTGCTTAAGGATCGAAATCTGAGCCTCGGCTGAGGCCGTCTTGTCAGGGTCATCATACAACATGCCCAGTGCCGTAAAAAAAGCATCAACACTTTTAAGCGACGGACAGTCAGGCTGCAACCCATATGCCCAGACCTGTGGGTCTCCTTGTAGCAAGGAAATCACTATGCCCACCCGCTGAATCTCCGACCCAGAAGACTGAGGCCTAAGCCGGAAGTATAGCTTGCAGCTCTCCTTGAAACAAAAGAACTGCGAGCGATCTCCAGAAAAACGATCCGGGAGATTTACTTTCGGCTCCTTAACCCCTGCAGGTGCTGCTGCTGCGGGAGCTCCACCAGCAGCCTGGGAGGTGTGCATTTTAATGGACAAATCATTAAATTGTCGAGTCAGGACCTGCACCTGATCGACCACCTGTTGCAACGTATTTTGAGGGGTATGCTCCATATTCCCACAAAATTTCAACAGGAGTATTAGGCTGCTGAATATGTTATGCACACCAGTGCCTGCAGGAAAGTACTGGTGTCAGAACTGTTATGCACTCCAGTGTCTGCAGGAATGTACTGGTGTTTGAACTGTTATGCAAAACAAATGGACTTACAGACAACCTGGGGAATATGACATAACGTACACAGAAGGTAATAGGGTAACAAAATACACACAAAGTGAACAGAGAAGCCCAGAGGCTAAGGAACTGGGTATCTCCTTTGTATTAGAACTGCACAGATGGAAAAAGCAAGATGTTGTGTTTTAATACATAGAGAACCCGAAATGCTGTTGCTAAGGGCAACAGCAAAACCCTAAAGGGTTACCAACGGGTGTGGCAGTAAACTCCTTGGTCAGAGATGGAATGATAGACACAAGGAGAGTCTCCACAATCCTATTTCTCACTTGCAGTGCACAGGTTTTAGCTTACTGCCACTAAACTGACCCCTGACACCTAGCACAGTGAGACAGGATTAGACAGGCAAGTCTTAGAATACAGCCGCAAACTTGCTAAGTTCACAGAGTGGTAACAGAACCCCAGCAAGCTAAACGACTGACTCCAGTCTTACTGCTAGGTCTGGATTGGCAGAGTGTAATACCAAATCCCCAGGCCTATTTGCAGTAAGCAACAAACAAATACAAAGCTACACAGTACTGGCTAACTTTCATGAACTGACTAACCAACAAAGATTCAGCAGCATCTGCTTACCCTGAAAAGAGGCCTTATAAAGCAGGTGCTGTCCACGCCCCACTCAGACCTCACAGACTGTGAGCACAAAAACCAGCACCGGATCCCCTGCCGTGCACAGAGCCTATAACCACTGCACAGCAAAAGACCCGAACCGGAGTATCAGCTGCGCTCAGGTTACTCCACTAGCACTTGTCTCCCGGTTGCCATGACGACGTGGCAGCACAGGGCAGGAGACCCTAACAGAAAGAACTTAGAGGTGTAGCTTTTATGCCATGATCAATCTCATGCCCGTCCCTGCAATGTATAAGAAGTAAAACAATCGTTAATGTGATCACTGTACTTCTGGGTTTAGACCCCAGCTGCGCTACTTCACATGTGCATTCGTCAGACTGCATATGTGAGAGCAGACAGTAATGCATAGGGATCCTTCTACTGGAAAGAATTGCATAATGTAGCCCACGGGCAGCGCCCGTGCTAGGGTGTTCGGCGCCCCCCTGCAAACTATAAATTTGCGCCCTCCCATACTTTACAAAGGGACACCCCAAATGGGTGTAGTCTCACAAAGAAGGGGTGTGGCCACACAATAGTAATCTAATTTCAAATTATGCCACACAGTAGCAGAATATTATTTACATTACACCGCACGTACTAGTGCAGTTCATATACATAATGCCGTAGTAGCGCTGCTTATGCATAATGCCCCTAGTAGTAGCGCCGCTTATAAACATAATGCCCCCAGTAGTAGTTCTGCTTATACACAATGTCCCCACTAGTAGTGACGCTTATGCATAATGCCCACAGTAGTAGCGCGCTTATGTATACTGCCCCCAGTAGTAGCTGCGCTTATGTATAATGCCCCCAGTAGTAGTGCGCTAATGTATAATACCCCAGTAGTAGCGGTGCTTATGCATAATGCCCTCAGTAGTAGCGTGCTTATGCATAATGCCCCCAGTGGTAGCACGCTTTTGAATAATGCCCCCAGTGGTAGCGCGCTTTTGCATAATGCCCCCAGTGGCAGCACGCTTTTGAATAATGCCCCCAGTGGTAGTGTGCTTTTGCATAATGCCCCCCAGTGGCAGCACGCTTATGCAATAATACCCCCAGTAGTAGCGGTGCTTATGCATAATGCCCCCAGTAGTAGCGAGCTTATGCATAATGCCCCCAGTAGTAGCGCACTTATGCATAATGCCCCCAGTAGTAGCAGTGCTTATGTATAATCCCTTCAGTAGTAGCGCTGCTTATGCAAAATGCCCCCAGTACTAGCACCGCTTATACACATAGGGCCCCCAGTACTAGCACCGCTTATACACATAGGGTCCCCAATACTAGCACTGCTTATACACATAGTGCCCCCAGTTGTAGTGCTGCCAATACACATAGTGCCCCCAGTAATAGCGGCGCTTATGCATAATGCCCCCAGTAGTAGTGGCGCTTATGCATAATGTCCCCAGTAGTAGCGGCGCTTATGCATAATGCACCCAGTAGTAGTGGCGCTTATGTATAATGCCCCCAGTAGTTGCATGCTTATGTATACTGCCCCAGTAGTAGTGTGCTTATGCATAATGCCCCCAATAGTAGCACCGCTTATGCATAATGCCCCCAGTAGTAGCGGCGCTTATGCATAATGCCCCCAGTAGTAGCGGCGCTAATGCATAATGCCCCCAGTAGTAGCGGCGCCTATTCATAATGCCCCCAGTAGTAGCGACGCCTATGTATAATGCCCCCATTAGTAGCGGCGCTTATGCATAATGCCCCTAGTATTAGCGCCGCTTATGCATAATGCCCCCAGTGGTAGCGCCGCTTATGCATAATGCCCACAGTGGTAGCGCGCTAATGTATACTGCCCCCAGTGGTAGTGCGCTTATGTATACTGCCACCAGTAGTAGTGTGCTTATGCATAATGCCCCCAGTAGTAGCACCGCTTATGCATAATGCCCCCAGTAGTAGCGGTGCTTATGCATAATGCCCCCAGTATTAGCCCTGCTTATGCATAATGCCCCCAGTGGTAGCGCTGCTTATGCATAATGCCCCCAGTGGTAGCGCGCTAATGTATACTGCCCCCAGTGGTAGTGGCGCTTATGTATACTGCTACCTGTAGTAGTGTGCTTATGCATAATGCCCCCAGTAGTAGCGGCGCTTATGCATAATGCCCCCAGTAGTAGTGGCGCTTATGTATAATGCCCCCAGTAGTAGTGCGCTTATGCATAATGCCCCCAGTAGTAGCAGTGCTTATGTATAATCCCTTCAGTAGTAGCGCTGCTTATGCAAAATGCCCCCAGTACTAGTACCGCTTATACACATAGGGCCCCCAGTGCTAGCACCGCTTATACACATAGGGTCCCCAATACTAGCACTGCTTATACACATAGTGCCCCCAGTTGTAGTGCTGCCAATACACATAGTGCCCCAGTAATAGCGGCGCTTATGCATAATGCCCCCAGTAGTAGCGGCGCTTATGCATAATGCACCCAGTAGTAGTGGCGCTTATGTATACTGCCCCAGTAGTAGCGCGCTTATGTATAATGCCCCCAGTGGTAGCGTGCTAATGTATACTGCCCCCAGTGGTAGTGGCGCTTATGTATACTGCCACCAGTAGTAGTCTGCTTATGCATAATGCCCCCAGTAGTAGCACCGCTTATGCATAATGCCCCCAGTAGTAGCGGCGCTTATGCATAATGCCCCCAGTAGTAGTGGCGCTTATGTATAATGCCCCCAGTAGTAGTGCGCTTATGCATAATGCCTCCAGTAGTAGTGGCGCTTATGCATAATGCCACCAGTAGTAGCGGCGCTTATGCATAATGCCCCCAGTAGTAACTGCGCTTATGCATAATGCCCGCAGTAGTAGTGCCACTTATGCATAATGCCCCCAGTAGTAGCGCCGCTTATGCATAATGCCCCCAGTGGTAGTGCACTTATGTATACTGCCCCCAGTGGTAGTGCGCTTATGTATACTGCCCCCAGTGGTAGTGCGCTTATGTATACTGCCACCAGTAGTAGTGTGCTTATGTAAAATGCCCCCAGTAGTAAGGGCACTTGTGTATAATGCCCCCAGTAGTAGTGCGCTTATGTATAATGCCCCCAGTAGTAGTGCGCATATGTATAATGCCCCCAGTAGTAGCGGCGCTTATGCGTAATGCCCCCAGTAGTAGTGGTGCTTATGTATAATGCCCCCAGTAGTAGTGCGCTTATGCATAATGCCCCCAGTAGCGGCGCTTATGCATAATGCCCCCAGTAGTAGCGGCGCTTATGCATAATACCCCCAGTAGTAGTGCGCATATGTATAATGCCCCCAGTAGTAGCGGCGCTTATGCATAATGCCCCCAGTAGTAGTGGCACTTATGTATAATGCCCCCAGTAGTAGTGGCACTTATGTATAATGCCCCCAGTAGTAGTGGCACTTATGTATAACGCCCCCAGTAGTAGCACGCTTATGTATACTGCCCCCAGTAGTAGCGCGCTTATGTATAATGCCCCCAGTGGTAGCGTGCTTATGCATAATGCCCCCAGTAGTAGCGGCGCTTATGCATAATGCCCCCAGTATTAGCGCTGCTTATGCATAATGCCCCCAGTGGTAGCGCCGCTTATGCATAATGCCCCCAGTATTAGCGCTGCTTATGCATAATGCCCCCAGTGGTAGCGCCGCTTATGCATAATGCCCCCAGTGGTAGTGCGCTTATGTATACTGCCACCAGTAGTAGTGTGCTTATGCATAATGCCCCCAGTAGTAGCACCGCTTATGCATAATGCCCCCAGTAGTAGTGGCGCTTATGTATAATGCCCCCAGTAGTAGTGCGCTTATGCATATTGCCCCCAGTAGTAGCGGCGCTTATGCATAATGCCCCCAGTAGTAGCGGCGCTTATGCATAATGCCCTCAGTAGTAGCGTGCTTATGCATAATGCCCCCAGTGGTAGCACGCTTTTGAATAATGCCCCCAGTGGTAGCGCGCTTTTGCATAATGCCCCCAGTGGCAGCACGCTTTTGAATAATGCCCCCAGTGGTAGTGCGCTTTTGCATAATGCCCCCCAGTGGCAGCACGCTTATGCAATAATACCCCCAAGAGTAGCGGTGCTTATGCATAATGCCCCCAGTAGTAGCGAGCTTATGCATAATGCCCCCAGTAGTAGCGCACTTATGCATAATGCCCCCAGTAGTAGCAGTGCTTATGTATAATCCCTTCAGTAGTAGCGCTGCTTATGCAAAATGCCCCCAGTACTAGCACCGCTTATACACATAGGGCCCCCAGTACTAGCACCGCTTATACACATAGGGTCCCCAATACTAGCACTGCTTATACACATAGTGCCCCCAGTTGTAGTGCTGCCAATACACATAGTGCCCCCAGTAATAGCGGCGCTTATGCATAATGCCCCCAGTAGTAGTGGCGCTTATGCATAATGCACCCAGTAGTAGCGGCGCTTATGCATAATGCCCCCAGTAGTAGCGGCGCTAATGCATAATGCCCCCAGTAGTAGCGGCGCCTATGCATAATGCCCCCAGTAGTAGCGACGCCTATGCATAATGCCCCCATTAGTAGCGGCGCTTATGCATAATGCCCCTAGTATTAGCGCCGCTTATGCATAATGCCCCCAGTGGTAGCGCCGCTTATGCATAATGCCCACAGTGGTAGCGCGCTAATGTATACTGCCCCCAGTGGTAGTGCGCTTATGTATACTGCCACCAGTAGTAGTGTGCTTATGCATAATGCCCCCAGTAGTAGCACCGCTTATGCATAATGCCCCCAGTAGTAGCGGTGCTTATGCATAATGCCCCCAGTATTAGCCCTGCTTATGCATAATGCCCCCAGTGGTAGCGCTGCTTATGCATAATGCCCCCAGTGGTAGCGCGCTAATGTATACTGCCCCCAGTGGTAGTGGCGCTTATGTATACTGCTACCTGTAGTAGTGTGCTTATGCATAATGCCCCCAGTAGTAGCGGCGCTTATGCATAATGCCCCCAGTAGTAGTGGCGCTTATGTATAATGCCCCCAGTAGTAGTGCGCTTATGCATAATGCCCCCAGTAGTAGCAGTGCTTATGTATAATCCCTTCAGTAGTAGCGCTGCTTATGCAAAATGCCCCCAGTACTAGTACCGCTTATACACATAGGGCCCCCAGTGCTAGCACCGCTTATACACATAGGGTCCCCAATACTAGCACTGCTTATACACATAGTGCCCCCAGTTGTAGTGCTGCCAATACACATAGTGCCCCAGTAATAGCGGCGCTTATGCATAATGCCCCCAGTAGTAGCGGCGCTTATGCATAATGCACCCAGTAGTAGTGGCGCTTATGTATACTGCCCCAGTAGTAGCGCGCTTATGTATAATGCCCCCAGTGGTAGCGTGCTAATGTATACTGCCCCCAGTGGTAGTGGCGCTTATGTATACTGCCACCAGTAGTAGTCTGCTTATGCATAATGCCCCCAGTAGTAGCACCGCTTATGCATAATGCCCCCAGTAGTAGCGGCGCTTATGCATAATGCCCCCAGTAGTAGTGGCGCTTATGTATAATGCCCCCAGTAGTAGTGCGCTTATGCATAATGCCTCCAGTAGTAGTGGCGCTTATGCATAATGCCACCAGTAGTAGCGGCGCTTATGCATAATGCCCCCAGTAGTAACTGCGCTTATGCATAATGCCCGCAGTAGTAGTGCCACTTATGCATAATGCCCCCAGTAGTAGCGCCGCTTATGCATAATGCCCCCAGTGGTAGTGCACTTATGTATACTGCCCCCAGTGGTAGTGCGCTTATGTATACTGCCCCCAGTGGTAGTGCGCTTATGTATACTGCCACCAGTAGTAGTGTGCTTATGTAAAATGCCCCCAGTAGTAAGGGCACTTGTGTATAATGCCCCCAGTAGTAGTGCGCTTATGTATAATGCCCCCAGTAGTAGTGCGCATATGTATAATGCCCCCAGTAGTAGCGGCGCTTATGCGTAATGCCCCCAGTAGTAGTGGTGCTTATGTATAATGCCCCCAGTAGTAGTGCGCTTATGCATAATGCCCCCAGTAGCGGCGCTTATGCATAATGCCCCCAGTAGTAGCGGCGCTTATGCATAATACCCCCAGTAGTAGTGCGCATATGTATAATGCCCCCAGTAGTAGCGGCGCTTATGCATAATGCCCCCAGTAGTAGTGGCACTTATGTATAATGCCCCCAGTAGTAGTGGCACTTATGTATAATGCCCCCAGTAGTAGTGGCACTTATGTATAACGCCCCCAGTAGTAGCACGCTTATGTATACTGCCCCCAGTAGTAGCGCGCTTATGTATAATGCCCCCAGTGGTAGCGTGCTTATGCATAATGCCCCCAGTAGTAGCGGCGCTTATGCATAATGCCCCCAGTATTAGCGCTGCTTATGCATAATGCCCCCAGTGGTAGCGCCGCTTATGCATAATGCCCCCAGTATTAGCGCTGCTTATGCATAATGCCCCCAGTGGTAGCGCCGCTTATGCATAATGCCCCCAGTGGTAGTGCGCTTATGTATACTGCCACCAGTAGTAGTGTGCTTATGCATAATGCCCCCAGTAGTAGCACCGCTTATGCATAATGCCCCCAGTAGTAGTGGCGCTTATGTATAATGCCCCCAGTAGTAGTGCGCTTATGCATATTGCCCCCAGTAGTAGCGGCGCTTATGCATAATGCCCCCAGTAGTAGCGGCGCTTATGCATAATGCCCTCAGTAGTAGCGTGCTTATGCATAATGCCCCCAGTGGTAGCACGCTTTTGAATAATGCCCCCAGTGGTAGCGCGCTTTTGCATAATGCCCCCAGTGGCAGCACGCTTTTGAATAATGCCCCCCAGTGGTAGTGCGCTTTTGCATAATGCCCCCCAGTGGCAGCACGCTTATGCAATAATACCCCCAAGAGTAGCGGTGCTTATGCATAATGCCCCCAGTAGTAGCGAGCTTATGCATAATGCCCCCAGTAGTAGCGCACTTATGCATAATGCCCCCAGTAGTAGCAGTGCTTATGTATAATCCCTTCAGTAGTAGCGCTGCTTATGCAAAATGCCCCCAGTACTAGCACCGCTTATACACATAGGGCCCCCAGTACTAGCACCGCTTATACACATAGGGTCCCCAATACTAGCACTGCTTATACACATAGTGCCCCCAGTTGTAGAGCTGCCAATACACATAGTGCCCCCAGTAATAGCGGCGCTTATGCATAATGCCCCCAGTAGTAGTGGCGCTTATGCATAATGTCCCCAGTAGTAGCGGCGCTTATGCATAATGCACCCAGTAGTAGTGGCGCTTATGTATAATGCCCCCAGTAGTTGCACGCTTATGTATACTGCCCCAGTAGTAGTGTGCTTATGCATAATGCCCCCAATAGTAGCACCGCTTATGCATAATGCCCCCAGTAGTAGTGGCGCTTATGTATAATGCCCCCAGTAGTAGTGCGCTTATGCATATTGCCCCCAGTAGTAGCGGCGCTTATGCATAATGCCCCCAGTAGTAGCGGCGCTTATGCATAATGCCCTCAGTAGTAGCGTGCTTATGCATAATGCCCTCAGTAGTAGCGTGCTTATGCATAAAGCCCCCAGTGGTAGCACGCTTTTGAATAATGCCCCCAGTGGTAGCGCGCTTTTGCATAATGCCCCCAGTGGCAGCACGCTTTTGAATAATGCCCCCAGTGGTAGTGCGCTTTTGCATAATGCCCCCAGTGGCAGCACGCTTATGCAATAATACCCCCAAGAGTAGCGGTGCTTATGCATAATGCCCCCAGTAGTAGCGAGCTTATGCATAATGCCCCCAGTAGTAGCGCACTTATGCATAATGCCCCCAGTAGTAGCGCACTTATGCATAATGCCCCCAGTAGTAGCAGTGCTTATGTATAATCCCTTCAGTAGTAGCGCTGCTTATGCAAAATGCCCCCAGTACTAGCACCGCTTATACACATAGGGCCCCCAGTACTAGCACCGCTTATACACATAGGGTCCCCAATACTAGCACTGCTTATACACATAGTGCCCCCAGTTGTAGTGCTGCCAATACACATAGTGCCCCAGTAATAGCGGCGCTTATGCATAATGCCCCCAGTAGTAGTGGCGCTTATGCATTTTGTCCCCAGTAGTAGCGGCGCTTATGCATAATGCACCCAGTAGTAGTGGCGCTTATGTATAATGCCCCCAGTAGTTGCACGCTTATGTATAATGCCCCCAGTGGTAGCGTGCTAATGTATACTGCCCCCAGTGGTAGTGGCGCTTATGTATACTGCCACCAGTAGTAGTCTGCTTATGCATAATGCCCCCAGTAGTAGCACCGCTTATGCATAATGCCCCCAGTAGTAGCGGCGCTTATGCATAATGCCCCCAGTAGTAGTGGCGCTTATGTATAATGCCCCCAGTAGTAGTGCGCTTATGCATAATGCCCCAGTAGTAGCGGCGCTTATGCATAATGCCTCCAGTAGTAGTGGCGCTTATGCATAATGCCACCAGTAGTAGCGGCGCTTATGCATAATGCCCCCAGTAGTAACTGCGCTTATGCATAATGCCCGCAGTAGTAGTGCCACTTATGCATAATGCCCCCAGTAGTAGCGCCGCTTATGCATAATGCCCCCAGTGGTAGTGCACTTATGTATACTGCCCCCAGTGGTAGTGCGCTTATGTATACTGCCCCCAGTGGTAGTGCGCTTATGTATACTGCCACCAGTAGTAGTGTGCTTATGTAAAATGCCCCCAGTAGTAGGGGCACTTGTGTATAATGCCCCCAGTAGTAGTGCGCTTATGTATAATGCCCCCAGTAGTAGTGCGCATATGTATAATGCCCCCAGTAGTAGCGGCGCTTATGCGTAATGCCCCCAGTAGTAGTGGTGCTTATGTATAATGCCCCCAGTAGTAGTGCGCTTATGCATAATGCCCCCAGTAGTAGCGGCGCTAATGCATAATGCCCCCAGTAGTAGCGGCGCCTATGCATAATGCCCCCAGTAGTAGCGACGCCTATGCATAATGCCCCCATTAGTAGCGGCGCTTATGCATAATGCCCCCAGTATTAGCGCCGCTTATGCATAATGCCCCCAGTGGTAGCGCCGCTTATGCATAATGCCCCCAGTGGTAGCGCCGCTTATGCATAATGCCCCCAGTGGTAGCGCGCTAATGTATACTGCCCCCAGTGGTAGTGCGCTTATGTATACTGCCACCAGTAGTAGTGTGCTTATGCATAATGGCCCCAGTAGTAGCACCGCTTATGCATAATGCCCCCAGTAGTAGCACCGCTTATGCATAGTGCCCCCAGTAGTAGTGGCGCTTATGCATAATGGCCCCAGTATTAGCGGCGCTCATGCATAATGCCCCCAGTAGTAGCACGCTTATGTATACTGCCCCCAGTAGTAGCGCGCTTATGTATAATGCCCCTAGTGGTAGCGTGCTTATGCATAATGCCCCCAGTAGTAGCGGTGCTTATGCATAATGCCCCCAGTATTAGCCCTGCTTATGCATAATGCCCCCAGTGGTAGCGCTGCTTATGCATAATGCCCCCAGTGGTAGCGCGCTAATGTATACTGCCCCCAGTGGTACTGGCGCTTATGTATACTGCTACCAGTAGTAGTGTGCTTATGCATAATGCCCCCAGTAGTAGCGGCGCTTATGCATAATGCCCCCAGTAGTAGTGGCGCTTATGCATAATGCCCCCAGTAGTAGCGGTGCTTATGCATAATGCCCCCAGTATTAGCCCTGCTTATGCATAATGCCCCCAGTGGTAGCGCTGCTTATGCATAATGCCCCCAGTGGTAGCGCGCTAATGTATACTGCCCCCAGTGGTAGTGGCGCTTATTTATACTGCTACCTGTAGTAGTGTGCTTATGCATAATGCCCCCAGTAGTAGCGGCGCTTATGCATAATGCCTCCAGTAGTAGTGGCGCTTATGCATAATGCCACCAGTAGTAGCGGCGCTTATGCATAATGCCCCCAGTAGTAACTGCGCTTATGCATAATGCCCGCAGTAGTAGTGCCACTTATGCATAATGCCCCCAGTAGTAGCGCCGCTTATGCATAATGCCCCCAGTGGTAGTGCACTTATGTATACTGCCCCCAGTGGTAGTGCGCTTATGTATACTGCCCCCAGTGGTAGTGCGCTTATGTATACTGCCACCAGTAGTAGTGTGCTTATGTAAAATGCCCCCAGTAGTAGGGGCACTTGTGTATAATGCCCCCAGTAGTAGTGCGCTTATGTATAATGCCCCCAGTAGTAGTGCGCATATGTATAATGCCCCCAGTAGTAGCGGCGCTTATGCGTAATGCCCCCAGTAGTAGTGGTGCTTATGTATAATGCCCCCAGTAGTAGTGCGCTTATGCATAATGCCCCCAGTAGTAGCGGCGCTAATGCATAATGCCCCCAGTAGTAGCGGCGCCTATGCATAATGCCCCCAGTAGTAGCGACGCCTATGCATAATGCCCCCATTAGTAGCGGCGCTTATGCATAATGCCCCCAGTATTAGCGCCGCTTATGCATAATGCCCCCAGTGGTAGCGCCGCTTATGCATAATGCCCCCAGTGGTAGCGCCGCTTATGCATAATGCCCCCAGTGGTAGCGCGCTAATGTATACTGCCCCCAGTGGTAGTGCGCTTATGTATACTGCCACCAGTAGTAGTGTGCTTATGCATAATGGCCCCAGTAGTAGCACCGCTTATGCATAATGCCCCCAGTAGTAGCACTGCTTATGCATAGTGCCCCCAGTAGTAGTGGCGCTTATGCATAATGGCCCCAGTATTAGCGGCGCTCATGCATAATGCCCCCAGTAGTAGCACGCTTATGTATACTGCCCCCAGTAGTAGCGCGCTTATGTATAATGCCCCTAGTGGTAGCGTGCTTATGCATAATGCCCCCAGTAGTAGCGGTGCTTATGCATAATGCCCCCAGTATTAGCCCTGCTTATGCATAATGCCCCCAGTGGTAGCGCTGCTTATGCATAATGCCCCCAGTGGTAGCGCGCTAATGTATACTGCCCCCAGTGGTAGTGGCGCTTATGTATACTGCTACCAGTAGTAGTGTGCTTATGCATAATGCCCCCAGTAGTAGCGGCGCTTATGCATAATGCCCCCAGTAGTAGTGGCGCTTATGCATAATGCCCCCAGTAGTAGCGGTGCTTATGCATAATGCCCCCAGTATTAGCCCTGCTTATGCATAATGCCCCCAGTGGTAGCGCTGCTTATGCATAATGCCCCCAGTGGTAGCGCGCTAATGTATACTGCCCCCAGTGGTAGTGGCGCTTATTTATACTGCTACCTGTAGTAGTGTGCTTATGCATAATGCCCCCAGTAGTAGCGGCGCTTATGCATAATGCCCCCAGTAGTAGTGGCGCTTATGTATAATGCCCCCAGTAGTAGTGCGCTTATGCATAATGCCCCCAGTAGTAGCAGTGCTTATGTATAATCCCTTCAGTAGTAGCGCTGCTTATGCAAAATGCCCCCAGTACTAGTACCGCTTATACACATAGGGCCCCCAGTGCTAGCACCGCTTATACACATAGGGTCCCCAATACTAGCACTGCTTATACACATAGTGCCCCCAGTTGTAGTGCTGCCAATACACATAGTGCCCCAGTAATAGCGGCGCTTATGCATAATGCCCCCAGTAGTAGTGGCGCTTATGCATTTTGTCCCCAGTAGTAGCGGCGCTTATGCATAATGCACCCAGTAGTAGTGGCGCTTATGTATACTGCCCCAGTAGTAGCGCGCTTATGTATAATGCCCCCAGTGGTAGCGTGCTAATGTATACTGCCCCCAGTGGTAGTGGCGCTTATGTATACTGCCACCAGTAGTAGTCTGCTTATGCATAATGCCCCCAGTAGTAGCACCGCTTATGCATAATGCCCCCAGTAGTAGCGGCGCTTATGCATAATGCCCCCAGTAGTAGTGGCGCTTATGTATAATGCCCCCAGTAGTAGTGCGCTTATGCATAATGCCCCAGTAGTAGCGGCGCTTATGCATAATGCCTCCAGTAGTAGTGGCGCTTATGCATAATGCCACCAGTAGTAGCGGCGCTTATGCATAATGCCCCCAGTAGTAACTGCGCTTATGCATAATGCCCGCAGTAGTAGTGCCACTTATGCATAATGCCCCAGTAGTAGCGCCGCTTATGCATAATGCCCCCAGTGGTAGTGCACTTATGTATACTGCCCCCAGTGGTAGTGCGCTTATGTATACTGCCCCCAGTGGTAGTGCGCTTATGTATACTGCCACCAGTAGTAGTGTGCTTATGTAAAATGCCCCCAGTAGTAGGGGCACTTGTGTATAATGCCCCCAGTAGTAGTGCGCTTATGTATAATGCCCCCAGTAGTAGTGCGCATATGTATAATGCCCCCAGTAGTAGCGGCGCTTATGCGTAATGCCCCCAGTAGTAGTGGTGCTTATGTATAATGCCCCCAGTAGTAGTGCGCTTATGCATAATGCCCCCAGTAGCGGCGCTTATGCATAATGCCCCCAGTAGTAGCGGCGCTTATGCATAATACCCCCAGTAGTAGTGCGCATATGTATAATGCCCCCAGTAGTAGCGACGCTTATGCATAATGCCCCCAGTAGTAGTGGCACTTATGTATAATGCCCCCAGTAGTAGTGGCACTTATGTATAACGCCCCCAGTAGTAGCACGCTTATGTATACTGCCCCCAGTAGTAGCGCGCTTATGTATAATGCCCCCAGTGGTAGCGTGCTTATGCATAATGCCCCCAGTAGTAGCGGCGCTTATGCATAATGCCCCCAGTATTAGCGCTGCTTATGCATAATGCCCCCAGTGGTAGCGCCGCTTATGCATAATGCCCCCAGTATTAGCGCTGCTTATGCATAATGCCCCCAGTGGTAGCGCCGCTTATGCATAATGCCCCCAGTGGTAGTGCGCTTATGTATAATGCCACCAGTAGTAGTGTGCTTATGCATAATGCCCCCAGTAGTAGCACCGCTTATGCATAATGCCCCCAGTAGTAGTGGCGCTTATGTATAATGCCCCCAGTAGTAGTGCGCTTATGCATATTGCCCCCAGTAGTAGCGGCGCTTATGCATAATGCCCCCAGTAGTAGCGGCGCTTATGCATAATGCCCTCAGTAGTAGCGTGCTTATGCATAATGCCCCCAGTGGTAGCACGCTTTTGAATAATGCCCCCAGTGGTAGCGCGCTTTTGCATAATGCCCCCAGTGGCAGCACGCTTTTGAATAATGCCCCCAGTGGTAGTGCGCTTTTGCATAATGCCCCCCAGTGGCAGCACGCTTATGCAATAATACCCCCAAGAGTAGCGGTGCTTATGCATAATGCCCCCAGTAGTAGCGAGCTTATGCATAATGCCCCCAGTAGTAGCGCACTTATGCATAATGACCCCAGTAGTAGCGCACTTATGCATAATGCCCCCAGTAGTAGCAGTGCTTATGTATAATCCCTTCAGTAGTAGCGCTGCTTATGCAAAATGCCCCCAGTACTAGCACCGCTTATACACATAGGGCCCCCAGTACTAGCACCGCTTATACACATAGGGTCCCCAATACTAGCACTGCTTATACACATAGTGCCCCCAGTTGTAGTGCTGCCAATACACATAGTGCCCCCAGTAATAGCGGCGCTTATGCATAATGCCCCCAGTAGTAGTGGCGCTTATGCATAATGTCCCCAGTAGTAGCGGCGCTTATGCATAATGCACCCAGTAGTAGTGGCGCTTATGTATAATGCCCCCAGTAGTTGCACGCTTATGTATACTGCCCCAGTAGTAGTGTGCTTATGCATAATGCCCCCAGTAGTAGTGGCGCTTATGTATAATGCCCCCAGTAGTAGTGCGCTTATGCATATTGCCCCCAGTAGTAGCGGCGCTTATGCATAATGCCCCCAGTAGTAGCGGCGCTTATGCATAATGCCCTCAGTAGTAGCGTGCTTATGCATAAAGCCCCCAGTGGTAGCACGCTTTTGAATAATGCCCCCAGTGGTAGCGCGCTTTTGCATAATGCCCCCAGTGGCAGCACGCTTTTGAATAATGCCCCCAGTGGTAGTGCGCTTTTGCATAATGCCCCCAGTGGCAGCACGCTTATGCAATAATACCCCCAAGAGTAGCGGTGCTTATGCATAATGCCCCCAGTAGTAGCGCACTTATGCATAATGCCCCCAGTAGTAGCAGTGCTTATGTATAATCCCTTCAGTAGTAGCGCTGCTTATGCAAAATGCCCCCAGTACTAGCACCGCTTATACACATAGGGCCCCCAGTACTAGCACCGCTTATACACATAGGGTCCCCAATACTAGCACTGCTTATACACATAGTGCCCCCAGTTGTAGTGCTGCCAATACACATAGTGCCCCAGTAATAGCGGCGCTTATGCATAATGCCCCCAGTAGTAGTGGCGCTTATGCATTTTGTCCCCAGTAGTAGTGGCGCTTATGCATTTTGTCCCCAGTAGTAGTGGCGCTTATGTATAATGCCCCCAGTAGTTGCACGCTTATGTATACTGCCCCAGTAGTAGCGCGCTTATGTATAATGCCCCCAGTGGTAGCGTGCTAATGTATACTGCCCCCAGTGGTAGTGGCGCTTATGTATACTGCCACCAGTAGTAGTCTGCTTATGCATAATGCCCCCAGTAGTAGCACCGCTTATGCATAATGCCCCCAGTAGTAGCGGCGCTTATGCATAATGCCCCCAGTAGTAGTGGCGCTTATGTATAATGCCCCCAGTAGTAGTGCGCTTATGCATAATGCCCCAGTAGTAGCGGCGCTTATGCATAATGCCTCCAGTAGTAGTGGCGCTTATGCATAATGCCACCAGTAGTAGCGGCGCTTATGCATAATGCCCCCAGTAGTAACTGCGCTTATGCATAATGCCCGCAGTAGTAGTGCCACTTATGCATAATGCCCCCAGTAGTAGCGCCGCTTATGCATAATGCCCCCAGTGGTAGTGCACTTATGTATACTGCCCCCAGTGGTAGTGCGCTTATGTATACTGCCCCCAGTGGTAGTGCGCTTATGTATACTGCCACCAGTAGTAGTGTGCTTATGTAAAATGCCCCCAGTAGTAGGGGCACTTGTGTATAATGCCCCCAGTAGTAGTGCGCTTATGTATAATGCCCCCAGTAGTAGTGCGCATATGTATAATGCCCCCAGTAGTAGCGGCGCTTATGCGTAATGCCCCCAGTAGTAGTGGTGCTTATGTATAATGCCCCCAGTAGTAGTGCGCTTATGCATAATGCCCCCAGTAGTAGCGGCGCTAATGCATAATGCCCCCAGTAGTAGCGGCGCCTATGCATAATGCCCCCAGTAGTAGCGACGCCTATGCATAATGCCCCCATTAGTAGCGGCGCTTATGCATAATGCCCCCAGTATTAGCGCCGCTTATGCATAATGCCCCCAGTGGTAGCGCCGCTTATGCATAATGCCCCCAGTGGTAGCGCGCTAATGTATACTGCCCCCAGTGGTAGTGCACTTATGTATACTGCCACCAGTAGTAGTGTGCTTATGCATAATGGCCCCAGTAGTAGCACCGCTTATGCATAATGCCCCCAGTAGTAGCACCGCTTATGCATAGTGCCCCCAGTAGTAGTGGCGCTTATGCATAATGGCCCCAGTATTAGCGGCGCTCATGCATAATGCCTCCAGTAGTAGCACGCTTATATATACTGCCCCCAGTAGTAGCGCGCTTATGTATAATGCCCCTAGTGGTAGCGTGCTTATGCATAATGCCCCCAGTAGTAGCGGTGCTTATGCATAATGCCCCCAGTATTAGCCCTGCTTATGCATAATGCCCCCAGTGGTAGCGCTGCTTATGCATAATGCCCCCAGTGGTAGCGCGCTAATGTATACTGCCCCCAGTGGTAGTGGCGCTTATGTATACTGCTACCAGTAGTAGTGTGCTTATGCATAATGCCCCCAGTAGTAGCGGCGCTTATGCATAATGCCCCCAGTAGTAGTGGCGCTTATGTATAATGCCCCCAGTAGTAGTGCGCTTATGCATAACGCCCCCAGTAGTAGCAGTGCTTATGTATAATCCCTTCAGTAGTAGCGCTGCTTATGCAAAATGCCCCCAGTACTAGTACCGCTTATACACATAGGGCCCCCAGTGCTAGCACCGCTTATACACATAGGGTCCCCAATACTAGCACTGCTTATACACATAGTGCCCCCAGTTGTAGTGCTGCCAATACACATAGTGCCCCAGTAATAGCGGCGCTTATGCATAATGCCCCCAGTAGTAGTGGCGCTTATGCATTTTGTCCCCAGTAGTAGCGGCGCTTATGCATAATGCACCCAGTAGTAGTGGCGCTTATGTATAATGCCCCCAGTAGTTGCACGCTTATGTATACTGCCCCAGTAGTAGCGCGCTTATGTATAATGCCCCCAGTGGTAGCGTGCTAATGTATACTGCCCCCAGTGGTAGTGGCGCTTATGTATACTGCCACCAGTAGTAGTCTGCTTATGCATAATGCCCCCAGTAGTAGCACCGCTTATGCATAATGCCCCCAGTAGTAGCGGCGCTCATGCATAATGCCCCCAGTAGTAGTGGCGCTTATGTATAATGCCCCCAGTAGTGCGCTTATGCATAATGCCCCAGTAGTAGCGGCGCTTATGCATAATGCCTCCAGAAGTAGTGGCGCTTATGCATAATGCCACCAGTAGTAGCGGCGCTTATGCATAATGCCCCCAGTAGTAACTGCGCTTATGCATAATGCCCGCAGTAGTAGTGCCACTTATGCATAATGCCCCCAGTAGTAGCGCCGCTTATGCATAATGCCCCCAGTGGTAGTGCACTTATGTATACTGCCCCCAGTGGTAGTGCGCTTATGTATACTGCCACCAGTAGTAGTGCGCTTATGTAAAATGCCCCCAGTAGTAGGGGCAATTGTGTATAATGCCCCCAGTAGTAGTGCGCTTATGTATAATGCCCCCAGTAGTAGTGCGCATATGTATAATGCCCCCAGTAGTAGCGGCGCTTATGCGTAATGCCCCCAGTAGTAGTGGTGCTTATGTATAATGCCCCCAGTAGTAGTGCGCTTATGCATAATGCCCCCAGTAGCGGCGCTTATGCATAATGCCCCCAGTAGTAGCGGCGCTTATGCATAATGCCCCCAGTAGTAGTGCGCATATGTAAAATGCCTCCAGTAGTAGCGGCGCTTATGCATAATGCCCCCAGTAGTAGTGGCACTTATGTATAATGCCCCCAGTAGTAGTGGCGCTTATGTATAACGCCCCCAGTAGTAGCACGCTTATGTATACTGCCCCCAGTAGTAGCGCGCTTATGTATAATGCCCCCAGTGGTAGCGTGCTTATGCATAATGCCCCCAGTAGTAGCGGCGCTTATGCATAATGCCCCCAGTATTAGCGCTGCTTATGCATAATGCCCCCAGTGGTAGCGCCGCTTATGCATAATGCCCCCAGTATTAGCGCTGCTTATGCATAATGCCCCCAGTGGTAGCCCCGCTTATGCATAATGCCCCAGTGGTAGTGCGCTTATGTATACTGCCACCAGTAGTAGTGTGCTTATGCATAATGCCCCCAGTAGTAGCACCGCTTATGCATAATGCCCCCAGTAGTAGTGGCGCTTATGTATAATGCCCCCAGTAGTAGTGCGCTTATGCATATTGCCCCCAGTAGTAGCGGCGCTTATGCATAATGCCCCCAGTAGTAGCGGCGCTTATGCATAATGCCCTCAGTAGTAGCGTGCTTATGCATAATGCCCCCAGTGGTAGCACGCTTTTGAATAATGCCCCCAGTGGTAGCGCGCTTTTGCATAATGCCCCCAGTGGCAGCACGCTTTTGAATAATGCCCCCAGTGGTGGTGCACTTTTGCATAATGCCCCCAGTGGCAGCACGCTTATGCAATAATACCCCCAAGAGTAGCGGTGCTTATGCATAATGCCCCCAGTAGTAGCGAGCTTATGCATAATGCCCCCAGTAGTAGCGCACTTATGCATAATGCCCCCAGTAGTAGCGCACTTATGCATAATGCCCCCAGTAGTAGCAGTGCTTATGTATAATCCCTTCAGTAGTAGCGCTGCTTATGCAAAATGCCCCCAGTACTAGCACCGCTTATACACATAGGGCCCCCAGTACTAGCACCGCTTATACACATAGGGTCCCCAATACTAGCACTGCTTATACACAGTGCCCCCAGTTGTAGTGCTGCCAATACACATAGTGCCTCCAGTAATAGCGGCGCTTATGCATAATGCCCCCAGTAGTAGTGGCGCTTATGCATAATGTCCCCAGTAGTAGCGGCGCTTATGCATAATGCACCCAGTAGTAGTGGCGCTTATGTATAATGCCCCCAGTAGTTGCACGCTTATGTATACTGCCCCAGTAGTAGTGTGCTTATGCATAATGCCCCCAATAGTAGCACCGCTTATGCATAATGCCCCCAGTAGCAGTGGCGCTTATGTATAATGCCCCCAGTAGTAGTGCGCTTATGCATATTGCCCCCAGTAGTAGCGGCGCTTATGCATAATGCCCCCAGTAGTAGTGGCGCTTATGTATAATGCCCCCAGTAGTAGTGCGCTTATGCATAATGCCCCAGTAGTAGCGGCGCTTATGCATAATGCCTCCAGTAGTAGTGGCGCTTATGCATAATGCCACCAGTAGTAGCGGCGCTTATGCATAATGCCCCCAGTAGTAACTGCGCTTATGCATAATGCCCGCAGTAGTAGTGCCACTTATGCATAATGCCCCAGTAGTAGCGCCGCTTATGCATAATGCCCCCAGTGGTAGTGCACTTATGTATACTGCCCCCAGTGGTAGTGCGCTTATGTATACTGCCCCCAGTGGTAGTGCGCTTATGTATACTGCCACCAGTAGTAGTGTGCTTATGTAAAATGCCCCCAGTAGTAGGGGCACTTGTGTATAATGCCCCCAGTAGTAGTGCGCTTATGTATAATGCCCCCAGTAGTAGTGCGCATATGTATAATGCCCCCAGTAGTAGCGGCGCTTATGCGTAATGCCCCCAGTAGTAGTGGTGCTTATGTATAATGCCCCCAGTAGTAGTGCGCTTATGCATAATGCCCCCAGTAGTAGCGGCGCTAATGCATAATGCCCCCAGTAGTAGCGGCGCCTATGCATAATGCCCCCAGTAGTAGCGACGCCTATGCATAATGCCCCCATTAGTAGCGGCGCTTATGCATAATGCCCCCAGTATTAGCGCCGCTTATGCATAATGCCCCCAGTGGTAGCGCCGCTTATGCATAATGCCCCCAGTGGTAGCGCGCTAATGTATACTGCCCCCAGTGGTAGTGCGCTTATGTATACTGCCACCAGTAGTAGTGTGCTTATGCATAATGGCCCCAGTAGTAGCACCGCTTATGCATAATGCCCCCAGTAGTAGCACCGCTTATGCATAGTGCCCCCAGTAGTAGTGGCGCTTATGCATAATGGCCCCAGTATTAGCGGCGCTCATGCATAATGCCCCCAGTAGTAGCACGCTTATGTATACTGCCCCCAGTAGTAGCGCGCTTATGTATAATGCCCCTAGTGGTAGCGTGCTTATGCATAATGCCCCCAGTAGTAGCGGTGCTTATGCATAATGCCCCCAGTATTAGCCCTGCTTATGCATAATGCCCCCAGTGGTAGCGCTGCTTATGCATAATGCCCCCAGTGGTAGCGCGCTAATGTATACTGCCCCCAGTGGTAGTGGCGCTTATGTATACTGCTACCAGTAGTAGTGTGCTTATGCATAATGCCCCCAGTAGTAGCGGCGCTTATGCATAATGCCCCCAGTAGTAGTGGCGCTTATGCATAATGCCCCCAGTAGTAGCGGTGCTTATGCATAATGCCCCCAGTATTAGCCCTGCTTATGCATAATGCCCCCAGTGGTAGCGCTGCTTATGCATAATGCCCCCAGTGGTAGCGCGCTAATGTATACTGCCCCCAGTGGTAGTGGCGCTTATTTATACTGCTACCTGTAGTAGTGTGCTTATGCATAATGCCCCCAGTAGTAGCGGCGCTTATGCATAATGCCCCCAGTAGTAGTGGCGCTTATGTATAATGCCCCCAGTAGTAGTGCGCTTATGCATAATGCCCCCAGTAGTAGCAGTGCTTATGTATAATCCCTTCAGTAGTAGCGCTGCTTATGCAAAATGCCCCCAGTACTAGTACCGCTTATACACATAGGGCCCCCAGTGCTAGCACCGCTTATACACATAGGGTCCCCAATACTAGCACTGCTTATACACATAGTGCCCCCAGTTGTAGTGCTGCCAATACACATAGTGCCCCAGTAATAGCGGCGCTTATGCATAATGCCCCCAGTAGTAGTGGCGCTTATGCATTTTGTCCCCAGTAGTAGCGGCGCTTATGCATAATGCACCCAGTAGTAGTGGCGCTTATGTATACTGCCCCAGTAGTAGCGCGCTTATGTATAATGCCCCCAGTGGTAGCGTGCTAATGTATACTGCCCCCAGTGGTAGTGGCGCTTATGTATACTGCCACCAGTAGTAGTCTGCTTATGCATAATGCCCCCAGTAGTAGCACCGCTTATGCATAATGCCCCCAGTAGTAGCGGCGCTTATGCATAATGCCCCCAGTAGTAGTGGCGCTTATGTATAATGCCCCCAGTAGTAGTGCGCTTATGCATAATGCCCCAGTAGTAGCGGCGCTTATGCATAATGCCTCCAGTAGTAGTGGCGCTTATGCATAATGCCACCAGTAGTAGCGGCGCTTATGCATAATGCCCCCAGTAGTAACTGCGCTTATGCATAATGCCCGCAGTAGTAGTGCCACTTATGCATAATGCCCCAGTAGTAGCGCCGCTTATGCATAATGCCCCCAGTGGTAGTGCACTTATGTATACTGCCCCCAGTGGTAGTGCGCTTATGTATACTGCCCCCAGTGGTAGTGCGCTTATGTATACTGCCACCAGTAGTAGTGTGCTTATGTAAAATGCCCCCAGTAGTAGGGGCACTTGTGTATAATGCCCCCAGTAGTAGTGCGCTTATGTATAATGCCCCCAGTAGTAGTGCGCATATGTATAATGCCCCCAGTAGTAGCGGCGCTTATGCGTAATGCCCCCAGTAGTAGTGGTGCTTATGTATAATGCCCCCAGTAGTAGTGCGCTTATGCATAATGCCCCCAGTAGCGGCGCTTATGCATAATGCCCCCAGTAGTAGCGGCGCTTATGCATAATACCCCCAGTAGTAGTGCGCATATGTATAATGCCCCCAGTAGTAGCGACGCTTATGCATAATGCCCCCAGTAGTAGTGGCACTTATGTATAATGCCCCCAGTAGTAGTGGCACTTATGTATAACGCCCCCAGTAGTAGCACGCTTATGTATACTGCCCCCAGTAGTTGCGCGCTTATGTATAATGCCCCCAGTGGTAGCGTGCTTATGCATAATGCCCCCAGTAGTAGCGGCGCTTATGCATAATGCCCCCAGTATTAGCGCTGCTTATGCATAATGCCCCCAGTGGTAGCGCCGCTTATGCATAATGCCCCCAGTATTAGCGCTGCTTATGCATAATGCCCCCAGTGGTAGCGCCGCTTATGCATAATGCCCCCAGTGGTAGTGCGCTTATGTATAATGCCACCAGTAGTAGTGTGCTTATGCATAATGCCCCCAGTAGTAGCACCGCTTATGCATAATGCCCCCAGTAGTAGTGGCGCTTATGTATAATGCCCCCAGTAGTAGTGCGCTTATGCATATTGCCCCCAGTAGTAGCGGCGCTTATGCATAATGCCCCCAGTAGTAGCGGCGCTTATGCATAATGCCCTCAGTAGTAGCGTGCTTATGCATAATGCCCCCAGTGGTAGCACGCTTTTGAATAATGCCCCCAGTGGTAGCGCGCTTTTGCATAATGCCCCCAGTGGCAGCACGCTTTTGAATAATGCCCCCAGTGGTAGTGCGCTTTTGCATAATGCCCCCCAGTGGCAGCACGCTTATGCAATAATACCCCCAAGAGTAGCGGTGCTTATGCATAATGCCCCCAGTAGTAGCGAGCTTATGCATAATGCCCCCAGTAGTAGCGCACTTATGCATAATGACCCCAGTAGTAGCGCACTTATGCATAATGCCCCCAGTAGTAGCAGTGCTTATGTATAATCCCTTCAGTAGTAGCGCTGCTTATGCAAAATGCCCCCAGTACTAGCACCGCTTATACACATAGGGCCCCCAGTACTAGCACCGCTTATACACATAGGGTCCCCAATACTAGCACTGCTTATACACATAGTGCCCCCAGTTGTAGTGCTGCCAATACACATAGTGCCCCCAGTAATAGCGGCGCTTATGCATAATGCCCCCAGTAGTAGTGGCGCTTATGCATAATGTCCCCAGTAGTAGCGGCGCTTATGCATAATGCACCCAGTAGTAGTGGCGCTTATGTATAATGCCCCCAGTAGTAGTGCGCTTATGCATATTGCCCCCAGTAGTAGCGGCGCTTATGCATAATGCCCCCAGTAGTAGCGGCGCTTATGCATAATGCCCTCAGTAGTAGCGTGCTTATGCATAAAGCCCCCAGTGGTAGCACGCTTTTGAATAATGCCCCCAGTGGTAGCGCGCTTTTGCATAATGCCCCCAGTGGCAGCACGCTTTTGAATAATGCCCCCAGTGGTAGTGCGCTTTTGCATAATGCCCCCAGTGGCAGCACGCTTATGCAATAATACCCCCAAGAGTAGCGGTGCTTATGCATAATGCCCCCAGTAGTAGCGCACTTATGCATAATGCCCCCAGTAGTAGCAGTGCTTATGTATAATCCCTTCAGTAGTAGCGCTGCTTATGCAAAATGCCCCCAGTACTAGCACCGCTTATACACATAGGGCCCCCAGTACTAGCACCGCTTATACACATAGGGTCCCCAATACTAGCACTGCTTATACACATAGTGCCCCCAGTTGTAGTGCTGCCAATACACATAGTGCCCCAGTAATAGCGGCGCTTATGCATAATGCCCCCAGTAGTAGTGGCGCTTATGCATTTTGTCCCCAGTAGTAGTGGCGCTTATGCATTTTGTCCCCAGTAGTAGTGGCGCTTATGTATAATGCCCCCAGTAGTTGCACGCTTATGTATACTGCCCCAGTAGTAGCGCGCTTATGTATAATGCCCCCAGTGGTAGCGTGCTAATGTATACTGCCCCCAGTGGTAGTGGCGCTTATGTATACTGCCACCAGTAGTAGTCTGCTTATGCATAATGCCCCCAGTAGTAGCACCGCTTATGCATAATGCCCCCAGTAGTAGCGGCGCTTATGCATAATGCCCCCAGTAGTAGTGGCGCTTATGTATAATGCCCCCAGTAGTAGTGCGCTTATGCATAATGCCCCAGTAGTAGCGGCGCTTATGCATAATGCCTCCAGTAGTAGTGGCGCTTATGCATAATGCCACCAGTAGTAGCGGCGCTTATGCATAATGCCCCCAGTAGTAACTGCGCTTATGCATAATGCCCGCAGTAGTAGTGCCACTTATGCATAATGCCCCCAGTAGTAGCGCCGCTTATGCATAATGCCCCCAGTGGTAGTGCACTTATGTATACTGCCCCCAGTGGTAGTGCGCTTATGCATACTGCCCCCAGTGGTAGTGCGCTTATGTATACTGCCACCAGTAGTAGTGTGCTTATGTAAAATGCCCCCAGTAGTAGGGGCACTTGTGTATAATGCCCCCAGTAGTAGTGCGCTTATGTATAATGCCCCCAGTAGTAGTGCGCATATGTATAATGCCCCCAGTAGTAGCGGCGCTTATGCGTAATGCCCCCAGTAGTAGTGGTGCTTATGTATAATGCCCCCAGTAGTAGTGCGCTTATGCATAATGCCCCCAGTAGTAGCGGCGCTAATGCATAATGCCCCCAGTAGTAGCGGCGCCTATGCATAATGCCCCCAGTAGTAGCGACGCCTATGCATAATGCCCCCATTAGTAGCGGCGCTTATGCATAATGCCCCCAGTATTAGCGCCGCTTATGCATAATGCCCCCAGTGGTAGCGCCGCTTATGCATAATGCCCCCAGTGGTAGCGCGCTAATGTATACTGCCCCCAGTGGTAGTGCACTTATGTATACTGCCACCAGTAGTAGTGTGCTTATGCATAATGGCCCCAGTAGTAGCACCGCTTATGCATAATGCCCCCAGTAGTAGCACCGCTTATGCATAGTGCCCCCAGTAGTAGTGGCGCTTATGCATAATGGCCCCAGTATTAGCGGCGCTCATGCATAATGCCTCCAGTAGTAGCACGCTTATATATACTGCCCCCAGTAGTAGCGCGCTTATGTATAATGCCCCTAGTGGTAGCGTGCTTATGCATAATGCCCCCAGTAGTAGCGGTGCTTATGCATAATGCCCCCAGTATTAGCCCTGCTTATGCATAATGCCCCCAGTGGTAGCGCTGCTTATGCATAATGCCCCCAGTGGTAGCGCGCTAATGTATACTGCCCCCAGTGGTAGTGGCGCTTATGTATACTGCTACCAGTAGTAGTGTGCTTATGCATAATGCCCCCAGTAGTAGCGGCGCTTATGCATAATGCCCCCAGTAGTAGTGGCGCTTATGTATAATGCCCCCAGTAGTAGTGCGCTTATGCATAATGCCCCCAGTAGTAGCAGTGCTTATGTATAATCCCTTCAGTAGTAGCGCTGCTTATGCAAAATGCCCCCAGTACTAGTACCGCTTATACACATAGGGCCCCCAGTGCTAGCACCGCTTATACACATAGGGTCCCCAATACTAGCACTGCTTATACACATAGTGCCCCCAGTTGTAGTGCTGCCAATACACATAGTGCCCCAGTAATAGCGGCGCTTATGCATAATGCCCCCAGTAGTAGTGGCGCTTATGCATTTTGTCCCCAGTAGTAGCGGCGCTTATGCATAATGCACCCAGTAGTAGTGGCGCTTATGTATAATGCCCCCAGTAGTTGCACGCTTATGTATACTGCCCCAGTAGTAGCGCGCTTATGTATAATGCCCCCAGTGGTAGCGTGCTAATGTATACTGCCCCCAGTGGTAGTGGCGCTTATGTATACTGCCACCAGTAGTAGTCTGCTTATGCATAATGCCCCCAGTAGTAGCACCGCTTATGCATAATGCCCCCAGTAGTAGCGGCGCTCATGCATAATGCCCCCAGTAGTAGTGGCGCTTATGTATAATGCCCCCAGTAGTGCGCTTATGCATAATGCCCCAGTAGTAGCGGCGCTTATGCATAATGCCTCCAGAAGTAGTGGCGCTTATGCATAATGCCACCAGTAGTAGCGGCGCTTATGCATAATGCCCCCAGTAGTAACTGCGCTTATGCATAATGCCCGCAGTAGTAGTGCCACTTATGCATAATGCCCCCAGTAGTAGCGCCGCTTATGCATAATGCCCCCAGTGGTAGTGCACTTATGTATACTGCCCCCAGTGGTAGTGCGCTTATGTATACTGCCACCAGTAGTAGTGCGCTTATGTAAAATGCCCCCAGTAGTAGGGGCAATTGTGTATAATGCCCCCAGTAGTAGTGCGCTTATGTATAATGCCCCCAGTAGTAGTGCGCATATGTATAATGCCCCCAGTAGTAGCGGCGCTTATGCGTAATGCCCCCAGTAGTAGTGGTGCTTATGTATAATGCCCCCAGTAGTAGTGCGCTTATGCATAATGCCCCCAGTAGCGGCGCTTATGCATAATGCCCCCAGTAGTAGCGGCGCTTATGCATAATGCCCCCAGTAGTAGTGCGCATATGTAAAATGCCTCCAGTAGTAGCGGCGCTTATGCATAATGCCCCCAGTAGTAGTGGCACTTATGTATAATGCCCCCAGTAGTAGTGGCGCTTATGTATAACGCCCCCAGTAGTAGCACGCTTATGTATACTGCCCCCAGTAGTAGCGCGCTTATGTATAATGCCCCCAGTGGTAGCGTGCTTATGCATAATGCCCCCAGTAGTAGCGGCGCTTATGCATAATGCCCCCAGTATTAGCGCTGCTTATGCATAATGCCCCCAGTGGTAGCGCCGCTTATGCATAATGCCCCCAGTATTAGCGCTGCTTATGCATAATGCCCCCAGTGGTAGCCCCGCTTATGCATAATGCCCCAGTGGTAGTGCGCTTATGTATACTGCCACCAGTAGTAGTGTGCTTATGCATAATGCCCCCAGTAGTAGCACCGCTTATGCATAATGCCCCCAGTAGTAGTGGCGCTTATGTATAATGCCCCCAGTAGTAGTGCGCTTATGCATATTGCCCCCAGTAGTAGCGGCGCTTATGCATAATGCCCCCAGTAGTAGCGGCGCTTATGCATAATGCCCTCAGTAGTAGCGTGCTTATGCATAATGCCCCCAGTGGTAGCACGCTTTTGAATAATGCCCCCAGTGGTAGCGCGCTTTTGCATAATGCCCCCAGTGGCAGCACGCTTTTGAATAATGCCCCCAGTGGTGGTGCACTTTTGCATAATGCCCCCAGTGGCAGCACGCTTATGCAATAATACCCCCAAGAGTAGCGGTGCTTATGCATAATGCCCCCAGTAGTAGCGAGCTTATGCATAATGCCCCCAGTAGTAGCGCACTTATGCATAATGCCCCCAGTTGTAGCGCACTTATGCATAATGCCCCCAGTAGTAGCAGTGCTTATGTATAATCCCTTCAGTAGTAGCGCTGCTTATGCAAAATGCCCCCAGTACTAGCACCGCTTATACACATAGGGCCCCCAGTACTAGCACCGCTTATACACATAGGGTCCCCAATACTAGCACTGCTTATACACAGTGCCCCCAGTTGTAGTGCTGCCAATACACATAGTGCCTCCAGTAATAGCGGCGCTTATGCATAATGCCCCCAGTAGTAGTGGCGCTTATGCATAATGTCCCCAGTAGTAGCGGCGCTTATGCATAATGCACCCAGTAGTAGTGGCGCTTATGTATAATGCCCCCAGTAGTTGCACGCTTATGTATACTGCCCCAGTAGTAGTGTGCTTATGCATAATGCCCCCAATAGTAGCACCGCTTATGCATAATGCCCCCAGTAGCAGTGGCGCTTATGTATAATGCCCCCAGTAGTAGTGCGCTTATGCATATTGCCCCCAGTAGTAGCGGCGCTTATGCATAATGCCCCCAGTAGTAGCGGCGCTTATGCATAATGCCCTCAGTAGTAGCGTGCTTATGCATAATGCCCTCAGTAGTAGCGTGCTTATGCATAATGCCCCCAGTAGTAGCGAGCTTATGCATAATGCCCCCAGTAGTAGCGCACTTATGCATAATGCCCCCAGTAGTAGCGCACTTATGCATAATGCCCCTAGTAGTAGCAGTGCTTATGTATAATCCCTTCAGTAGTAGCGCTGCTTATGCAAAATGCCCCCAGTACTAGCACCGCTTATACACATAGGGCCCCCAGTACTAGCACCGCTTATACACATAGGGTCACCAATACTAGCACTGCTTATACACATAGTGCCCCCAGTTGTAGTGCTGCCAATACACATAGTGCCCCCAGTAATAGCGGCGCTTATGCATAATGCCCCCAGTAGTAGTGGCGCTTATGCATAATGTCCCCAGTAGTAGCGGCGCTTATGCATAATGCACCCAGTAGTAGTGGCGCTTATGTATAATGCCCCCAGTAGTTGCACGCTTATGTATACTGCCCCCAGTAGTAGCACACTTATGTATAATGCCCCCAGTGGTAGCGTGCTTATGCATAATGCCCCCAGTAGTAGCGGCGCTTATGCATAATGCCCCCAGTAGTAGCGGCGCTTATGCATAATGCCCCCAGTAGTAGCGGCGCTTATGCATAATGCCCCCAGTGGTAGCGGCGCTTATGCATAATGCCCCCAGTAGTAGCGGCGCTTATGCATAATGCCCCCAGTAGTAGCGGCGCTTATGCATAATGCCCCCAGTAGTAGCGGCGCCTATGCATAATGCCCCCAGTAGTAGCGGCGCTTATGCATAATGCCTCCAGTATTAGCGCTGCTTATGCATAATGCCCCCAGTGGTAGCGCGCTAATGTATACTGCCCCCAGAGGTAGTGCGCTTATGTATACTGCCACCAGTAGTAGTGTGCTTATGCATAATGCCGCTTATGTATACTGCCACCAGTAGTAGTGTGCTTATGCATAATGCCCCCAGTAGTAGCACCGCTTACAGTGGCAAACGCAGGATTTTCATGGGGGGGTTTCCATACATGTATACAATGCATGAATATATATATATATATATATATATATATATATATATATATATATATATACATATATATACATACACTAATATATATATATATATATATATATATATACATACTGGTAGCCAGCACTCCTGATTTCCTTATGGTCACTTTGCGCCATTGCACAGCTAAAACTGAGCTCCTACCAGAGGTCATTTAAAACATGTATGCATCGAGGCGGCACTCTTAAGGACTTGCAATAAAAAGACTCTCAGTCCTGTTGCAATTAACGTTTCAGAACTCTTAATGTGCATACTCACGGTGCAATATGCACTAACTTTCCTTACGATTTGACTATAAGGTCAAAACCGAAAGGAAAGTTATTGCATATTGCACCATGTGTACACAGCTTGCAATGCCGATGCGCGGTTATGCGGGATCGGCATCACAAGAAAAAACAGACTGTGCAGGCAGCCCAACATTGACTATGTTGGTGGCGCCAGGTTCCGGCCACATCACATAGTCAATGTTGGACATTGAGTGCATCGCACCCTGTGTATGCCCCATTACTTTTGTTCTTTCATCAGGACCCTATAAATAAAAAAATAAATTATATATATATATGTGTGTGTATATATATGTGTGTATATATATATATGTATATATGTGTGTGTATATATATATATATATATATATATATATATACACACACACACACATATACATAGTGCATATACATAGGCATACATACAACATACTATCAAACATACACACAGCATACATACATATAGCATATACATTACATACACAGAATACATATATACATTCTGTATACACACACATATCACATTACACACACACACACACACACACACACACACACACACACACACACACACACACTTTATTTATTATAACTGCTTTCCCCTCACTGAGTCTCCCCAATTTATGAGGCACACACACCTGGCAGCTGCAGTCAGTGGGTCAGTCACTGCCTCTCTCTGGTTCAGCCTTTTTCCCTCCACTGATACCTTGCACCTCGTTCGGCTCTCAAGAACTGCCTGCAGCCTGAGAGGAGCTAAGCTGCGTGCTTCCGCTGCAGCTCCCTCTACTGGCAGCCAGCGGATCACTGTCAATGTTAGGAAGCAGCTACAGTACCGCAGCGGCATCGCAGATACTGGCTGCACGTGCGTAAAAATAATAAATTAGATGCTCTGCAGCGCTGACAGTTCAGAGGCCAGGGGGGGTGGGTTTCTAGGTACTCGGAAACCCCCCCTGCGTGCGTGTATGGCTTATGCATAATGCCCCCAGTAGTAGCGGCGCTTATGCATAATGCCCCCAGTAGTAGTGGCGCTTATGCATAATGTCCCCAGTAGTAGCGGCGCTTATGCATAATGGGGGTCATTCCGAGTTGTGCGCTCTGTAAATTTCTTCGCATCGCAGCGATTTTCCGCGTAGTGCGCATGCGCAATGTCCGCACTGCGACTGCGCCAAGTAAATTTGCTATGCAGTTAGGAATTTTACTCACGTTTTTTTCTTCGTTCTGGTGATCGTAATGTGATTGACAGGAAGTGGGTGTTTCTGGGCGGAAACAGACCGATTTATGGGAGTGTGTGAAAAAACGCTACCGTTTCTGGAAAAAACGCGGGAGTGGCTGGAGAAACGGAGGAGAGTCTGGGCGAACGCTGGGTGTGTTTGTGACGTCAAACCAGGAACGACAAGCACTGAACTGATCGCAGAAGCCGAGTAAGTCTCGAGTTACTCAGAAACTGCACAGAGATGTCTTATCGCAATATTGCAAATCTTTCGTTCGCAATTTTAAGAAGCTAAGATTCACTCCCAGTAGGCGGCGGCTTAGCTGCTAAAAGCAGCTTGCGAGCGAACAACTCGGAATGACCACCTATGCCCCCAGTAGTAGTGGCGCTTATGTATAATGCCCCCAATAGTAGTACGCTTATGTATACTGCCCCTAGTAGTAGCGCGCTTATGTATAATGTTCCCAGTGGTAGCGTGCTTATGCATAATGCCCCCAGTCAGTGGCGGATCCAGGGGGGGGGGGCACTCGGGCCCGTGCCCCCCCTGTCGTTACCCAGGAATTGATATGGGTACACAAAAACATAAAAAAACGCTGGGTCCCGACTCACTCAGGACGCGCTGTGAGCCGCAGCGCTGTCCTGTCCTGTCAATCAGTCCGGTGGGAGGGACGGAACGGAGGGAGGAACTTGGAAGAGGCGGAGACCATGAAGAGTGTGATCTCCCGCCCTCCCCTCCTCCTCTGCTCCGCATGCTCTCCCCCCACAATGAACTCCGTCAACGCTGCTGTACCTGAGGTGGGGGCAGTTTGGTCCCTGGTCCCCCAGCTGGATGCCGCCGCACTCCCCACTGATTCCCCTCTTCTCCCTCCTCGACCATGCGGCCGCCCCATCAGCGTTTTCCGCTCCCCCCTGGCCGCATCCTGAGACTCCATGCTGGCGAACTATAACCCCCGGCCTGACAGCGCTGCTGGCTGCTTACAGTGTCCATGGTAAGCAGTGGGGGCCTGGTCCCTGGAGGGAGTTATTTGGTGGGGTTTCTGGCTGCACACTCTCCTGCCTGTCTGTCCCTACCCCCTGGTGCCTCTGTCCCTACCCCCCTGGTGCCTCTGTCCCTACCCCCCTGGTGCCTCTGTCCCTACCCCCCTGGTGCCTCTGTCCCTACCCCCTGGTGCCTCTGTCCCTACCACCTGGTGCCTCTGTCCCTACCCCCTGGTGCCTCCGTCCCTTCCCCCTGCTGTCTCCGTCCCTACCCCCTGGTGCCTCCGTCCCTACCCCCTGGTGCCTCCGTCCCTACCCCCTGGTGCCTCTGTCCCTACTCCTTGCTACCTTTGTCCCTACCCCCTGGTGCCTCTCTCTGTCCCTACCCCCTGGTGCCTCTCTCTGTCCCTACCCCCTTGTGCCTCTGTCCCTACTCCTTGCTCTCTCTGTCCCTATACCCTGGTGCCTATCTCTGTCCCTGCTACCTCTGTCCCTTCTCCCTGCTACCTCTGTCGCTACTCCCTAGTACCATATAAAACGTGTATAACATGCTCTACCTGGCGCAATGTGTATAGAACACTAACTGGTGCAATGTGTGTAACGTGTTCTACCTGGTGCAGTGTGTATAACGTGTTCTACCTGGCGCAATGTATATAATGTGCTCTACCTGGCGCAATCTGTATAATGTGCTCTACCTGGCGCAGTGTGTGTAACGTGCTCTACCTGGCGCATTGTGTATAACGTGCTCTACCTGGCGCATTGTGTATAACGTGCTCTACCTGGCGCATTATGTAGAACGTGCTCTAACTGGTGCAGTGTGTATAACGTGTTGTAACTGGCGCATTGTGTATAACGTGCTCTACCTGGCGCATTGTGTATAACGTGCTCTACCTGGCGCATTGTGTAGAACGTGCTCTAACTGGTGCAGTGTGTATAACGTGTTGTAACTGGCACAATCTGTATAACGTGTTCTACCTGGCTCTGTCTGTATAATGTGTTCTACCTGGCGCAGTGTGTGTAACGTGCTCTACCTGGCGCAGCGTGTGTAACGTGCTCTACCTGGCGCAATGTGTATAGGGTGTTCTAACTGGCGCAATGTGTGTAACGTGCTCTACCTGGTGCAATGTGTATATAACGTGCTCTACCTGTGTGGTGTAATGTGAATTGGTACTGTTATGTGGCCATGCTCTTTCCCCATGAAGCCACACCCCTAAATTTCCTTGGTTTGAAATGTGGCAGGGGGACCACCAATTTACTTTCTGCCAAAGGGCACTGAAATGTCTAGTTACAGCTCTGGGGCAGAGTGTCCTGTTGGCTACACAGCCAAGCAGCATTGTCACCCCCTCCTCCCCCTCGCAATACTTTTGTAGTGTCCAAATCAAGTCTGTTTTTATATTTGAATAATTAATAAGATTAATATGAACCTTCATTCCGATGGGACCCAGAAAAGGACAGATAGGACCCCAATTTTTAAAAGTGAGGGGTCCGTGGGACCCACTTTTCCTTGGGCTCAGCGCGATCACTGACACTTCTTTTTTATTTTTTTTCAAAAGGAGAACCACACTCCTTATCTGGAGCACGCGTGCCTTAGGTGCATGTAAATATAGCTATTACTGTTCCCATATTATGGTGCTCCCCCTTTCATTTTCTTCTGGATCCGCCCCTGCCCCCAGTAGTAGCGGTGCTTATGCATAATGCCCCCAGTATTAGCCCTGCTTATGCATAATGCCCCCAGTGGTAGCGCCGCTTATGCATAATGCCCCCAGTGGTAGCGCGCTAATGTATACTGCCCCCAGTGGTAGTGCGCTTATGTATACTGCCCCCAGTGGTAGTCTGCTTATGCATAATGCCCCCAGTAGTAGCACCGCTTATGCATAATGCCCCCAGTAGTAGCGGTGCTTATGTATAATGCCCCCAGTAGTAGTAGCAGCGCTTATGTATAATGCCCCCAGTAGTAGTGCGCTTATGCATAATGCCCCCAGTAGTAGCAGGGCTTATGCATAATGCCCCCAGTAGTAGTGGCGCTTATGCATAATGCCACCAGTAGTAGCGGCGCTTATGCATAATGCCCCCAGTAGTAACTGCGCTTATGCATAATGCCCCCAGTAGTAGCGCCGCTTATGCATAATGCCCCCAGTGGTAGTGCACTTATGTATACTGCCCCCAGTGGTAGTGCGCCTTTGTATACTGCCCCCAGTGGTAGTGCGCTTATGTATACTGCCACCAGTAGTAGTGTGCTTATGTATAATGCCCCCAGTAGTAGCGGCGCTTGTGTATAATGCCCCCAGTAGTAGCGGCGCTTATGCATAATGCCCCCAGTAGTAGTGGAGCTTATGTATAATGCCCCCAGTAGTAGTGCGCTTATGCATAATGCCCCCAGTAGCGGCGCTTATGCATAATGCCCCCAGTAGTAGCGGCGCTTATGCATAATGCCCCCAGTAGTAGTGCGCATATGTATAATGCCCCCAGTAGTAGCGGCGCTTATGCATAATGCCCCCAGTAGTAGTGACACTTATGTAAAATGCCCCCAGTAGTAGTGGCGCTTATGTGTAATGCCCCCAGTAGTAGCACGCTTATGTATACTGCCCCCAGTAGTAGCGCGCTTATGTATAATGCCCCCAGTGGTAGCGTGCTTATGCATAATGCCCCCAGTAGTAGCGGCGCTTATGCATAATGCCCCCAGTATTAGCGCTGCTTATGCATAATGCCCCCAGTATTAGCGCTGCTTATGCATAATGCCCCCAGTGGTAGCGCCGCTTATGCATAATGCCCCCAGTGGTAGCGCGCTAATGTATACTGCCCCCAGTGGTAGTGCGCTTATGCATAATGCCCCCAGTAGTAGCACCGCTTATGCATAATGCCCCCAGTAGTAGCGGCGCTTATGCATAATGCCCAGTAGTAGTGGCGCTAATGTATAATGCCCCCAGTAGTAGTGCGCTTATGCATAATGCCCCCAGTAGTAGCGGCGCTTATGCATAATGCCCCCAGTAGTAGCGGCGCTTATGCATAATGCCCCCAGTAGTAGCGGCGCTTATGCATAATGCCCCCAGTAGTAACGGCGCTTATGCATAATGCCCCCAGTAGTAGCGCCACTTATGCATAATGCCCCCAGTAGTAGCGCCACTTATGCATAATGTCCCCAGTAGTAGCGCCGCTTATGCATAATGCCCCCAGTGGTAGTGCCGCTTATGTATACTGACCCCAGTGGTAGTGCGCTTATGTATACTGCCCCCAGTGGTAGTGCGCTTATGTATACTGCCACCAGTGGTAGTGCGCTTATGTATAATGCCCCCAGTAGTAGTGCGCTTATGCATAATGCCCCCAGTAGTAGTGCGCATATGTATAATGCCCCCAGTAGTAGCGGCGCTTATGCATAATGCCCCCAGTAGTAGTGGCGCTTATGTATAATGCCCCCAGTAGTAGCGGCGCTTATGCATAATGCCCCCAGTAATAGCGGCGCTTATGCATAATGCCCCCAGTAGTAGCGGCGCTTATGCATAATGCCCCCAGTAATAGCGGCGCTTATGCATAATGCCCCCAGTGGTAGTGCGCTTATGCATAATGCCACCAGTAGTAGTGCGCTTATGCATAATGCCCCCAGTAGTAGTGCGCTTATGCATAATGCCACCAGTAGTAGCGCCGCTTATGCATAATGCTTCCAGTAGTAGCGGCACTTATGCATAATGCCCCCAGTAGTAGCACCGCTTATGCATAATGCCCCCAGTAGTAGCGGCACTTATGCATAATGCCCCCAGTAGTAGCGGCGCTTATGCATAATGCCCCCAGTAGTAGTGAGCTTATGCATAATGCCCCCAGTAGTAGTGAGCTTATGCATAATGTCACCAGTAGTAGCGGCGCTTATGTCTAATGCCCCCAGTAGTAGTGAGTTTATGCACAATGCCCCCAGTAGTAGCAGCGCTTATGTATAATGCACCCAGTAGTAGCGGCGCTTATGCATAATGCCACCAGTAGTAGTGGCGCTTATGTATAATGCACCCAGTAGTAGTGCGCTTATGCATAATGCCCGCAAAAGTGCCACTACAGGTAATAGCCAAACACACACACATATACACACACACATACACAGTACGGGTGGTCTTCTGTATGCCGACTGACGGGATCCCGGCGCACAGTATACCGGCGCCGGCATACCGACAGCCGGCATACCGACACTTATTCTCCCTCGTGGACGCTTATGTATACTGCCCCCAGTAGTAGCGCGCTTATGTATAATGCCCCCAGTGGTAGCGTGCTTATGCATAATGCCCCCAGTAGTAGCAACGCTTATGCATAATGCCCCCAGTATTAGCGCTGCTTATGCATAATGCCCCCAGTGGTAGCGCAGTGGTAGTGCGCTTATGTATGCTGCCACCAGTAGTAGTGCGCTTATGTATAATGCCCCCAGTAGTAGTGCGCTTATGCATAATGCCCCCAGTAGTAGTGCGCATATGTATAATGCCCCCAGTAGTAGCGGCGCTTATGCATAATGGCCCCAGTAGTAGTGGCGCTTATGTATAATGCCCCCAGTAGTAGCGGCGCTTATGCATAATGCCCCCAGTAATAGCGGCGCTTATGCATAATGCCCCCAGTAGTAGCGGCGCTTATGCGTAATGCCCCCAGTAATAGCGGCGCTTATGCATAATGCCCCCAGTGGTAGTGCGCTTATGCATAATGCCACCAGTAGTAGTGCGCTTATGCATAATGCCCCCAGTAGTAGTGCGCTTATGCATAATGCCACCAGTAGTAGCGCCGCTTATGCATAATGCCCCCAGTAGTAGCGGCACTTATGCATAATGCCCCCAGTAGTAGCGCCGCTTATGCATAATGCCCCCAGTAGTAGCGGCACTTATGCATAATGCCCCCAGTAGTAGCGCCGCTTACGCATAATACCCCCAGTAGTAGCGGCGCTTATGCATAATGCCCCCAGTAGTAGCGGCGCTTATGCATAATGCCCCCAGTAGTAGTGAGCTTATGCATAATGCCCCCAGTAGTAGTGAGCTTATGCATAATGCCACCAGTAGTAGCGGCGCTTATGTCTAATGCCCCCAGTAGTAGTGAGTTTATGCATAATGCCCCCAGTAGTAGCAGCGCTTATGTATAATGCACCCAGTAGTAGTGCGCTTATGCATAATGCCACCAGTAGTAGCGGCGCTTATGTATAATGCACCCAGTAGTAGTGCGCTTATGCATAATGCCCGCAAAAGTGCCTCTACAGGTAATAGCCAAACACACACACATATACATACACACACACATACACAGTACGGGTGGTCTTCTGTATGCCGACTGACGGGATCCCGGCGCACAGTATACCGATGCCGGCATACCGATAGCCGGCATACCGACACTTATTCTCCCTCGTGGGGGTCCACGACCCCCCTGGAGGGAGAACAAAATAGTGTTGCGCGCGTAGCGCGCCACCGTGCCCGTAGCATGGCGAGCGCAGCGAGCCCGCAAGGGGCTCATTTGCGCTCGCCACACTGTCGGTATGCTGGTCGCCGGGAGCCCGACCGTCGGCATATCGTAGTGAACCCCACAGTACAGTAGTCTGACTGGCAGGATCTGTAGCAACCTGGGCCCATTTAGCTTTACCCCTTTGTCCAGTTTAACTTCGCCCAGTTTAGCTACGCCTCCTTTCCGCCCTGGACAGACACTGAAGATGATGCTGTCAGGGGGGTAAGTGTAGATTCAAGCTGCCGGCGCCGCTGCCTGCCAAACTGTGACAGGCACAGCAGCCGGCAGCAGCAGCAGGGGGGACAGGATGTCGCAGCAGCGGGGATGCAGAGCAGGGAGAGCGTCTCTCCAGCCTGGCGCCTACCTGCTCTGCATCCCTTTGCTGAGCGGGTAGTGCCGGGCCTGCCCACGGGCTTCAAACGCCATTTAGAAATGGCATTAGCTGCCGGGCCAAGCTCAGAAATGCTTTGCATTCTGGAGCTTGGTGAGTTTCGTAGTTTGCCAACTGCCGTAGAAACTTCTGGCGGCTGCTTTTGTGATCACAATAGGAGGAATGCAGCAGATATCTCCAATATCCATTGCAGTTCCTAATACATACATTCAGGTGATGTTTAATATTTATGGGCAGCCTCCAAAACCAACTGTTTTCAGAGATTAAATATTCTTCATAATAAACTTTTTATATTTTAGCATAAACGAAAAAATTTTTTATGTATTCATTGACTGAGTCTCCGTTCTTTATTGCATGCTAATTTCACAGGGTCCGCAAGTTATTACTGATATGACTGTTACTCTACTGTCCTGCTGGTGCTGCTGACCTGCTATATAGCAGCTAGACATATATTTGATATACAGCACTCTTGGGGAGATGTATCAAGCCTTGGAGAGAGAGAAAAGCACCCAATCATCTTCTGCCACTTATCCAGTACAGTACATGAAATGATACCTGTAGTTAGGGGATGCGGTTATGTGACCGGCAGTCAGGAGACCGCCGGTCACAATACCGACGCCGGAATCCCAAACAATGAATATTCCACCAGTCAGCGTGCAGACCAACAGGAACCATTCCCACTCATGGGTGTGTCCACGACACCCATAGAGTGGGAATAGAGCCACCGTGCCCAGCAGGGAACTGCGTTGCGCTCGCCCCCCGCCGGCCATCTAAGAGTCGGGTTCTCAGCATTGGTATTGTGACCGACGGTCTCCTGACCCAACCCGTAGGTAGAAGCATCATTTGCTTTGGACAAATACCCAACTTTGGGGGTCATTCCGAGTTGTTCGCTCGCAAGCTGCTTTTAGCAGCTTTGCACACGCTAAGCCGCCGCCTACTGGGAGTGAATCTTAGCATAGTAAAATTGCGAACGAAAGATTAGCAGAATTGCGAATAGACACTTCTTAGCAGTTTCTGAGTAGCTCCAGACTTACTTGGCATCTGCGATCAGTTCAGTGCTTGTCGTTCCTGGTTTGACGTCACAAACACACCCAGCGTTCGCCCAGACTCTCCTCCGTTTCTCCAGCCACTCCCACGTTTTTCCCAGAAACGGTAGCGTTTTTTCGCACACACCCATAAAACGGCCAGTTTCCGCCCAGAAACACCCACTTCCTGTCAATCACACTACGATCACCAGAACGAAGAAAAAACCTCGTAATGCCATGAGTAAAATACCTAACTGCATAGCAAATTTACTTGGCGCAGTCGCACTGTGGACATTGCGCATGCGCATTAGTGACTAATCACTCCGTTGCGGGGAAAAAATAACGAGCGAACAACTCGGAATGACCCCCTTTATCTCTCTCATGGCTTGATACATCTGCCGGAAAATATCATGTCTCCCTTTCACTTACTTAACAAGTTAAATTGATTATTGACATTGGTGATCATTCCGAGTTGATCGCACATAGCAACTTTTTGCTGCTCGTGCGATCAACTTGACGACGCCTCTGGGGGAGTATATTTTAGCATAGCAAGGCTGCAATCACTTGTGCAGCCCTGCTATGCTAAAAAAGTTTCCTGCAAAACAAGACCTGGGTCAGACCTACTTACCCTGTGCGACGGATCCAGCGACGAAGGTCCCGGGATTGACGTCAGACATCCGCCCTCCATACACCTGGATCTGCCTGCGTTCGCCTCACCATGCCTTGAAAACAGTGCAGTTGACGCCCCGAAACACCTCCCGCCTGTCAATCTTCATGCGATCGCCGCTGTAATCTCTTTCTGCATTGGCGGTGGCGCTGCCCGGCGACCACCATCACCGGGCAATGACGCGCGTGCGCATTGGGCACCACGCAGCTGCAGTCCCGACCCATTCGCACCACAGCGAAGTACCGCTAGGGATGAGCGGGTTCGGTTCCTCGGAATCCGAACCCGCCCGAACTTCATGTTTTTTTACACGGGTCCGAGCGACTCGGATCTTCCCGCCTTGCTCGGTTAACCCGAGCGCGCCCGAACGTCATCATCCCGCTGTCGGATTCTCGCGAGGCTCGGATTCTATCGCGAGACTCGGATTCTATATAAGGAGCCGCGCGTCGCCGCCATTTTCACACGTGCATTGAGATTCATAGGGAGAGGACGTGGCTGGCGTCCTCTCCGTTTAGAGAAGAGAGTGAGACAGTAGAGAGAGACACAGTAGTAGTAATTTTGGGGAGCATTATTAGGAGGAGTACTACTATACTACTACTACTTGCTGAAGTGATATAGATTAGATAGTGTGACTGACTGTATTAATTATCTGACTTGTGTGTGCGTCGCCGCCATTTTCACACGTGCATTGAGATTCATAGGGAGAGGACGTGGCTGGCGTCCTCTCCGTTTAGAGAAGAGAGTGAGACAGTAGAGAGAGACACAGTAGTAGTAATTTTGGGGAGCATTATTAGGAGTACTACTATACTACTACTACTTGCTGAAGTGATATAGATTAGATAGTGTGACTGTATTAATTATCTGACTTGTGGGGGAGACACTGACAGTGGGGAGCAGTTAGAGTCTGAGAGCAGGACTCAGGAGTACATATAACGTACAGTGCACACTTTTGCTGCCAGAGTCAGTGCCACACTGCCATTGTGACCACACTGACCACCAGACCAGTATAATATATTTTGTGATTGTCTGCTTAGGAGTACTACTTGCAAGTTGCTGATAGTGTGACCAGTGACCTGACCACCAGTTTAATAATCAATCACCACCAGTTTAATATATATATATATATATATATATATATATAATTGTATATAATATATATATATATATAATATTGTATACCACCTCCCCGTGGTTTTTTTTTTTTTCATTCTTCTTTATACATACTACTATAGTAGCTTACTGTAGCAGTCTGCGGTGCTGCTAAGCGGAAAGTGTCTGTCCAGCAGGTCCGTCATCAGTCATTACATAATAAATATACATACCTGTCCGGCTGCAGTACTAGTGATATTATATTGATTTCATCTCATTATCATCCAGTCTATATTAGCAGCAGACACAGTACGTTAGTCCACGGCTGTAGCTACCTCTGTGTCGGCACTCGGCAGTCCATCCATAATTGTATACCACCTCCCCGTGGTTTTTTTTTTTTCTTTCTTCTTTGTACATACTACTATAGTATAGTAGCTTACTGTAGCAGTCTGCGGTGCTGCTGAGCTGACAGTGTCCAGCAGGTCCGTCATCAGTCATTACATAATAAATATACATACCTGTCCGGCTGCAGTACTAGTGATATTATATTGATTTCATCTCATTATCATCCAGTCTATATTAGCAGCAGACACAGTACGTTAGTCCACGGCTGTAGCTACCTCTGTGTCGGCACTCGGCAGTCCATCCATAATTGTATACCACCTCCCCGTGGTTTTTTTTTTTTCTTTCTTCTTTGTACATACTACTATAGTATAGTAGCTTACTGTAGCAGTCTGCGGTGCTGCTGAGCTGACAGTGTCTGTCCAGCAGGTCCGTCATCAGTCATTACATAATAAATATACATACCTGTCCGGCTGCAGTACTAGTGATATTATATTGATTTCATCTCATTATCATCCAGTCTATATTAGCAGCAGACACAGTACGGTAGTCCACGGCTGTAGCTACCTCTGTGTCGGCACTCGGCAGTCCATCCATAATTGTATACCACCTCCCCGTAGTTTTTTTTTCTTCTTTCTTCTTTGTACATACTACTATAGTATAGTAGCTTACTGTAGCAGTCTGCGATGCTGCTGAGCTGACAGTGTCCAGCAGGTCCGTCATCAGTCATTACATAATAAATATACATACCTGTCCGGCTGCAGTACTAGTGATATTATATTGATTTCATCTCATTATCATCCAGTCTATATTAGCAGCAGACACAGTACGGTAGTCCACGGCTGTAGCTACCTCTGTGTCGGCACTCGGCAGTCCATCCATAAGTTTACTGGTATCCATCCATCTCCATTGTTTACCTGAGGTGCCTTTTAGTTGTGCCTATTAAAATATGGAGAACAAAAATGTTGAGGTTCCAAAATTAGGGAAAGATCAAGATCCACTTCCACCTCGTGCTGAAGCTGCTGCCACTAGTCATGGCCGAGACGATGAAATGCCAGCAACATCGTCTGCCAAGGCCGATGCCCAATGTCATAGTACAGAGCATGTAAAATCCAAAACACCAAATATCAGTAAAAAAAGGACTCCAAAACCTAAAATAAAATTGTCGGAGGAGAAGCGTAAACTTGGCAATATGCCATTTACCACACGGAGTGGCAAGGAACGGCTGAGGCCCTGGCCTATGTTCATGGCTAGTGGTTCAGCTTCACATGAGGATGGAAGCACTCAGCCTCTCGCTAGAAAACTGAAAAGACTGAAGCTGGCAAAAGCACCGCAAAGAACTGTGCGTTATTCGAAATCCCAAATCCACAAGGAGAGTCCAATTGTGTCGGTTGCGATGCCTGACCTTCCCAACACTGGACGTGAAGAGCATGCGCCTTCCACCATTTGCACGCCCCCTGCAAGTGCTGGAAGGAGCACCCGCAGTCCAGTTCCTGATAGTCAAACTGAAGATGTCAGTGTTGAAGTACACCAGGATGAGGATATGGGTGTTGCTGGCGCTGGGGAGGAAATTGACAAGGAGGATTCTGATGGTGAGGTGGTTTGTTTAAGTCAGGCACCCGGGGAGACACCTGTTGTCCGTGGGAGGAATAGGGCCGTTGACATGCCTGGTGAAAATACCAAAAAAATCAGCTCTTCGGTGTGGAAGTATTTCACCAGAAATGCCGACAACATTTGTCAAGCCGTGTGTTGCCTTTGTCAAGCTGTAATAAGTAGGGGTAAGGACGTTAACCACCTCGGAACATCCTCCCTTATACGTCACCTGCAGCGCATTCATAATAAGTCAGTGACAAGTTCAAAAACTTTGGGCGACAGCGGAAGCAGTCCACTGACCAGTAAATCCCTTCCTCTTGTAACCAAGCTCACGCAAACCACCCCACCAACTCCCTCAGTGTCAATTTCCTCCTTCCCCAGGAATGCCAATAGTCCTGCATGCCATGTCACTGGCAATTCTGACGAGTCCTCTCCTGCCTGGGATTCCTCCGATGCATCCTTGCGTGTAACGCCTACTGCTGCTGGCGCTGCTGTTGTTGCTGCTGGGAGTCGATGGTCATCCCAGAGGGGAAGTCGTAAGCCCACTTTTACTACTTCCACCAAGCAATTGACTGTCCAACAGTCCTTTGCGAGGAAGATGAAATATCACAGCAGTCATCCTGTTGCAAAGCGGATAACTGAGGCCTTGACAACTATGTTGGTGTTAGACGTGCGTCCGGTATCCGCCGTTAGTTCACAGGGAACTAGACAATTTATTGAGGTAGTGTGCCCCCGTTACCAAATACCATCTAGGTTCCACTTCTCTAGGCAGGCGATACCGAGAATGTACACGGACGTCAGAAAAAGACTCACCAGTGTCCTAAAAAATGCAGTTGTACCCAATGTCCACTTAACCACGGACATGTGGACAAGTGGAGCAGGGCAGGGTCAGGACTATATGACTGTGACAGCCCACTGGGTAGATGTATGGACTCCCGCCGCAAGAACAGCAGCGGCGGCACCAGTAGCAGCATCTCGCAAACGCCAACTCTTTCCTAGGCAGGCTACGCTTTGTATCACCGGTTTCCAGAATACGCACACAGCTGAAAACCTCTTACGGCAACTGAGGAAGATCATCGCGGAATGGCTTACCCCAATTGGACTCTCCTGTGGATTTGTGGCATCGGACAACGCCAGCAATATTGTGTGTGCATTAAATATGGGCAAATTCCAGCACGTCCCATGTTTTGCACATACCTTGAATTTGGTGGTGCAGAATTTTTTAAAAAACGAGAGGGGCGTGCAAGAGATGCTGTCGGTGGCCAGAAGAATTGCGGGACACTTTCGGCGTACAGGCACCACGTACAGAAAACTGGAGCACCACAAAAGACGCCTGAACCTGCCCTGCCATCATCTGAAGCAAGAAGTGGTAACGAGGTGGAATTCAACCCTCTATATGCTTCAGAGGTTGGAGGAGCAGCAAAAGGCCATTCAAGCCTATACAATTGAGCACGATATAGGAGGTGGAATGTACCTGTCTCAAGCGCAGTGGAGAATGATTTCAACGTTGTGCAAGGTTCTGCAACCTTTTGAACTTGCCACACGTGAAGTCAGTTCAGACACTGCCAGCCTGAGTCAGGTCATTCCCCTCATCAGGCTTTTGCAGAAGAAGCTGGAGGCATTGAAGGAGGAGCTAAAAGGGAGCGATTCCGCTAGGCATGTGGGACTTGTGGATGCAGCCCTTAATTCGCTTAACAAGGATTCACGGGTGGTCAATCTGTTGAAATCAGAGCACTACATTTTGGCCACCGTGCTCGATCCTAGATTTAAAACCTACCTTGGATCTCTCTTTCCGGCAGACACAAGTCTGCTGGGGTTCAAAGACCTGCTGGTGACAAAATTGTCAAGTCAAGCGGAACGCGACCTGTCAACATCTCCTCCTTCACATTCTCCCGCAACTGGGGGTGCGAGGAAAAGGCTCAGAATTCCGAGCCCACCCGCTGGCGGTGATGCAGGGCAGTCTGGAGCGACTGCTGATGCTGACATCTGGTCCGGACTGAAGGACCTGACAACGATTACGGACATGTCGTCTACTGTCACTGCATATGATTCTGTCACCATTGAAAGAATGGTGGAGGATTATATGAGTGACCGCATCCAAGTAGGCACGTCAGACAGTCCGTACTTATACTGGCAGGAAAAAGAGGCAATTTGGAGGCCCTTGCACAAACTGGCTTTATTCTACCTAAGTTGCCCTCCCACAAGTGTGTACTCCGAAAGAGTGTTTAGTGCCGCCGCTCACCTTGTCAGCAATCTGCGTACGAGGTTACTTCCAGAAAATGTGGAGAAGATGATGTTCATTAAAATGAATTATAATCAATTCCTCCGTGGAGACATTGACCAGCAGCAATTGCCTCCACAAAGTACACAGGGAGCTGAGATGGTGGATTCCAGTGGGGACGAATTGATAATCTGTGAGGAGCGGGATGTACACGGTGATATATCGGAGGATGATGATGAGGTGGACATCTTGCCTCTAGAGCCAGTTTGTGCAAGGAGAGATTAATTGCTTCTTTTTCGGTGGGGGTCCAAACCAACCCGTAATTTCAGTCACAGTCGTGTGGCAGACCCTGTCACTGAAATGATGGGTTGGTTAAAGTGTGCATGTCCTGTTTATACAACATAAGGGTGGGTGGGAGGGCCCAAGGACAATTCCATCTTGCACCTCTTTTTTCTTTCATTTTTAGTTGCGTCATGTGCTGTTTGGGGAGTGTTTTTTGGAAGGGACATCCTGCGTGACACTGCAGTGCCACTCCTAGATGGGCCAGGTGTTTGTGTCGGCCACTAGGGTCGCTTAGCTTACTCACACAGCTACCTCATTGCGCCTCTTTTTTTCTTTGCGTCATGTGCTGTTTGGGGAGGGTTTTTTGGAAGGGACATCCTGCGTGACACTGCAGTGCCACTCCTAGATGGGCCAGGTGTTTGTGTCGGCCACTAGGGTCGCTTAGCTTACTCACACAGCTACCTCATTGCGCCTCTTTTTTTCTTTGCGTCATGTGCTGTTTGGGGAGGGTTTTTTGGAAGGGACATCCTGCGTGACACTGCAGTGCCACTCCTAGATGGGCCAGGTGTTTGTGTCGGCCACTAGGGTCGCTTAGCTTACTCACACAGCTACCTCATTGCGCCTCTTTTTTTCTTTGCGTCATGTGCTGTTTGGGGAGGTTTTTTTGGAAGGGACATCCTGCGTGACACTGCAGTGCCACTCCTAGATGGGCCAGGTGTTTGTGTCGGCCACTGGGGTCGCTTAGCTTAGTCATCCAGCGACCTCGGTGCAAATTTTAGGACTAAAAATAATATTGTGAGGTGTGAGGTATTCAGAATAGACTGAAAATGAGTGTAAAATATGGTTTTTGAGGTTAATAATACTTTGGGATCAAAATGACCCCCAAATTCTATGATTTAAGCTGTTTTTTAGGGTTTTTTGAAAAAAACACCCGAATCCAAAACACACCCGAATCCGACAAAAAAAATTCGGTGAGGTTTTGCCAAAACGCGTTCGAACCCAAAACACGGCCGCGGAACCGAACCCAAAACCAAAACACAAAACCCGAAAAATTTCAAGTGCACATCCCTAAGTACCGCTGCATGCGAATGGGTCGGAATGACCCCAAATGTCTTTGTCTTGGAAACAGGGTAAGAAATTCACAGTATAAGATAATGTTAAAAAGGATTTCCATCTTCCGATAACTTTCTAATGGTTTGTCAATACCCTCCTGGTACATTTACTTTGGTTTATCATTCACGTTTCTTCTATGCCAGACAGGGGCGGATTGGGAACTAAAAGTGGCCCTGGAAAAAATAAGATTTTACTCACCGGTAAATCTATTTCTCGTAGTCCGTAGTGGATGCTGGGAACTCCGTAAGGACCATGGGGAATAGACGGGCTCCGCAGGAGACTGGGCACTCTAAAAGAAAGATTAGGTACTATCTGGTGTGTACTGGCTCCTCCCACTATGACCCTCCTCCAGACCTCAGTTAGGATACTGTGCCCGGAAGAGCTGACACAATAAGGAAGGATTTTGAATCCCGGGTAAGACTCATACCAGCCACACCAATCACACCGTATAACTCGTGATACTACACCCATTTAACAGTATGAAATATAACTGAGCCTCTCAACAGATGGCTCAACAATAACCCTTAGTTAGGCAATAACTACATACAAGTATTGCAGACAATCCGCACTTGGGATGGGCGCCCAGCATCCACTACAGACTACGAGAAATAGATTTACCGGTGAGTAAAATCTTATTTTCTCTGACGTCCTAGTGGATGCTGGGAACTCCGTAAGGACCATGGGGATTATACCAAAGCTCCCAAACGGGCGGGAGAGTGCGGATGACTCTGCAGCACCGAATGAGAGAACTCCAGGTCCTCCTCAGCCAGGGTATCAATTTTGTAGAATTTAGCAAACGTGTTTGCCCCTGACCAAGTTGCAGCTCGGCAAAATTGTAAAGCCGAGACCCCTCGGGCAGCAGCCCAAGATGAGCCCACTTTCCTCGTGGAATGGGCTTTTACTGATTTAGGATGCGGCAATCCAGCCGCAGAATGCTTCAGCTGAATTGTGCTACAAATTCAGCGAGCAATAGTCTGCTTAGAAGCAGGAGCACCTATTTTGTTGGGTGCCTACAGGATAAAAAGTGAGTCAGTTTTCCTGACTCCAGCCGTCCTGGAAATATAAATTTTTAAGGCCCTGACTACGTCCAGTAACTTGGAATCTTCCAAGTCCCTAGTAGCTGCAGGCACTACAATAGGTTGGTTCAAGTGAAAAGCTGATACCACCTTAGGGAGAAAAAAAGAATTTACTTACCGATAATTCTATTTCTCATAGTCCGTAGTAGATGCTGGGAACTCCGAAAGGACCATGGGGAATAGCGGCTCCGCAGGAGACTGGGCACAAAAGTAAAAGCTTTAGGACTACCTGGTGTGCACTGGCTCCTCCCCCTATGACCCTCCTCCAAGCCTCAGTTAGGATACTGTGCCCGGACGAGCGTACACAATAAGGAAGGATTTTGAATCCCGGGTAAGACTCATACCAGCCACACCAATCACACCGTACAACTTGTGATCTGAACCCAGTTAACAGCATGATAACAGAGGAGCCTCTGAAAAGATGGCTCACAACAATAATAACCCGATTTTTGTAACAATAACTATGTACAAGTATTGCAGACAATCCGCACTTGGGATGGGCGCCCAGCATGCACTACGGACTATGAGAAATAGAATTATCGGTAAGTAAATTCTTATTTTCTCTGACGTCCTAGTGGATGCTGGGAACTCCGAAAGGACCATGGGGATTATACCAAAGCTCCCAAACGGGCGGGAGAGTGCGGATGACTCTGCAGCACCGAATGAGAGAACTCCAGGTCCTCCTCAGCCAGGGTATCAAATTTGTAGAATTTAGCAAACGTGTTTGCCCCTGACCAAGTAGCTGCTCTGCAAAGTTGTAAAGCCGAGACCCCTCGGGCAGCCGCCCAAGATGAGCCCACTTTCCTTGTGGAATGGGCTTTTACAGATTTTGGCTGTGGCAGGCCTGCCACAGAATGTGCAAGCTGAATTGTACTACAAATCCAACGAGCAATAGTCTGCTTAGAAGCAGGAGCACCCAGCTTGTTGGGTGCATACAGGATAAACAGCGAGTCAGATTTTCTGACTCCAGCCGTCCTGGAAACATATATTTTCAGGGCCCTGACTACGTCCAGCAACTTGGAGTCCTCCAAGTCCCTAGTAGCCGCAGGTACCACAATAGGCTGGTTTAAGTGAAACGCTGAAACCACCTTAGGGAGAAATTGAGGACGAGTCCTCAATTCTGCCCTGTCCGTATGAAAAATTAGGTAAGGGCTTTTATAGGATAAAGCCGCCAATTCTGAGACACGCCTGGCTGAAGCCAGGGCTAACAGCATTACCACTTTCCATGTGAGATATTTTAAGTCCACAGTGGTGAGTGGTTCAAACCAATGTGATTTTAGGAACCCCAAAACTACATTGAGATCCCAAGGTGCCACTGGAGGCACAAAAGGAGGCTGTATATGCAGTACCCCCTTGACAAACGTCTGAACTTCAGGAACTGAAGCTAGTTCTTTCTGGAAGAAAATCGACAGGGCCGAAATTTGAACCTTAATGGACCCTAATTTTAAGCCCATAGACAGTCCTGTTTGCAGGAAATGCAGGAAACGACCCTGTTGAAATTCCTCTGTAGGGGCCTTCCTGGCCTCACACCACGCAACATATTTACGCCAAATACGGTGATAATGTTGCACAGTTACATCCTTCCTGGCTTTGATCAGGGTAGGGATGACTTCATCCGGAATGCCTTTTTCCTTCAGGATCCGGCGTTCAACCGCCATGCCGTCAAACGCAGCCGCGGTAAGTCTTGGAACAGACAGGGTCCCTGCTGGAGCAGGTCCTTTCTTAGAGGTAGAGGCCACGGGTCCTCCGTGAGCATCTCTTGAAGTTCCGGGTACCAAGTCCTTCTTGGCCAATCCGGAGCCACGAATATAGTCTTTACTCCTCTCCTTCTTATGATTCTCAGTACCTTGGGTATGAGAGGCAGAGGAGGGAACACATACACTGACTGGTACACCCACGGTGTTACCAGAGCGTCCACAGCTATTGCCTGAGGGTCCCTTGACCTGGCGCAATATCTGTCTAGTTTTTTGTTGAGGCGGGACGCCATCATGTCCACCTTTGGTTTTTCCCAACGGTTCACAATCATGTGGAAGACTTCTGGGTGAAGTCCCCACTCCCCCGGATGGAGGTCGTGTCTGCTGAGGAAGTCTGCTTCCCAGTTGTCCACTCCCGGAATGAACACTGCTGACAGCGCTATCACATGATTTTCCGCCCAGCGAAGAATCCTTGCAACTTCCGTCATTGCCCTCCTGCTTCTTGTGCCGCCCTGTCTGTTTACGTAGGCGACTGCCGTGATGTTGTCCGACTGGATCAACACCGGCTGACCCTGAAGCAGAGGCCTTGCTTGACTTAGGGCATTGTAAATGGCCCTTAGTTCCAGGATATTTATGTGAAATGACGTTTCCATGCTTGACCACAAGCCCTGGAAATTTCTTCCCTGTGTGACTGCTCCCCAGCCTCTCAGGCTGGCATCCGTGGTCACCAGGACCCAGTCCTGAATGCCGAATCTGCGGCCCTCTAGAAGATGAGCACTCTGCAACCACCACAGGAGAGACACCCTTGTCCTTGGAGACAGGGTTATCCGCTGATGCATCTGAAGATGCGATCCGGACCATTTGTCCAGCAGATCCCACTGAAAAGTTCTTGCGTGGAATCTGCCGAATGGAATCGCTTCGTAAGAAGCCACCATTTTTCCCAGGACCCTTGTGCATTGATGCACTGACACTTGGCCTGGTTTTAGGAGGTTCCTGACTAGCTCGGATAACTCCCTGGCTTTCTCCTCCGGGAGAAACACCTTTTTCTGGACTGTGTCCAGAATCATCCCTAGGAACAGCAGACGTGTCGTCGGAATCAGCTGCGATTTTGGAATATTTAGAATCCACCCGTGCTGTCGTAGTACTACTTGAGATAGTGCTACTCCGACCTCTAACTGTTCCCTGGACCTTGCCCTTATCAGGAGATCGTCCAAGTAAGGGATAATTAAGACGCCTTTTCTTCGAAGAAGAATCATCATTTCGGCCATTACCTTGGTAAAGACCCGGGGTGCCGTGGACAATCCAAACGGCAGCGTCTGAAACTGATAGTGACAGTTCTGTACCACAAACCTGAGGTACCCTTGGTGAGAAGGGCAAATTGGGACATGGAGGTAAGCATCCTTGATGTCCAGAGACACCATATAGTCCCCTTCTTCCAGGTTCGCTATCACTGCTCTGAGTGACTCCATCTTGAATTTGAACCTTTGTATGTAAGTGTTCAAGGATTTCAGATTTAAAATAGGTCTCACCGAGCCGTCCGGCTTCGGTACCACAAACAGCGTGGAATAATACCCCTTTCCCTGTTGTAGGAGGGGTACCTTGATTATCACCTGCTGGGAATACAGCTTGTGAATGGCTTCCAATACCGCCTCCCTGTCGGAGGGAGACGTTGGTAAAGCAGACTTCAGGAACCGGCGAGGGGGAGACGTCTCGAATTCCAATTTGTAGCCCTGAGATACTACCTGCAGGATCCAGGGGTCCACGTGCGAGTGAGCCCACTGCACGCTGAAATTCTTGAGACGGGCCCCCACCGTGCCTGAGTCCGCTTGTAAGGCCCCAGCGTCATGCTGAGGACTTGGCAGAAGCGGGGGAGGGCTTCTGTTCCTGGGAAGAGGCTGCCTGCTGCAGTCTTTTTCCCCTTCCTCTGCCCCGGGGCAGATATGAGTGGCCTTTTGCCCGCTTGCCCTTATGGGGACGAAAGGACTGAGCCTGAAAAGACGGTGTCTTTTTCTGCTGAGAGGTGACCTGGGGTAAAAAGGTGGATTTCCCAGCCGTTGCCGTGGCCACCAGGTCCGATAGACCGACCCCAAATAACTCCTCCCCTTTATACGGCAATACTTCCATATGCCGTTTGGAATCCGCATCACCTGACCACTGTCGTGTCCATAACCCTCTTCTGGCAGAAATGGACAGCGCACTTACTCTTGATGCCAGAGTGCAAATATCCCTCTGTGCATCTCGCATATATAGAAATGCATCCTTTAAATGCTCTATAGTCAATAATATACTGTCCCTGTCCAGGGTATCAATATTTTCAGTCAGGGAATCCGACCAAGCCACCCCAGCACTGCACATCCAGGCTGAGGCGATTGCTGGTCGCAGTATAATACCAGTATGTGTGTATATACTTTTTAGGATATTTTCCAGCTTCCTATCAGCTGGTTCCTTGAGGGCGGCCGTATCAGGAGACGGTAACGCCACTTGTTTTGATAAGCGTGTGAGCGCCTTATCTACCCTAGGGGGTGTTTCCCAATGCGCCCTAACCTCTGGCGGGAAAGGGTATAATGCCAATAATTTTTTAGAAATTAGCAGTTTTTTATCGGGGGAAACCCACGCTTCATCACACACCTCATTTAATTCATCTGATTCAGGAAAAACTACGGGTAGTTTTTTCACACCCCACATAATACCCTTTTTTGTGGTACTTGTAGTATCAGAAATGTTCAAAACCTCCTTCATTGCCGTGATCATGTAACGTGTGGCCCTACTGGAAAATACGTTTGTTTCCTCACCGTCGACACTGGAGTCAGTGTCCGTGTCTGGTTCTGTGTCGACCATCTGAGGTAACTGGCGCTTTAGAGCCCCTGACGGTGTTTGAGACGCCTGTACAGGTAATAACTGATTTTCTGGCTGTCTCATGTCGTCAACAGTCTTTTGTAAAGTGCTGACGCTATTACGTAATTCCTTCCATACGACCATCCAGTCAGGTGTCGACTCCCTAGGGGGTGACATCACTATTACAGGCAATTGCTCCGCCTCCATACCATTTTCCTCCTCATACATGTCGACACAACGTACCGACACACAGCACACACACAGGGAATGCTCTGATAGAGGACAGGACCCCACTAGCCCTTTGGGGAGACAGAGGGAGAGTTTGCCAGCACACACCAGAGCGCTATATATATACAGGGATAACCTTATATAAGTGTTTTTCCCTTATATAGCTGCTGTATCGATTAATCTGCCAAATTAGTGCCCCCACTCTCTTGTTTTACCCTGTTTCTGTAGTGCAGGACTGCAGGGGAGAGTCAGGGAGCCTTCCCTCCAACGGAGCTGTGAGGAAAAATGGCGCTTGTGTGCTGAGGAGATAGGCTCCGCCCCCTTCTCGGCGGCCTTTCTCCCGCTTTTTTAAGGAAAAACTGGCAGGGGTTAAATGCATCCATATAGCCCAGGAGCTATATGTGATGTATTTTTTGCCATCTAAGGTGTTTTTATTGCGTCTCAGGGCGCCCCCCCCCCCCAGCGCCCTGCACCCTCAGTGACCGGAGTGTGAAGTGTGCTGAGAGCAATGGCGCACAGCTGCGGTGCTGTGCGCTACCTTATTGAAGACAGGACGTCTTCTGCCGCCGATTTCCCGGACCTCTTCAGTCTTCTGGCTCTGTAAGGGGGCCGGCGGCGCGGCTCTGGTACCCATCCATGGCTGGGCCTGTGATCGTCCCTCTGGAGCTAATGTCCAGTAGCCTAAGAAGCCCAATCCACTCTGCACGCAGGTGAGTTCGCTTCTCTCCCCTTAGTCCCTCGATGCAGTGAGCCTGTTGCCAGCAGGTCTCACTGAAAATAAAAAACCTAAAACTAAACTTTTCACTAAGAAGCTCAGGAGAGCCCCTAGTGTGCACCCTTCTCGTTCGGGCACAAAAATCTAACTGAGGCTTGGAGGAGGGTCATAAGGGGAGGAGACAGTGCACACCAGGTAGTCCTAAAGCTTTTAGTTTTGTGCCCAGTCTCCTGCGGAGCCGCTATTCCCCATGGTCCTTTCGGAGTTCCCAGCATCCACTAGGACGTCAGAGAAACTGGGGACGAGTCCTCAATTCTGCCCTATCCATATGGAAAATCAGATAAGGGCTTTTACATGACAAAGCCGCCAATTCTGACACACGCCTGGCCGAAGCCAAGGCCAATAACATGACCACTTTCCACGTGAGATATTTCAAATCCACAGTTTTAAGTGGCTCAAACCAATGTGATTTTAAGAAACTCAACACCACGTTGAGATCCCAAGGTGCCACAGGAGGCACAAAAGGGGGCTGAATATGTAGCACTCCCTTTACAAATGTCTGAACTCCAGGCAGTGAAGCCAGTTCTTTCTGTAAGAAAATCGACAGAGCCGAAATCTGGACCTTAATGGAACCCAATTTTAGGCCCATAGTCACCCCTGACTGTAGGAAGTGCAGAAAACGACCCAGCTGAAATTCCTCTGTTGGGGCCTTCTTGGCCTCACACCACGCAACATATTTTCGCCAAATACGTTGATAATGGTTTGCGGTTACTTCTTTCCTGGCTTATATCAGCGTAGGAATGACTTCTTCCGGAATGCCCTTTTCCTTTAGGATCCGGAATTCAACCGCCATGCCGTCAAACGCAGCCACGGTAAGTCTTGGAACAGACAGGGCCCCTGCTGTAGCAGATCCTGTCTGAGCGGTAGAGGCCATGGGTCCTCTGATATCATTTCTTTAAGTTCTGAGTACCAAGCTCTTCTTGGCCCATCCGGAACCACGAGTATCGTTCTTACTCCTCGTTTTCTTATTATTCTCAGTACCTTTGGTATGAGAGGCAGAGGAGGGAATACATAAACCGACTGGTACACCCACGGTGTCACTAGAGCGTCCACAGCTATTGCCTGAGGGTCCCTTGACCTGGCGCAATATCTAGTTTTTTGTTTAGGCGAGACGCCATCATGTCCACCTGTGGCCTTTCCCAACGGTTTACCAACAGTTGGAAGACTTCTGGATGAAGTCCCCACTCTCCCGGGTGTAGGTCGTGTCTGCTGAGGAAGTCTGCTTCCCAGTTGTCCACTCCCGGAATGAACACTGCTGACAGTGCTAAGACGTGATTTTCCGCCCATCGGAGAATCCTTGTGGCTTCTGCCATCGCCATCCTGCTTCTTGTGCCGCCCTGTCGGTTTACATGGGCGACTGCCGTGATGTTGTCTGATTGGATCAGTACCGGCTGGTTTTGAAGCAGAGGCCTTGCCAGACTTAGGGCATTGTAAATGGCCCTCAGTTCCAGAATATTTATGTGTAGGGACGACTCCTGACTTGACCAAAGTCCTTGGAAATTTCTTCCCTGTGTGACTGCCCCCCAGCCTCGAAGGCTGGCATCCGTGGTTACCAGGACCCAGTCCTGTATGCCGAATCTGCGGCCCTCTTGAAGATGAGCACTCTGCAGCCACCACAGTAGAGATACCCTGGTCCTTGGAGACAGGGTTATCAGCCGATGCATCTGAAGATGCGATCCCGACCACTTGTCCAAGAGGTCCCACTGAAAGGTTCTTGCATGGAACTTGCCGAATGGAATTTTGCTTCGTAAGAAGCTACCATTTTTCCCAGGACTCGTGTGCAGTGATGCACCGATACCTGTTTTGGTTTCAGGAGGTCTCTGACTAGAGATGACAGCTCCTTGGCTTTCTCCTGCGGGAGAAACACTTTTTTCTGTTCTGTGTCCAGAACCATCCCCAGGAACAGTAGGCGTGTGGTAGGAACCAGCTGTGACTTTGGAATGTATAGAATCCATCCGTGCTGTTGTAGCACTTCCCGAGATAGTGCTACTCCGACCAACAACTGCTCCTTGGACCTCGCCTTTATAAGGAGATCGTCCAAGTACGGGATAATTAAAACTCCCTTTTTTCGAAGGAGTATTATCATTTCTGCCATTACCTTGGTAAAAACCCTCGGTGCCGTGGATAGTCCAAACGGCAGTGTTTGGAATTGGTAATGGCAATCCTGTACCACAAATCTGAGGTACTCCTGGTGAGGATGGTAAATGGGGACATGTAGGTAAGCATCCTTGATGTCCAGGGATACCATGTAATCCCCCTCCTCCAGGCTTGCAATAACCGCCCTGAGCGATTCCATCTTGAACTTGAATTTTTTTATGTATGTGTTCAAGGATTTCAAATTTAAAATGGGTCTCACCGAACCGTCCGGTTTCGGTACCACAAACAGTGTGGAATAGTAACCCCGTCCTTGTTGAAGTAGGGGCACCTTGACTATCACCTGCTGGGAATACAGCTTGTGAATTGCCTCTAGCACAGCCTCCCTGCCTGAGGGAGTTGTCGGCAAGGCAGATTTGAGGAAACGGCGGGGGGGAGACGTCTCGAATTCCAGCTTGTACCCCTGAGATACTACTTGAAGGATCCAGGGATCCACCTGTGAGCGAGCCCACTGATCGCTGAAATTTTTGAGGCGGCCCCCCCACCGTACCTGGCTACGCCTGTGGAGCCCCTGCGTCATGCGGTGGACTCAGAGGAAGCGGGGGAAGAATTTTGATTCTGGGAACTGGCTGACTGGTGCAGCTTTTTCCCTCTTCCCTCATCTCTGTGCAGAAAGGAAGCGCCTTTGACCTGCTTGCTTTTCTGAAGCCGAAAGGACTGTACCTGTTCTTAGGCTGTGAGGAAACCTGAGGTAAAAAAATTTCTTCCCAGTTGTTGCTGTGGATACGAGGTCCCAGAGACCATCCCCAAACAATTCCTCACCCTTATATAAGGCTCTATGTGCCTTTTAAAGTCAGCATCACCTGTCCAGTGTCAGGTCTCTAATACCCTCCTGACAGAATGGACATTGCATTAATTCTGGATGCCAGCCGGCAAAATATCCCTCTGTGCATCCCTCATATATAAGACGACGTCTTATGTTCGCAAAATAGTATCCCTGTTTGACAGGGTTACAGACCACGCTGCAGCAGCACTATCTGCAGGTCTCAGTCTAGTACCTGAGTGTGTAAATACAGACTTCAGGATAGCCTCCTGCTTTTTATCAGCAGGTACCTTCAAAGTGGCCGTATCCTAAGACGGCAGTGCCACCTTTTTTTACAAACGTGTGAGCGCCTTATCCACCCTAGGGGGATATCTCCCAGCGTAACTTATCCTCTGGCGGGAAAGGGTACGCCATCAGTAACTTTTTAGAAATCACCAGTTTCTTATCGGGGGAACCCACGCTTTTTCACACTTCATTCACTCATTTGATGGGGGAACAAAACACTGCCTGCTTTTTCTCCCCACACATAAAACCCTTTTTTAGTGGTACTTGGGTTAATGTCAGAAATGTGTAACACATTTTTTATTGCCGGGATCATGTAACGGATGTTCCTAGTGGATTGTGTATATGTCTCAACCTCGTCGACACTGGAGTCAGACTCCGTGTCGACATCTGTGTCTGCCATCTGAGGGAGCTGCGTTTTTGAGCCCCTGATGGCCTTTGAGACGCCTGGGCAGGCGCGGGCTGAGAAGCCGGCTGTCCCATAGCTGTTACGTCATCCAGCCTTTTATGTAAGGAGTTGACACTGTCGGTTTATACCTTCCACCTATCCATCCATTCTGGTGTCGGCCCCACAGGGGGCGACATCACATTTATCGGCATCTGCTCTGCCATCACATAAGCCTCCTCATCAAATGTGTCGACACAGCCGTACCGACACACCGCACACACACACACAGGGAATGCTCTGACTGAGGACAGGACCCCACACAGCCCTTTGGGGAGACAGAGAGAGAGTATGCCAGCACACACCAGAGCGCTATATAATTTTGGGATTAACACTATATTGAGTGAATTTTTCCCAATAGCTGCTTGTATATACAATATTGCGCCTAAATTTTGTGCCCCCCCTCTCTTTTTAACCCTTTGAGCCTGAAAACTACAGGGGAGAGCCTGGGGAGCTGTCTTCCAGCTGCACTGTGAAGAGAAAATGGCGCCAGTGTGCTGAGGGAGAAGCCCCGCCCCTTTTTCAACTGACTTTCTCCCGCTTTTTCTGGAATACTGGCAGGGGTAATTTTACATCTATATAGCCTCTAGGACTATATATGATGTAGATTTGCCAGCCAAGGTGTCATATATTGCCCTCAGGGCGCCCCCCCCCCAGCGCCCTGCACCCTCAGTGACCGGAGTGTGAAGTGTGCATGAGGAGCAATGGCGCACAGCTGCAGTGCTGTGCGCTACCTTGGTGAAGACTGATGTCTTCTGCCGCCGATTTTCCGGACCTCTTCTTGCTTCTGGCTCTGTAAGGGGGACGGCGGCGCGGCTCCGGGAACGAACACCAAGGCCAGTTCCATGCGGTCGATCCCTCTGGAGCTAATGGTGTCCAGTAGCCTAAGAAGCCCAAGCTAGCTGCAAGCAGGTAGGTTCGCTTCTTCTCCCCTTAGTCCCTCGATGCAGTGAGCCTGTTGCCAGCAGGTCTCACTGTAAAATAAAAAACCTAAAATAAACTTTCTTTCTAGGAGCTCAGGAGAGCCCCTAGTGTGCATCCAGCTCGGCCGGGCACAGAAATCTAACTGAGGTCTGGAGGAGGGTCATAGTGGGAGGAGCCAGTGCACACCAGATAGTACCTAATCTTTCTTTTAGAGTGCCCAGTCTCCTGCGGAGCCCGTCTATTCCCCATGGTCCTTACGGAGTTCCCAGCATCCACTAGGACGTCAGAGAAATATGAAAAGTGGCCTTGTGTAGGTTGGAGTAAATAAGAATTTACTTACCGATAATTCTATTTCTCTGAGTCCGTAGTGGATGCTGGGGTTCCTGAAAGGACCATGGGGAATAGCGGCTCCGCAGGAGACAGGGCACAAAAGTAAAGCTTTCCGATCAGGTGGTGTGCACTGGCTCCTCCCCCTATGACCCTCCTCCAAGCCAGTTAGGTACTGTGCCCGGACGAGCGTACACAATAAGGGAGGAATTTTGAATCCCGGGTAAGACTCATACCAGCCACACCAATCACACCGTACAACTTGTGATCTAAACCCAGTTAACAGTATGATAACAGCGGAGCCTCTGAAAAGATGGCTCACAACAATAATAACCCGATTTTTGTAACTATGTACAAGTATTGCAGATAATCCGCACTTGGGATGGGCGCCCAGCATCCACTACGGACTCAGAGAAATAGAATTATCGGTAAGTAAATTCTTATTTTCTCTATCGTCCTAGTGGATGCTGGGGTTCCTGAAAGGACCATGGGGATTATACCAAAGCTCCCAAACGGGCGGGAGAGTGCGGATGACTCTGCAGCACCGAATGAGAGAACTCCAGGTCCTCCTTAGCCAGGGTATCAAATTTGTAGGATTTTACAAACGTGTTTGCCCCTGACTAAATAACCGCTCGGCAAAGTTGTAAAGCCGAGACCCCTCGGGCAGCCGCCCAAGATGAGCCCACCTTCCTTGTGGAATGGGCATTTACATATTTTGGCTGTGGCAGGCCTGCCACAGAATGTGCAAGCTGAATTGTATTACACATCCAACTAGCAATAGTCTGCTTAAAAGCAAGAGCACCCAGTTTGTTGGGTGCATACAGGATAACAGCAAGTCAGTTTTCCTGACTCCAGCCGTCCTGGAACCTATATTTTCAGGGCCCTGACAACATCTAGCAACTTGGAGTCCTCCAAGTCCCTAGTAGGTGCAAGGCACCACAATAAGCTGGTTCAGGTGAAACACTGACACCACCTTAGGGAGAGAACTGGGGACGAGTCCGCAGCTCTGCCCTGTCCGAATGGACAAACAAATATGGGCTTTTTTGAGAAAAAAAACACCAATTTGACACTCGCCTGGTCCAGGCCAGGGCCAAGAACATGGTCACTTTTCATGCGAGATGCTTCAAATCCACAGATTTGACTGGTTTTAAACCAATGTGATTTGAAGAATCCCAGAACTACGTTGAGATCCCACAGTGCCACTGGAGGCACAAAAGAGGGTTGTATATGCAATACTCCCTTGACAAAGTTCTGGACTTCAGGAACTGAAGCCAATTCTTTCTGGAAGAAAATTGACAGGGCCGAAATTTGAACCTTAATGGACCCCAATTTGAGGCCCATAGACACTCCTGTTTGCAGGAAATGCAGGAATCGACCGAGTTGAAATTTCTTTGTGGGGCCTTCCTGGCCTCACACCACGCAACATATTTTCGCCACATGTGGTGATAATGTTGTGCGGTCACCTCCTTTCTGGCTTTGACCAGGGTAGGAATGACCTCTTCCGGAATGCCTTTTTCCCTTAGGATCCGGCGTTCCACCGCCATGCCAACAAACGCAGCTGCGGTAAGTCTTGGAACAGACATGGTACTTGCTGAAGCAAGTCCCTTCTTAGCGGCAGAGGCCATAAGACCTCTGTAAACATCTCTTGAAGTTCCGGGTACCAAGTCCTTCTTGGCCAATCCGGAGCCATGAGTATAGTTCTTACTCCTCTACGTCTTATAATTCTCAGCACCTTAGGTATGAGAAGCAGAGGAGGGAACACATACACCGACTGGTACACCCACGGTGTTACCAGAACGTCCACAGCTATTGCCTGAGGGTCTCTTGACCTGGCGCAATACCTGTCCCGTTTTTTGTTCAGACGGGACGCCATCATGTCCACCTTTGGTATTTCCCAACGGTTTACAATCATGTGGAAAAAACTTCCCGATGAAGTTTCCACTCTCCCGGGTGGAGGTCGTGCCTGCTGAGGAAGTCTGCTTCCCAGTTTCCATTCCCGGGATGAAACACTGCTGACAGTGCTATCACATGATTTTCCGCCCAGCGAAAAGTCCTTGCAGTTTTTGCCATTGCCCTCCTGCTTCTTGTGTCGCCCTGTCTGTTTACGTGGGCGACTGCCGTGATGTTTTTCCCACTGGATCAATACCGGCTGACCTTGAAGCAGAGGTCTTGCTAAGCTTAGAGCATTATAAATTTACCCTTAGCTCCAGTATATTTATGTGGAGAAAAGTCTCCAGACTTGATCACACTCCCTGGAAATTTTTTCCTTGTGTGACTGCTCCCCAGCCTCTCGGGCTGGGCTCCGTGGTCACCAGCATCCAATCCTGAATGCCGAATCTGCGGCCCTCTAGAAGATGAGCACTCTATAACCACCACAGGAGAGACACCCTTGTCCTTGGATATAGGGTTATCCGCTGATGCATCTGAAGATGCGATCCGGACCATTTGTCCAGCAGATCCCACTGAAAAGTTCTTGCGTGAAATCTGCCGAATGGAATTGCTTCGTAGGAAGCCACCATTTTCTACCAGGACCCTTGTGCAATGATGCACTGTTTTTAGGAGGTTCCTGACTAGCTCGGATAACTCCCTGGCTTTCTCTTTCGGGAGAAACACCTTTTTCTGGACTGTGTCCAGAATCATCCCTAGGCACAGCAGACGTGTCGTCGGGATCAGCTGCGATTTTGGAATATTTAGAATCCACCCGTGCTGTTGTAGCAGTATCCGAGATAGTGCTACTCCTACCTCCAACTGCTCCCTGGACTATGCCCTTATCAGGAGATCGTCCAAGTAAGGGATAATTAAGACGCCTTTTCTTCGAAGAAGAATCATCATTTCGGCCATTACCTTAGTAAAGACCCGGGGTGCCGTGGACAATCCAAACGGCAGCGTCTGAAACTGATAGTGACAGTTCTGCACCACGAACCTGAGGTACCCTTAGTGAGAAGGGCAAATTTGGGACATAGAGGTAAGCATCCCTGATGTCCCGGGACACTATATAGTCCCCTTCTTCCTGTTCGTTATCACTGCTCTGAGTGACTCCATCTTGATTTGAACCTTTGTAAGTGTTCAAAAATTTTTTAGATTTAGAATAAGTCTCACCTAGCCTTCTGGCTTCAGTACCACAATATAGTGTGGAATAATACCCCTTTTCTTGTAGTAGGAGGGGTAATTTAATTATCACCTGCTGGGAATACAGCTTGTGAATTTTTTCCCATACTGCCTCCTTGTCGGAGGGAGACCTTGGTAAAGCAGACTTCAGGAGCCTGCGAAGGGGAAACGTCTCGACATTCCAATCTGTAGCCCTGGGATACTACTTGTAGGATCCAGGGGTCCTGTACGGTCTCAGCGCCATGCTGAGAACTTGTCAGAAGCGGTGGAACGCTTCTGTTCCTGGGAATGGGCTGCCTGCTGCAGTCTTCTTCCCTTTCCTCTATCCCTGGGCAGATATGATCTTATAGGGACGAAAGGACTGAGGCTGAAAAGACGGTGTCTTTTTCTGCAGAGATGTGACTTAGGGTAAAAACGGTGGATTTTCCAGCAGTTGCCGTGGCCACCAGGTCCGATGGACCGACCCCAAATAACTCCTCTTCCTTTATACGGCAATACACCTTTGTGCCGTTTGGAATCTGCATCACCTGACCCCTGTCGTGTCCATAACATCTTCTGGCAGTTATGGACATCGCATTTACTCTTGATGCCAGAGTGCAAATATCCCTCTGTGCATCTCGCATATATAGAAATGCATCCTTTAAATGCTCTATAGTCAATAAAATACTGTCCCTGTCAAGGGTATCAATATTTTTAGTCAGGGAATCCGACCAAGCCACCCCAGCTCTGCACATCCAGGCTGAGGCGATCGCTGGTCGCAGTATAACACCAGTATGTGTGTATATACTTTTTATGATATTTTCCAGCCTCCTGTCAGCTGGTCCTTGAGGACGGCCCTATCTATAGACGGTACCGCCACTTGTTTTGATAAGCGTGTGAGCGCCTTATCCACCCTAAGGGGTGTTTCCCAACGCGCCCTAACTTCTGGCGGGAAAGGGTATACCGCCCATAATTTTCTATCGGGGGGAACCCACGCATCATCACACACTTTATTTAATTTATCTGATTCAGGAAAAACTATGGTAGTTTTTTCACATCCCACATAATACCCTCTTTTGTGGTACTTGTAGTATCAGAAATATGTAACACCTCCTTCATTGCCTTTAACGTGTGGCCCTAATAAGGAATACGTTTGTTTATTCACCGTCGACACTGGATTCAGTGTCCCTGTCTGTGTCTGTGTCGACCGACTAAAGTAAACGGGCGTTTTAAAACCCCTGACGGTGTTTTTGAGACGTCTGGACCGGTACTAATTGTTTGTCGGCCGTCTCATGTCGTCAACCGACCTTGCAGCGTGTTGACATTATCACGTAATTCCCTAAATAAGCCATCCATTCCGGTGTCGACTCCCTAGAGAGTGACATCACCATTACAGGCAATTGCTCCGCCTCCTCACCAACATCGTCCTCCTACATGTCGACACACACGTACCGACACACAGCACACACACAGGGAATGCTCTGATAGAGGACAGGACCCACTAGCCCTTTGGAGAGACAGAGGGAGAGTTTGCCAGCACACACCAAAAACGCTATAATTATATAGGGACAACCTTATATAAGTGTTTTCCCTTATAGCATCTTTTTTATATATTTCTAACGCCAAATTAGTGCCCCCCCTCTCTGTTTTAACCCTGTTTCTGTAGTGCAGTGCAGGGGAGAGCCTGGGAGCCTTCCCTCCAGCCTTTCTGTGAGGGAAAATGGCGCTGTGTGCTGAGGAGATAGGCCCCGCCCCTTTTTCGGCGGCCTCGTCTCCCGCTCTTAACGGATTCTGGCAGGGGTTAAATATCTCCATATAGCCTCCGGAGGCTATATGTGAGGTATTTTTAGCCAAAATAGGTTTTCATTTGCCTCCCAGGGCGCCCCCCTCCCAGCGCCCTGCACCCTCAGTGACTGCCGTGTGAAGTGTGCTGAGAGGAAAATGGCGCACAGCTGCAGTGCTGTGCGCTACCTTTAGAAGACTGAGGAGTCTTCTGCCGCCGATTCTGGACCTCTTCTTATTTCAGCATCTGCAAGGGGGCCGGCGGCAAGGCTCCGGTGACCATCCAGGCTGTACCTGTGATCGTCCCTCTGGAGCTGATGTCCAGTAGCCAAGAAGCCAATCCATCCTGCACGCAGGTGAGTTCACTTCTTCTCCCCTAAGTCCCTCGTTGCAGTGATCCTGTTGCCAGCAGGACTCACTGTAAAATAAAAAACCTAAGCTAAACTTTTCTAAGCAGCTCTTTAGGAGAGCCACCTAGATTGCACCCTTCTCGGCCGGGCACAAAAATCTAACTGGCTTGGAGGAGGGTCATAGGGGGAGGAGCCAGTGCACACCACCTGATCGGAAAGCTTTACTTTTGTGCCCTGTCTCCTGCGGAGCCGCTATTCCCCATGGTCCTTTCAGGAACCCCAGCATCCACTAGGACGATAGAGAAATATAGCTATAAGTGGGGCCCAACACAAATTGGGTGTTAGCAAATTGTTAGCATTAGCCACAATGGTGGTAAGCAAGGCCAATGCAGCATGGTAGGCAGTCACAGTAGGTGGAGATCACAGTCAGCACACCAGGGTGACAAGTACACACATTAAATCAGGGATGGGGAACCTTTGGCACTCCAGCTGTTGTTGAACTACACATCCCAGCATGCCCTGCTACAGTTTTGCTATTTGGCCATGCTAAAACTGGCAGCAGGGCATGCTGGGATGTATAGTTCAACAACAGCTAGAGCGCCAAAAGTTCCCCATCACTGCATTAAATGATTGCTACTATTTAATCCAATAGCAGGGAATTACAAAGATTAGTAATGACTTGGTAAAAGAAAAGGTCCTGGCTGCTGGACAGGGATGTGCAGTCAGGGGAGGCAGTGCCTCCCCTGTCATTCATTAGTGGTATTAATATTCTGTGTCATAAGTATCTGCTTTGTATTATACTGAAAAATTATACATTAAAAAATAAGAATTTACTTACCGATAATTCTATTTCTCGGAGTCCGTAGTGGATGCTGGGGTTCCTGAAAGGACCATGGGGAATAGCGGCTCCGCAGGAGACAGGGCACAAAAAGTAAAGCTTTCCGATCAGGTGGTGTGCACTGGCTCCTCCCCCCATGACCCTCCTCCAGACTCCAGTTAGGTACTGTGCCCGGACGAGCGTACACAATAAGGGAGGAATTTTGAATCCCGGGTAAGACTCATACCAGCCACACCAATCACACTGTACAACCTGTGATCTGAACCCAGTTAACAGTATGATAACAGCGGAGCCTCTGAAAAGATGGCTCACAACAACAATAACCCGATTTAGTTAGCAATAACTATGTACAAGTATTGCAGATAATCCGCACTTGGGATGGGCGCCCAGCATCCACTACGGACTCCGAGAAATAGAATTATCGGTAAGTAAATTCTTATTTTCTCTATCGTCCTTGTGGATGCTGGGGTTCCTGAAAGGACCATGGGGATTATACCAAAGCTCCCAAACGGGCGGGAGAGTGCGGATGACTCTGCAGCACCGAATGAGAGAACTCCAGGTCCTCTTTTGCCAGGGTATCAAATTTGTAGAATTTTACAAACGTGTTCTCCCCCGACCACGTAGCTGCTCGGCAAAGTTGTAATGCCGAGACCCCTCGGGCAGCCGCCCAAGATGAGCCCACCTTCCTTGTGGAATGGGCCTTAACAGATTTAGACTGTGGCAGGCCTGCCACAGAATGTGCAAGTTGAATTGTGCTACCAATCCCACGAGCAATCGACTGCTTAGAAGCAGAAGCACCCAGCATTGTTGGGTGCATACAGGATAAACAGCAAGTCAGATTTCCTGACTCCAGCCAACCTGGAAACTATATTTTCAGGGCCCTGATAACATCCAGCAACTTGGAGTCCTCCAAGTCCCTAGTAGCCGCAGGTACCACAATAAGCTGGTTCAGGTGAAACGCTGACACCACCTTAAGGAGAAACTGGGGACGAGTCCGCAGCTTTGCTCTGTCCGAATGGACAATCAGATATGGCTTTGTGAGATAAAGCCGCCAATTCTGACACTCGCCTGGCCGAGGCCAGGACCAACAGCATGGTCATTTTCCATGTGAGATATATCAAATCCACAGATTTGAGTTGTTTAAACCAATGTGATTTTTTAGGAATCCCAAAACTACGTTGAGATCGCCCAGTGCCACTGGAGACATCAAAGGGGCTGTATATGCAGTACTCCCTTAACAACTTCTGGACTTCAGGAACTGAAGCCAATTTCTTTCTGGAAGAAAATCAACAGGCCGAAATTTGAACCTTAATGGACCCAATTTGAGACCCATAGACACTCCTGTTTGCAGGAAATGTAGAAATTAACCTAGTTGAAATTCTTCCGTGGAGCCTTCCTGGACTCACACCCTGGCACATATTTTCACCTAAGTGGTGATAATGTTGTGCGGTCACCTCCTTCCTGGCTCTGACCAGGGTAGGGATGACCTCTTCCGGAATGCCTCTTTCCCTTAGGATCCGGCGTTCACCCGCCTTGGCGTCAACGCAGCTGCGGTAAGTCCCGGAACAGACACGGTTCTTGCCGAATCAAGACCCTTCTTAGTATCTCTTGAAGTTCCGGGAACCAAGTCCTTCTTGGCCAAACCGGAGCCACGAGTATAGTTCTTACTCCTCTCCTTCCTATCATTTTCAATACATTGGGTATGAAAAGCAGAGGATGGAACACATACACCGACTGGTACACCGACGGTGTTACCAGAGCGTCCCAGCTATTGCCTGAGTGTCTCTTGACCTGGCGCTTCAGGTGGGACGCCATCATAACCACCTTTGGTCTTTCCCAACGGTTTACAATCATGTGGAAACTTCCAGATTAAGTTTCCACTTTTCCGGGTGGAATTCATTTATGCTGAGGAAATCTTCCCAGTTGCCCACTCCCGGAATGAACACTGCTGACAGTGTTATCACATGATTTTCCGCCCAGCGAAGAATCCTTGCTGTCATTGCCCTCCTGCTTCTTGTGTCGCCCCGTCTGATAACGTGGGCGACCGCCATGATGATGTCCTACTGGATCAGCACCGGTTGACTTTGAAGCAGGAGTCTTCCTAGGCTCAGAGCATTGTAAATTGCCCTTAGCTCCAGTATATTCATGTGGAGAGAAGTCTCCAGACTTGACCACACTTCCTTGGAAATTTTTTCCCTGTGTGACTACTCCCCAGCCTCTCAGGCTGGTATCCGTGGTCCCCAGAACACAGTCCTGAATGCTGAGTGTGCTGCCCTCTAAAAGATGAGCACTCTGCAGCCCCCACAGAAGAGACACCCTTGTCCTTGGAGACAGGATTATCCGCTGATGCATCTGAAAATGCGATCCGGACCATTCGTCCAGCAAATCCCCTGAGATCTGCCGAATGGAATCGCTTCGTAAGAAGCCACCATTTTTCCCAGGACTCCTGTGCATTGATGCACTGATACTTGGCCTGGTTTTAGGAGGTTTCTGACTAGGTCGAATAACTCCTTGGCTTTTTCCTCCCGGAGGAACACCTTTTTCTGGACTATGCCCAGAATCATTCCTAGGAACAGCAGACGTATCGTCGGAAAACAGCTGCGATTCTTGGAATATTTAGAATCCAGTCGTGCTGTCGTAGAACTACTTTAGATAGTGCTCTTCCGACCTCCAACTGTTCTCTGGAACTTGCCCTTTTCAGGATATCGTCCAAGTAAGGGATAATTTAGATGCCTTTTTTCTTTGAAGAAACATCTTTTCGGCCATTACCTTGGTAAAAGGCCCGGGGTGCCGTGGATAATTCAAACGGCATCGTCTGAAACTGATATTGACAGTTCTGTACCACGAACCAGAGGTACCCTTGTTGAGAAGGGCAAATTTGGACATGGAGGTAATCCTTGATGTCCAGGGACACCATATAGTCCCCTTTTTTCCGGTTCGCTATCACTGCTCTGAGTGACTCCATCTCGATTTGAACCTTTTATGTAAGTGTTCAAAGATTTCAGTTTAGACTATGTCTCACCAAGCCGTCTGGCTTCAGTACCACAATATAGTGTGGAAAAATAATACCCTTTTCCTTGTTGTAGGAGGGGTACTTTGATTATCACCTGCTGGATATACAGCTTGTGAATTGTTTCCAATGCTGCCTCCCTGTCGGAGGGAGCCGTTGGTAAAGCAGACTTCAGAAACCTGCGAGGAGAAGATGTCTCGACTCTCCAATCTGTACCCCTGGGATAATACTTGTACTATCTAGGGGTCAACCTGCGAGTGATCCCACTGCGCGCTGAGACTCTTGAGACTACCCCCCCACCTTGAGTCCGCTTGCATGGCCCCAGCGTCATGCTGAGGACTTGGCAGACGCGGTGGAGGGCTTCTTTTCCTGGGAAGGGGCTGCCTGCTGCAGTCTACTTCCCTTACCTCTATGTCTGGGCAGATATGACTGGCCTTTTGCCTGCATGCCCTCATGGGAAAGGAAGGATTGAGGCTGAAAAGACGGTGTCTTTTTCAGCTGAGATGTAACTTGGGGTAAAAAGGTTGGATTTCCCAGCTGTTGCCGTGGTCCCCAGGTCCGATGGACCGACCCCAACTAACTCCTTCCCTTTATACGGCAATACTTCCATGTGCCGTATGGGATCTGTATCACCTGACCACTGTCGTGTCCATGACATCTTCTGGGTGATATGGACAACGTACTTATCTTGATGCCAGAGAGCAAATATCCCTCTGTGCATCTCACGTACATATATATAGAATGCATCCTATTAAATGCTCTATATGAATAAAATATTTTCAGTCAGGGAATCCGACCAAGCCAACCCAGCACTGCATCTCCAGGCTGATGGCGATCGCTGGTCGCAGTATAACCACCGTATGTGTGTATATACTTTTTAGGATATCTTTCCAGCTTCCTATCAGCTGGCTCCTTGAGGGCGGCCGTATCTGGAGACGGTAACGCCACTTGATAAGCGTGTGAGCGCCTTATCACCCTAAGGGGTGTTTCCCAACGCGCCCTAATTTCTGGCGGGAAAGGGTATAACGCCAATATTTGCTATCGGGGTAACCCCACGCATCATCACACACTTCATTTTATTTTATCTGATTCAGGAAAAACTACAGGTAGTTTTTTCACTCCCACATAATACCCTTTTTTGTGGTACTTGTAGTATCAGAAATATGCAACACCTCCTTCATTGCCCTTAACGTGTGGCCCTAATGAGAAATACGTTTGTTTATTCACCGTCGACACTGGATTCAGTGTCCGTGTCTGTGTCTGTGTCGACCGACTGAGGTAAATGGGCGTTTTTAACGCCCCTGACGGTGTTTCTGAGACGCCTGGACCGGTACTAATAGTTTGTCGGCCGTCTCACGTCGTCAACCGACCTTGCAGCGTGTTGACATTCTCACGTAATTCCCTAAATAAGCCATCCATTCCGGTGTCGACTCCCTAGAGAGTGACATCACCATTACAGGCAATTTCTCCGCCTCCTCACCAACATCGTCCTCATACATGTCGACACACACGTACCGACACACAGCACACACACCGGGAATGCTCTGACAGAGGACAGGACCCACACTAGCCCTTTGGGGAGACAGAGGGAGAGTTTGCCAGCACACACCAAAACGCTATAATTATATAGGGACAACCTTATATAAGTGTTTTCCCTTATAGCATCTTTATATATATCTCAATATCGCCAAAATCAGTGCCCCCCCTCTCTGTTTTAACCCTGTTTCTGTAGTGCAGTGCAGGGGAGAGCCTGGGAGCCTTCTCTCCAGGCTTTCTGTGAGAGAAAATGGCGCTGTGTGCTGAGGAGATAGGCCCCGCCCCTTTTTCGGCGGGCTCGTCTCCCGCTATTTAGTGAATCTTGGCAGGGGTTAAATATCTCCATATAGCCTCTGGGGGCTATATGTGAGGTATTTTTCGCCAAAAAAGGTTTTCATTTTGCCTCCCAGGGCGCCCCCCTCCCAGCGCCCTGCACCCTCAGTGACTGCCGTGTGAAGTGTGCTGAGAGGAAAATGGCGCACAGCTGCAGTGCTGTGCGCTACCTTTAGAAGACTGCAGGAGTCTTCAGCCGCCGATTCTGGACCTCTTCTTACTTCAGCATCTGCAAGGGGGCCGGCGGCGCGGCTCCGGTGACCATCCAGGCTGTACCTGTGATCGTCCCTCTGGAGCTGATGTCCAGTAGCCAAGAAGCCAATCCATCCTGCACGCAGGTGAGTTCACTCCTTCTCCCCTAAGTCCCTCGTTGCAGTGATCCTGTTGCCAGCAGGACTCACTGTAAAATAAAAAACCTAAGCTAAACTTTCTCTAAGCAGCTCTTTAGGAGAGCCACCTAGATTGCACCCTTCTCGGCCGGGCACAAAAATCTAACTGGAGTCTGGAGGAGGGTCATGGGGGGAGGAGCCAGTGCACACCACCTGATCGGAAAGCTTTACTTTTTGTGCCCTGTCTCCTGCGGAGCCGCTATTCCCCATGGTCCTTTCAGGAACCCCAGCATCCACAAGGACGATAGAGAAATAGGTTTGGAGTAGAGATGAGCGGGTTCGGTTCGTCGAGATCCGAACCCCCCCCCCCCGAACTTCACGTATTTTACACGGGTCCGAGGCAGCCTCGGATCTTCCCGCCTTGCTCGGTTTACCCGAACGAGGCCGAATGTCATCATCCTGCTATCGGATTCTCACGAGATTCGTATTCCATATAAAAAGCCGCGTCGCCGCCATTTTCACTCGTGCATTGGAGATTGAACGGAGAGGACGTGGCTACGTTCTCTCCCTGAAAAACTCCATATCTGTGCTCAGTGTGCTGCATTGTGGGGACCTCCAGTATATAATAGTACTACAGTACAGTAGGCCATTGTTGTATCTTGCAGACAGTATCCTGATCAGTGCTCAATATCTGCTGCATTATTGTGTGACCAAGTATCCTATATAGTAGTACAGTGCAGCATTTTGGTGACCACCAGTATAGTACAGTAGGCCATTGCTGTATCTTGCAGCTCCGTGTCACTTCTTGTATCCAATACCTGTGCTGCATTGTTGTGAGCAGTATATAGTAGTACAGTGCAGCATTGTGGTGACCAGTATACTACAGTACAATAGTCCAGTGCTGTTCCTCGCTGCTCAGTGTCAGTTCTCCGTAGTATCATCAGTGCTCGGTAAAATCAGTGCTCAGTATAATCAGTGATTGATCAGTATAATCAGTCCTCAGTATAATCAGTGATTGATCAGTATAATCAGTTCTCAGTATAATCAGTGCGCTGTTAGACGTGCGCCCGTTTTCCGCCATTAGTGCATTGGGATTTAGACAATTGATGAAGTTATTGTGTCCCCGGTACAAAATCCCATCTAGATTCCACTTCACTAGACAGGCGATAGCGAGATTTTACCAATTAATATCAGTGATTTCAAATTATTAATTACAGTGATCTTGCCAAATGATTCCAGTGATTTTGTCATTTTCTTCCAGTGATTTGGACCAATAATACCATTGATTAGAACGAATAATTCCTGTGATATTGAGGTGTTTGTGTCGCTTAGCTTAGCCATCCAGCGACCACAGTGCACCTCTTTTTCTCTTTTCTTTGCATCATGTGCTGTTTGGGGCCAATTTTTTTAAGTGCCATCCTGTCTGACACTTCCGTATATGTCCAGTGGTACTGCCATTTGATATAATTCCCGACATTACTGCCATTTAATTCCAGTGATTTTGTCATTTTCTTCCAGTGATTTGGACCAATAATACCATTGATTAGAACGAATAATTCCTGTGATTTTGTCATTTTCTTCCAGTGATTTGGACCAATAATACCATTGATTAGAACCAGAGGCGTAACTAGCACGGGGCGAGCAGGGCACGTGCCCTGGGCGCCGTGGCTGCCCCAACAGAGGGGGGCGCCACCGGCACCTGCATGGCCCGCTCGCCCCATGCGACAGGGATTCCACCGGCGCTACCCGCGGCGCTCTCCCTGTCTCCCCGGCTGCTGTGCCTGTCACACTGGACAGGCAGCGGCAGCCAGGAGCCTCAACTACTCCCCCCCCCCCCCCCTGCAAATTGTACAGTGCGCGATTGCGCATGCGTGGCCTCGGAAGTGCAGGTGAGCGGGCTAAACAGTTTAAAGCTGTTTATACTTTCCTGTCTGGAGAGGGGAGAGGGGAGGGGGGTGCGGGACAGTGTGTGTGTGTGTGTGTGTGTGTGTGTGGCACAGTGTGAGTGTGTGTTAATTGTGTGTGTGTGGGACAGTTTGAGTGTGTTAATTGTATGTGTGAGGGACAGTGTGCGTGTGTGTTAATTGTGTGTTTGTGGGACAGTGTGCGTGTGTGTTAATTGTGTGTGTGTGTGGCAGTGTGAGTGTGTGTTAATTGTCCCGGCGGTGATTGGCATCTGCAGTGTGCGCCCCCCCGTCCTCCTCCGCCGCTGACAGGAGCGGTGTTGTGCGGCTCTCCCCTTTCTCCGCTGGCTCCGTCCTCCCGCTGACAGGAGCGGCGGTGTGCGGCTCTCCCCCTCCTCCGCCGGCTCCGTCCTCCCGGCGTGGCCCTGCAGTGTGTGCGGCTCTTCCCAGCAGCAGCAGCAGGTTAGTCTCTCTCCCTCCCTCTCTCTCTCTCTCCTCCTGTGGATTACTTCGTTTGTAAGTATAATTTTCATTTTTACAGGTGCCCCTATTGGATTCTACTGGACAAGTGGACGTGACCAGCGTGGGATATAGGTAAGTATGTGTGAGTGTGTAAGTGTGTTTTAATACATTTTTACTGTCACGGTGTGTGAGTTGTGTTTTTATTTGGGTATTTTTTTCTGTTGTAGAACTACAGGTACCGTATGCTGGTACTTGAGGTTCTCCAAGTACCAGCAAGCGGGGGAGGCTTGCTGGGCCTTGTAGTTCCACAACAAAAACCAATATTCTTTTTTTTACTTACATGGCTATCAGCCTCCCATCCACCGCCCACGGATGGGGGGACAGCCTCGGGCTTCACCCCATGCCCTTGGGTGCCTGGAGGGGGGGGTGACCCCTTGATTTAAGGGGTCCCCACTCCTCCAGGGAACCCCGGTCAGTGGTGACTAGTTGGGGGGGTAATGCCACGGCCGCAGGGACCTACATAAATGTGTCCCCCGGCTGTGGCATTATGTCCCTGGCTAGTGGAGCCCGGTGCTGTTTTTAAAAATATGGGGGACCCCTACATCTTTTGTCCCCCGTATTTTTGGAACCAGGACCGGACTAAGAGCCCGCTGCTGGTTGTCTAAATACGGGGAACCCCTGACCAATTTTTTCCCAGTATTTAAACAACCAGGACCGGCTCAAAGAGCCCGAGGCTGGTTATACTTAGGAGGGGGGACCTCACGCATTTTTTTTTACATTTTTTTAACCCATTCAGACCCTTCTCCATTAAGTTAATGGAAGCCCTGGACAACAAAATTGCATTCATGTCCTCCTCCCACTCCCTTCCCAGTCCCAAACACTAATTATTATTTTTTTCTATAAAAATGTACAATATATCAAAAGTATGATGAGCAGGCAGGCAGCAGGCATTGGCGGCATCGGACTAAGATGCAAATTAATGGCGGAGGGCTGGGTCAGTTGATGGTGGGCGAGTTTGTAAGCCATTGGTGGTGGCAGCTGGCATCGGCACAGAGGCAGTGGCGGGCTTTGGCTCGGTGGCGGTAGGGGTCATCGGCAGGATTCGGTGGACATTATGGCTGTAGTGCCTCACCAGCCACTGACCTCACCGCACGCCACTGGTGTGTGGGACAGTGTGTGTGTGTGTTAATTGTGTGTGTGTGGGAGTGTGAGTGTGTGTTAATTGTGTGTATGTGGGACAGTGTGAGTGTGTGTAAATTTTTGCAGTCCAGTGTGTGTGTGGGGGATGGGAAAGTATGAGAATGTGTGTGTAGTCTAAGTGGGTGTGTGTGGGGTTTGGGGGTGGCCAGTCTGTGTGTGTGTAATCTACAGTGTGTGTGTGTGTGTGTGTGTGTGTGTGTGTGCAAGTAAGGGGGTGGGGCAGTCTGTGTGTGTGGGCGGGATGTACTAATGGCCATTTACCGAAGAGGGATATGTATTAAACCACGGGCACTGAGATGCCCTTCTCACACACCATCCAGCTGGGTGGGCGAGCCGGGCGGCTGGAAAGCCAGCAGCATGGGCAGCATGCCGGATATCAGCAGCCGAGGGTGCGGGCTGTAAGGCACGTGCGGAGCGGTGTGGAGCCCAAAGCCGGAGATCGGCAGCATGTTGACCGGCAACAAGCGGCTTCTGCTTCCGCGTTCAACATGCTGCCGATCTCCGGCTTTGGGCTACGCAGGGTTCGGGGGATGGGTGTCCTCTGCCGGTGTACTGCAGCTCCAGGGGTGCGGGCTCCGGAGGCTTTCAGCACTGTTGAATATCCAGCTGCCTCAAGTATGTACAGCCCGCACCCTCGGCTGCTGATATCCGGCATGCTGCTGGCTGTCCCCCCGCCCGGCTCGGCCACACAGCTGTATGGTGAGAAGGGCCTCTCAGTTCCCGAGGTTTAACACATATGCCTCAGTAAATGGCCTCTGCGGTAAACGATACTAATGCTTACCGTGGCAGTAACAGCGGGGAGGACGGCGCACATCGGGATCCTGCAGCAGGAGAGAAGAACCCCTTCGGAGCGCAGCAGACCACACTGAAAAGGGTGCATCCCCGGTGCGGTGCTCTGCATCCCGGGTGGCGCCGAAGATGTGGAGTGTCGGAGGTGGCAGAAGCGCCGCAGCTTGGGGTGATAAACCGCTGCAGCCCTTCCGCTGCTAAACTCTGCAATTAGTCTATTAAGGGGGTAGGCTCCCCTCACCACAGTGCCCCGCAGGATTAGTTAATTAAGGGGGTAGGATGCCCTCACTCTATAATGTGAATTTTGGCTCATACCATGTGCTGTAACGTGAATTTTGGCTCATACCATGTGCTATAATGTGAATTTCGGCTCATACCGTGTTGGGTAATGTGAATTTTGGCTCATACCATGTGCTATAATGTGAAAGGGGCACCAGTACTAGATAGTATAAGGGGTCCTACTACACTGAAGGACACGCCACTTTTGAGTGACCACGCCCCTTTTCCAGAGCGCGCGCATAATATAATATCTACACTCTTTCATTCCCCCTTCAAAAATTCAACCTCGACCACTGCACCTACATCTATACATACACACCCTGACATCTTTATATACAGTGACACCGGTGGCATCTGCACATACTTTCCTTTTGTATTTTTTTTTTTTTTTTGGGGGGGGGCGCCATTATTGATCTTGCCCTGGGCTCCAAAAACCCTAGCTACGCCTCTGATTAGAACAAAATAATTCCTATGATATTGAGGTGTTTGTGTCGCTTAGCTTAGCCGTCCAGCGACCACAGTGCACCTCTTTTTCTCTTTTCTTTGCATCATGTACTGTTTGGGGCCAATTTTCTTAAGTGCCATCCTGTCTGACACTGCAGTGCCACTCCTAGATGGGCCAGGTGTTTGTGTCGCCCTCTTGGGTCGCTTAGCTTAGTCATCCAGCGACCTCGGTGCAAATTTTAGGACTAAAAATAGTATTGTGAGGTGTGAGGTTTCAGAATAGACTGGAAATGATCGGAAATTATGGTTATTGAGGTTAATAATACTATAAGATCAAAATTACCCCTAAATTCTATGATTTAAGCTGTTTTTGAGGGGTTTTTGAAAAAAAACACCCGAATCCAACACACACCCGAATCCGACAAAATTTTTTAAGGGAGGTTTTGCCAAAACGCATCCGAATCCAAAACACGGCCGCGGAACCGAATCCTAAACCAAAACACAAAACCCGAAAAATTTCCGGTGCTCTCTAGTTTGGAGGCACCGGTGACAATAGGAAAGCTGCTGGGGGCGGGGGGCAGGCGAGGGCAGGGCCAAGCCATGGGCATTAAAAGCCCATTCAAAATAACACTGAAAGCGGCACTTGCATAGGTGCCTCGGTGACAGTGGCGTGCTTTCACTGCATATGAAAGCACGCCCCTGTCAATCACACAGATGTGATTGGACAGCTGATCTGTCACTGGATACAGCTGTCCAGTGATGGATCCGCTGTCATCACTGGTTGGGCAACTGGATGTCCGGCGGAGACGCGGCAGAGGTGAGAGTGTTAGTGGCGGCGGGACCCGGCGAGGATAGCTGGCGTGACAGCAGGCCTGGATCCAAGAGGATCCAGTCCCTGCCTGTCATTTTGCAGAGTTCAGCAGCGGAGTAGAGCGGCTCCAATTTAAAAAATGTCGCAGTTAGCATCATTTTTAAAATCTAAGATGGCCGTCGTGAGCCAATCACGGCATGGGGCTGGCTTATAGAAGCCAGTGCGAGGGAGCGGCTGTCAGTCCGCCAGCGGGGAGGGAGCGTGCAAGAGCTCCCGAAGACAGAAGACACCTGGAAGCCGTGGGGAGGCGGTAGCCATGGAAAAGAGCTGCCCAAAGGCTGCCGCCAACCCAGGTGAAGACAGAAGACGCCGGGAAGCCTTGGGGAGGCAGCAGGCCTCCAGGTGAAGACAGAAGACTCCAGAAGTCCTGGGGAGGCGGCGGCCATGGAAAAGAGCTGGCCAAAGGCCGCCGCCCCCCCAGGTGAAGATGCTGTACAGTAAACTTTTTAAATAAATTTGTCTTGTATTTATTTTAATATTTTCTTTACAGGAGGACCACAGGTGCCAGCGGGCCCTGAATGTCCTGGCATGCAGGCACTTGTGGTTCTCCAAGTGCCAGCATGCTGGGGCAGGCTTGCTGGGACCTGTAGGCTGCATGTAAAGAACAATATTATAACATGAACCCTGCACCCACCGCCACTAGGGGTGCAGGTCATAGCTGGTTGTTGCTCGGGAGGGGGGGGGGGGGGGGGGGGGGAGTCCATTTATTTTGTCTGGGGTGAGAGATATTCAATACAAGGAGCATCCCAGTGACCACCATACAATGCCCATAGCAACCAACCAGGTTTTATAGAATATATTTGATAAATGATAGCTAGAAGCTTATTGGTTGCTATGGACAACAAACTCTTTAGAAGGTTTGCTACATCTCTCCCTTGGGTATTGCCGTGATGCCCAGCTGAGCACATATCGTGCACTTATGGTAGTGCCCAAATCTCAGGTTTTCTCTCGCCCCACCACGTTGTAATGCCGGTAGAACACAATGTGCTGTAGGAGCCCTTAAACTGGCATGGCCCTGTCTGAGCCAGACTAGGCCAAAGATAAAAGAAAAAAAGTAACAGAACAGTGTTATTAGCTAATAGGGGGAATATTTGGTTACACATATAGAGCCTGATTCTGAGATTTACATTAATGATCTGCACATGAGCAGGCACCGCACTGTACACGCGCAGATCTGGTCCCGCAACATCCTGAGTAACCTCAGGGTTACTAGATGTCCTATGTGCACGTAGTTGATCCCGTGCTACCCCTTCAGATGCAGCAGCGCATTACAGAATCCTGGGCTACTTTTTTACTTAATATACTTATACAGCTTTTGCATAATTCTGCAAAACTGCAGAGGTGCCATTAGCGTCTGAATCAGCCCCATATTTATATATAGAGGCAGGGGCGAAACTAGAACTTTGTGGGCCCATAGCAACATTTTAACGGGCCCCCCAACTCAGGTCTCCAGAGAAAGAATGGCAGCAGGGACATAGAGACAGAGAGAGTGGCGGCAGGGACACAGAGGGGTATATTTACTAAGGTCCCGATTTTGACCGAGATGCCGTTTTTTCTTCAAAGTGTCATCTCGGGAATTTACTAAACTCAAATCTCGGCAGTGATGAGGCCATTCGTATTTTTTTGCAAGTCCAACAAAAAAAATACGAATGAATACACCATCGGTCAAAACGCGGCTGTTTAAGTATGAATCTCGGTCATTTACTAAGAAGTGCAAAGCAAAACAAAACAAAACACTGCCGTGAAAAAATACAACTCGTAAAAAAGTGCTAAAAAAAATCAGACCTGCTTTTTTGAGCCGTGTTTGGATAGGCATGCACGGATCCATGAGATCCGTGCATGTATATCAGTGGGAAGGGGTGGGAAAGTGTTAATTTGTTGTAAAAAAATTGCGTGGGGTCCCCCCTCCTAAGCATAACCAGCTTCGGGCTCTTTGAGCAGATCCTGGTTGCAGAAATATGGGGGGAAAAATGACAGGGGTTCCCCCATATTTAAGCAACCAGCATCGGGCTCTGCGCCTGGTCCTGGTTCCAAAAATACGGGGGACAAAAAGCGTAGGGGTCCCCCGTATTTTTAAAACCAGCACCAGGCTCCACTAGCTGGACAGATAATGCCACAGCCGGGGGTCACTTTTATACAGTGCCCTGCGGCCGTGGCATCAAATATCCAACTAGTCACCCCTGGCCGGGGTACCCTGGGGGAGTGGGGACCCCTTCAATCAAGGGGTCCCCCCCCCAGCCACCCAAGGGCCAGGGGTGAAGCCCGAGGCTGTCCCCCCCATCCAATAGGCTGCGGATGGGGGGCTGGTAGCCTTTGTGATAAGTGTTTGATATTGTTTTTAGTAGCAGTACTACAAGGCCCAGCAAGCCTCCCCCGCATGCTGGTACTTGGAGAACCACAAGTACCAGCATGCGGCGGAAAAACGGGCCCGCTGGTACCTGTAGTACTACTACTAAAAAAATACCCCAAAAAAGACATTACACACACACCTTGAAAGTAAAGTTTTATTACATCCATCCACACAAACATACATACATACTTACCTTATGTTCACACGCAGGTCGGTCCTCTTCTCCAGTAGAATCCATGGTGTACCTGTTGAAAAAATCCTACTCACCTAATCCAGGGTACCAGGCTCCTCGGTAAATCCTTTTGTAATCCACGTATTTGAAAAAATAAAAAAACGGATACCCGACCACGAACTGAAAGGGGACCCATGTTTTCACATGGGCCCCCTTTCCCCGAATGCCAGAAACCCACTCTGACTGATGTCTAAGTGGGTTTCTTCAGCCAATCAGGGAGCGCCACGTTGTAGCACCCTCCTGATCGGCTGTGTGCTCCTGTACTGTCTGACAGGCGGCACACGGCAGTGTTACAATGTAGCGCCTATGCGCTCCATTGTAACCAATGGTGGGAACTTTCTGCTCAGCGGTTGACCGAAAGTGACCTCACCGCTGACCTGAAAGTTCCCACCATTGGTTACAATGGAGCGCATAGGCGCTACATTGTAACACTGCCGTGTGCCGCCTGTCATACAGTACAGGAGCACACAGCCGATCAGGAGGGTGCTACAACGTGGCGCTCCCTGATTGGCTGAAGAAACCCACTTAGACATCAGTCAGAGTGGGTTTCTGGCATTCGGGGAAAGGGGGCCCATGTGAAAACATGGGTCCCCTTTCAGTTCGTGGTCGGGTATCCGTTTTTTTTTTTTTTTCAAGTACGTGGATTACAAAAGGATTTACCGAGGAGCCTGGTACCCTGGATTAGGTGAGTAGGATTTTTTCAACAGGTACACCATGGATTCTACTGGAGAAGAGGACCGACCTGCATGTGAACATAAGGTAAGTATGTATGTATGTTTGTGTGGATGGATGTAATAAAACTTTACTTTCAAGGTGTGTGTTTAATGTCTTTTTTGGGGTATTTTTTTAGTAGTAGTACTACAGGTACCAGCGGGCCCGTTTTTCCGCCGCATGCTGGTACTTGTGGTTCTCCAAGTACCAGCATGCGGGGGAGGCTTGCTGGGCCTTGTAGTACTGCTATTAAAAACAATATCAAACACTTATCACAAAGGCTATCAGCCCCCCATCCGCAGCCTATTGGATGGGGGGGACAGCCTCGGGCTTCACCCCTGGCCCTTGGGTGGCTGGGGGGGGGAACCCCTTGATTGAAGGGGTCCCCACTCCCCCAGGGTACCCCGGCCAGGGGTGACTAGTTGGATATTTGATGCCACGGCCGCAAGGCACTGTATAAAAGTGACCCCCGGCTGTGGCATTATCTGTCCAGCTAGTGGAGCCTGGTGCTGGTTTCAAAAATACGGGGGACCCCTACTCTTTTTGTCCCCCATATTTTTGGAACCAGGACCAGGCGCAGAGCCCGATGCTGGTTGCTTAAATATGGGGGAACCCCTGTCATTTTTTCCCCCATATTTCTGCAACCAGGATCGGCTCAAAGAGCCCGAGGCTGGTTATGCTTAGGAGGGGGGACCCCACGCCATTTTTTTTACAGTTTTACAGTGCTTATTAAAAAAAAAAAAAAAAAAAATGAACCCCAGCACGGATCACACAGATCCGGCCGAGATTCATTTAGAAAAAGTCGGCAGTGTTGTGCTAATCACTGCTGTAAAAAACTTAAAAAAAACACGAATGACATCGACATCGGAAAACCCGAAAATGCAGAATACGACAGCTTAGTAAATTCGTCGTAATAAATTCAAAAAGTTGCAGTTTTACACTTTCAATGTCATTCGTGATTATTCTCCCACCAAATCGGGAGAATTACGAATGTTAGTAAATATACCCCAGAGAGAGGGTGCTGGCAAAGACATAGGGACAGATAGGCAGCAGGGGCATAGAAACAGAGAGAGAGGCAGAAGGGACGTAGGGACAGAAAGAGGCAGCAGGGGCATAGAAACAGAGAGGCAGCAGGAACGTAGAGACAGATAGAAAGGCAGCATGGACACAGATAGAGAGAGTGGCAGCAGGGGCAAAGAAACAGAGAGAGAGGCAGCAAGGACACAGGGACCGATAGAGAGGCAGCTGGGACGTAGGGACAGAGAGAGGGAGCAGGGATGTAGGGACAAAGAGAGGGAGCGGGGAAATAGGGACAGAGAGAGGGAGCAGGGACGTAGGGACAGAGAGAGGGAGCAGGGACGTAGGGACAGATAGAGAGGCTGCAGAGACAGAGGCAGCAGGGACAGTGGCGTAACTACTGCCCCCGCAGCCCTCGCTGTGGCTTGAAGGCGAGGGGCTGCGGGGGCGCCGCCACTGATTTAGCGCAGATTGACATGCGGACGAGCATCCGCATGTCAATCTGCTCTCACTAACCCTCCGCTGCTGTAAGGAGGGACACGGAGGGCGCAGCGCGCGCCTCTCCTGTGTCCCTCCTGGGTCTCCGGCGGGTCTAATAAAGGACGTGCCGTTCGTGAGCTCCGATTGGCTCACGAACCGGCACTTCCTTTAACAGACCCGCCGGAGACCCAGGAGGGACACAGGAGAGGCGCGCGCTGCGCCCTCCGTGTCCCTCCATCACAAAACAGAGGGGGAGCTCGGGGGAGCGGGGGAGAGCAGGGGCACGCACTGGGGGAGCATATGTGCACTGAGGGAGCATATATGGCACTGGGGGGGGGGGTGTATGTGTACCTGGCACATGGGGGGGCGGGCTATATTTGGCACTGGGGGCACGTGAGTACCTGGCACTGTGGGGGAATATCTGGCACTGGGGGGGTATATGTGTACCTGGCACATGGGGGGGGGCTATATTTGGCACTGGGGGCATGTGAGTACCTAGCACTGTGGGGGAATATCTGGCACTGGGGGGGTATATGTGTACCTGGCACATGGGGGGGCTATATTTGGCACTGGGGGCATGTGAGTACCTGGCACCGTGGCGAAATATCTGGCACTGGGGACATATGTGGCACTGGGGACATATGTGGCACTGGGAGCACAGCCCTAGCAACAAGCACTACCCCCTAGCAAAGAGCATGACACCCAGTGCATGAAACCCCTGGCAACGAGCATGACACCAAGTGCATGAAACCCCTGGCAACGAGCATGACACCCAGTGCATGAAACACCTGGCAATGAGCATGAAACCCAGTGCATGAAACCCCTGGCAACGAGCATGACACCCTGAGCATGCTAAACCCCTGGCACCGTGCATGGAACCAAGAGCATGAAACCCCTGGCAATGAGCAGGTAATTTAAAAGTAATTAGAAGCCTTACTGTAGGACTTAATGTGTAATGGGCATTACGGTGTGTGGCATAATGTATCACGGACATTGCGGTGTGTGTCATAATGTGTCACAGGCATTACGGTGTGTGGCATACTATATCACGGGCATTGTGTTATGTGGTATAATGTCTCAGGGGCATTGCAGTGTGGCATAATGTATAACGGGCATTGCGGTGTGTGGCATAGGGTATAACAGGCATTGCGGTATGTGTCACAGGCATTACGGTGTATGGTATACTATATCACAGGCATTGTGATATGTGGTATAATGTCTCAGGGTCATTGCAGTGTGTGGCATAATGTATCACGGACATTGCGGTGTGTGTCATAATGTGTCAGGCATTACGGTGTATTGTATACTATATCACGGGCATTGTGGTATGTGGTATAATGTCTCAGGGTCATTGCAGTGTGGCATAATGTATAACGGGCATTGCGGTATGTGTCAGGCATTACGGTGTGTCGTATACTATATCACGGGCATTGTGGTATGTGGTATAATGTCTCAGGGTCATTGCAGTGTGTGCCATAATGTGTCACAGGCATTGTATGTGCTATAATGTATCAGGGGCATTGCAGTGTGTAGCATAATGTATAACGGGCATTGCGATTCCTGTCATAATGTGTCACAGGCATTACGGTGTGTGGCATAATGTGTCGGGGGCATTACGGTGTGTGGCATAATGTGTCGGGGGCATTATGGTGTGTGCATATTATGTCATATGCATTATTGTGTGTGGCATAATGTCTAAGGGCCATTGCTATAAGGAGGAAAAATGACAAATAATGTAAGGGGCATGAATCAGGATTATTTTTCTTTCCTGTGGTCGCCAACGTCTGGGCGTGCAGGTTACAAAACTGGGGTATATGGTAGTATTTTCCTGCAATGCCATGCCCCTTTATGCGAAGTCACGCCCATTCCAACGAAGCCACGCCCCCTGCTTTTGTACCTGTGCGGGGGGTAGCCAGGGGCGTAGGGAGGGCAGTTCCGGTGGAGCTCGAGCTCCAGGCGCCCAAGACAGCACAGGGCGCCACAGCTCGACTCCACCGGAACCTCCGCATGGTCGCACGAAGCTCACGAATGAGGGCCTATGTTTGGCCTGGTGGTGTGTGTGTGTGTGTGTGGGGGGACGGGGGACGAAGGAAACTTTCACCCTAGGTGCTACAAGGCCTAGAACCGGCCCTGGTGGCCACGCCCCCAATTCAATACAGGGGAGGGGGCGCCGGAACATACCTTGCTCCAGACACCATGACACCTTGCTATACCTCTGTCCGTAGCACATGACACAATGGGGGTCATTCCGAGTTGTTCGCTCGTTGCCGATTTTCGCAACGGAGTGATTAAGGCAAAAATGCGCATGCGCATGGTTCGCAGTGCGCATGCGGTTAGTATTTTAGCACAAAACTTAGTAGATTTACTCACGTCCGAACGAAGAGTTTTCATCGTTGAAGTGATCGGAGTGTGACTGACAGGAAGTGGGTGTTTCTGGGCGGAAACTGGCCGTGTTTTGGGAGTGTGCGGAAAAACGCAGGCGTGTCAGGGAAAAACGCGGGAGTGTCTGGAGAAACGGGGGAGTGGCTGGCCGAACGCTGGGCGTGTGTGTGACGTCAAACCAGGAACGAAACTGACTGAACTGATCGCTATTTGTGAGCAAGTCTCGAGCTACTCAGAAACTGCTAAGAAATTTCTATTCGCAATTCTGCTAATCTTTCGTTCGCAATTCTGCTAAGCTAAGATACACTCCCAGAGGGCGGCGGCTTAGCATGTGCAATGCTGCTAAAAGCAGCTAGCGAGCGAACAACTCGGAATCACCCCCAATAGCCCGTCACTGCCAGCAGCAGCGTGCAGGATGACGCTGAGGAAGGGTCCTATATTACTTATTTAATGGTACAGCAGATTTACTTGTAATTAAGTATAAAACCAATATAATACATCCAAGCCAAATTCACATTATTCTTTGTATGCTGAGTACACAAGATCACAGTAAAACCTATTCAAAACAATTATGTCAATGACAAGGAAAATGTTAATATATGGAAATTCTAACCTTCACTAACACAATGGGAATTTCGGAAGCAAATTACAATATTTAGAGAAGGTTTCTACTTGCATTATTCTAATATATAATCCCTCACGTACCCTGCCATGTACACCCCTGTCTGACCAAGTACTACATAGGGGGTGATTCCGAGTTGATCGCAGCTAGCAACTTTTTGCTGCTGGTGCGATCAACTAATCCCCGCCTATGGGGGAGTGTATTTTAGCTTAGCAGGGCTGCGTTTGCTTGTGCAGCCCTGCTTAGCTAAAAAAGTTTTGTGCTGTTGAAGAGTAAGGCTGGATCTACTTAACCTGTGCGACGGATCCAGCGACGTTCCTCCCGGCTTTGACGTCAGACATTCGCTTTCGGCTTGCCTGGACACGCCTGCGTTCGGACGACCACTCCTCGAAAACGGCATTTAACGGTGAGTATCCGCACCGGAAAGCCTCTCCACTGTCAATCTTCTTGCGATCGGCGCTGCGTCTTAAATAAATATATTGACGCGTAAGGCTATATTTCTCTTGAAGAAAGGAGAAGGTGTACATTTTCCCGGTTCCGGTATGAATGGTCGACAATGTTAAGGTTGACACTCATTAGGTCACTACTGGTCGACTGACATGGTCGACATGGACAAATGGTCGACACATGAAATGTCGACACATGAAATGTCGACACATGAAAAGATCAACATGCTTTTTTTAAACTTTTTTGGGTGTCGTTTTCTGCGTAAAGTGACAGGGAACCCCAATTAGTGCACCGCGTTCGTTCGCCATGCTTCGGGCAGGTTACCGTTCCCAATCGTAGTCCATGTGGATCGTAAAGTATGAAAAAGTTCAAAAAAAGAAAAAAAAATTGAAAAACTCATGTTGACCTTTTCATGTGTCAACCATTTTCATGCGTTGACCATTTGTCCTTGTCGACCATGTCAACGTCAACCAATAGTGGTCAACCTAATGAGTGTCGACCTTAACATTGTTGACCATCTGAACGAAAACCCATTTTCCCACCAGGGTCAAACACGTCCGAAGTAGCTCGGATACCTTTTGAGAAGAATCTGTGAAAGATAGAAGAGTACCTGCCCGGCTCAAAAAGTGGGCTACCCCATAAAGATATATGCTTAGTTTAACCATGATTACGTTTAAATTTTTTATTAATAGCTAACCAGGAGATGTTAATATCTTTAAAAAGTGGGTTGAGAAAATTTTTGAGGGGGTATTTTGGCTTATGGAGTGTGAAGGAGGGCATTAGGTGACAGTGGGTCTAATAACGCTGAATCCAAATCATAGTCAGTGTATATACTCTTTTCTAACAGCCAGTCAGAGGCACATCGAAAGAAAATTGCGTATAAAGCAGTAGGCCAGGAAGGCTAATGCCACCATGTATTCAAGACATTTGCAATTTCTTCCACGCTATACGAGGCTTGCCAGCCTTCCAGAGAAATTTCTGAAAAACAGCATACAAAAATTTGAAATCTGAGTCTGTCATTCGGATTGGGAGCATTTGCATTTGATAAAGTAATTTAGGAAAAATAATGTGTTTCACTACCGCCACTCTACCTAACAATGGGGGTCATTCCGAGTTGTTCGCTCGCAAGGCGATTTTAGCAGAGTTGCTCATGCTAAGCCGCCGCCTACTGGGAGTGAATCTTAGCATGTTAAAATTGTGAACGATGTATTCGCAATATTGCGATTACACACCTCGTAGCAGTTTCTGAGTAGCTTCAGACTTACTCGGCATCTGCGATCAGTTCAGTGCTTGTCGTTCCTGGTTTGACGTCACAAACACACCCAGCGTTCGCCCAGACACTCCTCCGTTTCTCCAGCCACTCCTGCGTTTTTTCCGGAAACGGTAGCGTTTTTTCCCACACGCCCATAAAACGGCCTGTTTCCGCCCAGTAACACCCATTTCCTGTCAATCACATTACGATCGCCAGAACGATGAAAAAGCCGTGAGTAAAATTCCTAAGTGCATAGCAAATTTACTTGGCGCAGTCGCAATGCGGACATTGCGCATGCGCATTAAGCGAAAAATCGCTGCGATGCGAAGATTTTTACCGAGCGAACAACTCGGAATGAGGGCCAATGAAAGAGGGAGAGAAGTCCAGCCTTCTAAAGTTTTTGAAATATGTGAAAGCAAAGGGGTAAAATTTAAGTCATATAAGTCAGAAATTTTAGCTGGAATTTGTATCCCTAAATATGTAAAATGAGAGGGAACTCTGGTCATAGTATTTAAGGATGGGTCAGTTTGCATAAAATCAAGAGATCCTGATAAGGGTAAAATCTCAGATTTGTCAATGATTATTTTATATCCTGAGAATATGCTGAACTGGGCAATAACGTTTAAGACTACCAGTAGGGAATGTTCAGGATGGGATAAAAACAAAAGCATGTCATCTGCAAATAAAGAAACTCTTAAATCAACAGAACCAATTTGGATGCCTTGATAAAGGGGTGTACTGCGAATCGTTATCGCCAAAGGCTCTAGTGCAATGGCAAAGAGTAGGGGTGATAAGGGTGTCGAAGTCAAAAATATTACATAGAGAGAACATACAGACTCCACACATTATGAGTCGCTATGCTTGCAAATACGCGCAGCGAGCACAGCAAATATGGTAACATACGCATTTACACAGACATGCCACAAAGATAGATTCAACACATATTTCATACAGCACATAAATTGAACATATCAAGCGCCAGACATCATAAAGTATTAAATTATATAATGGAGTAACCAGTATGTGTATCATTGGAACGGAGCAAGATGGACATGTTGTGCTTGGTGTCAAAGTAACCAGATTAATGTGTAGATTCATTTGATGTCTGTTATTAAGTTGTAGCACATTGCCATGAGTAGTTATTATTGAATGTAGGAATATAAAGCCACAATTCTGATGAGAACAATAGACATTCCATTCAAAGCATGTGATGGACAGGAAACTCAGGCCAGCCCTTTTGATGTCTTCAAGGCTTGCATATGAACTGACCAATGACTCATCATGAATGAGAAAGTTCCCTCCCCTAGACTAATAACAAGAGACCTGTTCACGCCCCCAACTCTCAGTGTATTGCTGAACACACACACACAGCTGGCCCTTCTTGCCATAGATGATGGTGGAGATGATGTCTGTCCAGTGGCTGCATGATTTTACTGAGAGAGAGTGATATGGAGTGGAGACTTTATTTGAGCAAAATATGGTAATTGTATTGCTGGCCGTGTCTGTATTTGAATTAGTTAGTAATAACTGCTTACTGTATAAAATGTAACCATGTAAATATATATATTTTGTACATTGTGATATATTGAATACATATCCTTTTAATAACAAATATATACATCAATGAGCTTTGGAACTCAGATAATGTGTGGGTGTATTATTTTCTCTTATGGGATGTAGTGTTTTTTGCGATGTATAGCGCACATTCATAGCACATGGTAATAAGATGCACAGGCATCCACAGCATATAATAGAGCTGGAATTTTAAATATTTGTTAGAAAGCAATTTGACTTTTACAGATGGGGGCTGCGTCCGCGATATCACGTTCTTAATGATGCACTGTACATTACAAGCGCGGCTGTGGTCGACCAGCTAACGATGGATGCATCGCGACATGCTGACGAATCACATCCACGTACTTTGTTGTGTTATTAGTAAGGCGCTGATATGAAATTCAAGGGACAATGGGGGTGATTCCGAGTTGTTCGCTCGCTAGCTGCTTTTAGCAGCATTGCACACGCTAAGCCGCCGCCCCCTGGGAGTGTATCTTAGTTTAGCAGAATAGCGAACGAAAGATTAGCAGAATTGCGAATAGAAATTTCTTAGCAATTTCTGAGTAGCTCGAGACTTACTCACAAGTAGCGATCAGTTCAGTCAGTTTCGTTCCTGGTTTGACGTCACACACACGCCCAGCGTACGGCCAGTCACTCCCCCGTTTCTCCAGACACTCCCGCGTTTTTCCCTGGCACGCCTGCGTTGTTCCGCACACTCCCAGAAAACGGCCAGTTTCCGCCCAGAAACACCCACTTCCTGTCAATCACACTCCGATCACTTCAACGAGGAAAAATCTTCGTTCGGGCGTGAGTAAATCTACTAAGTTTTGTGCTAAAATACTAACCGCATGCGCATTTTTGCCTTAATCGTTTCGTTGCGAAAATCGGCAACGAGTGAACAACTCGGAATGACCCCCAATGTGTTTCTCATAATATTTAAGATGCTACAGCGTATTTTTATTGTTGCAAAACAAAGTTCAAATAAGTCATATTGTGTTTGATTCAGATTGGATTTTTTATCTGTTAAGTAGATTTAAAGTACTGTACATTTAAAAGTTGCATAGCCATAATATAGCTGTGTTAGCATGCTGAGAAAATTTGTATACTTTTTAAACTCAGGCCTAAAGTAACTCTTGGTGCCTGTATAGAGTGTGATTTCTTTGTGACAAAGGAGCAGCATGGTCTGTCCTTCATTTTGGCCTAGCCACATGGCCTGTCCACCATCTTCTGTGAGCCTCATGGATGTGGAAGGGGGAGGAGCAGTGGCCATTTTAGGAAGGTCACTTTATAAATAGCTGATTTTCAGTCTGGTTAGAACAATCAGTTTCCTTTGTCACATAAGTTTTCACATATCTACAAATCCAGCACCATTTATGAGTTACCAATGAATTTATTTAATTCATGCCATAATCAATTACAAATAGTTTCAATTGGGCCTAGTGAGAGTAAATGGTGAGATAAGGGATTTTTTTTTTCTTGTCTGTGAGTAATTACCTTACATCAAGTGAGGGGTTGCAAACAGATAGAAAAATTAAAGAGAGGTTTTGGGTTTTTTTTTCTTTCTTTTCCTCCAAGACTTGTGGAGTCTGTTTACTAGGGTAGGATAGTCATTGAAATGTAAATTAACTTGTGTAACTACTTTCTTTAGTATAGGCAAGGCAAATATCTTTGATATGCAAATTAGAGGCAGTGAAGAGGTGAGGTGTCTCATAGGAGTGGAGTAAATGGTATATATATATATATATATATATATATATATATATAATATTATTATAATTATGTGTATATTTATATCAGTGTATGTTCTGCAAGATAGCTATCCAATCTGAATCATATTATTTAAATGATAGATTATTGCAGTCATTATAAATCTGTGTGAAATTGGATACATTTGTTTGCTATATATATATTTTTGAATTAGTGTGTTAAGGGAGTAATTATAAAAACATGAAACGCAGTTCTCGCCTAGTCGCTTAGGTTTATACGGAAATAACTGTGTGTTGTGTTAGAGAGCGATAGTAGTTTTATTGCTCACATTTATAGAGATTGTGTGGTTTATTGAGTTGCGAACGCACGTTTGTACACGTACGGACAAAGTACAGGAGCTTGCACGTGGCGCAGGGTCGCACACGTGACGTAAAGGCACGCACAGTCGCGTGGTTACGTAAGGTTGCGTAGGATTGCGGGCGCAAAGTAAAACCACACGATAGTTGTTCAATTAAAGGCGGGATAGTATACATTTAATACAATAGCACATAACTATCCAATTTCAAAAGCAGATTAGTGTAAGACTTTGTTTAAACGGTACTGCCTTTGGGTTAAAAGTAAAACCATCAATCAAAGGGAGTGGTATTTTCTGTACAGAAAAGAAAAACAAGGTGTATCTGAGTGAGTGAAAGCAGGAGTGAGTGGAGTTGAACCCTGGAAATTCGGGTCCCGTGGTGACACCAAGTAAGTGGAGGCTTGGTGGCGTGAGGCAGCTGATTTATGTTAATACAAATAGAGAAATACGCAAATCGTGAGATTTGCAGAGGAGCGTGATATAGAATTGTGCATTGAGAAGTATTGAAATTGTGAATTGAAGTTTAAAGGTTTTGTGTTACGCTCCGGCTGAGGAGCGCAGCTTGTATATTCGACTCCATTGATCGTAGGGCGGATAGGTAACAAGTACCTATACGCTGTGCGATTGGACCGCATGTTTGTGGGTGCGATACGTGGCACAACTTGATACCCCTTTGCGAGCTTTTGCGTAAAACCGCGATATCATTAGCGCTGTGTAGAGCATACGCAAGCGTGATTTGTGTATTGCATAAAGGGAAGTTTTCGCTGGTCTCTCTCAGGAAAATCTGCAACGGTAGATATTCACTGGAAAAGGTAAGTTACTCCTAAAAACTTCCAGTGAATAGAAGCCAGTTAGGGCCTCACTGGGTACGCGGTGGTCACTATTGGAGTGAGTCGTGGTACGTCAGCGGAGAAGGAGCGAGTGAAAGCGTTAGGTGTCTTTCACCGTCTATTGTGTTGTGCATTTGGGGATTGCGTTAACAAAGCAAAAAGTCCGCAATGGGATCCAATTGCACAAGCAGTGGGCATTTGGTAGCCAGGGTTCAGGCTGGAGAATTGCGGCCCAAGGGGGTGAGCAAGGTTTATTATGTGTGAGAAATATGGTCCACACATGGAGGCTTTTTGCAAATGAATGGGTACGTATGACTGCTGATGATAGGGCATCATTCCCTGGGGTTGGTGAGTTTGAGCCTAAGGTATTGCAGGTAGTATGTCTAATCAAAGTCATATAAGACAACAACGGAAATATAGGAACTGTTTGAACTTGTAGCAACAATAAACAAGTAGAAAAAAAAAAGAGAAAGCAAGTACACCGCCATATGTAGATGTGGAAGCAGTTACGGCCAGCATACAAACTATAGAAAATAATAAAAATAAATATATGAAAAATATGAATGTAACCTATATATGTACTAATGAATGTCGAAGTTTTATCTAGGAGGAGAAAGCGACCTGACTGGTTTCAGCCATTTCTCATGCACTCAGAGGAGTATCCAACCGGTAAAAGAAGAGCAGTAGCCTGCGGGGGAAGTGGCTGAGACCAGTGGAACTGGTAGGTATGGTGTCATTCGTGTACATATATAGCAAAACACAAAAATTAAATAAAAATCAAGAAAGTAACGTCAGAAATGGAGAAAAACCTGTCCGCACATTAGTATTTGCCAGTAGGAAAGCGGACAGAGACAGGGTAACCCACGGGTATTTCTTTCAGTTACCATATAAGAAGTATTCATTCCTAGTAATGCCCCTAGTCAAGATGAGCTCGGAAATGTTTGTTGGACCATGTACAGACCCTTAATACGGGATGAGAAGGATTGAATGAAATACTTCGCATGGCCTAGAAGCTTGTTAAAAAAAAATTTTTTGTCTTTTGCAGTAATAGAAAATTCTCTGTCTGGATAAGATCACTGGTAAACACTACTTCGGCAAATGGGAGGAACGAAAGAAGTGCAACATTACCCTTTGAAAAACAAACCTGCTGAAGTTACGATTGGGCCCCTACAATGCTAAACCCTTTCCTTTCCTTCTATTTCCTAACAGAAATGGCCCCTGACTAATGTTACAGAGATTTTGTTAAATGTGAAATACATATATTGTACTCCCGCTCAGGAAGTACAAGGTATGTTAGATACCCTCAAAGACTAATGTTGCATTACACTGTTCTAGATTCATGTCCATCACAGGTAGAGGAAATTATCTCACAGATACCGGGTTCCCTATGAACTTAGGATGGACAGGACACTGGATTGATGGCTGAAGTAGTCCCAGTAGTGACACAGCATGCACAAGCTTTAAGGGGGGGTAGACAAAGTAGGTAATCAATTCCCCGTAGTGCCCAATCCAGTTGTCATTTTAATAAAATCCTCTCCAACTCTACAAACTTATCTGTCACCAACCTCTATTCTGTTTCTCCACAGTTTCCTCTTCATCTTTTGCGTTCACTCAGGGTGGTACAATACATGGACCCGATTACAGTTCAAACACCACATGCCTAATTGGTCCTTCAGAGTTCTGCCCGAACCCAGTATATCTCACCAGCACGATAAAACCAGTATTACTGCAGTGTGGCTTGTCATGCACAAAGGGTGGAGGAAGGATGAGAATACTGGTGAAGGGAAATTTTGTATAGACACTGATATGCCCGTTGGTGAACGCAGACCTGATATTTTCTTCTTCTTTCTCTCCTCCAGAGATGGTTTTTTTGTTTTGTTTTTGAGTTATGCTCATGGTATTCTAAATTGCAAACACACAACAGTTAAAATAAGATACAAATTTGTGTTCCCTACAGGAAAAGGAGGTCTGGAAGTCGAAGGGGTATGGTTAGGAGTCCCCAGGACTCTGGAGAGATGAACAAGGTAAGCCAGTGGCCCCCAGGACGTATCTCCCAAGTCTAGCTGAGGCGGCATATGGTCTGACTCACCTAGGGTAAGGAAGGTTTGTGCAAATTGGTAAGAGCTTACTGGTGTGTACCAGGGTTCTCTTCTCAGGCAAGCAGGAAAGCAATGACCTGTCTTACTTGCATGAGGAAGAACATTTGGTAAGGTAGTACCAAATGCAGGAGAGATATGGGATGGCTCTATCCCATATCCTTCCTGCAGACGGACCTTTTCAGGTAATACAAATCGACTTCGTACAGTTAAACCCTTTAGGAATTATTGTTATGTATTGGTGTGCACTGATGTTTTCTCAAACTGGGTAGAGGCAATTCCTGCCGCCACGGATGCTGCTGTGTTTACCGCAAATAAAAATTGAGCAGAAATTTGTGTGTAGATAATGATACACCTAGAAGTAGGAGCAAAGCTTGAAATTGGACTATTGTGATCATAGACACTGCCACTATTATGTTTCATCTGAACCACTCCCAGATCTTCACTTAACAAATCACCCTCTTCGAAATTTGATTTTGTTTTGGTGTTTTTTTTTTCTGGAAGACAACCACATGTCATGATTGATCCGCACAATGATCAGAAATACACCAATGAGGTGACAGTACAGTACCTTATCGAGATGAGCCAGCATTTGAGAACTTGACAAAAGAACTTGAAACTGTTGATTCCTGGTATGCCAAATACTAACTGTCTTGATCAGTGGCGGAACTAGCGAGCGGTGGGCCCAGGTGCGACAAAATGCTTTGGGCCCCCCATCCCATCCAAGTCCACCCCCTCACCCCTGGAGAGGATCTGGTGAGGGGGATCTGCTCAGGGCTAGAGAAATGGATACCTAGCAACAGTGCCGTAGCTAGACATTTTAGCACTGTGTGCAAGAAACGGCATCGGAGCCCCACCCCTGCATGTAAAACAGGGGCAGTGCGCGCCGTAGGCGCGCGCAAAAATACATAGTGGCGTGGCTTCGTGGGGAAGGGGTGTGGCCACAAAATAATACCAATTCATAAAACGGTGCACAGTAGTCTCCATTATTCAAATTACGCCGCACAGTAGCACCACTACACCAGGTAGAGACTCTTTTACACCTTACGGCGGACAGATTCCTCTTTTTACACATTACAGCAGACAGCGTCCCCTTTTTACACATTACGGCAGACAGCGTCCCCCTTTTTACACATAACGGCAGACAGCGTGCCATTTTTACACATAGCGGCAGACAGCGTGCAATTTTTACACATAACGTCAGACAGCGAGACAGCGTGCCATTTTTACACATAATGGCAGACAGCGTACACTTTTTACAAATAACGGCAGACAGCGTGCCCTTGTTAAACATAGCGGCAGACAGCGTACACTTTTTACACATAACGGCAGACAGCGTGCCCTTGTTAAACATAGCGGCAGACAGCGTACCCTTTTTACACATAACGGCAGACAGCGTGCCCTTGTTACACATAGCGGCAGACAGCGTACACTTTTTACACATAACGGCAGACAGCGTGCCCTTTTTACACATAATGGCAGACAGCGTGCCCTTTTTACACATTACGGCAGACAGCGTGCCCTTGTTACACATTACGGCAGACAGCGTGTCCTTGTTACACATTACGGCAGACAGTGTGCCCTTGTTACACATTACGGCAGACAGCATCCCCCTTTTTACACATTGCGGCAGGCAGATTCCCCCTTTTTACACATTGCGGCAAGTAGATTCCCCCTTTTTACACATTGCGGCTGGCAGATTCGCCCTTTTTACACATTATGGCAGGCAGATTCCCCCTTTTTACACATTGCGGCAGGCAGATTCCCCCTTTTTACACATTGCGGCAAGCAGATTCCCCCTTTTTACACATTGTGGCAGACAGTCCCCCTTTTTGTAGAAAGAAAGAAAGAAAAGAAAAGAAAAGAAAAGAAAGAAAGAAAAAAAGAAAGAAAGAAAGAATTATACTTACCCTCTCCGCTGGCTAAGGCTCCTCGGTGCAGCTTCTGGTCACTCGCGATTCCCGGGCAGGAGAGAAGGAGGAGGAGGGAGGTGGAGGTGGAGGAGGGAGCCGCAGCAGCGCTGTGTTATTGGTGGAGGCGCTGCTGCCTCTGTGCTTCACTATAGGCTGTTCTCTGAAGACAACCTATAGTGAAGCAGAGGGCCAGCAGCAGCAGCGCCTCAACCAGTAGTAAAGCACTGCTGCGGCTCCCTCCTCCACCTCCCTCCTCCTCCTTCTCCCCCGTACCGCTGCTCCTCTCCTCTCCGGGCGGCTGTGTGCTGCGGGCAGCGGTTGCCCGCAGCACACAGCGGCATGTAATGAGTCAGTTTGACTCATTACATGCTTTGGGCCCCTGGACAGAGGCGGGCCCCAGTGCAACGCACTGGTTGCACTGGCGGTAGTTCCACCTCTGGTCTTGATTGTGAACCAAGAGACTGTGTGATTGTTCTTATGCTCAGGTTGCCTAATAGACAGGTGGGAAGGACCATACCAAGTTTTGTTGACAGCACTATCCCAGTGATAGTAGCCGAGAGAGAGACTTGGGTCCACGATTCCCACTGCAGGAAAGTCGGTAGTCCGGAAGGAACTCGTAAATGGAGTGAGATCGCAAAAGTATCACCAGAGAGTCTGTTCCGTGAAGACTGAGAGGCGGCACTGTTGAACACTACCTGAGCGTACTAAAGGATTACAGAAAGACCAGTCGTTGTAATTGATTTGCTATGAACAAGAGTTGTTTTGTTCTATTTTTCTTTTCTCTCTTTCCCGCTGACAAACATTTTTTTCAGGACATTCTATTTTTGCGAGGTTTTTCATGAGGAGTCGAGTGTGGGACTGGAATTGGTTCTGGAGGAAGGAGTGATTTCCTTATAGGATCCCAGGATTAGCCTATCAGTTTGTTAAAGCCAGAGAAAATCAAAGGTCTAGTAGTTACGGAGTTCAGAGGTAACGTGATAGGCTATTGTCTGAGGAATACTGTATTTTGTAGCTACTGTGACACCATATTTGAAGATGAGCGCATCCAGAGATGTCAGTCTAGCAATAAGGTGACAGACATCCCTTGAGTGATTACCACTCACTAGTGGGTAAGGTCTTAAACCAAGCGGAATGTTCGATGTGCTCACAGGTACCTCTAAGACGAAAAGATGCAGGATTAGTGCCATATTTTTTTAGAGTTAGCTGAGGTACTTGAATTACACGGAAGGGGGAGGGGACTGGTGGACAAAGAATATAATATAACTAGACCCCCTAGTCTTAAGATCCACCAGTACCATAGATAAATCCTTGGTATGTTTAAATCTCACCAGTTTCAGGAAATTGGGAGGTAATCAGGAACAATCAGGCAATGGCTATTCACACATAGCAGATAAAGAGCTCATTAATATATGTGGAAGAAAGGTTTATGAGTGGCTCTCCCCGAACTCCGAAGGTTTATGTTATCTAGGTAGGACACTATTTATAACCCTTGTTCAATGATGAAACAGACCTAGCATACGATCCAGAAATGGAAACAATGTTCAGAAAATGATAGTAATATGTAAGTCATGAAAATTTTATGTCTCTTTCACGATTTGTTTGTTTTCTCCCTCTACCCAGCAGAACCTCAATCGAATCCGAACATCAGTGTACGAAGACGTAGGTACATGTATGTGTGAAATGTTCATTCAAATCAGACATTATATGCCAAAGCACTGTCCCAGCATACTCTATAGGTTAAATGTTGTCCCACACCCAACCAGTGGTCCCGTGACCGCCGAGTGCATATAGAGGATGTCTAGTCCTCCTCCCTGTCTTCCCCAAATATAGTCAAATGTCTGATTTGCGAAATGAATACATACGTGTGTCTAGGTCACCGATTATTGTCTGAAATATTTTTCTTATGTTAATAATTTATGGCAGTTATTGGTTACTGCCAAAGGGTGGACTGTCTAAGTCAAAAATATTACATAGAGAGAACATACAGACTCCACACATTATGAGTCGCTATGCTTGCCAATACGCGCAGCGAGCACAGCAAATATGGTAACATACGCATTTACACAGACATGCCACAAAGATAGATTCAACACATATTTCATACAGCACATAAATTGAACATATCAAGCGCCAGACATCATAAAGTATTAAATTATATAATGGAGTAACGTCATGTATGTGTATCATTGGAACGGAGCAAGATGGACATGTCGTGCTTGGTGTCAAAGTAACCAGATTAATGTGTAGATTAATTTGATGCCTGTTGTTAAGTTGTAGCACATTGCCATGAGTAGTTATGATTGAATGTAGGAATATAAAGCCACAATTCTGATGAGAACAATGGACATTCCATTCAAAGCATGTGATGGACAGGAAACTCAGGCCAGCCCTTTTGATGTCTTCAAGGCTTGCATATGAACTGACCAATGACTCATCATGAATGAGAAAGACTAATAACAAGAGACCTGTTCAACACACACACACACACACACACACACAGCTGGTCCTTCTTGCCCCAGATGATGGTGGAGATGATTTCTGTCCAGTGGCTGCATGATTTTACTGAGAGAGAGAGAGAGAGAGTGATATGGAGTGGAGATTTTATTTGAGCAAAATATGGTAATTGTATTGCTGGCCGTGTCTGTATTTGAATTAGTAATAACTGCTTACTATATAAACTGATTTAAAACAAAGAATGTGTGGGACTCAAACAATTACAGGCGCTATAATGTTAACAAAATTAATACTTCACAGTACGTTCCTCAGATGAATTCCACTCTACTAGGTAGATAGAGTTCTGGTTTTCTTCAACAAGACGTTCCTTCCTCTCGTATGGATGTTACCATGGAAAGAAAGAATTGTATAAATGTGTAATAAAGTATTAACAGTACATGAGTCTCTCTTGTTGTTATACACTTTCAAGCAGTGAGGATAATAATTGTTTCACCGAAGAGGCGTACCCCAACTCACTTTTCCGCAAAATAGGTTAAACTCATAAAGGTATCTTTTATCCACCACTGTGTTTGACAGACTCACTCTGGTGATGAACCCTTTTAACCAGGAAGGATAAGCGTACCTCACTCACAGTAAAAGGAGGCTGACTCAAGCGTATCAAGGTTTCTTTCGTTGATAGCTCCCTGCTTCCTCAAGCCAGATGTCTTTTCCTCTCGTGAGGGTATCGCCGTGAAAAGAAAAGAAAAAAAAAAAATATATATATATATATATATATATATATCAAGAATTACTCTCCCACTGCGCTATTTCAAATAAAACACTAAAATTAATTAATTATATGGCTGCCTGTATCCTCTAAGTTCCCTGTTAGGAGGAACTAAATGTGTGAAAATATGAAACGAAATAGAGGAGATGGCGCCAAGGGAGTTATATCAACGCCCTACCTAAAAACGGACCCTTACAGTACTCTCCGGATAAATTACGTCAGATAACAAATACTAACATAAAAATTTATTAAAACAACATATAAACCCGACACAAATGTTCATAAGTATACAGAGTTGATACATTTACATTTGTCGCACAATTTGAACAATCAGTTTGTAGTGATGAGGAAAAAGCGTAGATATATCACTACGATTTCCTCCTTCTCCTTATTGTAGATTCGGAGGTAACATCAGATAATAGATAGATAAATAACCCAACGCGTTTCGTCTTGTTCCAAGACTTCATCAGGGGTAAAATCTCTTCATTTCAGAACATATTGTCAGCACATAAAAGGTCATTCAAAGATGTATGAACAACGTTTCAATATTTCAATGGGACTTGATTGATACAGCGAGGACCATACCTCATATCATCAGCTTGAGTCTGACATTCAGATATTCGAATATGGGGAAGATTCATATGTGTATAGAATCTAACTGGTTCGCAAGCATAAGGAACCTCGTCGGTCAGCAGCTTGAACCTGACACTCAGAGACTCAGGAGTGAAGGCAATTCAAATGGGTATAATGTCTAACCAATTTAGAACACGTGGTAGACCCTCCAGTGGTGCAGTGCTGACAGCCAAGACTCTGTATAATTTATTATGTGTGTCGGCAGTGTGTAATAAAGTTGTACTTGTCACGGTGTGTGTCTCCTGTTTTTATTTGGGTATTTTTTCCCCAGTAGTACTACAGGTACCAGCGGGCCCGTTTTTCTCCCGCATGCTGGTACTTGTGGTTCTCCAAGTACCAGCTTGCGGGGGAGGCTTGCTGGGACTTGTAGTACTACTGGAAAAAACAATATTGTTTCAATTTTGACAAGGCTATCAGCCCCCCATCCGCAGCCCTTGGATGGGGGGACAGCCTCGGGCTTCACCCCTGGCCCTTGGGTGGCTGGGGGGGGACCCCTTGATTGAAGGGGTCCCCACTCCCCCAGGGTACCCCGGCCAGGGGTGACTAGTTGGATATTTCATGCCACGGCCGCAGGGCACTGCATAAAAGTGACCCCCGGCTGTGGCATTATCTGTCCAGCTAGTGGAGCCCGATGCTGGTGTATAAAATACGGGGGACCCCTACTCTTTTTGTCCCCCGTATTTTTTGCACCAGCACCAGGCGCAGAGCCCGGTGCTGGTTTTAAAAATACGGGGGATCCCCTGTCAATTTTTCTCCCCGCATTTTTAGAACCAGGACCAACTCGAAGAGCCCGAGGCTGGTTATGCTTTGGAGGGGGGACCCCACGCCATTTTTTTTCTGAATTTTACCATTCCATCTAAAAAAAATATATATATATTATTTTAAAAAATATATAAATAATACTTGTGCCTCCAAAAAAGACAAACCAAGTACCTAATCCCTTCTAATATAAATAGATATGCTATTATCAATAAAAAAAAAACACAAAAAAAAACATGTTTTAAATTTTTTTTATTAGTTTCACCCACCAAAGTGTGGCGGATTGAAAAAGTCGAATTTACTGTCTAAAAGCACTGTTGTCGAATTTGCAAACTTCAATTGAATATACTTTGGTCGAATTGCAGCACTTGTATCATTGCAGAAAAGTCGAAATTGACAAAAGTCGAATTTCAAAAAGTCGGATTTTGAAAGTCCGTTTTTTGGACGGAAAGTACTGAATTGCATTGACGATTTTTTTTTTGGGCGAAAAAGTCCCGAAATTCGACAATTTCGGGAATTCGACCGCAATTGCATATACCCCATAGTGTTAAAAAGGTGGGTCCAGAGCACCATGTCGAAGGCCTTCTTGGCATCTAGTGATAAAATAGTGCTAGCGGAAGGGGAATCTGCCTGGGAAGTGGCAAGGATAGCCGAGAAGACTCTTCGAACATTAGTGACGAAATGTCGTCCAGCAATGAATCCCGACTGGTCTCTATGAATTATAGAAGGGAGTACCAGTTTCGGTCTATCAGCCAAGATTTTTGTTAGGATTTTATAGTCCAGGTTAGGAAGAGATATTGGCCGGTAAGATGCCGGATTGCTAAAATCTCCTCCTGGTTTAGGGATCAGTTTAATTATGGCCGAATTTAAGTATCTGAGGAGGGTTTTAGTGGGGATAACAAGATTACACAATACCATTAAGACAGGGATAATAGAAGGAGCCAAAAGTTTATAATATTCGACCATCAGACCATCAGGGTCGGGAACTTTCCCCGCCTTCAAATTTGTGATAACGTTCTTAACTTCCAATTCAGTTATCGGAGCCGCGAGGAGGCCGGCAGCTGAGAGGCAAAGTGGGGAATAGTCAGATTTTCCCAAAAAGACTCATTGTCAGTGGTCTCATTCAAGGGAGCAGAATATAAAGTGGCATAGAAATTTGTCATAATATCTACAATGTGGGTGCTACGAGATTCTAATGATCCATCGGAAAGTTTTAAGGGGTGTACCACCATAGGGGGGGGATTGGATATGTAGTAGGTTCGTCAATAATTTCCCAACCTTATTTCCAAATTTGAAAAAGAGATGGTCATTACGGAATGAGTAAGTGGCTTCTAATTTAGTAGGTAGAGCATCGAAGTGTGTTTTAGCAAGAGAGTAAGCTTTTCTGTTGGAAGGGGAAGGGTCAGCTAGGAAAAGTTGACAGGCGTTTGTCAAATGAGTTTGTTGGGTTAGGTAGTGAGTCACAATTGTCTTTTTAAAAGAATGTACATAGGCAATAATTGTTCCTCTGAGAACTGGCTTTGATGCTTGCCAGAAAAACAGGGGGTCAGTGTACAAGGAATCCATATTGAGTAATTCGTAGTCCGCCCAAGCGGCTTGGACTTTGCTGTGAAATTTGATGGAGGTGGAGAATGAGGTGGGGTATCTCCACGCAATATATGGACCTAAGTCCACAGTAGTGCGTAGCGTCAGCCATACCATAGCGTAGTCCGACACACAGATGGGGGAGATATCAACTTAATCTATTTTGGAAAACAAGGAGGCCAAAACCAAGACATAATCGACTCTGGACAGCGAACCAGTCGGATGATGAGTTCTCCAACTATCTATAAAATACATAGAATAAAGAAATGAGTACTACCACAACAACTGCGCACAGCTTAAAAAGTCCACTCAGATGTCTTAAACAATCCGGAACGTGTCAGTCTTTAAAAAGATAGGAGGTAATCTTCCAATCTTTTTCCCTGTCTTGGTTTTGGCCTCCTTGTTTTCCAAAATAGATGAAGTTGATATCTCCCCCATCTGTGTGTCGGACTACGCTATGGTATGGCTGACGCTACGCACTACTGTGGACTTAGGTCCATATATTGCGTGGAGATACCCCACCTCATTCTCCACCTCCATCAAATTTCACAGCAAAGTCCAAGCCGCTTGGGCGGACTACGAATTACTCAATATGGATTCCTTGTCCACTGACCCCCTGTTTTTCTGGCAAGCATCATTTAAGCTGTGCGCAGTTGTGGTAGTACTCATTTCTTTATTCTATGTCCATATTGCCGGGTGTTGAGTGACATCTACACAACTGCAGCCGCCCAGAGTGCAGTGGTTTACTATATCCATTTATCAAATACAGTCTGTCCAGAAGCATAGGGATATCATATTTCTGAGCCGGGTGAGGTATAGCATTAGCCATTTGTTTGTCAAGAAAAACACACATGTTAAAGTCACCACATACGAGCATGGGTAGGTGAGTATATTATTGGAGAGCAGTAAAGATAGCAGTAAAGAAACGTTTTAGGAGGGTTGTTAGGAGCGTATAAATTGCAAAAAAAACATATGTTGTCATGGCAATTTTTGCCTCTACTAATATATAACACCCTTCGGGATCTATCACAGAGGATAGCAGTTCAATATTAACATGCCTTCTAACTAGAATGGCCACACCCCTCTTTTTGGAGTTAAAAGAGGCAGATTGGAAAACTCTCCAACTAAGAAGTTGTAGTTTTAATACTTCAGAGGGTACAAAGTGTGTCTCCTGAAGGAAGGCAATATCAATATTTTGTTTAGTTATATCGAGTAAAAAAATTTCTTCGTTTTTGGGGTGAATTTATACCACCCACATTTAGTGAATCAATCTTAATCAATACCATCACATAAAAAGGGAGATGTACATTTTGTAAGCATCACAACACAGCAGAGAGTATAGCAACAAAAAGGATATTGTGGGTCATTCTGAGTTGATCGCTAGCTGCATTCATTCGCTGTGCTGTGATGAGGCAAAAAAAGGCACTTCTGCGCATGCGTATTCGGCGCAATGCGCACACGCGTCGTACTATTACAATGAACAATGTAGTTTTGCACAGGGTCTAGCGATGCTTTTCAGTCGCACAGGCAACCGCAAAGTGATTGACATGAAGTGGGCGTGGTCGTAAAAACGCAGGCATGCCAGGGAAAACGCAGGCGTGGCTGGGTGAACGCATGGCGTTTGTGACGTCAAATCAGGAACTGAATGGTCTGAAGTGATCGCAAGTGCTGAGTAGGATTGAAGCTACTCTGAAACTGCACAAAAATATTTTGTAGCCGCTCTGAGATCCCTTTGTTCGCACTTCTGCTAAGCTAAGATACACTCCCAGTGGGAGGCGGCATAGCGTTTGCACGGCTGCTAAAAACTGCTAGCGAGCGATCAACTCGGAATGACCACCATTGTGCACTCATTGCATAAATCTTATGATAAAGAGAAAAAGGCGGAGACAGGGAGAGGGTTGGTATTCCAATACAGGCATTGCCGTGGTATAAGTTTTAGAAAATGGAGTTGACAGGGATTTAATCAGTCAAATCGTATAAGGATTTTCAAGAACTTGAAGAAGTGGAGTCGTATGAAAAAACATAGGCGAAACAGATTAAAGAATGAGAATACGATCCTTAAAAGTAATGCAGTAACATTGGTAAAAGTAGCATGGAGTAGATTAAGAATCATTCTGTATCATGCGAAGATTGAACATCCAAGTCAGCCTGCAATTCTTCCAAATACTGTTGTGCATCAGCCACTGTGGTAAAATCATCACGTGATGAACCATCATATATGTGAAGCCTCGCTGGATATAACAAAGCTAATTTTTTTGCCACCCATAACAAATTTTTATGTGCATAATTGAGGACCCGGAATATGACAACACGTGGTCGCGCACCCGCATGAGTGTGCAATGGATCCAGGGAGTGTGCCCTCTCAATGATCATATCGTGACACTGATCAGAGGTCTGCAAGAGTTCCGGGAGGGTAGTTTTCAGAAAGTCATAGAGAGCGGGACCTTTAATCTCTTCGGAGCCGCCAACAACCCTCAGATTATTTCTGTGTAATCTGTTTTCTAAATCTTGCAGCCTATTGAAAATAGTGTGTTGGAGTTTTCTTTAGTTAGCATTAGAGGTCTGAAGGTCAGCAACATCTGAGAATATAGCACCCAGTCTCTGCTCAGTTTCCCATACTCTGAGTCAGTTCATCAAGTTGCTGTGTGATGCTGGCAGTTTGTGCAGTGAGAAGGAGACCTATAGCTTTCCTTATTATCGTCACCATTTCACGGTATGTCACAGGGGTGTTGAGGGTCTGCAGCATCAGGGTGATGTGGTGAAGTGTACCCAGACAAGGTCTGGGGAGTGAGCTCACCTCCAGCAGATAATCCTGCATGTCCTCCCTCAGAGATAGGCACTGGGGGCTCCAAGCAGTCAGCTCCGGGTGCCATCTTGGAATGCCCCTCTCTGGCATTCTTATTTTGCGCATCGTTGGGAGTAGAAAGCGGTCCATGCACCGCAATGGAGTCCAGAGGGGTAGCGGGTGTGGTTCCCGGTGGCGTGGAGGCTGTACAAGCAGCTGTGAGAGCAGGAGCCTGGCTGCGTTATCGGAGCTGCACAGATGCGCGGCTCACGTCGGCGGGGCAGGAAGCGGAAGTCCAAGAGTTCAATCTTTGGCTCATCAGACCAGAGAATTTTGTTTCTCATGGTCTGAGAGTCCTTCAGGTGCATTTTGGCCATGTGCTTTTTACGAAGGAGTGACTTCCGTCTGGCCACTCTACCATACAGGCAGTCATGACTAAGGTTTTGTGAACCCGGTGTTAGTGAAGTCTGTGCGGGCGACTGGAGGATTATATGAATACTACCACTGACCTGGTTTGGGACTGTTGTGGACTCTGGGTTTCTTCCGGTGACTGGGAAGAGGAACCGCAGCAGAGATGGCCGAATCTAGGTTCTCCTCATGCAGGATTAGGTCGGCAGACAGGAGGCATGCTGAAGGTCTCCTGAAAGACAGAACTGGAAAGGCACTGATGAATCAGTGAAGAATACCAGGTATAATTGTGCTAAAGGGCACGGGGTGCTTGGAGACACTGAGGTGCTTGCGGACACTGAGGTGCTTGCGGACACTGAGGTGCTTGCGGACACTGAGGTGCTTGCGGACACTGAGGTGCTTGGAGACACTGAGGTGCTTGGAGACACTGAGGTGCTTGGAGACACTGAGATGCTTGGAGACACTGAGATGCTTGGAGACACTGAGGTGCTTGGAGACACTGAGGTACGTGGAGGCACTGAGGTGCGTGGAGGCACTGAGGTACGTGGAGGCACTGAGGTGCGTGGAGGCACTGAGGTGCTTGGAGACACTGAGGTACGTGGAGGCACTGAGGTGCGTGGAGGCACTGAGGTGCGTGGAGGCACTGGGGTGCGTAGAGACACTGGGGTGCGTAGGGGTGCTGAGGCACGGAGGTGCTGGAAGCACGTAGATGCTGAGGCACGGAGGTACTGAGGCACGGAGGTGCTGTGGCACGGAGGTGCTGGAAGCACGGAGGTACTGAGGCACGGAGGTGCTGAGGCACGGAGGTACTGAGGCACGGAGGTACTGAGGCACGGAGGTGCTGAGGCACGGAGGTACTGAGGCACGGAGGTACTGATGCACGGAGGTGCTGGAAGCACGGAGGTGCTGAGGCACTGAGGCACGGAGATGCTGAGGCACTGAGGTGCTGAGGCACGGAGATGCTGAGTCACGGAGATACTGAGGTGCTGGAAGCACGGAGGTGCTGAGGCACAGAGGTACTGAGGCACAGAGATGCTGGAAGCACGGAGATGCTGAGGCACGAGGTACTGAGCCCTGGAGATCCCAACTACAACAGTAGTAAAAAACTGAAACACGACAGCTGTGGTTTTCAGTGGAGAACACGGAATTCAGTACTGTGCCTTTAAGACGAAACATTGCAGCTGTACCTTTACATTGAGACTCAGGGAAATGGTGAAATCAAATGGCAACACACAAATAAACCAAACGGTAACAAGGGAACAGAGTTTCCACAGGAACTTAGGTACAAAGGTTACCTTTAGGGAGCTCAGCTTAAGACCCACACAAAGCTGTATGTGACACAAGGAACTGGCCCAGATTCCAACTCAGCCTCCTGATTTATACTTCCTGGTCCTTGATGATTGGTGGGCAGGATTAGGTGATGTCACTGTCATGTGACTACTCTAGCCAAGGCTGTGATGTAGAATGAGGCCTAGCAGGCCAAGAGAACACTGAAGCCTGGACTTCTGCAAAACACAGGATGCTTGCTTTTAGATTACTGAATTCAGCCTCACACAGGAGATCACCACAGGTGGAGCTGATTACCTATTACCTCTCAGGCAGAGAACTCAGGAAAACTGACAAGCTGTTTAACTCCGTGAGTGAAAAGACACAGGATCCAGGACAGATGGCAGGGGTAAGTCACCAAATATAAAACCTACAGTCAGGATTGTGACAGTATCCCCCTCTTCAAGGGTGGACTCCGGACACCCATCTTGAATCTTAGAGGAACTTGAGAAATTCATACAGAAGAATTTAGGACCTTCGTTGATGCAGATTCCAAAGGTTTAGGACTAAATTCTTTAACTACAGCGTTACTGAAAGTCTGTAAGTCATGGAACACAGGATCATTACTCTCAAAGAGCATGTTGGCCCACTCCAAAGCTCTTCCTCTGAATGCCAGGAACAGATATCGAGTAACGTTGGAAAGAGTTACTGCACCTGAAGGATCAGACTCCATCCGAGAGAGAAATTGTTCAACCAGAGCGGCATATTGCAATAAATCTCCATCAAAGTAAATAGGTGGAAAACCATCAGACGAAAGCTTAGAGGATGAAACTGAAGAAAGCTTTGGCTGGACGAGTAGGACTGGATTGGATCCGAGGATACTTGGATTGGCTGGAGCCAAAGGAGACGGACCAGGCTGGTCCTGGAGTATTGCTGGACCGGCTGGAACCGGGACGGACTGACCAGGCGGAGCCTGGAGTATTGCTGGACCGGCTGGAACCGGGACGGACTGACCAGGCGGAGCCTGGAGTATTGCTGGACCGGCTGGAACCGGGACGGACTGACCAGGCTGGGCCTGGAGTATTGCTGGACCGGCTGGAACCGGGACGGACTGACCAGGCAGAACCTGGAGTATTACTGGACCGGCTGGAACCGGGACGGACTGACCAGGCGGAGCCTGGAGTATTGCTGGACCGGCTGGAACCGGGACGGACTGACCAGGCTGGGCCTGGAGTATTGCTGGACCGGCTGGAACCGGGACGGACTGACCAGGCAGGGCCTGGAATATTGCTGGACCGGCTGGAACCGGGACGGGCTGAGCCCTTTCTTCACAGGGCTGGGCTGAGGCAAGAGCCCCCACTTCACGGGGCAGGGCTGAGGCAAGAGCCCCCTCTTCACGGGGCTGGGCTGAGGCAAGAGCCCCCTCTTCACGGGGCTGGGCTGAGGCAAGAGCCCCCTCTTCACGGGGCTGGGCTGAGGCAAGAGCCCCCTCTTCACGGGGCTGGGCAGCACTCTGTAGAATCTCTGGCTTGGCAGCACTCTGTAGAATCTCTGGCTGGGCAGCACTCTGTAGACTCTCTGGCTGGGCAGCACTCTGTAGACTCTCTGGCTGGGCAGCACTCTGTAGACTCTCTGGCTGGGCAGCACTCTGTAGACTCTCTGGCTGGGCAGCACTCTGTAGACTCTCTGGCTGGGCAGCACTCTGTAGACCAGGGGTGGCCAACCAGTCAGTGACAAAGAGCCAAAAAACCTTGTTAGGTACGTCAAAGAGCCGGCATCGAGCCAATGGCGCGCATGCAAAAATGGAATGTGGCCTTGTGCCTGCTAGACCACACCCCTGGTATAAAATACATTGAAAAAGCCAAACATAAAATACATTTCTTAAAGCCAGATCCATTGAAAAAGCCACTTTCGCAAAATATAATTGAAAAAGCCAGATTCACATAATAAACTTCAGCTCCCCCATCTGTCACTCCAGCCAACAGCCTCCCGTCACTCCAGCCAGCTCCACCATGTGTCACTCCTGCTAGCATCCTCCTATGTCACTCCAGCCAGCTCCCCTGTGTCACTCCAGCCAGCTCTCCAATGTGTCACTACTGCCAAAACCCTGCTGTGTCACTCCAGCCATCTCTCCTATGTGTCACTACTGCCAAGACCCTGCTGTGTCACTCCAGCCAGCTCACCCATGTGTCACTCCTGCTACCACCCTCCTGTCACTCCAGCCAGCTCTCCCATGTGTCACTACTTCCAGCACCCTCCCATGTCACTCCTCTCCAGCCATTTGTGTCACTCTAGCCCACCCCCATGTATCACTACAGACCCCTCATCAACTCATGCCATTGCAGCAGTCCCTAATGTGTCCTCTGTTTGCTTGTGGGTGTCTCACCTATAGTATCTGACTCCTTCAGTTTTCAGTCCCTGCAGTGCTGCTGCGTGTCTGTCTGGAGTGCAGCGGTTTCTGTATAAGTTGTGGTCACATGATTTAGAGTGTTGGGAGCCACATTTGAATAAAGAAAGAGCCACATGCGGCTCAAGAGCCACAGGTTGGCCACCGCTGCTGTAGACTCTCTGGCTGGGCAGCACTCTGTAGACTCTCTGGCTGGGCAGCACTCTGTAGACTCTCTGGCTGGGCAGCACTCTGTAGACTCTCTGGCTGGGCAGCACTCTGTAGAATCTCTGGCTGGGCAGCACTCTGTAGAATCTCTGGCTGGGCAGCACTCTGTAGAATCTCTGGCTGGGCAGCACTCTGTAGAATCTCTGGCTGGGCAGCACTCTGTAGAATCTCTGGCTGGGCAGCACTCTGAAGACTCACTGGCTGGGCAGCACTCTGAAGACTCTCTGGGGCTGGACGCTCTGAAGACGCCCCTCCTGGGGCTGGACGCTCTGAAGACGCCCCTCCTGGGGCTGGACGCTCTGAAGACGCCCCTCCTGGGGCTGGACACTCTGAAGACGCCCCTCCTGGGGCTGTGGACACGGACTCCTCTGTGACTGTAAATGGCTTGAACATTCTTCTCTGGACACCCAACTTGGGATAAGGTCTTTTAACCACCGGACCCCAGTCATAAATTTGAGTCTCTCTCAGAAGAGTAGCCTTCTTGATACCCCCGTCAGCAGCAGAAGGATCGGATACTGTGGATGACTTGTAGACATGAGCACTATGATACTGAGATTTGTCACTATTACCTGGCTTGCGAAGAATGCAGTCTTTAACAAAATGACCAGAATTTCCACAGTAAAGACAGAGATGTAGCTCCTTACGCCGCTGACGTTCAGCTTCAGAGAGCTTGGGCCGTGGATAGCTCTGATGAAAAACTTTCCCTTGCGCAGAGGAAGAGACTCTATTAACTGGATGGGACAAAACAGGATCAACAACGTTGGTAGTATTCCTGAGGAGATCAGGCATCACAGAGAGAATACTAGGCAAAAGTTCTTGTAACTGTAGTAACATCTGGTAGAAAATCTGCAGTTGGTCAGGAGTCTTAGAGCAGAAGGTCATAGAATCTCTGGAGGACGAATTCCGCTGCAGACACTGTGCCAATCGATGCTGAGTCGACTCCAGACCTTCCAAGCATCCTGCAATATTGCTTAGGAGGTCATGCGTCAGACTAACACTTTCGGCCGGGTCCATGTGGCCAGTTCCTACAGTCATGACTAAGGTTTTGTGAACCCGGTGTTAGTGAAGTCTGTGCGGGCGACTGGAGGATTATATGAATACTACCACTGACCTGGTTTGGGACTGTTGTGGACTCTGGGTTTCTTCCGGTGACTGGGAAGAGGAACCGCAGCAGAGATGGCCGAATCTAGGTTCTCCTCATGCAGGATTAGGTCGGCAGACAGGAGGCATGCTGAAGGTCTCCTGAAAGACAGAACTGGAAAGGCACTGATGAATCAGTGAAGAATACCAGGTATAATTGTGCTAAAGGGCACGGGGTGCTTGGAGACACTGAGGTGCTTGCGGACACTGAGGTGCTTGCGGACACTGAGGTGCTTGCGGACACTGAGGTGCTTGGAGACACTGAGGTGCTTGGAGACACTGAGGTGCTTGGAGACACTGAGATGCTTGGAGACACTGAGATGCTTGGAGACACTGAGGTGCTTGGAGACACTGAGGTGCTTGGAGACACTGAGGTACGTGGAGGCACTGAGGTACGTGGAGGCACTGAGGTGCGTGGAGGCACTGAGGTACGTGGAGGCACTGAGGTGCGTGGAGGCACTGAGGTGCTTGGAGACACTGAGGTACGTGGAGGCACTGAGGTGCGTGGAGGCACTGGGGTGCGTAGAGACACTGGGGTGCATAGGGGTGCTGAGGCACGGAGGTGCTGGAAGCACGTAGATGCTGAGGCACGGAGGTACTGAGGCACGGAGGTGCTGTGGCACGGAGGTGCTGGAAGCACGGAGGTACTGAGGCACGGAGGTGCTGAGGCACGGAGGTACTGAGGCACGGAGGTACTGAGGCATGGAGGTGCTGGAAGCACGGAGGTGCTGAGGCACTGAGGCACGGAGATGCTGAGGCACTGAGGTGCTGAGGCACGGAGATGCTGAGTCACGGAGATACTGAGGTGCTGGAAGCACGGAGGTGCTGAGGCACAGAGGTACTGAGGCACAGAGATGCTGGAAGCACGGAGATGCTGAGGCACGAGGTACTGAGCCCTGGAGATCCCAACTACAACAGTAGTAAAACTGAAACACGACAGCTGTGGTTTTCAGTGGAGAACACGGAATTCAGTACTGTGCCTTTAAGACGAAACATTGCAGCTGTACCTTTACATTGAGACTCAGGGAAATGGTGAAATCAAATGGCAACACACAAATAAACCAAACGGTAACAAGGGAACAGAGTTTCCACAGGAACTTAGGTACAAAGGTTACCTTTAGGGAGCTCAGCTTAAGACCCACACAAAGCTGTATGTGACACAAGGAACTGGCCCAGATTCCAACTCAGCCTCCTGATTTATACTTCCTGGTCCTTGATGATTGGTGGGCAGGATTAGGTGATGTCACTGTCATGTGACTACTCTAGCCAAGGCTGTGATGTAGAATGAGGCCTAGCAGGCCAAGAGAACACTGAAGCCTGGACTTCTGCAAAACACAGGATGCTTGCTTTTAGATTACTGAATTCAGCCTCACACAGGAGATCACCACAGGTGGAGCTGATTACCTATTACCTCTCAGGCAGAGAACTCAGGAAAACTGACAAGCTGTTTAACTCCGTGAGTGAAAAGACACAGGATCCAGGACAGATGGCAGGGGTAAGTCACCAAATATAAAACCTACAGTCAGGATTGTGACAGTATCCCCCTCTTCAAGGGTGGACTCCGGACACCCATCTTGAATCTTAGAGGAACTTGAGAAATTCATACAGAAGAATTTAGGACCTTTGTTGATGCAGATTCCAAAGGTTTAGGACTAAATTCTTTAACTACAGCGTTACTGAAAGTCTGTAAGTCATGGAACACAGGATCATTACTCTCAAAGAGCATGTTGGCCCACTCCAAAGCTCTTCCTCTGAATGCCAGGAACAGATATCGAGTAACGTTGGAAAGAGTTACTGCACCTGAAGGATCAGACTCCATCCGAGAGAGAAATTGTTCAACCAGAGCGGCATATTGCAATAAATCTCCATCAAAGTAAATAGGTGGAAAACCATCAGACGAAAGCTTAGAGGATGAAACTGAAGAAAGCTTTGGCTGGACGAGTAGGACTGGATTGGATCCGAGGATACTTGGATTGGCTGGAGCCAAAGGAGACGGACCAGGCTGGTCCTGGAGTATTGCTGGACAGGCTGGAACCGGGACGGACTGACCAGGCGGAGCCTGGAGTATTGCTGGACCGGCTGGAACCGGGACGGACTGACCAGGCGGAGCCTGGAGTATTGCTGGACCGGCTGGAACCGGGACGGACTGACCAGGCGGAGCCTGGAGTATTGCTGGACCGGCTGGAACCGGGACGGACTGACCAGGCTGGGCCTGGAGTATTGCTGGACCGGCTGGAACCGGGACGGACTGACCAGGCAGAACCTGGAGTATTACTGGACCGGCTGGAACCGGGACGGACTGACCAGGCGGAGCCTGGAGTATTGCTGGACCGGCTGGAACCGGGACGGACTGACCAGGCTGGGCCTGGAGTATTGCTGGACCGGCTGGAACCGGGACGGACTGACCAGGCAGGGCCTGGAATATTGCTGGACCGGCTGGAACCGGGACGGGCTGAGCCCTTTCTTCACAGGGCTGGGCTGAGGCAAGAGCCCCCACTTCACGGGGCAGGGCTGAGGCAAGAGCCCCCTCTTCACGGGGCTGGGCTGAGGCAAGAGCCCCCTCTTCACGGGGCTGGGCTGAGGCAAGAGCCCCCTCTTCACGGGGCTGGGCTGAGGCAAGAGCCCCCTCTTCACGGGGCTGGGCAGCACTCTGTAGAATCTCTGGCTTGGCAGCACTCTGTAGAATCTCTGGCTGGGCAGCACTCTGTAGACTCTCTGGCTGGGCAGCACTCTGTAGACTCTCTGGCTGGGCAGCACTCTGTAGACTCTCTGGCTGGGCAGCACTCTGTAGACTCTCTGGCTGGGCAGCACTCTGTAGACTCTCTGGCTGGGCAGCACTCTGTAGACTCTCTGGCTGGGCAGCACTCTGTAGACTCTCTGGCTGGGCAGCACTCTGTAGACTCTCTGGCTGGGCAGCACTCTGTAGACTCTCTGGCTGGGCAGCACTCTGTAGACTCTCTGGCTGGGCAGCACTCTGTAGACTCTCTGGCTGGGCAGCACTCTGTAGACTCTCTGGCTGGGCAGCACTCTGTAGACTCTCTGGCTGGGCAGCACTCTGTAGACTCTCTGGCTGGGCAGCACTCTGTAGAATCTCTGGCTGGGCAGCACTCTGTAGAATCTCTGGCTGGGCAGCACTCTGTAGAATCTCTGGCTGGGCAGCACTCTGTAGAATCTCTGGCTGGGCAGCACTCTGTAGAATCTCTGGCTGGGCAGCACTCTGAAGACTCACTGGCTGGGCAGCACTCTGAAGACTCTCTGGGGCTGGACGCTCTGAAGACGCCCCTCCTGGGGCTGGACGCTCTGAAGACGCCCCTCCTGGGGCTGGACGCTCTGAAAACGCCCCTCCTGGGGCTGGACACTCTGAAGACGCCCCTCCTGGGGCTGTGGACACGGACTCTTCTGTGACTGTAAATGGCTTGAACATTCTTCTCTGGACACCCAACTTGGGATAAGGTCTTTTAACCACCGGACCCCAGTCATAAATTTGAGTCTCTCTCAGAAGAGTAGCCTTCTTGATACCCCCGTCAGCAGCAGAAGGATCGGATACTGTGGATGACTTGTAGACATGAGCACTATGATACTGAGATTTGTCACTATTACCTGGCTTGCGAAGAATGCAGTCTTTAACAAAATGACCAGAATTTCCACAGTAAAGACAGAGATGTAGCTCCTTACGCCGCTGACGTTCAGCTTCAGAGAGCTTGGGCCGTGGATAGCTCTGATGAAAAACTTTCCCTTGCGCAGAGGAAGAGACTCTATTAACTGGATGGGACAAAACAGGATCAACAACGTTGGTAGTATTCCTGAGGAGATCAGGCATCACAGAGAGAATACTAGGCAAAAGTTCTTGTAACTGTAGTAACATCTGGTAGAAAATCTGCAGTTGGTCAGGAGTCTTAGAGCAGGTGGTCATAGAATCTCTGGAGGACGAATTCCGCTGCAGACACTGTGCCAATCGATGCTGAGTCGACTCCAGACCTTCCAAGCGTCCTGCAATATTGCTTAGGAGGTCATGCGTCAGACTAACACTTTCGGCCGGGTCCATGTGGCCAGTTCCTACAGTCATGACTAAGGTTTTGTGAACCCGGTGTTAGTGAAGTCTGTGCGGGCGACTGGAGGATTATATGAATACTACCACTGACCTGGTTTGGGACTGTTGTGGACTCTGGGTTTCTTCCGGTGACTGGGAAGAGGAACCGCAGCAGAGATGGCCGAATCTAGGTTCTCCTCATGCAGGATTAGGTCGGCAGACAGGAGGCATGCTGAAGGTCTCCTGAAAGACAGAACTGGAAAGGCACTGATGAATCAGTGAAGAATACCAGGTATAATTGTGCTAAAGGGCACGGGGTGCTTGGAGACACTGAGGTGCTTGCGGACACTGAGGTGCTTGCGGACACTGAGGTGCTTGCGGACACTGAGGTGCTTGCGGACACTGAGGTGCTTGCGGACACTGAGGTGCTTGGAGACACTGAGGTGCTTGGAGACACTGAGGTGCTTGGAGACACTGAGATGCTTGGAGACACTGAGATGCTTGGAGACACTGAGGTGCTTGGAGACACTGAGGTGCTTGGAGACACTGAGGTACGTGGAGGCACTGAGGTGCGTGGAGGCACTGAGGTACGTGGAGGCACTGAGGTGCGTGGAGGCACTGAGGTGCTTGGAGACACTGAGGTACGTGGAGGCACTGAGGTGCGTGGAGGCACTGAGGTGCGTGGAGGCACTGAGGTGCGTAGAGACACTGGGGTGCGTAGGGGTGCTGAGGCACGGAGGTGCTGGAAGCACGTAGATGCTGAGGCACGGAGGTACTGAGGCACGGAGGTGCTGTGGCACGGAGGTGCTGGAAGCACGGAGGTACTGAGGCACGGAGGTGCTGAGGCACGGAGGTACTGAGGCACGGAGGTACAGAGGTACTGATGCACGGAGGTGCTGGAAGCACGGAGGTGCTGAGGCACTGAGGCACGGAGATGCTGAGGCACTGAGGTGCTGAGGCACGGAGATGCTGAGTCACGGAGATACTGAGGTGCTGGAAGCACGGAGGTGCTGAGGCACAGAGGTACTGAGGCACAGAGATGCTGGAAGCACGGAGATGCTGAGGCACGAGGTACTGAGCCCTGGAGATCCCAACTACAACAGTAGTAAAACTGAAACACGACAGCTGTGGTTTTCAGTGGAGAACACGGAATTCAGTACTGTGCCTTTAAGACGAAACATTGCAGCTGTACCTTTACATTGAGACTCAGGGAAATGGTGAAATCAAATGGCAACACACAAATAAACCAAACGGTAACAAGGGAACAGAGTTTCCACAGGAACTTAGGTACAAAGGTTACCTTTAGGGAGCTCAGCTTAAGACCCACACAAAGCTGTATGTGACACAAGGAACTGGCCCAGATTCCAACTCAGCCTCCTGATTTATACTTCCTGGTCCTTGATGATTGGTGGGCAGGATTAGGTGATGTCACTGTCATGTGACTACTCTAGCCAAGGCTGTGATGTAGAATGAGGCCTAGCAGGCCAAGAGAACACTGAAGCCTGGACTTCTGCAAAACACAGGATGCTTGCTTTTAGATTACTGAATTCAGCCTCACACAGGAGATCACCACAGGTGGAGCTGATTACCTATTACCTCTCAGGCAGAGAACTCAGGAAAACTGACAAGCTGTTTAACTCCGTGAGTGAAAAGACACAGGATCCAGGACAGATGGCAGGGGTAAGTCACCAAATATAAAACCTACAGTCAGGATTGTGACACAGGCCTGATTGGTGGATTGATGCAGAGATGGTTGTCCTTCTGGAAGGTTTTCCTCATCCACAGAGGTTTTGTGTTGTATATTAGCCACTTAAATAGGGTTCTATTATACACAATTTAGTTCTACTTTGTGTCACCACCATGTGGTCTGCTTTCTACACTCTCCACCAGAACAGTGGGGGTTATTCATAGATGGTCGCAGATTTTACTATCGCAGCAAAATCTGTGACCATACTACTCACATGCTGGGGGACACCCAGCAGTCCAATTGCAATCGCACCAAATAGAGGTTGACCCCTGCCTATGCAGCATGGCTGCTTAGGTAGGGGTCCTGCCGCCATGTTTGCTATAGCAAAAAACACAGGCAATGTCATCGGCCGGACCCGAAAAATGTCCATGACATGCCTGCGTTTCCTGCCCTCTTCCGCAGCCATACATCCTGTCAATCACTATACGATCGCATTCTTCCAGAATGTGATCACATAGCGAAGGGTCGCGCATGCGCAGTACAGATGCTGAGTGTGCGCAGACCCCTTGGACATGGCCCTGCGTGTGAATGTAGTGGCTGCATCCAGTAGTGGATCTTGCTACGGGCACGCAGGATTTTTGCCCGGGGCGCCGCCTTCCGAAGGGCACCACGACCATCTGGAGAGCGCCGCTGTCATGGCAAGATCCGCTACTGGTGCCCCCCGGTGCTCGGTAGATGCAGTGCTGGGCGGTGCGCGATGAAGTCATCGCACACCGCACTGCATTGTGGGAGCGGCACATAGACACTAGGGATCATAATTGACCTCTAGTGTCTATGCAGTGCTATGGGAGAGACGTCATGACGTCTCTCCCATAGATCAGAGGAGCGGCGCCGGCAGCTGGAGACGAAGGGCAGCAGCGGTCGGGAAGCAGGAGCGGAGATTGTAAGTTTTCATTTATATTTCTTTGTTTTTTTATTTTTTAAGCGGTGCAACTAGGGGGCACAACTCTACAGGGGGCACAGTACTGGGGGCATGGCGCAACTAGGGGCACAACTCTACAGGGGGCACAGTACTGGGGGCACGGCGCTACTAGGGGGCACAGCTCTACAGGGGCCACAGTACTGGGGGCATGGCGCAACTAGGGGGCACAACTCTACTGGGGGCACAATTCTACAGGGGTCATAACTGACCAAGCCCCTTCTCCGTGAAGCCATGCCCCTATTTTTCACCCGGGGCGCCGCAGTCTAGATCCGGCCCTGGCTGCATCCATATCTGTATAATCCCGTTATCTTGTTGTAAATTGGTCACCGAAACAGATGAGGGCTGTATCTCTTGGCCCACTGTTTAAAATCAAGCTTGACCATAAGGAACCACTGACTTCACTGACATTCACAAAATGGCTGCATGAACCATCAAAGTCATTATTGAATACATATCTCCAAACTTTCATTTTGTAGTGAACCTGGTCGACATTACTTCAACCTGTAAAATCACCACAGAAAAAGAAAAATGCAGGTTCCTAACATCACAAAGGTTCAAGTCCAGAACGCGGAATGTTAGGAACCCACCTGATGAGGTCACCTGGTCGTGGTTGGTGGGCCCTTATTTTCGGCCAAAATTATGATAAGAACTTCAGTTTTACTCCATGAAATGCAGAGTTTCTTATAATTGTTATGACTAGCAGTGGTTTAGTACTTAGAGTAAGCACCTGCGTTTTCTCCTTTTTTTCTGTCTGGCACTACAAGTCTCAGCATGGTAATGTTTGCAGTGCAGCCCCCCCATATATCATTGTATTTTTGATCAGATGATCCATATTTATAGCTAACCGACTTTCCGGTAATCCCCCTGCCTCCCCTTGGAATGTATTGCTTCAAACCACATTGTACACTAAGTCAGATATTGCATTTTAATATATAAAGCATTTATTTTACATGAATTCCGTAGTTTCTGTGTTCTTATTTTTTCATGCCTCAAGGGACCTCTGTTCCATGTGTTCCTGCAGTAAGACCAGCCGGTTTACACAGCTGCAGCAACTTTCATATTCTGGGGCAGACGTATTAAGCCTAGAGAATGGATAAAGAAGTGATAAAGCAGTGATAAATGCAAGGTGATAATGCACCAGCCAATCATTATGAATTTAAAAAATGACAGTTAGGAGATGATGGGCTGGTGCGTTATCACCTTCCACTTATCACTGCTTTATCACTTCTCCAGGCTTAATACATCCAGAGCCGTCTTTTCATATGGGCTTAATGGGCAGTTACCCAAGGGCCGCAGGAGTATAAGGCTGATAGCTGAGGGTTACCATTTTCCAGAGGTACCAGGTTTTTGAAAATCGGCCCTGTGGAACCAGAGATATCTGAGTTCAAACAGTGGTCCCCATTCAAGCGTGTTAATTGCTCTTTCCAACCGGATGTCTTGGGTTCTGTCTGACTTAGAGTTTTCTGAGGACATACTCCAAAACCTGGGACTCTTCCCTTCCGGTGGACACTGGTAGTTTGTCTCTACTGTGCCCAGAACCAGAGATATCAGTCTTCCAGCAGTTGGTCCCTGTTCCAGCTCCACACGCCTAGTATGCAGTTTCATTGTTTCATCAGTGGATTGTTCTGGCTCCTGAATTCTGATCCCCAAGTCCCCAGTACCTCTTGATAGGTGGGACTTTCTCTTTTTTTTTTTTATCCCATTGAAAGATAAGAAATCTGTTTCCAGGAACTGGAGATATCTGCAGTCAAACAAGCTGCACCCCCACCGGAAAAATATGAATATTAATCCAACTTCACTATCCAACCCTCCCCTGCATATTAAACACCCCCTACCACCCTGGAAGTTATATACTGGGGCCCCTTCATTCAGCTCAATGTCCTCTTCTACAGTTTAATGTTCCCCCTCCGGCCCCATCTCCCATCTGTGAAGTAAAGGAGTAATTAGCAGAAATTACTGTTCCAGGTCATACATGCTGAGTGAAAGATAGAACACCCCCTACCACCCACGGGACATCAAAGCTGCCACTGATAGCACCCCCCACCCCTACTGTTGGTGGATGGGTAGGGATCCCGGAGTATTGCTTTGCCGAGGGGCCTACACTGCTATTAAGACGGCCCTGAATACATTTGCCCTATTATCACAATGAAATGCCAGAACAAAGTGGAATCTTTGCTTATCCTACAATAGCACCAAATTGCCCTGATTTACAGTATGAGACACATTTTGGAGGCCTAAAGGGAGATGTCCTACTGAGACACAAAGTGAGTGAGGAGTTTGTTCTATCTGGGTTTGGATAGGAAAGATTGACGACCTCTTATCATTTTTTGCAATTTTTCAACCCGTAATAATGTTGAGTATTACTTCAAGTCTCCAGTAGCTGCAGAGTCTCCAGGGTGTACAGGCTGCACGGTTGGGCTGTGGCAAACTATTCAGTTGAGGTGGAGCACTATGCTAAACCTACCTCAGTGCTTCTATGCTCTATGAATAGAGTTCTCCTGTATCCTCTCTCTTGTCTGAGCTCTCAGTATATGCACCTAGGACCTTATTCAGAGATGGACACAGATCGCTACATACGCAGCCAGATCTGCGTCCATCTCCTCACATGCTGTGAGCGGCACAGCAAAGGGCAAGGTCGTCCACCATGTGTGAGGCCACCTCCCGATGCGTCCGCCATTAAACTGTGGACCAATCGGAAGTTCAGAACTAAGATTGACCTCTGCGCTGTCAAGCGGTTGGCCGACATTTTTTTCATTGGAGCGGCTGCCCTGAAAACGGTCTCGGTTCCACCCCGTTCTGCCTGCCACCCAGCCCCGCGAATTCCCGCCGCTGTCAATCACATTGTGGTTGCATCCATCAGGATGCGACCGCAATGTGTGGGGTCGCACAGCTGCGATGCGACCGCTGCGCATGCACATTTTGTCTCCATTGGCTCCTGTCTTCCTCAATATTGGTGCTCTGTGAGCTGCTGGCCATGCCCCTGTCTCATGGTGAATAGATGCTGTGCACGCGCATACAGCATCTATTCACAGAGCAAGTAAGTGAGTGTAACGGTCTCCATTCTGACCCCCCGAGTCACTGAGGTCCGCGGGTAGGACAGCGGGACAATCCCAGAAAAATGGGATTGACCCGTGAAAATTGGGACAGTTAGGAGGTATGGTAAAGGGTTACCCCCCAACTTTTCATGACCACCTGCATACCTGAGGTGCTCCTGCACAAAGAAGTAGCAGAACCTCATTAGTATGGAGGTGTGCCGCTTCCCCCTGGCTCTCCCTGCACTGTGTATAGATTGCAATGTCACAGGAATTATACGGCAATATCATAGGAATTATACGCCAGTATTCCGAGAATTATACGACAATGTCACAGAAATGATACGGCAATATCATAGGAATTATACGCCAGTTTTCCGAGAATTATACAGCAATGTCACAGGAATTATACACCAGTATTCCGAGAATTATACGGCAATATCATAGGAATTGTATGCCAGTATTCTGAGAATTATACGGCAATGTCACAGGAATTATATGGCAGTATTCTGAGAATTATACGGCAATGTCACAGGAATTATACGCCAGTATTCAGAGAATTATGCGGCAATGTCACAGGAATTATACGCCAGTATAACGGAAATTATATGGCAGTATCACAGGAATTATACGCCAGTATTCTGAGAATTATACGGCCATGTCACAGGAATTATATGCCAGTATTCTGAGAATTATATGGCAATGTCACAGGAATTATACGCCAGTATTCAGATAATTATACGGCAATGTCACAGGAATTATACGGCAATATCATAGGAATTGTATGCCAGTATTCCGAGAATTATACGGCAATGTCACAGGAATTATACGGCAATATCATAGGAATTGTATGCCAGTATTCCGAGAATTATACGGCAATGTCACAGGAATTATATGCCAGTATTCTGGGAATTATACGGCAATGTCACAGGAATTATACGCCAGTATTCAGAGAATTATACGGCAATGTCACAGGAATTATACGCCAGTATTCAGAGAATTATACGGCAATGTCACAGGAATTATACGCCAGTATTCTGAGAATTATACGGCCATGTCACAGGAATTATACAGCAATATCATGGGAATTATACGCCAGTACTCCGAGAAATATATACGGCAATGTCACAGGAATTATACGGCAATATCATAGGAATTATACGGCAATGTCACAGGAATTATACGCCAATATTCTGGGAATTATACGGCAATGTCACAGGAATTATACGCCAGTATTCCGAGAATTATACAGCAATGTCACAGGAATTATACGCCAGTATCACGGAAATTATATGGCAGTATCACAGGAATTATACGCCAGTATTCTGAGAATTATACGGCAATGTCACAGGAATTATACAGCAATATCATAGGAATTATACGCCAGTATTCCGAGAATTATACGGCAATGTCACAGGAATTATACGACAATATCATAGGAATTATACGCCAGTATTCCGAGAATTATACGGCCATGTCACAGGAATTATACAGCAATATCATAGGAATTATACGCCAGTATTCCGAGAATTATACGGCAATGTCACAGGAATTATACGACAATATCATAGGAATTATACGCCAGTATTCCGAGAATTATACGGCAAATGTCACAGGAATGATATGCCAGTATTCCGAGAATTATACGGCAATCTCACAGGAATTATACGACAGTTACACAGGAATTATATGGCAGTATCACAGGAATTATACGCCAGTATTCCGAGAATTATACGGCAATGTCACAGGAATTATACAGCAATATCATGGGAATTATACGACAGTACTCCGAGAAATATATACGGCAATGTCACAGGAATTATACGGCAATATCATAGGAATTATACGCCAGTATTCCGAGAATTATACGGCAATGTCACAGGAATTATACGCCAGTATTCCGAGAATTATACGGCAATGTCACAGGAATTATACGACAATATAATAGGAATTATATGCCAGTATTCCGAGAAATATACGTCAATGTCACAGGAATTATACAGCAATATCATAGGAATTGTACGCCAGTATTCCGAGAATTATACGGCAATGTCACAGGAATTATACGCCAGTATTCCGAGAATTATACGGCAATGTCACAGGAATTATACGGCAGTATTCCGAGAATTATACGGCAATATCACAGGAATTATACGCCAGTATTCCGAGAATTATACGGCAATGTCACAGGAATTATACGGCAATGTCACAGGAATTATACGCCAGTATCATGAGAATTATATGGCAGTATCACAGGAATTATATGCCAGTATTCCGAGAATTATACGGCAATGTCACAGGAAGTATATGCCAGTATTCCGAGAATTATACGGCAATGTCACAGAAATTATACGGCAATATCATAGGAATTATACGCCAGTATTCCGAGAATTATACGGCAATGTCACAGGAATTATACGCCAGTATTCCGAGAATTATACGGCAAATGTCACAGGAATGATATGCCAGTATTCCAAGAATTATACGGCAATGTCATAGGAATTAAACGGCAATATCATAGGAATTATACACCAGTATTCCGAGAATTATACGGCAATGTCACAGGAATTATACGACAGTTACACAGGAATTATATGGCAGTATCACAGGAATTATACGCCAGTATTCCGAGAATTATACGGCAATGTCACAGGAATTATACGGCAATAATAAGATTTTACTTACCGATAAATCTATTTCTCATAGTCCGTAGTGGATGCTGGGGACTCCGTCAGGACCATGGGGAATAGCGGCTCCGCAGGAGACAGGGCACAAAAGCAAGCTTTTAGGATCACATGGTGTGTACTGGCTCCTCCCCCTATGACCCTCCTCCAAGCCTCAGTTAGGTACTGTGCCCGGACGAGCGTACACAATAAGGAAGGATCTTGAATCCCGGGTAAGACTCATACCAGCCACACCAATCACACCGTACAACTTGTGATTTGAACCCAGTTAACAGTATGATAACAATGAAGTAGCCTCTAAAAAAGATGGCTCACAACAATAATAACCCGATTTTTTGTAACAATAACTATGTACAAGTAATGCAGACAATCCGCACTTGGGATGGGCGCCCAGCATCCACTACGGACTATGAGAAATAGATTTATCGGTAAGTAAAATCTTATTTTCACTAACGTCCTAGTGGATGCTGGGGACTCCGTCAGGACCATGGGGATTATACCAAAGCTCCCAAACGGGCGGGAGAGTGCGGATGACTCTGCAGCACCGAATGAGAGAACTCCAGGTCCTCCTCAGCCAGGGTATCAAATTTGTAGAATTTTGCAAACGTGTTTGCCCCTGACCAAGTAGCTGCTCGGCAAAGTTGTAAAGCCGAGACCCCTCGAGCAGCCGCCCAAGATGAGCCCACCTTCCTTGTGGAATGGGCATTTACAGATTTTGGCTGTGGCAGGCCTGCCACAGAATGTGCAAGCTGAATTGTACTACAAATCCAACGAGCAATAGTCTGCTTAGAAGCAGGAGCACCCAGCTTTTTGGGTGCCTACAATATAAACAGCAAGTCAGACTTTCTGACTCCAGCCGTCCTGGAATTATATATATATATATATATATATATTTTCAGGGCCCTGACAACGTCTAGCAACTTGGAGTCCTCCAAGTCCCTAGTAGCCGCAGGCACCACAATGCGGTTTTGGAATATTTAGAATCCACCCGTGCTGTCGTAGAACTACTTGAGATAGTGCTACTCCGACCTCCAACTGTTCTCTGGACCTTGTTCTTATCAGGAGGTCGTCCATTTTCTTTGAAGACGAATCCTCCTTTCGGTCATTACCTTGGTAAGGACCCGGGGTGCCTTGGACAATCCAACGGCATCGTCTTGAAACTGATAGTGACAGTTCTGTACCACGAACCTGAGGTACCCTTGGTGAGAAAAGGCAAATTTTGGGACATGGAGGTAAGCATCCCTGATGTCCCGGGACACCATATAGTCCCCTTGTTCTTTGCTATCACTGCTCTGAGTGACTCCATCTGGATTTGAACCCTTGCAAGTGTTCAAATTTTTCAGATTTAGAATAGGTCTCACCTAGCCTTCAGTACCACCATATAGTGTGGAGTAATACCCCTTTCCTTGTTGTCGGAGGGGTAATTTTATTATCACCTGCTGGGAATACAGCTTGTGAGTTGTTTTCAATACTGCCTCCCTGTCGGAGGGAGACATTGGTACAGCAGACTACAGGAACCTGCGAGGGGGGAAACCTCTCGACATTCCAATCTGTACCCCTTGGATACTACTTGTAGGATCCAGGGGTCCTGTACGGTCCCAGCGTCATGCTGAGAACTTGGTAGAAGCGGTGGAGGGCTTCTGTTCCTGGGAATGGGCTGCCTGCTGCAGTCTTCTTCCCTTTCCTCTATCCCTGGGCAGATATGACTCTTATAGGGACGAAAGGACTGAGGCTGAAAAGACGGTGTCTTTTTCTGCAGAGATGTGACTTAGGGTAAAAAACGGTGGATTTTCCAGCAGTTGCCCTGGCCACCAGGTCCCATGGACCGACCCCAAATAACTCCTCCCCTTTATACGGCAATACATCTTTGTGCCGTTTGGAATCTGCATCACCTGACCACTGTCGTGTCCATAAACATCTTCTTGCAGATATGGACATCGCATTTACTCTTGATGCCAGAGTGCAAATATCCCTCTGCGCATCTCGCATATATAGAAATGCATCCTTTAAATGCTCTATAGTCAATAAAATACTGTCCCTGTCAAAGGTATCAATATTTTTAGTCAGGGAATCCGACCAAGCCACCTCAGCTCTGCACATCCAGGCTGAGGCGATCGCTGGTCGCAGTATAACACCAGCATGTGTGTGTATACTTTTTAGGATATTTTTCAGCCTCCTATCAGCTGGCTCCTTAAGTACGGCCCTATCCGTAGATGGTACCGCCACTTGTTCTGATAAGCGTGTGAGCGCCTTATCCACCCTGAGGGGTGTTTCCCACCGCGCCTTAACTTCTGGCGGGAAAGGGTATACCGCCAATAATTTTCTATCGGGGGAAACCCACGCATCATCACACACTTCATTTAATTTATCTGATTCAGGAAAAACTACAGGTAGTTTTTTCACCTCACACATAATACCCTTTTTTGTGGTACTTGGAGTATCAGAAATATGTAACACCTCCTTCATTGCCCTTAACGTGTGGCCCTAAAAGAAAATACGTTTGTTTCTTCACCGTCGACACTGAAATCAGTGTCCGTGTCTGGGTCTGTGTCGACCGACTGAGGTAAATGGGCATTTTACAGCCCCTGACGGTGTTTGAGACGCCTGGACAGATACTAATTTGTTCGCCGGCCCTCTCATGTCGTCAACCGGCTTGCAGCGTGTTGACATTGTCACGTAATTTCCATAAATAAGCCATCCATTCCGGTGTCGACTCCCTAGAGAGTGACATCACCATTACAGGCAATTTGCTCCGCCTCCTCACCAATATTTTCCTCATACATGTCGACACACACGTACCGACATACAGCACACACATAGGGAATGCTCTGATAGAGGACAGGACCCACTAGCCCTTTGGGGAGACAGAGGGAGAGTTTGCCAGCACACACCAAAACGCTATAATTATCCAGGGACAACCTTTATATAAGTGTTCCTTTTATAGCATTTTAATATATATACATATCGCCAAATCAGTGCCCCCCCTCTCTGTTTTAACCCTGTTTCTGTAGTGCAGTGCAGGGGAGATCATGGGAGCCTTCCCACCAGCCTTTCTGTGAGGGAAAATGGCGCTGTGTGCTGAGGAGAATAGGCCCCGCCCCCTTTTCGGCGGGCTTCTTCTCCGGAGTTTTAGATATCTGGCAGGGGTTAAATACATCCATATAGCCTCAAGGGCTATATGTGATGTATTTTTCGCCATACAGGTATTATACATTGCTGCCCAGGGCGCCCCCCCCCAGCGCCCTGCACCCTCCGTGACCGCTGTGTGAAGTGTGCTGACAACAATGGCGCACAGCTGCAGTGCTGTGCGCTACCTGATGAAGACTGAGAGTCTTCTGCCGCCTGGTTCCGGACCTCTTCATCTTCAGCATCTGCAAGGGGGGTCGGCGGCGCGGCTCCGGGACGAACCCCAGGGCGAGCCCTGTGTTCCGACTCCCTCTGGAGCTATGTCCAGTAGCCTAAGAATCCAATCCATCCTGCACGCAGGTGAGTTGAAAATCTCTCCCCTAAGTCCCTCGATGCAGTGAGCCTGTTGCCAGCAGGACTCACTGAAAATAAAGAACCTAAAAACTTTTTCTAAGCAACTCTTTAAGAGAGCCACCTAGATTGCACCCTTCTCGGCCGGGCACAAAAACCTAACTGAGGCTTGGAGGAGGGTCATAGGGGGAGGAGCCAGTACACACCATGTGATCCTAAAAGCTTGCTTTTGTGCCCTGTCTCCTGCGGAGCCGCTATTCCCCATGGTCCTGACGGAGTCCCCAGCATCCACTAGGACGTTAGAGTACGCCAGTACTCCGAGAAATATATACGGCAATGTCACAGGAATTATACGGCAATATCATAGGAATTATACGCCAGTATTCCGAGAATTATACGGCAATGTCACAGGAATTATACGACAATATAATAGGAATTATATGGCAGTATTCCGAGAAATATACGTCAATGTCACAGGAATTATACGGCAATATCATAGGAATTGTACGCCAGTATTCCGAGAATTATACGGCAATGTCACAAGAATTATAGCCAGTATTCCGAGAATTATACGGCAATGTCACAGGAATTATACGCCAGTGTCAAAGTCGAAATATATTGTAATACATATCCATTGTACTAACCCCTCATGCACATGCACGCTGCTCGTGCACCCGGTCCCCCGTGCGTACACATATCCGCAAGTTGCGTAAGAGACGCTCCGGCGACTCGTGCGCATGATATGTGTATTTACGGCGGAGTTTGTGAGCGTGTAGCGTGCGACTCGAACATAGCATATTTAACCCAAATAGTGCATTTTGTAGATATAGTTCCCTTAGATCATGTCAGCGAGTAATGTTAGTTTAAACAGTTCCTGGACAGAGAGACTCGTCTTTGCATGATAGGAAGGGTCAGACAAAGGTTGGTAGGTGATGTCTAGTATCCAGCTGTAGAGTATTTTAAGGGTAACATTCCGGTGTTAGTTAGGAAAAGATTGCTTGCTCCTGCGTATAGTTATGTACAGAAGTAGGTTATGAACATTAACTGTATTTGCTGTGAATTACACATGCGGCGGGAATCCAGAGGATACCTCCCACCAGAGCAGTTGGGAAAGGACATCGCCTACCTGTTCAAATCCACCTATGACCTTTGCTGTAATGTAGAGACACATCCCTGTGTCCAATGAACAATGAGATTACAGTGACCATTGTATTGTGAATGTATGCTGTGTATAAAAAGACCACTGTTACCTGGCCAGACACAAGACTCTGAAGGCTTTTTCCCTGATAGCTGAGGACTGGTCCAGGATGCGCTTGCGAACGATTCCCCACGTATGTATATTCTCTGTAGCCATTATTCTCTATTATTCTGTTTAGATTTCCTTGTTAGCCTGTAGTGTATAACTTGTATCTGTTTACCCCTTTTCTCTGAATAATCCACTGCGGTGTTAGAGCCCAGTGGTTTACCACAAACCGGTGTTGTGTTTTCACTTTCCTGCAAAGGGCTTTCTTAGCGTCTTAATCGCTATAAGGTGTATAAGCATTGTTAAGGTTTTAAGGTATCACATCGTTGCAGTACTAGGCTGCTAAGGTTTAAAGTATAAGCACATCCTTACACTGTTTCATTACTTAAGGTTTACTGTATATCACTCTGTGTGCATCCGCCCCGCGTGTACGTTGTACCCACGGCACGGCGTCTGATACGCTAAGAGCGTATCAATACGGTACTCAGTACGCCAATAGCGTGCTTAGTACGAAGCGTGAATCCGTGTGCGTACGTGCCGCTCGTGCGTCGCGCCCACGGCACAGCGTCTGATACGCTAAGTGCGTATCCATACGGTACTCAGTATGCAAATAGCGTACTTAGTATGTAGTGTGTGTAATAAGTCTAGCGGCCATAGCGGCTCCACGGTAATAGCGAGTCTAGCGGTATAGCTTTATGTTTTAAGGTAATATTTGACATTATCAGCCAGTATTCCGAGAATTATACGGCAATATCACAGGAATTATACGACAGTATTCCGAGAATTATACGCCAATGTCACAGGAATTATACGCCAGTATTTAGAGAATTATACGGCAATGTCACAGGAATTATACGCCAGTATCATGAGAGAATTATATGGCAGTATCACAGGAATTATACGCCAGTATTCCAAGAATTATACGGCAATGTCACAGGAATTATACGCCAGTATTCCGAGAATTATACGGCAATGTCACAGGAATTATACGGCAATATCATAGGAATTATACACCTGTATTCCGAGAATTATACGGCAATACCACAGGAATTATACGCCAGTATCACGGGAAGTATACAGCAATATCACGGGAATTATACGCCAATATCATGGGAATTATACAGTAACACTGGATATATGGCAGCAGAGGACACCACCACTGTGACTGGTCACTGGACCATACTTGCCTACTTTTGAAAAATAGTTTCAGGGAGATTGTAGCTCACACTTTTCTGTGCGGCGTTGAGGGGGCGTGTCACATCCCACCCAAGGGGTGTGTCTATCTGCACCAATGGGCGTATCTTTTGTCACTCAGGGGTGTGTCCTGTCACTGGCAAGTGAAAGCTAAAGTACAAAGCGCAGTACATGGTACACACCAACATCACACCTATATTACACAGCATAGCTACACACTGACATCACACCTACATTACACAGCATAGCTACACACTGACATCACACCTACATTACACAGCATAGCTACACACTGACATCACACCTACATTACACAGCATAGCTACACACTGACATCACACCTACATTACACAGCAGAGTATAATACTGACATCACACCTACATTACACAGCATAGCTACACACTGACATCACACCTACATTACACAGCATAGCTACACACTGACATCACACCTACATTACACAGCAGCGTATAATACTGACATCACACCTACATTACACAGCATAGCTACACACTGACATCACACATACATAACACAGCATAGCTACACACTGACATCACACCTACATTACACAGCAGGGAGAAATCTTCTTAGCTTAGATATATTTGAAACCTCCTGACTCCATTCCCTGTATACCACCAGGACTGCATCACAGGCCCAAGACCCATATGCTGACAAGAGACAGGGAAGAGACTTTGGGGACATTTACTAAGCAGTGATAAGAGCCCCATCAACCAATCAGCAGCTCTGTATCATGTTATAGTATGCAAATTATAGATGTTACTTCAGTGCTGATTGGTTGGCATGGGCAACTTCTCCACTGGCTCACTTCTCTGCTCTTATCACTGCTTAGTAAATGTCCCCCTTGGTGCTGAGTGTCCCAGGCATTACCTGCCCCCAGAGAAGGCACTCACTGACAACCATGGATGACTGCCAGCGAGTGCCCTCTCAGAATGCAGTTAATGCCTGTTACACTCAGCAACCAGTCCCCATGGACCCTATGATACTGTTCTGTTGTTAACTACTATGTTAATCCTTTACGTTCTCTCCCAAGGGCGTAACTAGAACTTTGGGGTCCCATAGCAAAAATCTTGAAAGGGCCCCCTGCCATTGTACTACAATGCCCATTATGGGAGCCGGAGAGAGAGACTGAGTGAGGGGAGTGAGAGAAAGACACACACAAAGGGGGTGTCAGGGGAGAGAGAGGAGCAAGAAAGAGAGGGAGAGAAAGGGAGGTCAGGGAGAGAGAGTTTCAAGGAAAAAGAGTGAATGGGGAAAAAATAGAAAGGGTGTCAGGGAGAAAGAAAGGGATGGAGGAGATGGCATCAGGGAGAGAGAGGGTATCAGAGAGAAAAAACGGGGGAGGAAGAAGAGAGAGGGAGGGGAGTGAGCGAGAGTGTCAGGGAGGGAGAGAGAAAGAGGGGAGCAAATGAAAGTGAGATAAAGAGAGGTAGAGATAGAGAGTCAGTGAGAGATAGACAGTGTCAGAGAGGAAGAGAGAGTGATAGTGTCAGAGAGAGAGAGAGAGAGAGAGAGAGAGAGAGAGAGAGATAGTAAGTAGAGAGATAAAGTGTGTGAGAGAGAGAGAGAGGCAGTGTCAGGGAGAGAGGGGGCAGTATCAGTGAGAGGGAGAGAGTGTCAGAGAGAGAGAGAGTCAGAGAGAGAATCTCATGGAGAGAAAGGGAGAGAGTGATGTCAGGGAGAGAGAGATACTGACAGTATCAGGGAGAGAGAGAGACAGTCTCAGAGAGAGAGAGAGAAAGAGAGAGAGGGAGAGCGAGGGGCAAGGGAGTGAGTATCAGAGAGAGGAAAGAGAGAGGGAAGAGTCGTGGGGGGGGGGGCGCACAAGCAGGAGATACATTACCTATCCGTCCTGAACACTTGGAGCTGGCCAGGAAGGGCCCCCTCCCCTCTACATCCTCCACGTAGCTGCAGCCTGTGAGGGAGGGGGTGCAATCAGCTAAGGCGGCTGTTCTCACCATGTGTGAGGGTAAAGGGGGGGAGCAGCGGGCCTTGGAGACAGCCAGGGTTGGATCCAGAACAAAATGACGGGAGGCACCATGACAGGAAAATGAGTGGTTGGGGGGTTCCAGGAGCGCACGCAGAGGGTGAGGCCGTGGTTGACTGGGAGAGATCATGGGGTGACATGGAGAGACAGTGGGTGATGCCAGGGAATGGGTGACAGGGGGAGGCAGTGGGTGAGGCCAGGGAATGGGTGATGTGGGGAGAAAGTGGGTGATGGAAAAGATGACAGGGAGAGGCAGTGGGTGACAAGAGAGAGAGGTAACGGAGAGAGATGGAGAGGCAATCAGTGATAGGAAAGGGTGACGGGGAAAGGCAATGGGTGACAGGGAGAAGGTGATAGAGAGAGGCAGTGGGTGACAGGGAGAAGTTGATGCCTTGGAGAGGCAGATGGTGACAGGAGAGACGTGGAGATAGTGACACAGGGGAGAGGCAGAGGGTAACGGAGAGAGAGTGTTTACAATAGGTAACAAATTTGAGGTATGCTTGTGGAGCACAGAGTCAGCGGCGAATCGAGGTAGCCGGGATCTGCAGTGGTAAGTTGGGAGCAGCAGATGGTCTTTAATACACCTTTTAGTTGTTGAAAAGGGATATATTATTGAAGGCCCACAGGCATGGGAATGGGGGGGAGGGGCGCATCTGAACATAGATGGAGATAGGGTCCGCCAATGTCTGGGCAGGAGCAGTGGCCCCCTAAGCAGGGAAGCGGCTGGGCAGAGTGGGCAAGATGGTGGCCCCTTGGCAGCAGGGTAGCATACATGATGGCAGTCACGCCACCACTCCCCTCATCACCACAACACCCCCACATCACCACAGCTCACCTGGAGGGAGAGATACATATGCTAGGCAGGGATGCCACAGCGCACTCCACGCTAACTGCACCGAAGTCTCCCACAGATGTCCTGGAAGTGTATGTGCCGCTCTGCAGGTCACACTTGCGGAAGTCGCCAGCTCTATTGTGTCATACTCCGGTTGCGGGTGGGAAAGCCTGTGTGTTCAGGACGGGTGGGTTTCCGCAGGCAAAGCACATTAGGGCTGCCAGGGTGCACATATCGAGAGGCAGAAGGCAGTGACGGGACCCAGCGGGGAGCTGAGGAAGCTGCTGTGATTAGCAAGCAGCTCCAGGCGGTGGCAAAGAAACGAAGCGAAGGTGACTGAACTGTGCAGTCGGGGACGAGAGCTTTGTGAGCAACCGACCATCTCCGGCCCTCACCGTATAGCGGGATGTGACTCCCGATTCAATAGCTTTTTAGTTTTTATAATAAAAAAAAATTCTCATTAATGACAGGGAGGCCCTAAATCCGCCATTGGAGGTAGCACATGTCTAGTGGGCCCTGGAAGCACCTCGGGGCCCATAGCAGCTGCACCCCCTGCACCCTCGGTAGTTACGCCACTGTCCTCTCCATTTTTTATAAACAAGCCACCTTGAGGGGAGAAGAGGCCACTACTACCACCCCCCTGCTGCTTTGGCCACTGCCGCTGAGAAAGAGCCTCCTCATCCAGCGTGCTAGCGCTATTGTATTGTGCTTGGCCACCGCTACCCACAAATCTGCAGTGGTGGTGGCCAGCCTTTCAGCAACATGATCTCATGCGTTGTGACGTCTCTCCTGCAGTCCCCATCCACGTTAATTCTGGGCTCGCGCATGCGCAGTCTGGATTCTCACAGGAGAAGGGGGTAAATTCCAGGAGCTGTATGGTCATTTGTGGGGCAGCGTGGGATAAAAAATGGGAGCCTCCTGCTGAATGTGGTAGGGTCGAAATCTATGATTTTGGGTTGCAATCTTAACCCCTAGATTGGACCTGGTCGCAATTGCATGATGCAATCTTGCCCTCTAATTTGCAAGATCTATAGAGGAGCGTACATTCAAGTGCCCACAACTTATTACAATCAATATTTTATCATCTATAATAAATATGAACCTGCTAGGATGCCAGCTTGTCCACGGCAATGTCTAGCAGGGGGTTAAGTGTCTGTCTCCACTTATGGAATTTTATGCAAAATACGGTGTCTTGCAGGACAAACCAGAGCTGCAGCTGCACTAAATCTAAATGACACCCTGCCAGGGTGTGTAGTAATTAACAAGAGACCATACACAGGGCAAAAGGCAGTGAAGTGGCGTGAGGGAAGTTAGTTAAACAGACAGGGACAAGGCAATTGACTGTGAGTGAAAGGGAAAGTTGAAGGGTGAGGAGGGAGAAGAGGAGGAGGAGGGGGGTGCCGGCAATAACGGGAGATTTGGGTTGCATACTATGGAATGCAGGTCCTGGGGATTGTGAAAGAGACTCATTATGAGACTCGCTGCTGTCATCTTGCTGCGTGTGGGCTGGAGTCCTGTTTCAGCAGTGCAGGCAGTGTGACTGTGAGGCTGTACCTTAGAATGCAGTCCCTCGCCAGCTCCTGTGCTTCTCCCCCTCTCGTAAGTGTAATGGGTGGAAGGGAGGGCAGTTACCCGCAACTCTGCTGTAGCTCCTGTCATGTCATCTCCATCTACGGTCAGGTGGTCACATGATAGAGGCTGGAGTAGAGGCTTACCGCTGGTGCCAGTGAGAGGGTCCCGGAGCACATGACGTACTCTCGTCATGCCCCTCCCCCTTCACTCACGGTGACACTGCCGCTCTTTGAAAATCACTACTATTCTCTCCCATGCGGCCACCGCTAGCTTAAACCCTGCGGTGGCCAGGGTTGGATCCAGAACAAAATGACGGGAGGCACATGCGGGCCCCGCCCCTTGCCACTCTGGACTCGCGCACACGCAATTCACATATTTGTCAGGCAGCGCAAAAAAAACGGGAGGATGCGGACGTTGAGCGGGGCAGCGGGAGGCTCATTCAAAAAACGGGAGCCTCCCGCTGAATGCGGGAGGGTAGGCAACCCTGCACTGGACTGATGCACAAGAGACTTCCCCTGGTCTAATGCAGGACAACACAGCACCACTGAAAGGGACTTATACAGCTACGCTGGATATATGGCAGCAGAGGACACCACCACTGTGACTGGTCACTGGACTGATGCTGCACAATAGAGACACTACCCCTGGTCTGATGCAAGACAACACAGCAAAACTGCAAGGGACTTATACAGCAGCCAGCAACACTGGGGACATATAACAGCTGAGGACACCAACACTTTGACTGGCTGGACTGATGCAGCACAATACACTGACTACACTGGACTGGACTGAGCAGCACAACACAGCACAAGACTCGCCACCCCACTTTCCCGCCCCCACACAGACACTGACACGTCCTCTCACTACAGTCTCCGAGACTGGAGTGAAAATGGCCGTGATGCGCGGCTCCTTATATGGAATCCAAATCCCGTGAAAATCCGACAGGGGGATGATGATGTTTTGCCTCGTTCGGGTTTCCGAGTCAGGCGGGAAAACCCGCCCGGAACCGGGTTCAGAGCGTGAAGTTCGGTACGGTTCGGTTCTCTGAGACCCGAACCCGCTCATCTCTAGTATTTACTGCATACATGCCGACATCCTGGCCAGAGGCGGAACTAACGGCAGTGCAAGCAGTGCGTTGCACTGGGGCCCGCCTCTGTCCAGGGGCCCAAGCATGTAATGAGTCAAACTGACTCATTACATGCCGCTGTGCGCTGCAGGCAACCGCTGCCCGCAGCGCACAGCCGCCCGTAGAGGAGAGGAGAGGAGCAGCGGCACGGACGGAGGAAGGAGGAGGAGGGAGGTGAAGGAGGGAGCCGCAGCAGGCAGCGCTTTGTTACTGGTGGAGGCGCTGCTGCTGCTGCCCCTCTGCTTCACTATAGGCTGTCTTCCTAGAACAGCCTATAGGGAAGCAGAGGGGCAGCAGCAGCAGCGCCTCCACCAGTAACAAAGCGCTGCTGCGGCTCCCTTCTTCACCTCCGCTACTGTCCGGGAATCGTCTGACGCGGCTGCACCGAGGAGCCTGAGCCGGCGGAGAGGGTAAGTATAATTCTTCTTTCTTTCTTTTTCTCTGTTTCTTTCTCTTTCTTTCTTTCTTGGGCCTGCCTGCCGCTATGTGTAAAAATGGGGGACTGCCTGCCGCTATGTGTAAAAAGGGGAATCAGCCTGCCGCAATGTGTAAAAAGGGGGGACTGCCTGACGTAATGTGTAAAAAGGGGGAATCAGCCTGTCGCAATGTGTAAAAATGGGGGACTGCCTGCCGCTATGTGTAAAAAGGGGTAATCTGCCTGCCGCTATGTGTAAAAAGGGGTAATCTGCCTGCCGCAATGTGTAAAAATGGGGAATCTGCCTGCCGTAATGTGTAAAAATGGGGACGCTGTCTGCCGTAATGTGTAACAAGGGCACGCTGTCTGCCGTAATGTGTAAAAAGGGGACGCTGTCTGCCGTTATGTGTAAAAAGGGGATGCTGTCTGCCGTAATGTGTAACAAGGGCACGCTGTCTGCCGTAATGTGTAACAAGGGCACGCTGTCTGCCGTAATGTGTAACAAGGGCACGCTGTCTGCCGTTATGTGTAAAAAGTCTACGCTGTCTGCCGCTATGTGTAACAAGGGCACGCGGTCTGCCGTTATGTGTAAAAAGGGCACGCTGTCTGCCGTTATGTGTAAAAAGGGCACGCTGTCTGCCGTTATGTGTAAAAAGTGCACGCTGTCTGCCGTTATGTGTAAAAAGTGCACGCTGTCTGCCGTTATGTGTAAAAAGGGCACGCTGTCTGCCGTTATGTGTAAAAAGGGCACGCTGTCTGCTGTAATGTGTAAAAAGAGGAATCTGTCCGCTGTAAGGTGTAAAAGGGTCTCTACCTGGTGCAGTGGTGCTACTGTGCGGCGTAATTTGAATAATGGAGACTACTGTGTACCGTTTTATGAATTGGTATTATTTTGTGGCCACACCCCTTCCCCACGAAGCCACGCCACTATGTATTTTTGCGCGCGCCTACGGCGCGCACTGCCCCTGTTTTGCATGCAGGGGTGGGGCTCCGATGCCGTTTCTTACACACAGTGCTAAAATGTCTAGTTACGGCACTGTTGCTAGGTATCCATTTCTCTGGCCCTGAGCAGGTCCCCCTCACCAGATCCTCTCCAGGGGTGAGGGGGTGGACTTGGATGGGATGTGTGTGGGGGGGGGGCCCAAAGCATTTTGTCGCACCTGGGCCCACCGCTCGCTAGTTCCGCCACTGATCCTGGCTGCTCTCTCCGGGAGAGAGCAGCCAGGTCGGCTCAGCAGGGGGGCGGGGTTATGACACGGATAGGGGGCGGGGCGGAGGCAAAACGGGCGGACGGAGGTGGAACAGGGGAGGGGTTATCGCGGCACTTCATTTAAGCCACGCCCCCTGCTATGTAATGCCACGATTACCGGCATTATACAGCAGGGGGCGTTGCTACGATGACGCGATTCAGCAAGAATCGCGTCATCGACTGCCCGGACCGCCCACTTTACTCACTAAGTGGGCGGCCGGGCAGGGGGGCCCCTAAAAAATCGTGAGACTTGCCTGCTCTTCCGGGGGGCGGGAGGGTCACCCGATTTTCGGGAGCCTCCCGCCCATTCCGGGAGAGTAGGCAAGTATGATTTACTAGTCTGTATGCCATGCAGCGTGAGACGCCCATTATGACTGACGTGCTCCGGGAGGAGTAGCGCACCATACTTCACACTCACAGTGTACCGGAGATGCTGGGCTGCGACTTTAACTGCACATCGATTAGTTCTAAACACGTACAAGATCGCAGATAAAGCACAACAGAACTTGGCACAAGAAATATTAGGAGCCCTTCTTACACAATCAGCTCCAAACTACCATGTTACACAAGCTGTGTTTGTCAAATAACAGTTAAGAGCTGATTGGTTGGTAGTTTATCTCTCTGCACTTTATCACTCTCCAAGGATTAGTACATCTGCTGTATGAGACACACATGGCAGCAGCAGGCTGTGTTTGAGTTTACAAAAGTCATGCATCTGGAGTTTTCTAATATGTTGTAGTACCAGCACAATTATTCCATTTAGGTAAATTAAATAAAAATGGCTGAATTTATCCATCACATTGATGTTATTCAGTATCACATCAGTAACGCACCCTGCTGACGTTCTTCTACTCCCTGCTGGCCTGTGTTTATTGGCCCAACTTCCCTATCCCTGGCCACAGCACAGCAGACATTTGGAAAAAAAAACTTTGACATTTCCTGTATTTAAGAACAACCTCATGTGAAGAATTCTGCTGAAGAGACAAAGAAAATGCAGAACAGGAGAGAAGCCGACAGCTGAAGACACTCTCTGGACTCACAAGCTCCTGAATCTCTCTACACCAGAGGATTTAACACCATTTACTTCCTAAAAAGATGTTCTGGGGAAGCATTTTCCTAATCCTATTGTATTTGAGACAATTCTCCAGTGGCCAGGCTGGGGAAGAGGAAAGTACAGAGAGTCTTGTTGATGATGACAAGTCTGAGATGGAGAACCGCCTTTCAGCTGAGGAACAAAATACTGACCTGGAAAAGGTGAGATTATGTCCTGAGTACTGACGGTGGTGCAGGGTTCAGCCCTAGTACGTTAGTGCTTGGACAAGTAAGTCAGACCCAGGGGGGAATTCAATTAAATGCAAGTCTGTTCTTGCGAGCCATATTCATGGTGAACACGCATTGTGAATTCCATTTGAAATTCAATTTCAAACTCACGTTTCTTTTTCAGAGTAAATGTAGGTGTTTTTGGGTAAACCCCCCTGAGGGTGTGAAAAGGTAGAGGATAGCTTTGTTTTAGGGTGATAATGTCAGGACTTGTTTCAGAACCCCTCGGACACCCCCTTAATGACTAATTAGGTATTTGGAAGTTTTCAGTTAGCTTAATTGGGCCAATAATTACATGTCATTATTGGGGTTAAAAAATAAATGGCTTCAAATTAACCCAAAATCAACTTTTACATTAGATTATGCACCCCAAACGTAACTATTTATTTCAACAAACTATAATTGCTTTTTTTTTTTTAAATAATTTAAAAAAAAAAACATAAAAAATTAAAGTGGCCTCAAATTACCCTCAAATCACCTTTTCATTCTTTTTTTTTTTTTTTTTTTTCATTTTTCATTTAATTAGTTTGTAATTTAATGAAAAAGTTTGCTTATAATTTTTGTACTTTAAAAAAAATGCACAAATCAGCCATTTGACACTTTTTCAGAGCATCCAGTACTTTCCTTATGCCCACTAACAGCATTCTACTGTATATGGTCCTGCTGGTGATTGGGGTGTAGTTTGGGTGAACTGTCCATGCATGCCCCTAGTAATTGTGTACAAATATTTTATTGGGCACTATGGTCTCCATACCTTAGTCATACCTCCCAACTGTCCCGATTTTCGCGGGACAGTCCCATTTTTTGGGGACTGTCCCACCCGCGGGCCACAGTGTCCTGCGGTTGGGTGGCAGTTGGGAGGCTCCTGCACTCGCTGCTCTGCTAAGCAGTGGAGACAAGAGGAGAGGGGGCATGCCAGCAGCTCACGGAGCGCTGGGCATGCCCCCTCACTGATGAAAATGGGGGCTTGGCTCCCGATCGTGGGTCCTCCTGTGAAGCCACGCCCCTTTACATAGGAACAAGTAGATTATAGAAACTACTAGGTGCGCAAAACAGCAGCTGAAGAAAGTGTTTTTCTCCTATGAGGTTCCTTTTACCCTCACCACGAGTGCAAATGAAAATAGAGTATGGAGATTTCCACTTAACTAGCGCTATATGTGAATTCTTCTTTGTTCCAAATCATTCCATCGTGTTATCCAGATCGAGTTGACATATAGAATAAAAAAGTTATGTATAGTGTAATACCGTTTTAATTACAATGACACATATACATACCATACATAAAACATGGATAGAATAAATGAGCTATACAAAAAATGTGGGATCAATTATTCAACCAAATCCCCTTAAACTCATCTTAAACCTTGAAAAAGACTCTAGCTAAGAGTTGAAACGCGTCGGTTTCCCACTCAGGACGCTTGTGAGGAGAGTGTATTTATCCGGGATCCAGCAGTGACAATCTGTGTGGTGGATGGGCTGATCCGGAACACCCATTACGGGACACACGCGCTGATAGGGACTGTCTAAACCACAGTTCCCTAAAATTCTGGTAATTACCTATTGCCTCACTTGCTTCTCCAGGGGATTTGGTTGAATAATTGATCCCACATTTTTTGTATAGCTCATTTATTCTATCCATGTTTTATGTATGTTATGTATATGTGTCATTGTAATTAAAACGGTATTACACTATACATAACTTTTTTATTCTATATGTCAACTCGATCTGGATAACACGATGGAATGATTTGGAACAAAGAAGAATTCACATATAGCGCTAGTTAAGTGGAAATCTCCTTACGCCCCTTTACATAGTCCATGTCCCCTTTTCGGGAGCGCACGCGGCTTCGCCGCACGTGTGTCCCTCTTTCAGTAAGGAGAAAGTTGGGAGGTATGCCTTAGTATGTAATGTAAAAGTAAATTTTCTCTTCTGTCTCCAGATCCTCCTAGGTCATTTAGCGGTCACTGTTCCGCCAGAACAACGCCCCCTGCTCCCTCCTAAAACAGCAGCCAGGTTATCCTTCAATGTCACATTGATTTCAGTTTCTCAAAATGAGAACAAAAAAGTGTTAGATTTGCAAAAGGAGGCGAAAGAAGGGGAAGATCTGCAAGAAGAAGAGGTAGAGGAGAGCGATGAAGATGTATCTAAGGAGATTACAACACTTGCAGCCCCAACGACAACACCACCAGCTACTACCCTACCAGCGGATGACAACTTGTCCTACATTAGTGAGTATATACAGCTTACAGTAGCTGGCAGCATTTGTTTATATTCAGAGACGGTCAGTTAAAACATACAATTTGATGGCAGATAAGAACCACTTAGCCCATCTAGTCTGCCCATGTACATGCACACACTAGGGTTTTTATTGTTTGGAGCCAATGAATCTATTTGTATATATTTTTGGTATGTGGGAAGAAACCGGAGTACCCAGAGGAAACCCACTCAAGCACGGAGAGAGGTTCGGGCCATGGTGGGAATGGAACCCATGACCTCAGTGCTGTGAGGCAGTAATGTTAACCATTACACATCCGTACTGCCCTAATTACATTTAACACATATACTATGGATTGTGGCGGAATGTAAGCATACAATATTTTCAACAGCGGAAATTGTTCCCTTTCAGCATTTTATTTTTAATTGTTTAATTCATTTTTTTGGCTGAAAAATGTAGGGCCCAGTTTCAAAGTGCATATTATTATTTTATGTTATACACTGTAAAATGTGGGTTGTGGGGGGGGGGGGGGGGGGGGGTGTCTGAAATGCTTCAGTTCATTTCTAGAATCTTCATATTCTAGGCCCATATGTAATAGGTTACAATTTGTTGGTCCTGGCTTTATAGCCACCACATTGGCAATTAGTTTTACATCAAAACCGGGTTGCTCTTAAAAATAATTGCTGCTTTAAAGCTAATGGCTACCTCACCTAAATCGGGTCTGGGACTCCAGGTCGACAACAAAAAGGTTGATACCCCGTATGTCGACTCCAGTTGATCGACACACCTTAGGTCGACATAGGCAAAAGGTCGACATGGACAAAAGGTCGACAGGAACAATGCCGACATGGAAAAAGGTCGACATGAGTTTTTTATGGGGGGGTTTGTGTCATTTTCTTCGTAGAGTGACCGGGAACCCCAATTAGTGCACCGTGTCCCCTCGCATGGCTCGCTTCGCTCGCCATGCTTCGGGCATGGTGCCTTTGCTTTGCTCGGCACAGATTACCGTTCCAGTCGTAGTCCACGTGGATCGTTAAGTATGAAAAGGTTCCAAAAAATAAAAAAATTGTGAAAAACTCATGTCAACCTTTTTTTATGTCGACCTTGTTCCTGTCGTCCTTTTGTCCATGTCGACTGAAGGTGTGTTGACCAATTGGCGTCGACCTAAGGTGTGTCAACCTTTTTGTTGTAGACCTGGAGTCCGGATACCCCTAAATCACACTGGGAACAGCAAATCAGAGAATGACAAACACAAAAGCGCATGCAGAGTGCCTGTTGGCGGTCGCCCGTCTGTACGTTTATGCATATGGCGCTACCTACTCCTTCCCTTGTGTACATCCATGTGGCTGAATGTGCCATGGCTGAGACTCCCACATTATGCCACCGTGCATGCTGTAATATCGCTTGGTGCATCCTTATATGCCACAATCGGTTGCACCATCAAAACTTCCACCAGCACCTATGGCAGGTGCAATTTCTCCATGGCCTCCTATGCTTGTGGCTGTGCCCCAGTGAATGCATTCGCTCTCCCTGTTATGCCCGTGACACTCCTATAATACAGCCACTGAGCAGGAATGCCCAACACTTTCCCGCTACATTTCTGAGGTAGCCTGACCCTGTCGCAGTAACTCTGTGTAACGCATGCGTCATAGGGGTTTCAGAATATTTCACGCATGCGCATATGCAAATGAATCACTTAGCTACATTGTGCGACTCAGGTCCGTGGTAAGGTTTTACTGTTTTTTATTATGTACAAACAGGACATTTCCAGGGATTAAAAAAAGTATAGGGACATAACTGTCCAAAAATGGGACTATGGGCCCTGATTCGGACGCAGTTCTACTGAGACTGGCTACCAAATTCTGTTGGACAGTCCAATGGTGGGATAGATGTGCGATCGATGGTACACCAGATTGCAGCTGCAGCCGATGGGCCTCTCAGTAGACAGAGCATCGGCTGCAGCATTCCATAAATGCACAGTAGTGACTGCGACAAAACTCACAGATGCTACCGCATACCGTCCACCACTGAATTAGGTCCTGTTCTGGAACCTAGGAAGATTTCTGAAAACTGGTTTAAAGGGTGTTGCCCATAGCAACGAATCAGTCATATGTTTACCTCATGCCAATTTTTCTAGTTTGAACTAGTTTTTCATAAACTCCCCGAAATTGGCTCCTGGAGGTCAACTAAGTCACACAGTAAAATGCCCCAACACTGTTTCCACAAGACTGGAAACATTCAGCAACTCCCCTCACTTAAATCCAGATTATCGTGGCGTCATGGATATACTGTGCCACAGACCACAAAATGAACAGAGACTTATATACCTCTCGGCCATGAGACGGGATAAAACTGTTCTCAATTTTATTTGCTCCTCTCGTACATTTCATGTTTTTAATCTTAAGAAAGTCAAAGGCAAGGTTTTGGATTTTCAGCATTTTCCGTGGTACTCAGTATTTTTTCTTAGAAGCTCTACATGATCTGCCTGCTGTGAATACAAATAAGCTTCAGAGAGAACAGATTATACGGCTCCTGAGAGATGCCCGTGCCTGTCAGACGCTCACCACGGGTCTATGTTTGGAATTCAGTGCGCCGAAACCGAACCACAGACTCAGAAGAGAAAAAAAGAATCACGCAGCCTGACTATGTTTTGCAAGTTGCTTATAAACAAGGAGCGAAGAAATTATTTTTCTCTTGTAATGGGAGCAGGTTTTATTAAACCTGTGCATTTTAAGTTAATGTTTGTCCACTGAAGAAAGCCCAAGAGGTATCTAATGTTTTGTTATGCCACCCCTGGTTCTTAAGGTGCATACACACTGGGCGTTTTTGCCCAGCGTGTATGCACAGCGATGATCGTGAACATCGCTGGTAGGAAAATAGCTCTGTGCATACACACTGAGATATTTTCCCTGTGCCAGCGATGTTCACGGGGGTGGGGGAGGGGGAATCAGCCACATCTGGAGATCAGCCACATCCCTAAACATAAACCCCTACCATTGCATCCCCCTGTTGGGCCCTACATGCCCCAGTCCGACACTGGGTAAACCCTCTATAAAGCCGCAACCACTATTAGCATAACCACACCCACTATTTAGCGTGATTCTTTGTATTACTTTATTGCGATGATATTTCCACAAAGCTGTACACTCACCGGTATAAAATATTATTTTTAGAAGGATGTTTAAATATAACATCAAAACTGTAGCAGGGCATGCTGGGATGTGTAGTTCTACAGTAGCTGAGCAAAGTAGCTGCCACACTTTGCTCAAGTATTTTCATTTTTTATTAATACTTACCCATTCTCCGGGTGTGGTATAGCTCATAGACAATTAAAAGATAGACAGTCATTAGTTAGACACTATATGGTCGACAGTCAAAAGTCAGACAGGGTCAAAAGTCAGACAGTCAAAAGTCAGACAGGGTCAAAAGTCAGACAGTCAAAAGTCAGACAGGGTCAAAAGTCAGACAGTCAAATGTCAGACAGGGTCAAAAGTCAGACAGTCCAAAGTCAGACAGACAGGGTCATAAGTCAGACACACAAAAAATATTTTTTTTTTGTGTTTTTAACATTTTTAACCCAAAATTGGTGAAATTTGTCCGCTCGCCACGCTTCGGGCTCGGTGTCTCATTCCGCTCCGCTACGCTCACCACAACTTTACTAAAAGGTAATAGTTTGTGTGACATGGATAGTAAATGAGGCAAAAGTTGTAAAAAACAGAAAAATCAAACATTTTTTTTGTGTCTGACTTTTGACTGTCTGACTTTTGACCCTGTCTGACTTTTGACTGTCTGACTTTTGACCCTGTCTGACTTTTGACTCTGTCTGACTTTTGACTGTCTGACTTTTGACCCTGTCTGACTTTTGACCCTGTCTGACTTTTGACCTTGTCTGACTTTTGACCTTGTCTGACTTTTGACTGTCGACCATATAGTGTCTAACTAATGACTGTCTATCTTTTAACTATCTGTCTATAGACAGGAACCCCTATTCTCCCTGAATGTCCAGGAGACTTCTGAATTTCGGAGAGTTATCTCTATCAGGAAACAAACTCACCCTCCCGGTTCCACCTACTTCCCTAGTAAGGGTACAGTGGGGGGCAGGGCTACAATGATGCAAATCATAGCACAATCCCTAAACTTGCGCTTTGACCTGCCATCTGCGATATCTCAGGTGGAGGTCCCAAATGTAGGTACTACTGTGAATACATTGTCTGCCATCAGAAATTGTAGGGCCCAGTACAAGTCACAGGGCCCCCTAGAACTGTGGGCCCCTGGGCAGCTGCCCAGTGAGCCGGTACGTTAAGATGGCCCTGGTCAGGCCTAAGTGACCTCTAGGAAAAGAGTTTTGTTTTATGCCACCCTACAGAAAATAGACAAATATATAAATCCTCCTTATAGATGTTTAACTATTAATGATACACAATGTTGATGGTAGTATCCTTTAATGCTTTCTCATTCAGTGTCCCGGCTTAGCGGTATAGAATCTGCAATCCATCGTCTTAATGTCCAGTTCTATGGTCTGGATATAAAAGTGACGCAGATGTCTCAGAGCCTCTCCAAGATCCGGGACAAACTCAACGATGCAGAAGACACGATCAGTACAGTGTCTGAAATGAATCGAAGGAATCAAAGGCAGATTGGACAGATTGAAGGTAGGATTGCCAAGCAGGAACATGTGTCTGGCTGTTGTTTTTCAAGTTAATTTCTTGTTTTAATTACAATATTCTGTACTTTCCCAAGGGAACATCTATTTCTTGCAGTGAATAGAATTTAATTATTGTCCAGAGCTGAAAGCACAGAACCCGGAGGTGCAGACACTGTGGGATGTATTTCCTGTAGTTTCTTATTTCAATAATTTGGTGCCCCATTTTTTAGCGTATATACTAATATTGTATAGATTGGATTTCAACAGATCTCAAAGGAATAAATTACATATCTGACAATTAGGAGAAGACAGGAGTGTGTGCTCAGATAGTTCTGCAATTACACAATTTATGTTCTTTGAATGTATGTATGGTTAGTATTGAATGTATGTATGGTTAGTATTGTTGAATACTCCATATTACTATAGTTCCTCAAGGAAAGCTTCAATCCATTACCAAGATGGCCACCATCTGTACTTCCACACCATCTTGTCCCCAGTGGCGTAGCAATAGCCCCTGCGGTGGCTTGGATTTACTGGTGCTGACTTGCTGAAGGTCCGTTCCAGCATGGGGTTAAGTCTCTCACATTATCACTCATACACACTGTATGTCCCAGTGCAAGCACCAACACTGGAAGTGGCCGCTGCCCCAACTCTGCCCTGCTCGGCTCTCCCTCTCACCACTGCCGGAATCCAGTAAGAAGAGGAGTCTGGCTTCAGTCCAAATGGCAGTTCCACTGGTGCAACGGCCTACCGGTTATCATCACATATCTGACTAAACATTAATGTATGCCTGTTTGAGTGTGTGTGTTTCCTGTTTTGTTTTACCAAAATGCCATGGAAAAGAAGGGGGGGGGGAAGCTTTTTTGGCAGGGGGGAGCAAAAATTTTTGAGTTTCTTATTATTATTTATTAGCAATTTCTTATATAGTGCAGTATATTCCATTGCGCTGTACAATAATTGCGCGACTGCTTGTCCCTGTGTTAAAGCGCCACAATGGGAGACAGACATCTTCCACTTGAGACCTGCCATATTGCTGCGATTCCACACATCTGGAGAGCCTGGTTCTGCTTGCACCGTGGATGGCTGTAGTATCTTGGCAATGGTGTGTTCGTAGAATTATAATGATGAAGAGCTGATATAATCACGTATACTGGCCTAGTGAGAGTATAATCATGAGTAGGGACCTGTTGGTTGGTTCTCCAAAATGGCTACCAAGCCCCCTAGTGTATGAATCTGTGCTGCCATCAAGAAGCACACCAGTGTGAGGAGAGTGGCTACTCATAGTGATAGAGCAGAAGTCGGATTACATTCTCATGAAATTGATCCTTGCATATATCTTATCATTTACAGGCTGTCTGAAAGGTAAACGCTACTTCAGAAAGTGCTTTCTCATTTTCCAGCACTTTGAAAACTACGCTACGGCTCAACAGCTTTGCCACAGCCGAGGGGGAAATCTGGCAATGCCTATAGATCAGCAGGAATTTGCCACCCTGTCACAGTATATCCATGATGCATTCTTTCCCTTCAACTGGCCGGTCTGGTTAGGGATTAACGACCTACGCTCGGAAGGCCTGTACTTGTTTGAGAATGGGCATCGGGTTTCCTACTACAACTGGTACAAAGATCACTTGGTGACACAGCCAAATGGCGGCTCCCTGGAGAACTGTATTTCCATCTCATCGGATGATGGAAAGTGGTGGGATAATGACTGTTCCAGGAGAATGTACTATGTCTGCGAGTACTGAGTGGGGAGCGAGGAGTACTCAGTACTGCTCGTAGTATCAATGATATTATTATATCATCTCATATCTCAGGTACTTCTCCTTCTGTAAGATATCTTGTTCAACTGATGCCACAATGAGTTAAAAGAACATTGGGGAAGATAATGGTGCAACAAGTGTCTGTTTGTAACATGCAAACTACTCAAGATTATATCTGACCATTTAAATAATTTTAATTAACTGGGGATGAGCGTCTACTATTCAGGAGATCAAATGTCTGGGACAAGCTTTTTTTATGGGAACCTTTAACCTCAGTGCTTCACCCAGTGGATATTTAGAGTATGACAGGGTAATGCTGAGATAGGTTCCCATCTACAGCCCATATGCTCTTATGTCTTTATGGAAGCTCACCACTGCCGATGCAGCTAGCCTCAGAACAAGGGCAAAGGTCACCTACCAGCAATATGCAAATAAGCCATTCCTACGCAGAATAGCAGGCCCACAGGAAATTACTTTTTGTATCACCCCTCGAAAAAAATTTAGTTTGAAGAAAAATATTGTAACACTTTTCTTGACTTATAAATATGTATGTAACTGATCAATGTGATGTTAAAAGATGGCTAATGCTGTACTACAAATGGTGAGAAAAGCGAGCTGCTGGGAGCCTAGCGAGGTCCCACAAGCTAATAAACGTTATAGATTTCTCCTTTCAATTATATATAAAAACAAGCAAAGTAAAATGTGTTAGCATGAATGGCCCTTACTAGAGATCTCCTGATATATATTGGAATTCAGGGACAATAGAGTATTGCAGCGGGAACCAACAGGTGTGTGTACAAAGGAAACAGCGCTGTGCTGCTACTGTGGAGCACTATAAAAGTAGTTCCTGGTGTACAGCTCTATGAAGTTATAAATGGGGATGCCATGCAGCAACGTTTTGGATCCACCCAAATACCAGGCATAATACATAGAATTAGATCATCCAAATGCTGCCAATAAGAGGCTTAAAGGGGGTCATTCCGCACGCGAACGGGTCGGAACTGCGCATGCGCCGCGTGCGCGTGGTCGTTGCCTGGCGACGGACGTCGCCGGGCAACGGCGCGCACAGCAAATAAAGAAGACGCAGCGACGATCGCAAGAAGATTGACAGTGGAGAGGCGTTCCGGGGTGGATACCGTTTTCGAGGAGTGGTCGTCCGAATGCAGGCGTGTCCAGGCAAACGGAGGGTGGATGTCTGACGTCAAAGCCGGGAGGAACGTCGCTGGATCCGTCGCACAGGGTAAGTAGATCCAGCCTTACTCTTCAACAGCACAAAACGTTTTTTAGCTAAGCAGGGCTGCACAACCGAACGCAGCCCTACTAAGCTAAAATACACTCCCCCATAGGCGGGGATTAGTTGATCGCACCAGCAACAAAAAGTTGCTGGCTGCGATCAACTCGGAATGACCACCATAGCCAGAACTTTGTGGACCCCATAGTGACATTTTGCAGGGGCCCCCTTCCCAATGCTTCTAGAGAGACACCTCTCTGTAGGGGGTGCAGTTGAAATACCAGCTCAGGAGACAGACTCCGGAATCCCGACAGACGGTGAAATGCTACCAGATGAAATCCCGACCACCGCAGGTTATTTGTACTCTGTTGGTGGGTCCACCCCACCAACCAAGTGGGAATATAACCTGTGGCGAGCATAGCAAGTCACCAGGCCCGAAGCATGGCGAGCGCAGCAAGCTCTCAAGGGGACTCACAGCCACGCTCCCGGGATTCAGACAAATGGGAAGCCGCAGTCGGTATACTGACAGCTGGCATCCTGTCTGCCGGTAAAACATATGCATTTCCTCTGTAGCAGTGGTTGTTCATTTTATCCCCCATAAGTAGGGCCCTAGTTAATTTTCTGCCACATAGTAGTGTCCTAGGTAATGTTATGCCTCATATAACATCCACACTGTCCCTTTCTGTGACAGTCCTATTCTCGGAGCTCAATCGCTGCCTATCAGGTCACTGCACACAGGCTGTAAAGAAGAAGCCTGCTCTCCAACAGTACTGAGCTACTGATTAGCTAATCTATACCTGTGAGGGTAAAAAGGGACCATGGGAAGTTGGATCATATTAGCGTGGAGCTTTACTGAGATGGAGAGACAGAAACTGCCACCTATATGAGTGTTTAGGCTGGACAATGAGCTGGACCCAACAGCTTCGCTGCAATTCGAGGAATTTATTAGTAGATAACTATATAACTTGTGTCCACAGCAACCACTATAGCTACACCCATGCTGCCAATTAGTATTTAGATTGTATCCAGTACTTCACAGCGTTTTAGGTGCATCCTTATTATTATACTGTAGGTGCTTGGAGATGTGGCCTTTTGTCATTGGTTTTCTCGCATCTCACTCTCATTATGATCTAAGACATTACAGTACATCACCAAACCAACTAATAAAACTTTAAAGGCAAATTTACTGGTGTTCTGTATTTACAGTATCTTGGCATGGAGAATATATTATAAAACGATTTCTTTGGATGTTACTATGGAAGAGTTAGACATAAAATACAAATACTTTTATTACAACAACATTTGGTTGGGACACTGTCTATGGGGATAATTCAGACCTGATCGCCGGGCAGCGATTTTTGCTGTCCTGTGATCAGATAGTCGCCGCCTACAGGGGGAGGATATTTTAGCTGTGCAAGTGTGCGAACGCATGTGTAGCAGAGCTGTACACACTGATTTTGTGCAGTCTCTGCGCAGCCCAGGACTTACTCAGCCTCTGCGATCACATCAGCCTGTCCGGGACCGGATTTGACATCAGACACCCTACCTTCAAACGCTTGGTCCCGCCTACGTTTTTCCAGACACTCCCTTAAAACGGTCAGTTGCCACCCACAAACGCCCTCTTCCTGTCAATCTCCTTGCAAACGCTGTTTTCGCACCATACCGTCGCTATGCACCGATGCCTGGTGCTGTCATCCGACGCGCCTGCTCATTACGGTGCATATGCATGTGCAGTTCGGACCTGATCGCAGGCTGTGAGAAAAAGCAGCCTAGTAATCAGGTCTGAATTACCCCCTATTCCTGGACTGTTTTTAGCAGTATATAGCTCTCCATTTGTTGGTAGAATAAAGCTTTCTCTGAAAATATTGTAACGGCCGGGCAAGTGCTTTTCTACAGCAGCAAGGCTCTGCTATTTCACAAACATACTGCCTGTATATAAAGCTGTGTATACAGTATGCATAACCTGTATGCTGTAGCATAGAATCAAACAGGCATGGGTAAGGGTACACAGGCACTGGATGCATTCAGTGCATGAGACAGAACAGTGTAGTCTCTAAGGGATTTCAGTAAATCTGCAGGCAATTGCAGTAGTGTACGGTATTGTCCCCATGGATTATTTTTTATTTATTACCAGTTATTTATACAGCGCACACATATTCCGCAGCGCTTTACAGAGAATATTTGGCCATTCACATCAGTCCCTGTCCCAATGGATCTTACAATCCATATTCAGTACCACATGGAAACACACACACGTTTATGCTAGGGTTTTGTTGGGAGCCAATCAACCTACCAGTATATTTTTGGATTGTGGGAGGAAACCGGAGTACCCGGAGGAAACCCACGCAAGCATGAGGAGAGAATATACAATCTCCACACAGTTAGGGCCATGGTGTGAAATGAACCCATGACCTCAGTGCTGTGAGGCAGTAATATTAACCATTACACCAGAGGTTCCCAATCTGTGTGCCGTGGCTCCCTGGGTTGCCTCGGGACACTTGCAGGGGTGCCCTGGGTTGGTGGTCAAGAACCAATTCAAATTATTTATGGTCAATATAATAGGCAAAACCAGTGCTGGTGTCTGCCAGTCATAAATATGTGGCCAAACAGAAGCAAATCTTGTCCCTCACCACACAACTGACCCTAAGGATGACATATAAACACGATCTACTTAATGTAATATTTCTTTCTAAATTTCTCAATAATAAAGTTTTGGCCTAGGGGTGCCGTGAAAAAAATTCTGATATTCTAGGGCGCCGTGATTCAAAAGAGGTTGGAAACCACTGCATTACACCATCCGTACTGCCCCATAAAACTACAGGCAGTTGCAGGAGTGTACAGTATGGTCTCAATTGGATTATATCTGTGGGCAGTCAAAGGCATGTACAGAAGCTCCACCTTGCCCCCTTCCATCCTCCCTGTTGGTGTCCCCCAGGGTTCTGTCCTTGGCCCCATTCTCGTCTTCCTGTAGCTCTCTTAACTGTGTGAACTTATAAACTCCTTAGGCCTTCAAAACCACCTCTATGCCATTGATATGCAACTTTACCTCTCTTGACTTCTCCTCGCTCGTGGTATCCAGCTGCCTCTCTGCCATATCCTCCCGGATGTCTCAGCACTCCCTGAAGCTTAACATGGACAAAACCGAACTCATCATCTTTCCCCCGTCCAGGGTTCTCCACCACACACCCGCCCCCCTCCCCTCAATATCTCTATCACTGTTGATAACACCATCATCTCCCCCGTTCCCCAAGTCTGCTGCCTGGGCGTCACTCTAGTCTCTTCCCTCTCCTTCACCCCCCACAGTCAATCTCTGGCTCAATCCTGTTGGTTCCAGCTGCGCAACATCGCTCGCATCAATGCCATTTTTCTCCAAGAGTGCGACTAAACTTATTATCCACTCACTGGTCATTTCACGGCTCGACTATTACAACATCCTCCTTACTGGCCTCCTACCCTCTTATCTCAATCCACTCCGATCTATTCTCAACTCTGCAGACTTTTCTTCCTCTTCTGCCGCTCTACAACTGCCACTCGCCTTTGACAAAACCTGCACTGGCTCCCATTCCCCTACAGAATCCTCTTCAAACGCCTCACCCTCACATACATGGCCCTCTCTAACTCAACTGCTCCCTACATCTCTAATCTCATCTCACTACATACCCCCCCCAACCCCCTGCCCTATCCAGACAGCCAATGACTGTTGCCTCTCCTCTACACTGGTTACTACATCCCATGCGCAAATCCAAGATCTTTCCCATGCTACCCCCTTCACTGGAACAAGCTCTCTCGCTCTGTTAGACTCTCCCCAACCTTGCAAAGCTTCAAACGGGCACTGAAAACTCCCAACCCCCTGCTTCATGCCATGACCAGCTGTACCTTGCTTACTTCCTGCCATCAGGCCAACTTCTGCTTGCTCACACCTCTCTTCTCTCACACTTCAATTACAGCTCTCTCCTATGTAGCGAATGTCTATACTCGCATCTCCCCTCACTTGTTACTGTTTATCGCTGGGATGCAGTTAATTTGTCGGCATTGACAATACCGGCAGCCGGAATCTCAGCTCAAAGGGCCCATTCCCACACGCGAGTGTCCGCAACACCCATAGAGTGGAAACAGAATCTGTGGTGAACGCAGGGAACCGGCAAGTGCGCAAGGGGACTCTTTTCGCATACCCCGCTAAGGCATACTGATGGCCGGGGATGCCATTGTCTGTATACTGACGGCCGGCATCCCGACCATCGGTAAATCATACTGAACCTTATCTCTTCCAAAGGATGCTTTCCACTAGTAGTACAATGACTCCTCCTTTGCTTCCTTACATCTCAGCTGTATTGTGTACTGGGAATTGTGGTGCTATTTGTTACCTGTGCTCTGTTTTAGTTTTTCAGTTACTGTAATGTTAAGTTCTGTGAGATAAACGATCTTTACAATGGTGGTCATTCCGAGTTGTTTGCTCGCTAGCAGTTTTTAGCAGCCGTGCAAACGCTATGCCGCCTCCTACTGGGAGTGTATTTTAGCTTAGCAGAAGTGCGAACGAAAGGATCGCAGAGCGGCTACAAAGTTTTTTTGTGTAGTTTCAGAGTAGCTCTAAACCTACTCAGCGCTTGCGATCACTTCAGACTGTTCAGTTCCTGTTTTGACGTCACAAACACGCCCTGCGTTTTTCCTGGCACGCCTGCGTTTTTCCGAACACTCCCTGAAAACGGTCAGTTGACACCCAGAAACGCCCACTTCATATCAATCACTCTGCGGCCAGCACTGCGACTGAAATGCTTCGCTAGACCATGTGTGAAACTACATAGTTCGTTGTAATAGTACGTCGCGCGTGCGCATTGGGCTGCATACGCATGCGCAGAAGTGCCTTTTTTTGCCTCATCGCTGCACATTGACCGAAAGCAGCTAGCTATCAACTCGGAATGACCACCAATATGCAGTGTCCTGCAATCCCTATCACCTACACTTTCCCCGCTAACTACAAGCAGGCAGTGTAAGTGCCGCTGGAGGCGGAGGGCTCAGACTGTATTCCTCTTCATACTCCCGTATTCCTTGTTCAACTCTGTGTTTCTTTTTTCCCTTGTACTGTCTATTTAATCTTATATCTTATAATAACTACCACATTTATCCAAGTTATCACTATGTCCGACGGGATCCGAATGATAGATCCACAGTAAATAGGTGGACCCCATATGGTACATGCAAAGCGGTACACTAATTACCTATTGACCCTGTCGACCTGTTCCATGTCGACCATACTGATTGCCATCCTTTGTCTGGTCAACCCAGTGATCCATACCCATGCCCCATACCGTGTTACGCGTAATTATGTATATAATGGCAGACATATGGGGCCAGATGTAATAGGATTTTTCCAGAAAAATTGCAAATGCAATGGAATGCGGAAACAAGCAAAATCGCATGTTTCTTGCAATCTAAAAAATTGCAATGGTAAAAATCGAATCGAGATGATTTGCCATTGCAAATATACAGTACAACTCGGGCAATGTAATAGGATTCAAGTTTTCAACTCACACCTAAAACATTACTAAACAAATTGCACATAAATAGACCAGTTTCTGGCTGGTAAGATTGACAGAAGCATGCACAGATCAGTGGGATCTGTGTATGCTACTGTCTGGAACAGTAATGAAAGTATTAAAAAGAAAAAAAAAAGAAAAAACACGCGCAGGTCCCCCCCAAAGGCATAACCAGCCCCGAGCTCTTTGAGCCGATCCTGGTTGCAAAAATATGTGAAAAACATTGTGTAGGGGTCCTCGTATTTAATCAACCAGCACCAGTCCTGGACCGGTCCTGGTTCCCAAAAAATGGGGGACAAAAGAAGTAGGGGTCCCCCCACCGGGCTCCACTAGCCAGGGAGTTGATGCCACAGCCGGGGGACACTTTTATATAGGTCCCTACAGCAGCAGCATCACCCCCCCCCCCCCCCCAACTAGTCACCCCTGGCCAGGTTTCCCTGGGGGATTGGGGACCCCTTAAATAAATAAAGGGGTCCCACTTCCAGGCACCCAAGGGCCAGGGATGAAGCTGGTACCTGAAGTTCCACAACAAAAGAAATACCCAAAAAAAAAACACAAGACACACACACCGTGAAAGTAAAAGTTTATTTACACATACAGTACATGCACACTTACACACTCACACATACTTACCTAGTGTCCCACGGATCCCCTCGGTCGGTCCCCTTGTCTAGTAGAATCCATTAGGGTACCTGTGAAATAGATTTTTATACTCACCAATTCCTGTTTAGATCGGTCCTCTTCGTTCCATGTAGGCATCCCAAGAGTAAAAAAATAAATAATCCGCCACTAACCCGTACCAGCGGACAGGTAGAAGTGTATATTTACACATACACTTCTACTATGCGAATGGGGTCCCTCCACGATACTAATATCATTAGAGGGACCCCCAGTCAATCAGGAGTCGCTGCCTTAGCAGCAGCTTCCTGATTGGCTCTGTGTTCCCAGGGCAACGCCAATCGCAGCTTGCCCATTATAATGAATGGAGATGCTGTGCTCTATTCATTACTATGCTGAGAGACGCTAAATTGATGAAACTGCAAGGGTCAGTACCAATTGACCTTATGGTTTCCTCTTTAACCACAAGGTCAATTGGTGCTGACCCTTGCGGTTTCATTAAACATAATTAAACATACAGACTGTGCAGAAACTGCCATATTGTCTATTCAGATTTGGGGGGTTATTCAGATTTGTAAACAAACCAAAAAAGTAAGCAATTGGGCAAAACCATGATGCACTGCAGGTGTGGCAGATGTAACATGTGCATAGAGGTTGGGTTATATTGTATCTGTGCAGGGTAAATACCGGATGCTTAATTTCTACACTGCAATTTAGATTTCAGTTTGAACACACCCCACCCAAATCTAACTCTCTCTGTACATGTTACATCTGCCCCACCTGCAGTGCAACATGGTTTTTCACAATTGCTAACAAACCTGAATTATGTCCTTGGTCCTTCCTATATGAGGCCACTTTCACAGTTCTCGCTAAGGCCACTTTAAGTTCCCAATCTGCCCCTGCACTCATCAGTATACTTATATACCCCAGTCAGGCAGCTCTACTAATCTGTACAATGGGGGTCAATCCGAGTTGTTCGCTCGGTAAAAATCTTCGCATCGCAGCGATTTTCCGCTTAATGCGCATGCGCAATGTCCGCACTGCGACAAGTAAATTTGCTATGCACTTAGGAATTTTACTCACGGCATTTTCATCGTTCTGGCGATCGTAATGTGATTGACAGGAAGTGGGTGTTACTGGGCGGAAACAGGCCGTTTTATGGGCGTGTGGGAAAAAACGCTACCGTTTCCGGAAAAAATGCAGGAGTGGCTGGAGAAATGGGGGAGTGTCTGGGCGAACGCTGGGTGTGTTTGTGACGTCAAACCAGGAACGACAAGCAGTGAAATGATCGCAGATGCCGAGTAAGTCTGAAGCTACTCAGAAACTGCTACGAGGTGTGTAATCGCAATATTGCGAATACATCGTTCGCAATTTTAAGATGCTAAGATTCACTCCCAGTAGGCGGCGGCTTAGCATGAGCAAATCTGCTAAAATTCACTTGCGAGCGAACAACTCGGAATGACCCCCAATATAGCCAGTGGTAACTGTTCCACAGTGATTGGTGATAGTTGGTGATTCTGTGTAACATAGAGGAGATATCACTGGGGTGAAGTAACATGTGTGCTGTCCATTTCCCACTGCAGAATGTCTCTTAATGAAATCCACTTTTCAACCTACTGTATGGCTCAGATTGTATTTATTAATGAAATTATATTATTGTAAGTAAATCATAACGGCTTCCAGCAGTTACTAATACTGTGATCTTACAGCACCATTTCATAACCAAATAATGATTATAATAATAATGACTACTAATTAATAACACATTTGGACAACCAGGATTTTTACTGTACATTGTAATCTGCAGGGTAAGAGCCCTTGACGTGGGCAACATATAAATAAAGGGTGACACTGCTAGTAAATAAATATCCCAAACAGGAATGATAAAGTAACATCACACTGACACAATGGGGTACATTTACTAAGAGTTTTTTTTAGGATTGGTGATGTTGCTCATAGCAACCAATCAGACTCTATCTATTATCTTCTAGAAGCAGCTAGATAAATATTAAGTAGAATCTGATTGGTTGCTATGAGCAACATCACCAGTTCTAAAAACTTCCACTTTAGTAAATTTACCCCAATATTTGTATTGCTTCACATAGTCTCCATAATAGTCCCTGCCAGGTCCTAGCTGTCATTGTTACAGACAGAATGCATCATAATAGAGCTTTGGCTGATGTCATGTCATTGGCTCCAACTGCCACTGTACGCATCATAATAGAGCTTTGGCTGTTGTGATGTCATAGGCTCCAACTGTCACTGTACGCATCATAATAGAGCTTTGGCTAATGTCATGCCATAGGCTCCTACTGTCTCTTTTGATAGGAAGTTTTGAAGGAGTAGGACGGATAATTTCTTTGTGCTGAAGATTTATCTTGTTATCTTTACATTATTTTCAATGTCATCTTCTGACATGGGAGTGCTATTACATCCCGACAAAGGTAAGTGGCCACTTCAGTTATTTCAGTTATTTTGACTCAGCAACAAAAAAAAAATATATATTTGGCCAAACAGCGACTTAGGCACATTTACACCTCAGCAGATGTCAGGACACAGTTATATAATACACAGCTCACAATACTAAGCAACACAAATTACACAGCACTACAACAAGCATATGCTGGGTGGTAATTATAACTCTGAGTATAGGGGTGTTTAGCTATAAGTTGCCGACTCACCTGTGGCTACGGGTTATATGGTGATAATAACATTTCTACTTCATTTGTTATTCTGTAAGGCCGAGCTGACAGTTACATACGGTGATCACATACAGGTACAGATATAGGGGATGTCAGCTGAAGAGACTCCCCTCTCTGTAATAGATCCCTCACTTATTCCTTTAGTACTAGGCCTTTATATCAGCCAGGCAGTTTTGTGTATTTTTTATTACAGTGAATATGATGCTGATCTCTGTGTATTGGATACAAATGTAACCACATGAGATTTCTGTATCCAACAGCAAGGCTGATAACACTGCCTGGCTGAAAAATAGGAGTGTGATCTCACAAGGAAGGTGCGTGGCTACACAACAGTACCCCTGTTTCAAATTACACCACACTCTTATTTACATTACACAACACGTAGTAGTGCCACTTATACACATAATGTCCCCAGTAGCAGTGCCGCTTATACACATAATGCTGCAAGCAGTAGTGCCGCTTATACACATAATGCCCACAGAAGTAGTACCACTTATACACATAATGCCCCCAGTAGTACTGCCGCTTATACATATAATGTCCTCAGTTGTAGCGCCACTTATACACAATGCCCACAGTAAAAGCGCTGCTTATACACATAATGTCCCTAGTAGTAGTGTCACTTTTACACATAACGCCCCTAGTAGTAGAGCAGCTTACACACATAATGCACCCAATAGTAGCACCACTTATACACATAATGCCCACAGTAGTAGTGCCGCTTACATACATAATGCCCCCAGTATTAGTGGTACTTATATACATAATGTCCCTAGTAGTAGTTGCGCTTATACATAATGCCCCCAGTAGTAGTGCCACTTATACACATAACACCCACTGTAGTAGTGCTGCTTATACACAAAATGCCCCCAGTTTATAGCGCCACTTACACACATAATGCCCACAGTAAAAGCACTGCTTATACACATAATGTCCACAGTAGTAGTGCCACTTACACACATAATGCCCCCAGTATTAGTGCCACTTATATATAGTGTACCTAGTAGAAGTGCCACTTATACATAATGCCCCCAGTAGTAGTGCCACTTACACACATAATGCCCCTAGTAGTAGAGCAGCTTACACACATTATGCACCCAATAGTAGCGCCACTTACACACATAATGCCCCAGTAGAAGCACCACTTACACACATAATGCCCACAGTAGTAGTGCTGCTTATACACATAATGCCCCCTGTTGTAGCACCGCTTACACACATAATGCCCACAGTAAAAGTGCTGCTTATACACATAATGCCCCCAGTAGTAGTGCTGCTTATACACATAATGCCCACAGTAGTAGTGCCGTTTATAGACATAATGTCCCCAGTAGTAGCGCCCCTTATATACATAATACCCCCAGTAGTAGTGCCACTTTTACACATAATGTCCACAGCAGTAGCGCTGCTTATACACATAATGCCTCCACTAGTAGTGCCCCTTATACACCTAATGCCCAGTAGTGTCGATTATACACATAATGCCCCCAGTAGTAGCACCCCTTATATACACAATGTCCCCAGTAATACTGCCACTTATACACATAATGCTTCTAGTAGTAGCGCCCCTTATACACATAATGTCCCCAGTAGTTGTGCCACTTATACACATAATGCCCCAGTAGTTGTGCCACTTATACACATAATACCCCCAGTAGTAGCACCAGGATTAGTGTCAGAAAGTGTTGAGCGCTTCTATTTTCTCCCATTAAAACACATAATGCCCACAGTAGTAGCACCGCTTATACACATAATGCCCCCAGTAGTAGTGCCCCCTTCTACACATAATGCTGACAGTAGTAGCGCTGCTTATACACATAATGCCCACAGTAGTAGAGCTGTTTATACACATAATACCCACAATAACAGTGCTGCTAATACACATAATGCCCATAGTAGTAGTGCCACTTATACATAATGCCCCCATTACTAGTGCTGCTAGCAAATACATATACACACACTTTCTCACTCTCTTTCCCTTCACTTACCTAACAAAGGCTGGCTGGATCTGTAACAGCTCATCCTCCTCTGTAACAACCATGTCCCATGTATCTCCACCCTTTCATTCCTGTGGTTAGGTTTAGGGGGTGGGGGGGGGGGGGGTAGGAGGGTGCACGCTGCCAGTGCAGCAGCGGACATCAGCAGGGAAGTAGAGCAGGGAGAGTGCCTCTGCAACCTGTGTAGGTAGGGTCAAGGCCGGTACTAGGGTGTTCAGTGCCCCCCTGCAGACTGTAAATTTGTATCCTCCCATACTTTACAAAGGGTTAGCGCATGTAGAACAATAGGGGTGTGATCTCACAAGGAAAGGGTGTGGACACACAAAAGTATCCCCATTTCAAATTACACCATACAGTAGCATACTCTTATTCACATTACACCACACGTAGTAGTGCCGCTTATACACATAATGTCCACAGTAGTAGTGCCGTTTATACACAAAATGCTGCAAGTAATAGTGCCACTAATACACATAATGCCCACAGTAGTATAGCCGCTTATACACATAATGCCCGTGTTAGCACACTTATACACATAATGCCCACAGTAAAAGCGCCACTTACACACGTGCTGCTTATCCACATAATGCCCCCAGTTGTAGCGCTGCTTACACACATGTCCACAGTAAAAGTGCACTTACACACAAAATGCCCACAGTAGTAGTGCTGCTTATATACATAATGCCCCCAGTAGTAGCGCCGCTTACACACATAATGCTCACAGCAGTAGTGCTGCTTATACACATATTGCCCCCAGTTGTAGCGCTGCTTACACACAATGTCCACAGTAAAAGCACTGCTTATACACATAATGTCCACAGTAGTAGTGCCAATTATACACATAATAACCCCAGTAGTAGTGCAGCTTATACACATAATGTCCCCAGCAGTAGCACCCCTTATAGACATAATGTCCCCAGTAGTAGTGAAATTTTTACACATAATGCCCACAGCAGTAGCGCCACTTATATACATAATGCCTCTAGTAGTAGTTCCCCTTATACATATAAAGCCCCCAGTAGTAGTGCTGCTTATACACATAATGCCCCAATTAGTGGCATCCCTTAAACACATAATACCCACAGTAGTAGTGCCACTTATACACATGTCCACACTAGTAGCACCCCTTATATACATGTCTCTATTAGTAGTGCCACTTTTACACATAATGCCCACAGCAGTAGCACTGCTTATACTCATGCCTCTAGTAGTAGTGGCCATTATACAAATAATGCCCCAGTTGTAGTCCTACTTATACACATAATGCTCTCAGTAGTAGCTTCCCCTTATACACATAATGCTGCCAGTTGTAGCGTTGCTTATACACAAAATGCCCACAGTAGTGCTGCTTATACACATAATGCCCACAGTTTAGTGCTGCTTATAAACATAATGCCCCAGATAGTAGTGCCACTTATATTTAATGCCTATAGTAGTGCCCCTTATGCATAATGCCCCCAGTTCTAGTGCTGCTTACACATACATATACAAACACACACACACACACACACACTTTCTCTTTCCCTCCACTTACCTAACAAAGTCTGGTTGGCTGGATCTGTAACAGTTCAACCTCCTCTGTAGCAACCTGGTCCCGTGTAGCTCCACCCTTATTTTCCTGTGTAGCTCTGGCCTCTTTTCTTGTCATGTTTAGGGGGTGGGAGGGTGCTTCAAGCTCACAGCGCAGCAGAGGACATCAGCAGGGAAAGTGCCTCTGCAGGCCGGAGCCTCCCTGCTTTGCATCCCTTTGCTGAGCGGGTAGCGATGGCCTAGGTAGGGTGGCAGAGGCACAGAGGATGACATGGGCAGAAGCAGATAGTAGGGGAAATCAGAGGCATACCATAAGTAGGGTGGCAAAGGCACAGAAGGTGACAAGGGCAGGAGCACAGATTGGAGGGGGGGGGGGGATCAGAGGCACATATAGGTAGGGTTGCAGAGTCACCGATGGCAGAGGGGCAAAAAGGCAGAGGTTGATGTGGTTAGGAGCATAGATGGGAGGGGGGGATCAGAGGCACACATCGGTAGGGTGGCAGAGGCACAGCCTGGGACCTTCTCAGTGCCTCTTTTGCTGTCTAAATGGAATGACCAATGGGATTAGGAGAGCTGGGGGTGAGGAAACATACCCAGGGCAATCATCACACTTGCCTGATCTAAGTCTTGCTGTGCCAGCACAGATGATCAACCTGACTGGGGGACCCACACCTGATCCCATGCAAACTGCTTCTTATTCACAGGTATTCATGAAGATACTGAAGGAAGCAGCTCTGCATTCGGCTGTCAGCCGATGGGAGAACAGGCTCGGCCACCACACCGGCTGACAGGAAGAGTTGGTCCACGCACCAAACGTCATTGGCATGGACCTCAGGGGAAGGGACATTGCAGCCGCAGTGGGTACGTGTTCAGCACGAGAGGTGAGTAGTATAAGTCTACTCTGACCTCTACCTGCACTGTGCTTCTGGGCCACCACTGTGATGTGATGCTGGCCTGTCTCCAGGGAGGGAAGAACAGCCAGGACTTGAGAAATGGGGCCATTGAGTCAGTCCTGATTGCTGCAATCAGACAGATCTCCATGTACCACTGACACTGCAGATTGCAGGACATTTTTGTAAAGACTGACATGCTGCCTGCAGAGCTACAGTACCAGTGGTACATAGAGATCTGTCTGGGTAAATCAATGGAGATCTGATTGAGGGGGGAGAGGGACAAGTGAATAATAGGGACAGACAACAAGAGGCATATCTAGGGTGAGGAGGGTGCTTGCCATGAGCGCCATGACAGGTCTGACAGAGGGGGGAGCAGCTGACCAGGTCAGTGTACCCTGTGCAGTGTCTGCGCTGAACATGTCAAGGGTGTTTCCTGAATGAAGAGCTCTACCAGCCTGCTCAACTGCTCCACCTCCGATCTGTGCCATCCAGGGGCGGAGAGGGAGTGTGGGACTGGGTAACCACACCCAATGGGGGTAATTCCAAGTTGATCGCAGCAGGAATTTAGTTAGCAATTGGGCAAAACCATGTGCACTGCAGGGGAAGCAGATATAACATGTGCAGAGAGAGTTAGATTTGGGTGGGTTATTTTATTTCTGTGCAGGGTAAATACTGGCTGCTTTACTTTTACACTGCAAATTAGATTGCAGATTGAACACACCCCACCCAAATCTAACTCTTTCTGCACATGTTAAATCTGCCTCCCCTGCAGTGCACATGGTTTTGCCCAATTGCTAACTAAATTCCTGCTGCGATCAACTTGGAATTACCCCCAATGTCTTTGCCGGGCCAATAGGAGTATGTAAGGGCGGGGATGGGGAAATAGCCCATGGAGCATCATGGATGGGTGGGATGTGCGGATCCTGGAGGCTCTGCACCATGTGTGTGTATTTATTTTTATTTACATTTCTGCCATATCAGTAGTTTGCTCCGCCGCGGGTCCCGGCAAGAAGGGGGGAAGGTAGCGGTCCTGCGGGTGTGACATCTCCACATGTGTGGGTGAGTGACCATGGTCGGGGATGTTTGCTGATTTGGCATGCAGCAGCAGCCACCGGGTCACACCACACTGCCCTTTTCTCTCATTGTTGGCTTCACCTCCTCACACTGCTGTGGATGTAATCTGCCACGGGTTCAGACTCCCACTCCTCCTCCACGGCATCCCCCATGCATGGCTGCACTGACTGGGAGACTTCAGCAGAGCAGAACCTTAATTCCTTACTGAAATTTGGTAATGTTACATTGTGCCTTCTGTCTCTCTCTCCCTGACCCTGCTCTTCCTCTGTCCCTGCTGTCTCTGACTCTGCTCTCTCTGACCCTGCTCTGTGTCCCTACTGTCTCTGACCCTGCTCTCTCTCTGACCCTGCTCTCTCTGTCTATCCCGGTCTCCCCCTCTCTCTGTACCAGCTGTATCTCTCCGGCCCTGCTCTCTGTGTCCCTGCTGTCTCTCTCCATCCCTGCTGTCTCTCTCCCTTTCCCTGCTATCCCTGTCGTCTCTCTCTCCCTGACCCTGCTGTCTCTCTCTCTATGCCTGATGTCTCTATCTGTCCCTGCTGTCTCTCTGTCCCTGCTCTCTCTATGCCTGATGTCTCTCTCTGTCCCTGTCTGCCACTCTATAACCCTCTTATCTCTCTCTGTCTGTCCCTGTCAGCCACTCTATATCCCTGCTGTCTCCCTCTGTCCCTGCTGTTTCTCTGTATCCACTCCCTCTCTCTGTCTGTCCCTGCTGTCTCTCTCTCTGCCCCCACCAAAGACGTAACTAGGATGGGGCGAGCAAGGCATGTGTCCTGGTTGCCATGTCAGGTCCGGCAGAAGGGTGCCACTGGCCAGGGACTGTGCACTGTATCACCCATCACCTATCGGCTATGTTCACCCAGTCAAGATTCACCCGCACTGATTGTGCCCCACGGACCGGCAAGACCTATAAACTCCCAGCAGCTCTTCCTCCCCATGTCTTCTAATAAATTAAATCCGCCACTTGTGATGACATCACCCGCATGCCAAGCGGTGTCAGGAGAAGAACTTTGGTGGAGCTGCGTACCCACATCGGAAAACGGAGGTCACCATACAGTTTGGTGACTGCCATACAGTTTGGCGACTGCTGATAGCTGCCTGTCCCTGGCGAAGGAGAGCAATCCAGTCACAGAAGCCTTAAATTTCAGGTGAGTACCTGCAGGGGTGTAGGGAGGGCGGTTCCAGTGGAGCTCGAGCTCTAGGCGCCCAAGACAGCACAGGGCGCCACATCCCAACTCCGCCGGAACCTCCGCCTGGCCCCATGCAGCCGTCAGTCACTGATAGCCTGAGCTGTGTCAGCTCTCTACCTCCCTCCTCCCCTCCGCGCTCCGTGACTTGCATGTGACCTCACACACACGGGCGTCAGATGTGCGGAGACGCGGCCAGACTCAGAGGGACTGCGGAGACAGAGCAGCAGCTGTCGGGAAGCAGGAGCATGGCAGGTGCATATTGTTTGTTTTATCTTGTGTTTTTAAGCGCCGCTACCAGGGGGCACCATTACTCTGGGCACAACTACTAGGGGTCCAACTACTGGGGTCACAACTACTCCGGGCACAGCTACTGGTGGCAAATCTACAGGTGACACAACTACTGGGTCCATAACTACAGGGGCATAACTGTGGCCACGCCCCTTCCCTATGAAGCCACGCTATTTTTTGACGCGCGCCTGCGGCGCACCCTATATTTCAGCTATTGGTGTGTGTGGGGGAGGGGGTGCCAAAGGATACTTTCGCCTTGGATGCCACAAGGTCTACAACCAGCCCTGGTGGCCACGCCCCCAATTCAGTACAGGGGAGAGCACCAAAACATACCTTGCTCCAGGCACATGACACTTTGCTACACCTCTGAGTACCTGTATATTATTTAATCCGGCTTTGTTAGTGTTTTTTTTCTCTGCTCTTCCTCTCCCACCCATGTCCTCTGTCCTGATCCTGATCACCCCAGAGCCTGTCACGACACTCCCACTGACCCCACTCACAGCCTGACACCCCAAACCTGCTACTTTCCCTTCTCACTCACAGCCGGTCACCCCACTCCCATTGACCCCAATCAGAGCCTGTCACCCCATTCCCGCTACCCCCACTCACAGCCTGTCACCCCACACCTGCTACTCCCCTTTCTCAATCACAGCCTGTCACCCCACACCAGCTAACCCCCTTCTCAATTACTGCCTGTCACCCCACACCCGCTACTCACCTTATCACTCACAGCCTCTCCCCCAACACCCATTGTCACGACTAATAGCTGCCTCTCTGTCTCTAATGTATCCTCCTGCTGCCTCTGTCCCTACTGCATGTTCCTGCTGCCTGTGTCCCTACATCCCTGCTGCTTACCATACTTCTGTGCCACCTCTCTGTCCCTACATCCCTGCTGCCTCTCTGTCCCTGCTTCCTCTCTCTGTCCCTACATCCCTGCTGCCTCTCTCTGTCCCTACGTCCATGCTGCCTCTCTCTCTGTCCCTACGTCCCTGCTGCCTCTCTCTCTGTCCCTACGTCCCTGCTGCCTCTGTCCCTACTGCCTCTCTCTCTCTCCCTACATCTCTGCTGCCTCTTTCTGTCCCTACATCCCTGCTGCCTCTTTCTCTCTCTGTCCATGCTGCCTCTCTATCTCTATGTCCCTGCTTCCTCTCTCTCTGTCCCTACATCCCTGCTGTCTCTGCTGCCTCTCTCTCCCTATGTCCCTGCTGTTTCTCTGTTCCTACATCCCTGTTACCTCTGTCCCTACGTACGTAGTGCCTGTCACTGCTGTCTCTGTCCCTACTCTGTCCTTACGTCTCTATCACTCTCTCTCTCTATGTCCTGCTGCCTCCCTACTGTATGTTCCTGCTGCCTCTCTACATCCCTTCTGCTTCTGTCCCTACATTCATGCTGCCTTTCTTTTTCTGTCCCTACATCCCTGCTGCCTCTGTTCCTACTGTATGTTCGTGCTGCCTCTCTCTGTCCCTGATGCTACTCTGTATCCCGGCTGCTATGTCACTGCTGTCACTATCTTTGTCTCTGTGTCCCTGCTGTCACTCTCTCTGTCTCTGATCCATTACTGCAGGTCCATTGACTAAAGACCCATACACATTAGACGATGTCGCTCTGTGAGCGACATTGTCTAACGTTTCCCCCTCCCGGGCCGGCCGGTCGGCGGCCGCCTGTACGCACTGAGCGATATGACCGCATATCACTCAGTGACATCACGCCCCCGCCAGCCCTGCATGAAGGTCATGGACGACAGTCCACATCCTTCATGCATGCCCTACCGTCAGCGAAGATCGTTGCCGACCCGTGGGGCCGCGAATCGGTCGTCGCTGGCGGCATACACACTTGACGATAAAATGAGCGACGTCGCTCAAGGAGGGGGAAAATGAGCGACGTCGCTCATTTTATCGTTACGTGTGTATGGACCTTTAGTCTTCTTGTCTGGGTACATGGATGGAGGATTAATGTAGATCTGTTTTGAGGGGACGGGGGGAGTATAAGGGTATGTATATGGTCTATATAGTTGGTTATAACACTAGTTATGTATATTCTATGCAGGTTGCTATGTACTGTTAATTATGGCCCTCATTCCGAGTCGTTCGCTCGGTAATTTTCTTCGCATCGCAGCGTTTTTCTGCTTAGTACGCATGCGCAATGTTCGCACTGCGACTGCGCCAAGTAATTTTGCTATGAAGATAGTTTTTTTACTCACGGCTCTTTCTTCGCTCCGGCGATCGTAGTGTGATTGACAGGAAATGGGTATTACAGGGCGGAAACACAGCGTTTTATGGGCGTGTGGATAAAAACGCTACCGTTTCCGGAAAAAACGCGGGAGTGGCTGGAGAAACGGAGGAGTGTCTGGGCGAACGCTGGGTGTGTTTATGACGTCAAACCAGGAACGACAAGCACTGAACTGATCGCAGATGCCGAGTAAGTCTGAAGCTACTCTGAAACTGCTAAGTAGTTTGTAATCGCAATATTGCGAATACATCGTTCGCAATTTTAAGAAGCTAAGATTCACTCCCAGTAGGCGGCGGCTTAGCGTGTGTAACTCTGCTAAAATCGCCTTGCGATGAACAACTCGGAATGAGGGCCTATGTTTCTGCTGTGTACATTCTATGTATACATGGTTATTTATATGTTATGTCCATTCTGTGTTTAGTTTTGCATATAGTATGTGTATGCTATGTTTAGTTGTTAATGTAACTGCTATGCACATGCGGTGGGTGGGATGTACTAAAATGAAAATGCAGAAAAAACCTTGTTTTCGGGGTTTTTACCACATTTTCATATGTACTTACCTCCATGCGCTGGGTCTCCGCCACGCAGGGTGGAGTTATCCTGTAGAAGCCTATGGGGTGTCTTCCGCAATGCGATGTGGGTTCTCTCACTGAACTCTCCCAGCCCCCCCCCCTGTGTGCGCATGTGCAGGCAGACTCCCGGGTCATAGATTCAAAAATTCAGGAGCCACAGTGAATCGTAAAGGATAGCTCTTATTGGGAAAGCTGTCCTTTGTGATACTAATCACGTTAGTACATATGCGATTAGTATCAATGCGGTAAGTGGTGGGATGTACCGTGATCCTTTGGTAAATCCTGCCCTGTGACAGGTTTTTTAGGGATATGCCATATATATGCTATGTATTGTTGGTTATTTATATGCTATATGTAGTTGATTATGAGTATGCTATGTATAGAGATCTGCCTGGGGGGTATTCTGTAGTGAGGGGGGGGGGGGGGGGGGGGGGGGGCTATTCTGTAATAGGGGGAGGAAGGTTATTTAATGCAAAACTGATTAAACAATGTGGACTGATTGATGCAAAAAGCAGTGGTCCACAAAGTTTATTGAATCACAGTGCATTAGAGTATCAGGCTTTTTTTCATGGCACCCCTTGTCCAAAATTTTCTTATGGATACATTTTGATAAGTACTGTATTAAGTTAGGTAAATTGGGCTTACGTGTTATCCTTAGTTCAGTTATGTGGTGGTGTACAGAGCTGTGCTTCTGATTGCATGTTTTATAATTGGCAGCCACTATCACTGGTTTTGCCCATCACTGATTTGGTCCTGGACCACATCCCGTTGCACCCCTGCTTGTGCCCCGTGAGGACCCAGCTTGAGAACCACTGTAACAGAATATAGCATGAAGTAGCTATAATCACTTTACAATTTATTTAGTGAGTGTGCAGAGGATTAAATGTCACCCGTTTTAAATTCTTAACTACTTCTGCTACAACACAATACTTTCTAAACTTTTTAATGTGTTACATCCAGCTAATATAACATGCTCTGCCTTTTGTCGGTGAAACTCTATTTACATTACATTTTGAAGTATTAATCCCGCCTACTTTGGTATTGGCTCCACCTACAGTTGATTTGGTGCCGCCCACAGGAGGCCACTTTTAGAAATTTTTCCAGTGCTACCTTTGTTTGCCAATCCGCCCCTGATCACCAACATTCGCCCCTTACCATCATTGTGCTCACAATCACCACCTTGTTCCCACCCCCCCCACATCTATCAATACTTGCCTAACTTTCCAACCTATGGACTCACCTCCTCTACTTCCTCCATCATTCCCAGAATGACCATCCAATATCCTATCACCAACATGTCCACCACTCCCACCACCTCAACCTCCACAACTTCCTTCCCCAACATACCCTTCTAAAAAGGGGGAGTCTCAGCATGGGGATCTGGCGGTGATTGTTCCAGTCAGCTCAGGGAGCAGAGCACCGCCATATTAGGTCCAGTCACATGACTGGACTGCCATCAATCGTGGACACTGTGAGTGTGAGAAGCTTGAATTGGATTCTAAAGAGGACGGGGAGCCAGTGAAAGGCTTGTAAGAGAGGAGTTGGATGTAGAACAACTGGTGAGGAACTTTCTTGCAGGGTCCCTGTAGAAAACTGCCAGCATGTTAGACTCCGTGCTACAGTGGGTTGAAAAATAGTGAGCAGTGATCGGCTGAACACATTATAACATGACGAGGGGCGTCAGGTGGAACTCGAGCTGCAGCCACCTCCACGTGGGGAGTCCTGGGTTGTTGCATGTATTTGTTCACAACAAGCTGAGAGCTGCAGGCAGAGGGCAACAGATACTCTACTACTGTATTTTGGATGATACGGCTATGTTGAGCGCACTTACTACATGACACTATACGGTGAATGGGGCGTGTATTACGAGTCAAAACTATTGTATTCAGCTACTTACCAACAAGCAGTATGAAGAAAATCGCTACCAGAGTGCTTTGCTGTGGTGTTCTGCGGGCATGCCTATAGAGCATAAATACAAAATCTTTAGGCGCTGGTTGGCCGGCTAACATATTATCCGATTTTGAAAAACTAAAGATCAATCATCTTCTTTAGTGGTCCCACAAATATTTTTTCGACTCTCGACATCGATTCAGAAAAAATTTCCTTTTTGACTTACTTTAAAACCCACCCTATTCCACGCCCGTTCTTTGTTTCAGCCAACCACTCAGTATTGGTTCTAGTTTCTGCAGCCTATGAGTAAGAGCTATATCAAGCCGGCTATCTTCACTTTACCTGCTTCAGGATTCACACCAGTCAAAGGCCCAATCTAGGATTCATAAACAACCATGATTGTGACAGATCCAACTTGCCTGTCCAACTAAAACGGGGCCCCACACACAACCAATATCAGGATCCTTTCAAAGAGATTTTATGGGATTATAGCTGCAGTTGCAGGAGTGTACATTACAGTATGCGCCCTATGGGATTATAGCTGCAGTTGCAGGAGTGTACAGTACAGTATGCACCCTATGGGATTATAGCTGCAGTTGCATGAGTGTACAGTACAGTATGCGCCCTATGAGAGTACAGTACAGTATACGCCCTACTGCAGTTGCAATTGTACAGTGCTAAATGTTTCTGTCAATGCAGTCATGCACTATTCATAGGCATTTAACTGCTCAGTCCATTTCTCACACATTACTTACAATGCTTAAAGGCCTGACACCTAACCCATACAAAAAATATTTAACAGACGCTGGGATTTGTATAAAGACATCCCACAGAGCCTTTGCAGCTGCCTGTAACTGTGTACACATTCGTAGTATTGACGCAGATATGGGAAACATCAACTCCGAGTCTATGATCACTCAGAATTGCCACCGCAACTGATATACCAGAGGCGTGATTCCTGCGTCCATGATCGCAGTCGGCGGCTGACACGTCCCGAAATCGGTATTGACATGCCGGTGATTCCTCCCACAAAACAGCTCCCTCTCAACCACTTGCGAATTAATCCTCACTGCGACCATAATTGCAAATCAATCATCGCATGTGAACATTGCGGCAGTGACGCATGCTCAACCACTGATAGTCGCTCAATTGCGAAAACACTGGCGCAGAGTACAGCTGTGAATCAGGCCCAATTTGTCTTTGCTTAGGGCCTATTTCAGAAATGGAGGCAGAACACATTGTTACTGCATCACTGGATGCAGCAGGAGGCTGCATTAGAACAGGTCCTGCGCATTGGGCAGTCCACCCATCATTGCAGATGTACACAAGGCATCAGGTTTGCATACATTTCTGAATCAGGCCTCCAAATCTGTTAACTGTTTCTGTGCCTGATCCTCTGTATCATTTCTTTCCATTATAACCCATTTATCTTATGCCCCTTGATCAGACTGTCCGCTGTGATTTAACCCCTGCCTCATCTGTCACTTTGGACCGTAAAACTTGAGCTGCGTCTCCCTCCCCCTGGATGGTGACTGGTGGCGTGGCTTCGCGGTCAGTGCAGAAAACACTAATTATCGAAGCACGCAATGGAAATACATTGAAAAAAATGCTCAGAATTTTGTTACATTATTGAATTTGCTTAGGAACATTAATTTAAAACAAATCCAACACCTTTTTTTTTATATAAATTAAACATTTTTATAAACATCAGTTTAAACATAAATGACAGACATATCAGTCCACTAATGATCGAAACATCGATGCTTTCCATTTTCTTGACAGCTGCTCAACCCTGCAGCCATCAAGGGTACACAGGGAAGGTGACAGCAGATTTTTTACATTTCCCTGGTGGCTGCTAATCTCTGCAGGCGCTGATCAGCAGTGACCGGCAGACGCTGGAGGAGGGAACCGGGAAGCAACGGGGCTGGGAGCTCCCTCTGAGAGTGGTAGCTGCCTGAAGCAGTGGCTATTTCTGATTGGCCACATCAGATGTGACCACGTCAGGAAAAGCCCAGCCTGGTGTGGTCGCATCTGATGAAACCATGCCACGCAAGTGGTTAAGTACTGCTGCTGCTGTTTTCATGTATTTAATAAATGGGTGTGTTTGTCACATTTGCGACCAATTGGACACACTCGTCATCAGCAGCATCAGTCATCACTATCAGCTGTACACTTGCAACAGGATCAGACCTGACACAAGCCAGACCCATTCAGGAGGCTGCGTTTGGGACTCTTTGGTGGACATGTTTGCCTCAGCACACGTAGAACATGCCCTTACTATAAGTTCAGTGTGACTGCGATCACGTCCATTTCCTGCTATTATACACCTATTCCAGGCCGTCTCAGCACTCTACGTGCACAGCACTGCCAATCAGACTGCAGACAAGAAAAAGCTCACAAGTGGAAAAAGGAAGAGGTCTCAGCTTTCACTTATGGCGGACTCTGAATAAGACCCCATGGGGGGAATTCAAATGTTTGAAAAGTCGGTTGGGCGTCTGATTTTTCCTGTCTAGACAGGAAAAATTAGACACCCAACTGACTATTCAAACAATTGAATATCCCCCCTTGTGTCTCCATTTGAACCTACCGTATATGTTTCACTGTCCTTCAGTTTATTAATATTACTATCCTATATTTATATATTCATTATCCATAATGTAGTATTAAGGGAATCAGTATGATATCCCTGCTGTCGGGATGCTGGCAGCCAGCAGACCGACGCCGTTATCCTGACAGCCGGGATACCGTGGCGAGCACAACGTGTCCTGACACGGGCTGACCGTGCATCTGGCCCGGTGGCGACCTTAGGTAGCCACACTAATCTAATCCCCCTCGGGTGGTGGTGTCAGTATCCTGACACCCGAGTGTCGGGATGTCTGGCATCGGTATTCTGACACCCGGCAAATTAAATGTCTCCCGTATTAAGACTCCCTGGCCAGTTCGTGGGAGCAGCGGGAAACAAGTTAGGGCCATATTGAAGCCAATTAGGAAAACATTTTTTAAATAGGTATAAAAAAAGCTTCCATTATGTTCACTTTATTTTCCCTTGAAAGGCACATACCCCATAAATACACCCCAGACACGTTGGAAACCAGGTCACTCTTCAGCATCCCACCTGCTTCTAATGAAATGGGTGGATTGTGGGTGTGATGATGCACTTCTCAGCGATACACATCATATTGACCCAACTCCCCCTGCATGCTGCCGCAATTTACACCATGTCACAGAGGGGGCGGGGCAAAGTGTTCCAGAATGATACCATTTGTCCCACCCCTCACTGATCACCTGTATGTCCCCTCCGGGTACTGTCCTGGAATAGAGAGAATAAAAAGGGAGTATGAAATAGAGTATAGATAGAACAGTAATAAGAGCAAGAGGGTGAATGGAGGTAAACTATCCTATCCAGATACCAAGATAAAGAGAGCAGTTTATGCACTTAAGGCTTTTTGCATTAGTATAGTATAGTACAAACCTCACTATACTCTGCGACCTCAGTATGATGTCATTGCTACTTACTGGGTGTTATGCAGGTACTACTTATACTACAGATCTATTCATTTTCCATAGCGGTGAAGACGTAAAAAGCCAACAAACCTGCAATAACGCCCAGCAGGGACACAGATTAAAGCAGCGTGATTTTTATGCTTAAGACAAAATGTAGTTTAAACCCCCACTGTTCCAAAATTGAAGCAGCTTCGTGCAGGGACAAAGGAATATTAAACTCCACGACAAGGACAAGCTTGAACAAAATTTTGTTAAGCACTCATTTGCTTGGTCCTCCTGCATGGCTTAGAGGCTCCTCTACTCAACGCCGCTGGGCTAAAAAAGCCTGTAATTGATTCAACTGTGCGCAATATAAACACATTTACTATTTTACTTTTACCATCAAGAAACACACAGAAAAGCAGTTTTCAGAAAATAGATTTTTTATTTGTTTCCAGTTTTCATTATATAAGGAGACAGTCTAAGATGCATGCCCTGTGCTCGCTTCTAAAGTAATGTGGAGTAACAGGTCCGCCATTTAAATCTAGACATATATGTTGCATGCAGGTCTTCGAAATGGGATGCATGGATCTGGAGCTCAACATTATCAATCCATTTCCACTACTGGTTGAGTATCCTTTATCCAAAATGCTTGGGACCAGAGGTATTTTGGATATGGGATTTTTCCGTATTTTGGAATAATTGCATACCATAATGAGATATCATGGTGATGGGACCTAAATCTAAGCACAGAATGCATTTATGTCACATATACACCTTATACACACAGCCTGAAGGTGATTTTGACCAATATTTTTTATAACTTTGTGCATTAAACAATGTGTGTGTATATTCGCACAATTCACTTATGTTTCATATACACC